>NC_059426.1:89413955-90613955 GCF_021028975.2 Sphaerodactylus townsendi | reverse complement strand
CTATTTTGTAGTAACAGAATAATCTACACTTCTTATCTGAACTCTTAAAAACAGTCCATTTTCCTAATGATTTCCCATGCTGCAAACTCTTGTCTTGAGTGTCCTTCGATTTTTGTTTGAAGTATGGTGATCTTATCATCAAAGACAGACCATCCAAGAAAGCTGAATTTTTCTACTTCTGGCTGTTGTATGTTCCTATTATAACACTCAGATGTACCATTAGTGAAGCTGATAGAAGTGAATGCAATTATATAAGAGGTTTACCCTTGAAAGAGCTCTTCAGCCTCAGACACTTTCCCTTTGGGAGTGTGAAGTCTCTTTACCAACAGGTATTCTTTTAGAAACAATTGCCAGCAGATCTATTGGACAGGAACAGGATTGAGCTGTTTCCAGATTTTTTTCTCTTCTCTTCATTCCAAGCTATACTTTTTGACATTTAGTTGCAGAATTTGTTCAGTATGTAGTCAGAATGACTGCTAGAGGCAGCAGATATCTAAATAGCAATAGGTGAATAGTGGAAAACATTTTCTCCCTTCCTGCCTTGAGTGAGGTGAAGTTTGTGAGCATGCAGAAGACAGCCTTCTCAGCTGTCTTTACTAGCCTCTGGAAGGTGAACAGCTGCAGCCCTCAGTCACCTCCCTTCACTGTCAGCCTTCCACAGGATAGCAGAGAGGTTTTTCTCCCTCTGAGGGTAGCTGAACTCCATGTTGGTAATTTTGGTGCTATACTTGAAGGTTTGCTTTCCCCCCTGTCTGCTGCTGTCACTCTTAAGGATCTGCATTCAGATAGTCCTGGTCTGAATATATATTTGAAAAATACTATATAAGAGGGTGGGTTTTTTTTGTATAATTAGGTGTCTGGATGGCATCTTGGACTTTTAAGGTTACCAATCAATGAGTCCCCCAAAATTCTGGAAATATTTAGAAATATGTGTAAATATTTGGGGCTCCTTGGACTGTTTTTTTCTCTTTAATGTAGTGTATTTATCAGTGTGTTGCTAGGTTTTTGTGCTGGCTTGCTAGGTTGGTTTGACTTGGAGTTTCTATTTCAACATTGCTTCTGTTGGGCTAGCAACAGTGTCCTTTAAGTTGGATTCTCTGGTTTGAGATTGGTTGGGCGTATGAAATTAGCCTGTGGTTCTGCTGGGATTCTGTGGTTTGACATTGGTTATGACATTTATTATGGGCATGTTGGTCTGTTTAAATTCGGTTGCTCTTCTGTGGTCTTGTGCTCTTTTTTCAGTTTTTTTGTCCCATTTTTATTTATCAAATAACCAGCCCTAAGTGTGGTGTATTAATAAGTTAGGCAGAATTTTGAGAACTGTATGACCACATGCTGTGATATCAGAAAAGAGACACAGGTTTGACATTTTAGTGAAACAAGTTATGTTCGTACTCATGATCACCTTCTCAGAAGAATTAAAACTGGTCTGGTTGGGTGAATGTCAAAGCCACCACTCTGCCATGGAAGCTCATTGGTTGACCTTGGGTCAGTGTAAGCTTCCTAACAGTGTTGTTGTAATGAGAATAAAATGGGGAACAGGAGAATGATAATGTAAAGCCACTTTGGGTTTCCACAGGGAACAAAAGCACAGCATGATTATCTAAAGATTTATGCACTAGCCCTAGGACTACAAGATATATTGGGGAATCCTAAAAGCAAAAGTATATTTTATAAAGCAAAAGTATATTATATATTATATACCGTATATACTCGAGTATAAGATGACCTTAATATAAGCTGAGACACCTAATTTTACCACAAAAAACTTGGAAAACTTACTGACTCACGTATAAGTCGAGGGTGGGAAATGCAGCAGCTACAGGTAAATTTTAAAAATAAAAATAGATACCAATAAAGTTACATTAATTGAGGCATCAGTTAGGTTAAATGTTTTTGAATAGTAGATAAATGCCCCTTTTTACTAACTCTGTAATTTACAATGCCAATAAAGGCATTGGAATTGGAATGTTTTTGAATATTTATTTCAAAGAAAACAGTAAACTAGCTCTGTAAGTGGAAAAGAGGGCCAACAAAAACAATATGGTCTCAACAATAACTTTGAAAGTACAAAAACCTTAGTTCAACCAGCAACCAAGCTAAAACACAAGAGTTAAAATCCTTCAAAACTGGATTTTTGGTCAGGGGAGGAATGTTTTTTTCTGTTAACAGTAACAACATTTCAGAGTATCTTTAGGAGACCCTCCTGATGATGCCACCCAGGTTTGGTAAAGTTTAGTTCAGGGAGTCCAAAGTTATGGACCCACAAAAGGGTAGCCCCATCTACTATTAGCTCCCATTGGAAACAATGGGGGATGGAAGCACCCATTTTGAGGATCCATAACTTTGGACCCTCTAAACCAAACATCAGCAAACATAAGAACATAAGAACAAGCCAGCTGGATCAGACCAGAGTCCATGTAGTCCAGCTCTTTGCTACTTGCAGTGGCCCACCAGGTGCCTTTGGGAGCTCCCATGCAGGATGTGAAAGCAATGGCCTTCTATGGCTGTTGCTCCCGAGCACCTGGTCTGTTAAGGCATTTGCAATCTCAGATCAAAGAGGATCAAGATTGGTAGCCATGAATCGACTTCTCCTCCATAAATCTGCCCAAGCCCCTATTAAAGCTGTCCAGGTTAGTGGCCATCACCACCTCCTGTGGCAGCATATTCCAAACACCAATCACACGTTGCATGAAGAAGTGTTTCCTTTTATTAGTCCTAATTCTTCCCCCCAGCATTTTCAGTGAATGCCCCCTGGTTCTAGTATTGTGAGAAAGAGAGAAAAATTTCTCTCTGTCAACATTTTCTACCCCATGCATAGTTTTATAGACTTCAATTATATCCCCCCTCAGACGTCTCCTCTCCAAACTAAAGAGTCCCAAACGCTGCAGCCTCTCCTCATAGGGAAGGTGCTCCAGTCCCTCAATCATCCTTGTTGCCCTTCTCTGCACTTTTTCTATCTCCTCAATATCCTTTTTGAGATGCGGCGACCAGAACTGGACACAGTACTCCAAGTGCGATCGCACCACTGCTTTATATAAGGGCATGACAATCTTTGCAGTTTTATTATCAATTCCTTTCCTAATTATCCCCAGCATAGAGTTTGCCTTTTTCACAGCTGCCATGCATTGAGTTGACATTCCCATGGAACTATCAACTAAGACGCCCAAATCCCTTTCCTGGTCTGTGATTGATACCACTGACCCTTGTAGCTTGTATGTGAAGTTTGGATTTTTTGCCCCTAGGTGCATCACTTTGCATTTTGCTACATTGAACTGCATTTGCCATTTCTTAGCCCACTCACCTAATTTATCAAGGTCCGCTTGGAGCTCTTTGCAATCCTTTGTGGTTCTCACCACCGTACATAATTTGGTATCATCTGCAAACTTGGCCACCATGCTACCCACCCCTACTTCCAGGTCATTTATGAATAGGTTAAAGAGCACTGGTCCCAAAACGGATCCCTGGGGGACACCACTCCCTATATCTCTTATTTGTGAGAACTTCCCATTTACACCCACCCTTTGCTTCCTGTTTCTCAACCAGTTTTTAATCCATAGGAGGACTTCCCCTCTTATTCCTCGATTGCTGAGTTTTCTCAATAGTCTTTGGTGAGGAACTTTGTCAAAAGCCTTTTGGAAATCCAAGTAGACAATGTCCACTGGTTCTTCCTTATCCACATGCCTGTTGACACCCTCAAAGAACTCCAGTAAGTTTGTAAGACAGGATTTGCCTCTGCAAAAGCCATGCTGACTCTTTCTCAGCAGGTCTTGCTTTTCTACATGCTTAATAATTTTATCTTTAATGATAGATTCTACTAATTTACCAGGAACAGATGTCAAACTGACTGGCCTGTAATTTCCCGGGTCCCCCTAGATCCTTTCTTAAAAATTGGTGTGACATTGGCCATCTTCCAGTCTTCAGGGATGGAGGCCAATTTCAGGGAGAAGTTGGATATTAAAGTGAGAAGATCAGCAATTTCATGCTTGAGCTCTTTAAGAACTCTTGGGTGAATGCGATCTGGGCCAGGGGATTTGGTAGCATTTAGTTTATCAATGGCTGCCAGAACTTCTTCCTTGTCTACCACTATCTTCGCTAGTTCCTCGGATTCGCCTCCCAAGAAGCATGGTTCAGGTGCAGGAATTTTCCTAACTTCCTCTTGGGTGAAGACAGATGCAAATAATTCATTCAGCTTCTCTGCAATCTCCCTGCCATCTTTTAGCACACCCTTTGCTCCTTTGTCATCTAACGGGCCTACCGCTTCCCTAGCTGGCTGCCTACTTTTGATGTACTTGAAGAACTGGTCGTTGCTGGTCTTGATGTTCACAGCCATGTGTTCCTCATAATCCTTTTTGCCTCCCTTACAGCTAACTTGCTTCTCTTTTGCCACCATTTGTGTTCGCTCTCATATTCTTCATCAGTCAAACTGGACTTCCATTTTCTAAAAGACATTTTCTTTTTTCTGATAATTTCCTCAACCTCTCTTGTTAACCATGGTGGCTTTCTTTTGGACTGGGTGCTGCCTTTCCTAACCTGCGGAACACATTCCAGCTGAGCTTTTATTACTGTGTTTTTAAATAACCTCCAAGCATCCTGGACAGTTTTGACTCTCTTAATTTTCCCTTTCAGCTTCCTGCACACTGTCCCCCTCATCTTTGAGAAATTTCCCTTTTTGAAGGTGAATGTAATTACATTAGTAGTTGTCACTTGTTCGCATGCAGAGATACTGAATCTGACAGCATTGTGGTCGCTGTTCCCTATTGGCTCAACAACACTGACTTCCTGCACCAGGTCCTGGGGCCCACTTAGAATTAGATCTAGGATCACCTCTCCCCTGGTTGGTTCCACAACCATCTGTTCTAAGCCACAGTCATTTAGCATATCCAGGAATGCTCTCTCCTTACTATGACCTGAACATGCATTTTTCCAGTTTATATGGGGATAGTTAAAATCACCCATTACCACTACATTTTTGTTTTTGTTGGTTTTTCTATTTTCTTTTTCCGTCTCAAAATCCTCTTGTGCACTTTGGTCAGGGGTACGATAATATATTCCTAATATTAAACTGTCCTTCACACCTGGTATTGATATCCACAGTGATTCTGTAGGGGAACCAGCTCCCCTTGCATTGTCTATTTTATGTGACACTATGCTCTCTTTTATGTAAAGGGCAACTCCACCCCCAATGCGCCCTGTCCTATCCTTCCTATAGAGTCTGTAGCCTGGTATAACAGCATCCCACTGGTTCTCCTCATTCCACCATGTCTCTGTAATGCCCACTATATCAAAGTCCTCCTTCAAGACTCTGTACTCCAGCTCCCCCATTTTAGGTTGAAGGCTTCTACTATTAGCATAGAGACACCTGTATACCCTGCCTCTGTCCTTAACCTGGGATTTATGTGCTTTACCCTCAAGTCTTTTGTAGACACTATCCCTTGTCACATGCACATTGCTCTGTTCCTCGCTTGTATGTGGTTGATTTAGAAAAACCTCCCTCTCTGTCTGCATCCCCATAGATACTGTATTCCGAACTGAAGTCACCTCAGCTCCTGTCGGCTTTCCCCCAGGGATCAGTTTAAAAGCTGTTCTGCCACCTTTTTAATGTTGAGCGCCAGCAGCCTGGTTCCTCTTTGGTTAAGATGAAGCCCGCCCCTTTTGTACAGGCCTGCCTTGTCCCAAAAGGTTCCCCAGTTCCTGACAAATCTGAAACCCTCTGCCTTACACCACCTTCTCATCCATGCATTGAGACCCTGTATCTCCGCTTGCCTAGCTAAGCCCTCTTGCGATGGAGCAGTAGCATTTCTGAGAATGCCACCTTGGGGGTCCTGGATTTCAACCTGTTTCCTAGCAGCCTAAATTTAGCTTCCAGAACCTCCCGGCTACATTTCCCAATGTCGTTGGTGCCAATGTGGACCACAACTGCTGACTCCACACCAGCACTGTCTAAAAGCCTATCTAGACGAAGCGTGACATCCGCAACCTTTGCACCAGGCAGGCAAGTCACCATGTGGTCATCACACCTCTCACAAACCCAACTCTCTACATTTCTAATGATCGAATCACCCACTACGAGGAGCCCCCACCTCCCCGAGGGGTATCCTCAGTGTGAGAGGATAGCTGATCACCAGCTAAGGAAGGGATCCCATCTAAGGGAGCATCTTCCCCCACCTCAGACTGGCACCCTCCGTCCCCAAGACCTTCATTCTCCATGACATCTGAAGAGATGTCACCTTGGGAGCCTCGTCTGTCACCTGGCTAGTACTTTAAAAGTCCAAAACCTTAGCTCAATCAGCAACCAACCTAAAACACAAGAGTTAAAATCCTTCAAAACTGGATTCCTCATCATCATCTGTATGTCCAAATGTAACCCAACTTAGATTTTAAGAGGGTTATTATCAGAAATGGAAAAGGAGTTCAAGTCTTTGACAGTGTGATCCCACCTTGTGACCCTTAACATTCACCTGACTTACAACAAAAGAAACTTTAAATCTGTTTTGTGTTTCAAAAATAGTGTGCAGTATAACAGTGAAATATGGCAAACCAATACAGAAACAATAATCAACATATAATAGTTCTGGCCTGTTATGCAAAACAAAAGCTGTGCCCTGTGGCACTGTTGATGGATTTGCAGCTTTGCTGTTCTTTGCTGAGCCCTGTCTCCTTATTGTCAAGCCTTCAAGGGTAGCCTTGAAATATGTAAAAACAGTTCATAACAACTGACCTCTGACCTCTTAACAATTCTGTGGAAATGGAGCCTTTTCTTCCTTATTTGGACCCTGGGTTACACAAACAGAGCTTCAGCTATAGCACATACAGTTGTATATAAATACCATATATACTTGAGTATAAAACTCGAATATAAGCCAAGGGGGGCTTTTTCAGTATAAAAAATGTGCTGAAAAAGTTGACTTATATAGGAATACACACACACACACACACACACACACACACACACGCTTACAGAGAGAGATAATGTCAGGGCCATTTCTAGGCTACACAAGCAGCAGTACTGTGAGGAGCAAGCTGATGCTCTGCAGGAATTCGGTTTGCTCCCAGCTTTTGGCAGCACAGGAGGCAAAAAGGGGTAACTTGCAAGTTGCAAAGTGACAAAATATCTTGAACCAGCCCAAGAAAGTGTGTGCAGATGGTAAAGTCATCTTACGGGCAACAGTCTTAGAATAACTCTCCTGTGAGTTAATCTTTTCCTTTCCCCATTTCACAGAGTTAGTGAATTTATAAACACAAACTCATCTGCAGTCAGCTGATTGCACACCATTTTATTTTTATTGTTCTCATAAAATAAAAATACCCTGCTCCATTCAGTCTTTTTGAATGCATGAGCCCAGCAAACTGCTCTCTTGTGACTGTCCTGAATGAAGAATAAGTGCTTGTACTTTAAATATTTGTACAAACACACACACACACACACACACAATGTAAACTACAAATCAACAAAAATAAAATGGTGTAATACATTTCTGTATGTATATTTTAATCAGTTTCTTAGGACAGTATTGGATGAAAAGTCTTAATGATACCTTTCTATACCCCGCCTATAAGAACAATGTTCTTTCCTTTGCACTTAAGGATGGAGTTCCATTAAGAATGAAAATATAAAGTGAAGGAGGAACACACATTAGGACAGTTAAAGTTTTTAAAATGGTTTAAAGAGTGTTAATTCTAGTAAGCATTTACACTTGCTGGTCACTGATGCAATAAAAGGCAGTTGAAAGTATTTTATTGTAGGGAGACTATGATATAGAAAAGCACTTAAAATGTTGTAAACTCTAAGACAAATGAAAAAGAAAATTAGCTATCTCACATGGCTGTGCAAGCCATTGAAACACTATGTGAACATTGTGTCTTTGGCCCTTTCCGCATGGGCCAAAAACAGCATCCTAGGGATGGCAAAAACACCGTCCCTAGGGAGCTGTTTGCATAGGAGGCGCTGCTGCATCGCAGCAGCGCCGTCCTCGCTCTCCCCCAGCGGTGCAAATCTGCCATTTTCCCACCTCGCTCCATGAGCGAGGTTGTTGAGAAGGGATGGCTTCCTGTTGGCACGGTGTGAACTGCACCGCAGGGAAGCCACCCCTTTCCCCATCGCTCCCACTCACCTACCTCTCCAGCGTCGTTCTGGAGGACTTCAGGGACCCACCCACGCTGTCCTCCAACCTCCAGGGGTCAGAGGGCAGCGTGGGCGGGTCCCTGCAGCCCTCCAGAATGACGCTGGCGAGGCAGGTGAAAGAATCTTCTGACAGAGCAGTTCCTTAGTGGAACAGACTTCCTCAGGAAGTGGTGGTCTCTCTTTCTTTGAAGATTTTTAAACAGAGGCTCAATGGTCATCTGGCAGGAATGCTGATTTTGTGAATTTAGGCAGATCATGAGAGGGAGGGTAGGAAGGGATGAGTCAGTGCTTGACTCTCATGACCCTTTCCTATTTGCCATCTTCTGGGCATGGAGCAGAGATTACTGGGGGCATGTGGGATGTGGATCCGAGGGGGGAGGTAGTTGTGAATTTCCTGCATTGTGCAAGGGGTTGGACTAGATGATCCTGGAGGTATCTTCCAACATTATGATTCTAAAAGCTCTTGGCTGCTTCATGTTCATTCATGTAGCCCCAGGCCAATGATGCAGCATTATGTCTAGTTCTCAGTCTGCTGATTCATTTCTTATCTGTGTTGCAAAAATATGGTTCTCAAAATCCCTAAGTGTACAAAAGTCTTGGGGATATGCATCTCAATTTATTTAAAAGAGTGATTTATCCAGGATACAATTTATATATACATAGGACTGCCAAGCTTCCATTGAGCCAGATAATCTCTCCTCCACCCCCCATCTCCCATTTCCTGGTGCTGTGGCTGCCAGGAGAAAAATCTTTTTTTTTTAAAAAAAATGCTTTCTGATTACATGATATCACTTCCAGGTAAATGAAGAAAATGGTATGAGTCCTCTTTAGGAATTCCTGGAAAATTGGAATGCCCAGAAACTGATTTCCATATGTTGCTTCTCCATTCCCCCAGAAGTGATGTCATGCTATTACTAATCGTGCCCCATTGCCCTCACTCTCAGTCTCCAGTTAGTTGTCATGGTGGCAACCCTGTGGATTACTATTTGATGTTATACTCATTTAGCAATGAACATAGTTGTATGAATCAGATTTGTTTGGAATGAAAAGTATGGATGAACTGAAAAATTAGAAGAGCAGCCACTCTGTATTATGGTAATGATTTGTGAAAGGAATAAAAATACATCTTTTGTGACCTTCATTGAGCAATTTTTAAGAGTCTGTAAAGAAACTCATGAAACGCCAGACCTGAATATTGATCAAGTGTGCAAAGGTGTTGATGTATCACCATTCTAATTATCCTGGCCAATGCAATTATCTATTGCATTATTTTTCCTATTTAGTGTTTCTATTTGAAGATAACTACAAGGAGAAAATTGTATAGAAGTTTACCATGCTTAATTAAATAACTTTTCCAAGGGCTTCAGTTAGAATAGTTTCCCTATCTTGGATAACAAGTTACTTACATTTCTGTGATTTGTGTATTTGTATGGTTAATTCCCTGATGACGACCAGATGTAAAATTGCAGACCTGATGAAACGGCTGAAATATAAGTTAGCTTTCAGCATTACTTTAAGAAACCATATGCTCAAAAAAAAAAACCCCATTCTAAAACATTTTCTACAGGTCCTGTAGACACCATATATTTCTAAAGCACCCCAGCACCCTCTTTCTGCTACACTGACCATTTGCTCATTTGTAGTGGTAGTAGTGCAGAGAGGGTGAGATAGTTTAGCCAGAACAGGATCCTATGTGTGGTAAATGAGATGTCTTTTTATGCTGCCTTTCAGCTGCAATTGCATTACTGAAGTTTACTAGGAAATATTGGCAGTGTAGGGTAGCATAACTAGGACTGGCTTGATGCACCATTCTAATTCCCACCCTGGATATCTGCCATCACTGCCCAATATTTTTATGCAATGCTGTTTTCTGTTGTATTTGCTGCTGCTGGATATCAAAACTGACCTGGCCAAATTGAATTGCCAAACCACTGTTGCCAGTTGGATTGCAAGGTATCACAACTTTGTGATGATACAGTGCTCGTTGTATTCCATTAAAATTCTAATTTAGTAGCATAGCAGTGTCTAGCAATTAGATTCTGTCAGAGTTACATGCTATTCCTTGTTTGATTTGCTTATACAGAACCAGGGATCAGGCAACTGGGGCTTCTCTAGAGAGTAGACAGCACAGTTTTAAAAATAATCTCCTCTACACCAACTTCTCCTTCTTGAATATATTATTAGAAAAATCCTAATCGTATGCTAATCACATGCATACTAAATATGAGCAGACACTCCCCTCCCCCATTCTTCTTTTCATTTCAAACTGTAGTTCAGCATTGCCATTTAGACTTTTGAAGTTTCTTTGTGCATAAGCCAGCCTCATTCTCTTTGGTCTTAATTCTCTTGTTTTTTGGGGGCATCCATTTAGAATGAGAAGATGTGTCAAGCACTACTGATAACTCCATGTTTTCCAGTCTGTTCTTTACTTACATCACAACTGAGCAAAATCATTGAAATGAAGTTCCTTTCACTTTGTTGATCTCTCCTTGCAGACTGTGTCATTGCTATGTCACCATTTTCTGTACCCATTTCAGAAGATTTACTGGCTAGTAGAACAGACAAACCAAAAATGAACCAGTAGATAAATCATAAGAAACCCTTGCCTCCTACTTGCTGTACTTGGGGGAAGGGGGGGGGGAGATTTTAACTGAAAATCTCTTCACTATTATTATAACCTGCTTTGATCCAGAAGGAAAGGTGAGATATAAATGTTTAAATTAATAAATAAATTGTGCTAATCATTGTGGACGGCTGTAATTTACATTGTCATCCTGAGCAGAATTCCAACCATATAAGCCCATTCTCTGCTTGGAATGACATTGTTAAAGAAATAAAACTTTATGATGTCAACATCAAATATGTTTAATATACATACTTATGATAGCTCAGCATTATGATAGCTCAGCATTTTAAATTTTGACCATAACTACAATTCATTTCATATTTAGGATAGGACAGAAAAACATCTTGAACACTGAAGGAATTAGGAAAGGTCTTTATTATTTTCCCCACCGTTTTTAATGAGAAAATAGAGTTTTTCTCGCTGTGCTGATAGATAGGACTGATAGAAAGGGGTGGGTGGGAATCTTCTACCTGTGTTCTGAAGTGTGACAATTATGACCTGTTTTAAATTCAGTGGCTGCAATATGATAAGGCATTATGCAGATAGAACTCAAGAGAAATGGCATGAAAAAGAATTCTTGATATAGAGAAGGTGCAATTTCATTTAGCTATTCATGCAGCCACATTTTTCAATAAGCATGTTAAATTCTACATTTACTAAATGGATATTTGTCAAGGAAGGAACTTCAGTCTCAAATGATTAGATTGCTTAAAATAATAAAAGAAATATATGATAGTAGGCAAACAGCTGGTCTTAGGTATTCAGCTATCACTGGGATATCTGAAATGCAATGTGCCAAATTTCCAAAGAACAGTGGGACTTAACAGAGAGAATTCCGTGGGGCATAAACATGAATAAGATCTCAGAAGGGCAAAAGGGACTTAGTTCTTTCCCTAAATGCAAGCAAGGGAAGTAGATTAGCAGTTCACACTTTCCATTCTCCTGAGTAGATAACCCATTTTCCCCACTGTACTCGATCTCAAGGGAAACATAATAGCCTCAGTGAATGGAGGTTGCACTTGCATGTGAGTTTCAAGTTGCTGGCTGAAGATTTATTTTCTTTTTAGTATTTTTCAACCCCTTCAATTTTTTCAAATGACGTTGGCATTTTAACACTGCAATCCAGACCCCTGGATTATGCTGCAACGACCGGAGGGCTTTCCAGCTGCATAAGGAGGAAGAACAACGCACCTCCCCTTACTGCCAGAAAGCCCTTCATTGGGCCTAATTGACTTACGCCACACAAAAGGATGCTACTGCTGAAAACCCTGGGTGAAAACCAACTAATGTTGGCTCCACCTCTGGGAATTCCGTTGCTCACCCCCCCCCCCCATGCCACCATCTGATGCAGACACCAGCACAGATCTGTGGCATCCTGGATTTCCAGGTTAACCCACCACAGAGCTGAGGAGTGGCTGGCAACTGGTAAATGTACAGGGGTGTCTCTCATGTGCAGGGGGTGGGGGAAACACAGCTTGGCCCTGCACTGCTCCCTAAGCACTCTTGCCTCCCCCATCTGTATGGGACTGTTAACCAGCTTTTTTCTTCCTCCTGTTTTCCCATAATCTACAATCCTTCACTTGTATTGTGGCATACTTATTGGGGAAGACAGATTTGCTTGTTGAAGAAGACAGATTAAAGAACTGGAAGGGCAGTGTATGGCCAGGCGTATCAGTGTGCATGTTGATAGTTGCAGCAGCACCAGCAACAGGATGTGCTGTATGGAGGGGAGGGGAGGGAAAGGAGAAGAGAATATCTGCTCTAAGATGGTCCCCTTCTTTACCAACATGTGGCCCAGGGAATTGCTTTGCCTCTTTCATTTGGAGGGGAAGGACAGGAATATCAACATAAGTGCATCTTAAAGGACTGAGCCAGGAATCTTGGCTACCAGGTGTAATGAGATCTGTGCCTTTAAGAACCACTTGATGGGTGGGGTTAAGAGAACCAGGCCTGAAGAGATCTCTACAGAAGAACTCTGGGGAAAGGAGGGAATGCCTCCTCACATGCAAACAGAGCAATGTGAGGATAGCCCTCTGCAAGCCCACCTCATAGAGAAGAGTCATGTTCCATGCATAATGGGCCTGTATCTCCTCCCCTTCTCCTGGCAGTCTTTATCTTCCCATTTCCCATCTTCCTTTCCACCCACAGCCAATCTATTACATATTTCATTTGTATTCCACCTTTTTTCCACAGTAGAGATCAAAATCAACTTACAGCCTCCTCCTCTGCTCCATTTTATCCTCACATGAATCCTGGAAGGTAGGTTAGACTGTGTGCCTGGCCCAATGTCAGTCAGTCACATTCCACAGCAGAGTGGGGATTCAAAGCTGAGTCTCCTCAATCTTAGCCTGATAATTATGGGATGAATTCTGTTGAACTGGGTGAGTAATGCAAGTCATGTGGTAGCAAGTTGCCCAGTAGTTTCTGCCAGTTCTGCCCTTAATGAGTCCTTTTTCAAAGGCCCAAGCAGCCCTGGAAAGGGCCCTGCTCCTTCCCCCCATTTTTTTCTGATAGAAACCAAGACTTGACAGCACTGTTGCAGTTGCTTAGAAATTACCTCTAAGGGCATCTGTTTCTTAAAACTACAGGTGTGCCTTTTATCATTTGGGGTTTTTTTAGATTTTTTCAAAATGTTTCAGATATTTCTGCAAACCTAGAACTTTTTCAGGTTTTTAGAAAGATCTGGCTTATCTGTCTATGACCCCAGTCACCAGATTTAAGAATCCACAGATTTTGCTTGTCATTGTGATAGTTGTAACCCATTTGAACAATGACTTTGAAACCAAATTGTCCTCTATCCTCTGAGAAATCTATAACTATATTCAGTGAGAAAGGCAGTTAAACTTTTATTGCTAGCTAGACTGTCCGCTGTGTCACTGCATAATAAATTCAAGTTGTCCTGATTTATTTATTTTGAGAGTAGTTTTATTCTCCTGTTTTTGCCACCTGACTTCACTATTTTAGCGGTATATATGTTTCCTAAAATCATAAATGATTACTCATTTAACTATGCCAGTTTAAAATAAATGTCTCTTTGTAAGTCTTAACTTTATATTGCCATTAACATCTCTTTCATTTGTAAACAAATCGCTCTAGGAAAACTAATGATGTGTGTGCTGAAGCTACAAATCCCATTTCAAAGAGGATACCATTGGTGCTTTTTTTTTCCTCACAATATCATCACTTTTCTTTTAATAAAACTGCTGTAGAAGAAATCACCTCAGGTAGGTGAGAAACAATAGCTGGCAGTTCAACACGCAAAACAGTTTTCTTTTTTAACACACTCAGACAATATTCGGTAATCGCTCCTTACACCATTCCCATGTTGTGACACATGATGGATAAGCATAATTGCCCCATTTTCCAAAGTGGCTGCTGATTATAGCCCTTAAATTATTGCAGCATGAGGAAGCTGAAATTAAAAGCACCTAAAATTAAAGTTTGCTTTTTAAAGAAAATGAAGCTGTGCAGTATAGAATGACATGAATCTGTAGGAGTGGATTACAATCGTGAGGGAAGAAGCATGGGAGCAACAAAACTCTAGTGTCACGGAGAGATGACATGTTCAGCTGTGTATGCTCACTGCAAAGAAGCTGTATATCAATTTGAAGAATTGGGGATACTAACACAGGGTGCTAATGTGTCTGAAATGTCTGTGTGGTTTGCAATATAAATTTGCACTGTCATGTCTAAATCTGCCCAGCATGAATAGTATTTAGAAGAACTTGACTACTTATTATACTCACTTATTGAAAAGCAGCCAGGCTGTAACTTGAAAAATTCAGAAGTCAGCCTCTAAATATTCCTCAGTAAATAAATACTGGAGGGCCTTGCTCTGAACTCATATTGGGGGTGGGGGGGTGGGGAAGCCACTGGCAGGCTTTTTATCTCTAGTTCCTTTTTTGCACAGTTAATGTCCCATGCTCCTAAACTGCTTGAGGTGATTAATTGTGTGAGCTTACTAGAGGTAGAAGCACATTGATCAATTGTATCTCAGAGTTTCTTGGTTTCATGATTTTAAGAGAAAAACTCATCTCTCTCTCCTGTTAACTGTTGGAAGAGACACAGTGTGGACACTTCTCTATGTGATACACCTCTGAAGATGCCAGCCACAAATGCAGGCGAAAGATTACGAACAAGATCTACTAGACCACGGCCACACAGCCCGGAAAACCCACAACAACTTGTTGGAAGAGAGTCTGCAGCCCTCCAGCAGCATACCGCCAGTGGGGACATGGGGTATTCCATGTCCCTGGGTGCACACCATTTGATCACATGGGGGAGGGTGCCGGGTGCTGGCCTGGTCCTTGCAGGATTTGGCCAGTGTCCAGTGGCTCTCTCCATGCTGCTCAGGTGGGCACTGCGGCTTCAGGCCGGCTCCTGTATTTCCTGGCCTCCCTGCTGACAGGCTATGCTTTTCTGCTCCCTTATGCTGCTGACATTTGGGGGGACCCCCTCCCTCCCAAAATACCATCAGTATTTTGGTAGGGGGGGGTTGAGTTCGACTTTGCTGAACCCTAAAATCGCTTATGAAAATTTCCTAAAAGATGATATGATAACACACACTGAGTTTCTGGTTAATATGAAGAAACAACTCCTCTCTTGTTCTATGCTATTGCTCCTCACCATGTGTTGACTTTAAATGGCAAGAAAGTAGCAAAAGTCCTCCAGTAAGTAAGTAGATAAGTTCCAATTAATTATTTTGGAAGGGTAGTGGTTGTGGTGGCTGGTTTTCCACAAAATATGTCTGACTTGCCATTGTAATCTTTTGATGCATTCCTTCCTTCCCCTCAGGAATAACAGCAATTTTACTGAGAACACATATTGGACAGGATCATGTTTCTTCTTTTTTTACAGGCATATAGTTTGCATCAGTATATGGCTTGAGATCAATGAGATATCGCTGAACTGTTAATCAGCTTTAATTTTAAACTGCTCTGGTGGGCAATGGATACCTTTATATATTTTTTTCCAGTTGCATCTGCAGTTTAATAAGTATCTGAACTGGCAGGTGAGTTGTCATTTTGGATTGGTCTCTGGGGAGCTATTATATGGACAGGGATACTATACTGAAGAGATAGGAGGGCTGATGGGAAATAGTGTAGGCAAAACTTTCTTTATTCCTGTGGCTACTCTAGGGAATGTAAACCTGAAAAGCTCTCAGATTGCAAGTCCAGATCATATTGTATTAGACATGACCCCCTCTATCTAGTATCCTTTTATCTCACATCCTTTCAAGTTCTTACCTACCGCTTGCAAAATTAAGCTGTTGATGAATAGAGCTCTGAAGTAGGGTTTCATTTCTTTTTAAAGATCATACCAGCAAGGGGGAAAAAGTTTGCTTTCATTTCTCTTTCACCCTTAAAATTTCAAGGACAGTTTTTCCATGTCTCTGTATACTTCTACATAAAGTTGTAAATTATTTTTTTAAAACCCACAAATTATCAATATTAATAATCTATTAGAGATCTCTTCACTATTCTCAAGTAGCAAGCTTGTTGTATCAATGTATTTTGTGACAAAAAAATTTAAAAGGCAAAAGTTGAAAAAAGAGGACTCAAATTTCAGTAAGATGGTAGTGTCCAGAAAGGGCAATGATAAGCAGTCTAATTAAGGCAAGCTCAAAGACGTGCATGTTTCTAATTGTGCTTTCCACAGGTTGTGGGACTACAGTATTCTTTGAACAGAGACAGAATTCTGGGTAGAATTTAGAAATAAAAAAAGAAGATTAAAATGTTCTCTGTCAATTATCTGAACTCTGATTATTACCAAGTTGTTAGCAAGTTGACCAAGTGGCTGTTTGCATTTATATTTATTTGGAATCCAGTCTTGTAACAAGATTACATGTATTGTCAAAGGCTTTCACAGCCGCATTCAACTGGTTGTGGTGGGTTTTCCGGGCTATGTGGCCGTGGTCTGGTAGATCTTGTTCCTAACGTTTTGCCTACATCTGTGGCTGGCATCTTCAGAGGTGTATCAGAGAGAGGAGTCTGTACTAATTTGATGTCTGGCTATGCTTTTTTGCTGGCCATATCATTCAGTCACCTTCTCATACAAATGATCTTAGGAATCAACCCTCACCCTTTTTGTTAGCTCCCTAGCAACCCATGGCTATTAAATTTAACTGGTATACATTAAATTGAAAAGTTTTACTTCTTTAGCAAACATCATAAAACATCCCTGAAGGTTTGAAGAATCTGAACAGATACTGTTAAGTATTCAGAATTGGCTTGGTTGTAGAGTTGGTATCTTTATATGTTCGTTCAAAGCCCAAAGCCAGGCATACTGCCCATTATGAAACTAATGGCATCTAGTTTTTATGTATATGGCCGAATCCCCACTGGGAAATTCAATCTAGATCAAACCAAGTTTGAAAATAAACTGCACTTTTTCATCAAGGTTTCAACCTCCCCACCGCAGCATGTTTCCAGTGAAGCCTATCTCAGATTCAAGAAATGTAACAATCCCCACTACCATGAGATCGGCTTGGCAGGTCTCTTCTGATTGGCTGTCGTGCTGTGTTGGGGCAGGAACTTTTTTTGTTCTCCATTGAGCAGGATGACATCTGGGTTATTGTCAGCTACCATTCAGGAAGGCAGGGGTTAAATAAAAACTTCCCAGGCTCCTCTCTGTGCTGCGGCTCCGCCCCGTCTCCTGTGCTCCAGTTTGTTCCCTGCCTTAGGAAGAGCAGGCATGGTGGCTTTTAGAGCCACCATTTTTTCCTTTTTTGGGGGGACGTTATATCAACTGTTTGATTCTAAATTTCACCGGGAGTTTATTAAGCCTTCCTCTCAAGCGGCTGAGCACTCCCATCGCCACCGTACTGACCGGCAGATTTCCTAACAGCTTGAAGCGGTCAGCAATTGATACGTCGATCCCTCCTCCTCTCCTCTTCATGCCTCGGGGAGAAAAGCTTCTGTCCTCTGAGGAGGACAGCGAAGGCAGCCAAAGGTCCCAGGAGAATCTGGGCAGAGCAGCCAGGCCCCAGAGGAGTGAGCCTTCGCTCCAAAATGAAAAGGCGCGCAAAATGGTGGATGGCGGTTCTGCCGCTCCCTGCAACAGTCCAATGCACTCTGGTGTACCGAGTCAGGACTGCTTAATGGCTCAAACAGAACAGGAGGAGGCTTCAAATCCTGAAGAGAGTGGTAAGATTTCCTTAGGGGATTTAAAGACTGAAATTTTTGCCTTCATTAAGGGCGCCTTTCAGCAGGAAAAGGCAGTAATGAGAGAGGAGATGTTAACCCTCTGTAGATTACAGATGGATTTCTGTCCCCCCAGTCCCTCTTTCAGTTCCATCTCAACCTCTAAGGACTCCATTAGAGAAAATAAAAGGGCTGGCTCTGCCTGGCAAATCAAGGCTGCTCCCAAAAACGCCAAAACTAATCCCTGTACCCACTGTGGACTCCTCAGATTCTGAGACCCAGGGTAAGGAAGAGAGGGAGTTACTCTCTGATCAGGAGGATTTAGAGGAGATGCAGGTCACTGAGCAATCCTCCCCCCTATTTAAGATTGAAGACTACCATTATTTGCTCTCCAAATCTGTTGCTGCCTTGCACCTTGGAAAAGCCAAAAGCAGTGAAGGGTCTTCTAAACGTAAATCCACTTTTCTGCACAAGGGTGACGGCGAATTCTTCCCACCTCACCCTGATTCCAAAAGGGTTTTCCCATTCCCAGAATACTTTGAAACTCAGGTCACAAATCAATGGGACAAGCCCGCAGCCAACAAAAGGTGCCCCAATTATTTGCGTAAACTGTACGATTTACCTGCTTATGCTAACAACATCTTACAAGTTCCCATTATAGATGGTCCAGTGGCAGCCTTACAGTCCTCAGGCCTGGTGTCCAAGGATGGCAGAGGCCAGATCAAGGACATGCAGGATAGAAGATCTGATCAATTCTGCAAAAGAACTCAATGACTGGCCATGGCCATTAGAGCATCGGCTACAGCCTCCATTGTCTCCAGAGCCTCCATAGTATGGGCAAGAAAGGTTCTGGAATTGATACCCCCTACTGAGACCAAAGCCATAGAAGGGATGAACAGAATGCTCCAGCAGCCAGCTTTATGGCGACGCCATACCTTAGATGCAGTCACCTTCTCGCCCGTTCTTTGGCCTCTTCAGTGGCCACCGTCAAGCTACTCTGGTTACGAGCATGGCAGACCAACTGGCGTTCCTAAAACCATGGTTTCTGAATGTGCCTTCCACGGACACAAGCTTTTGGAGAAGAACTCAATGAGTTCCTGAGTGCGATCCCTAAGGAAGCCTAAACATCTCCCAAAACAGGCTCGTGGCCTTGACAAGAAGCCATCTTCTCAGTCCTTTTTTCGACCCCAGCAAGAGCACCAGTCAATTTAAAAGAGACAATTTTTTTAAATTAAGCCCATACTGGAACCAGGGAAGACAACAATTCAAAAAAGGTTTTACTTCCAAGAAGGGGGTCGTTCCTGACTGATACCAGCAGGACAATCGACAACCCAAGGCATGACGCCAACAACAATGCAGTGGGGGGCAGGCTCCAAAGTTTTCACCAAACTTGGCAAGCCTCTCACGCCAGACGCCTGGTCCCTGGAAATAGTCTCTTCAGGGAAATGTAATAGAATTCATGTCTCTACCCCAAAGCGGATTTATCATGTCTCCAGCTGTCCAGAATTCCGGAAAAAAGAGCCCAGAAAACTAGAAGCCATCACATCTACTAAATAGAAGCGGTGGAGCTGGTGCCACAAGAACAGAGGGGCCGAGAGTATACTCCCATACATTCCACGGTTCCCAAAGAAAACTGGGGAGTGGCGACCAATCCCTAGACCTGAAGTATGTCAACAGCAAGTAAGGCTGAAACATTTCAGAATGGAAACTCACGGGGTCCATGCTTGGGGCTAAGCTTCCAACCAGGCGAATTCCTCCACCTCCATGGTGCAGTAGGAGGGCATATCTCCACATTCCCATCTTAGGAGCCATACATGAATTCCTGGAAATTTGGAGTGGGAAAGAACACTTCCAATTCAGAGCACTTCCATTTGGACTATGCACTGCCCCGAGTTTTTTTCAAAGCTCCTCATCAACCTGATCGTACTTCTCAGGGAAAGAGGCATCAGGATTCACTTGCCCACCTCGGCGATATCCTGATTCGTTCGGACTCCTCGACCCAAGCAGAACAACACACTCAGGAAACCATCTGGACTTTAGAAATCCATGGTTTTCTAGTCAATGGGAACCAAGAGTTCCTTAAATCCCTCATGGAGACTGAGACACCTGGGTTTCATCATGAAGCACCTCCACCTGCAAGATTCTGGTCCCTCAAAAGGAAACAACTGATTATGAAAGCCAAAATCAGCAAGTTCTGCACAAACACAAATGCTGGCTGCTTTCTCTAGCAAGCTTGATGGGCCTCATGGTGGCATTATCAGAGTCAATTCAGTGGGAAGGTTCATCCAGACCACTACAGAGGTTCCTTAAGCCCCTTCCAGGATCTCATCAGCTCACAAAAGCCACAGAGAAGTAGTGATCCTAAGACCAGTCAAGGTCAGTCTACTGCAGTGGATGAAACCATCCAACCTAAATCTGGGGCGTGTGTTTTGGATTGCAACCACCAAACAGGTATTCTCCAGGCGCAGAAGCCTTCTAGGCTGGGGAGCTACTCTAGAGAATTCCCATTCAAGGGACTTGGTCAGCCCAGGAATCAGCACTTCACATCAGTGTGCTGGAACTAAGAAGCGATCCAGTTGGCTTTGAGCCACTTCCAACACCTCCTGGGGGGGGTCACACGTGCTGATCAGGACAGACAACACAACGGCGAAGTCTTACCTGAACAGACGGGGGGGTCCAGATCTGCAGAGCTGCAGAAGGAAGCCCTCCTGATCTTTCAGTGGGCACAGACTCATGTGCTTCCATCAAATCCAAACATATTCAGGGGAATCTAAATGTTCAAGCAGATTGGCTGAGCAGACAGAGCATTCATCCAGGGGAGTGGGAGACTAAAGAAGGAAATTTTCCTGATGATAGTAATGCCCTGGGAGCTCAATCTTGGACCTCTTTATAATCTGAACAAACAGCTCCCAGATTCATGTCTCGATTCCATCACCCGGATCTGCGGAGAATCTGGGATGCCTTATCTTCCAGTTGGCCTCAAGGAATCCTGTACACCTTCCCTCCCTTCCCCGCAGTCCACAGGCTCCTCCCAAAAGATCAGGGAAGAGAGGGCAGATGTCATATTAGTAGCACCGTGGTGGCCCAGAGCGACGCAGACCAACATATTACAGATGTCGACACGCAAGCCCCCTTGAGACTCCCTCTGCACAGGGACCTCCTGCAACAGGGACCCATTTTCCACCCCGAACCAGGCGTCTCAGCTTGACCGCCCTAAGATTGAAAGCTGACAGCTAGAGAGCTCAGGGATACTCCAAAGCCGTCCTCAACACCATAATGGCCTCAGGAAATCTTCCACCCAAAAAGAATTTACAACACTACCTGGAAGGCTTTTGTTAGGTGGTGCTTGGAGGAAGACTCCTACAGAACCTAGGATCAGGGACATTTTAAGTTTTCTACAGGGCGGCATGGGAATCAGGCCTTAGAGGCCCTAATACTTCGTGAGGCAAAATGGCAGCCCTCCCGCGTCTGTATTACCCAGACTGGAGGGGCATGCCTCCCCACTTCACACACACACACATAGTTAGATTCCTTAGGGTGCTACACTGGAAAAGATAAGCAGGTCAACCATCGACACCACATGGAGACTGCATATAGTATTGCAGAAGCCCTGACCAAGAAACCTTTTGAGCCCATCATGGAGATTTCCTTAGCACCTTAAGCATGAAGGCTGTTTCTTATTAGCCATCACTTCAGCTAGAAGGGTTTCAGAGCTAGCTGCCCTTTCACTTAAAACCCCATTGTGTGTCTTTCCTGCAGGACAAGGTGGTGCTTCGTGTGACCCTACCTTCATTAAAAGGTCAACTCCACCTTTCATGAAACAGGAAATTTTCCTACCCACCTTTTGTCCCAACCCAAAACACCCTAAGGAGGTGTATTGGCACACATTTGATGTGGTGAACCTTAAAGCCTTCTTAATCAGAACTCAGGAATTGGGAGATCAGATTCCCATGTTCATATCACGCTCCAAATCACAACAGAGGTCAGAAATTATCAGCCCCTCCATCAGTAAGTGCTTGAGGATGCATCAGCCAGGCTTACAGGAACAAAAGCTGTCGGTTCCAGTAGGGATCCGCGGCACACTCCGTCCTTGATAAGCTTCCACCATGCTGCCTTTAACAATAGCATTACCAGTGGAGGAAATATATGCAGAGCAGCAACCTGGTCCTCATATCCACACCTTAGATTGGCACTATAGGCTGAATGTTTTCAGCGCTGCTGATGCTGATTATGGACGTAGAGTCCTGCAGCATGTCATTGGAGAGGATTTTGACCCCACCCTGTAAATCTATCTGATACTGCTAGGGGAGTTCACCCAGATGTCATCCTGCTCAATGGAGAAATAACATTGGTCTTACCTGTGAAGGAGACTTCTCCATTGAGCAATGGATGACATCTGCCCTCCCATTGGTCGTCATCCTGCTCCAAGATTAGTTAGTTGTTATTTATTTATTTATTTATTTATTTATATTTTAGATTTCTAGGCCTACCTCTTCCGAAGGGCCTCAAGTGACTCAATATGGCTGTCATCAACAGCAGCACCAATAACATAATAACATAATAATAATAATTAAACGTGCAAAACTCGACAGCAAATTACATATAATTTGAACAATCCAGGTCCAACGGCAAAACAGTTCAAACAGAGCCCCGCCCTAAGGCTAAAGCAAGGAAAAAATAAAAGAAAGAAAGGAAGGAGGGAGGAACAGGTGGGCCCAGATGGAATCACAGCAGGCTGGCAAGATGACAAGATGGAAATGGAAATCGTGGGGATCTCCAGTGGGGGCAGTAGGGCAGTAGCCTCCCAAAGCCGGTGGAATAATTCTGTCTTACAGGCCCTCTTGAGACTTCGCCAAGGTCCGCAGGGCCGGACTGATGGAAGTGGGGCATTCCGCAGGCAGGGGCCAGGCGTAAGGCCCTGGCCGAGGTCCGAGGCTCCAGCCGCGTGATGCAGGGCTAGGTCACCAGCAGTTCCGCCACTGCTGAGCAGCAGTAGCCTATGGGACATAAGGGTGTAGCGGTCCACGTAGATATGAGGCCCCATGCAGCGTAAGGCCTTGAAGGTTATTACCAGCACCTTGGTCCGGAACTCCACTGGGAGCCAGTGCAGACGGCATGCCCTGGGGAGTGATATGATCTGAGTAATCACCACCTGTTGAGAAACCCCGTCTGCCGCTGCATTCTGGACCAGCTTCGCTTCCGGATCAATCGCCAAAGGGAAGGCCAGCGTAAAAGCGAATTACAGTAATCTAACCTAGAGGTGACTGTCGCATGGATCCCACAGTGGCCAGGTGGGACCCGGGAGAGATAGGGAGCCAACGCCCGTGCCTGGCGGAGGTGGCGCCACCTGGGTAACATGGGCCACCTGGCTCTCCATTGACAAAGGCAGAGTCAGCCGAACCCCCCAGGCTTCTGAGCCAGGGATGCCGAGGGAGCCAGGCTGACCCCCACCTCCAGTATAGGCTGGAATTCCTTGGTCTCTCCCGGCCCAGCCAGAAGGACCTCCGTCTTTGCGGATTGAGGCTTTAACCTGCTCTGCCTCAGCAACCCAGCAGCGACTCCAAACAATGCTGCAGGCAGAGGCTGCAGGGGCAGAGGCAAGCCCCCTCTCCATCAACAGAGATAGGCTGGGTGTCATCCATGGTGACAGACCAGCCCAAAGCCTCCGCACCAGCTAGACAGGGTGCATATAGATGTTAAATAAAGCGGGAAAGCAAGGCCCCTGAGGAACCCCCACAACTAAGTGGAGCCCTCTGGAAGCCTCAGCCCGCACCATACCTGCTGACCCGACCCTGGAGAAACTGAGGCAATCCATTGAAGGACAGTGCCCTCCAGAGGCTGCCAGGCGGTGGATCAAAGGTCGTGATGTCGACCACATCAAAGCGCTGCTGTGGCGAGTAACTACAAACGCTTCGCCGATCCGCCTTGGTCTAGCTGCATCGCGGGCATATCTGTGATGATAACAGCGAGGGCGGTCTCCGTCCATGCCCAGCCACGGAAACCCGGACTGGAAGGGATCGAGCACGATCGTCATCCAGGAAGCCTGAAGCTGCTCCAACACCACTCTCTCAATTACCTTCCCCAGGCGATAGGATTCGGCGGGTATTGGCCGAATCGCCAGGATCTAAGGGTGGTCTTTAAGAGTGGAAGCGGACACTGCCTCCTTCCAGCCACCGAGCCTCCTTGCTCAAAGGGAGCTGTTGACTATATTCAACAGGTGGAATTATTAACTCCTCAGCAAGCCTTTATCAGCCAAAGAGGCCGCGGATCAGAGGACAGGTAGTGAGTCTAACAGCAGCTAGGACCCTGTCAACATCAGTTCGCAGAGTAGGGAAAACTGATCAATCAAGTCAAAGGCGGTAGCGAAGAAGCCTCGAGTTCGCTACTGTATCAATTGGCGGAAGGTCGGTGAATTAATGACGACTTTATCTACAAAAAAGCTCTGAAATGCCTCACAGCCGATAGCCAATTGAGAATTTATAGACCCCTCCACCAAAGAGGTGAGGATGAACAATCCGAAATAATTGTGCCGGGCGAGCTAGCAGATGCGAGGGAGGACGAGAAGTAGGCATTTATACAGTTAATAATTGGTTTCTGTTTTGATTAATGACCCAGGAGGTTTCCTCCTGTCTTAGGCTTATTAGTTCAGAGCCTCTTGTTATTTAGACTCCATAAGGCCTTTGTTAATGACTTCCATGGTTTTTTCTTATTTGCACATTGGAAGCGAGTTGGAACATTATAAGGTCAAGTTTTTTGCAGAGAATCTTTGAGGCGGAATGCTGCTTTGTGGAAGCCAGAACTGGAGCACAGGAGGCGGTAGACGCAGCACAGAGAGGAGCCTGGGAAGTTTTTATTTAACCCCTGCCTTCCTGAATGGTAGCTGACAATAACCCAGATGTCATCCATTGCTCAATGGAGAAGTCTCCTTCACAGGTAAGACCAATGTTATTTCTCCCACAAAAATGTGCTGATGTTATGACATCAGAACTTCAGCACGTCTTCCCTGCCCAAGTTTCTGGTTGGTTCTCAGTCTCTCGTGCTCTCGCGAGAACAGCTCTGCACGCACTGATTGGTTGTTAGGCATTTGCATCATGCTCCACGGTGGGAAATTTGAACAAAGATTAGATTCCCGATCCTCCCCTCCAAACTGGATCGAAGACATGTTTTTTGAAAAAGTAGTACTTTCATGCAGGTTTGGCAAAGACGCGGGATATGGGGGAGAATGAGCGCCAGAACCAGAATGAATCCTTGTTTATCAATCAGGCAGTGGGGAGTTCTTCCTGAATCCTTGATATTTTATGTGAGTATCATGTGATTAATTGACCATGGGGAATGGGCCTATGTTGGATCTGGATAAGCAACAAATTCTTATATCAAAGCTGTTTTCTCCCTTCCAGTGAAATGCGGTCTTCTCATACAGTGATGCTATGACTTATAAAACAAAATACAGGATTTTCATGATATCTGAAGTTATGACTCATGAAAGCACATGCCCTGCTAGAAATTTTGTTATTCTTTAAAGTGCTACTGGACACTTGCTGTTTTCTACTGCTACAGTATTTCCAAACTCTGTGTACAGCTAATGCAGTAAGTAGTCAGGCATAAGTACTTAATTATTTGTTTCCCAATGAATCTCCCCTCCAAACAGTCTTCTGTGTAGTTTTTTTTACTGTTCTCCTCCTGCTGCTTGAATCTGAGGCTGGAAACAAGACTGCCTGGATGAAAAATAGTCTTGGAAAGGGTCTATGAGAGGGAAATATCATGGTATAGGGATTTCAAGGCATAGGAAAAGCTTAAGAAACCCTTCTCTTTCTACTCATACATGTATGTTATCTTAGCAAACATGGGTGTTGAAAACTGTGTTTAACTAGGGCCTAGTTAAACACAGTTTTCAACACCCATGTTTGCTAAGATAACATACATGTATGATTTTACCAGCAATCAATTTAAAGTGAACATATTATTTTCAAAGTAGAAAAGGGAGAATGGGATTCCCCCACCACTATTTTTCTATCCTGGGAATAAAGGGAGAAAGCATATAGTTATGCTGTAAAAATTAATGTATTTCTAAATTCTTTAGAGGATGGGACTTCTTACATGCAGTATGCAGCATCTGCTGTCAATGGCTTGAGTACCTTTGGCATTTCATAGCCTTAATTGCATTGCTTTACACTTCGGTAGTGGCAAACCTTCTTATTACCTACTAGCGGGGCCCAGCCACGTGTTGCTGTGGCTTATTGTGGTGAAATGGAAAAGGAACAGTAGCAGCAAATCAATTGCAGAGGCCAGCAGTACCTGCTCATGCAAACACACAGCCTGATACTGTGCGATGTCATTAATGTGTGTGCCCGCATTCCTTGGGGGGGGGGGGGAATTGAAAGACACCCCTCCCACACATGTAGGATGGGTGGTCATGATCCTTTACCTGGGAGTAGGTTTGGTTGGTGGCAATGGGTGTCACTTCTGAGGAAACCCTATGAGAGGCGCGACGCAGCCATTCAAAGTATGTCACAGTTGCTGTACCGAGCTTACTCCTGAGTAATGTGTGCCTGGTTTTCTTAACTGTAACCGCAGTATTCAGGGAATCTAGGGTGCCTGGCCCCTCCCTCCCCTCCCTTGCATGTCGCCCCTCCCTCTCTCCCCTCCCTCACTTCTCTTCCCTTGCATGCCACCCCTCCCCCTCCTTCCCTTCCCTTTCCCTCCGCTAGGGTGGGTGGGTCATATCAAGATGCTGGGGCCCCTGCCTCCCCTCTCTTGCATGCCACCCCTCACTGTCTCCCCTCTCTCACTTCTCTTCCCTTGCATGCCTCCCCCTCCGTCCCTTTCCTCTCCCTCCCTCTCTTCCCTTGCATGCCACCCCTCCCTCCCCCTCCCTCCCCTCTCTCTCGTGTGTGTGTGTATGTGTTTCACTTCCACTGGAGTTACTGCCTATGTACTGTTTTCACTGGTCATATCTGGCCGTCTGAGTGAACATTCTAAGCTGCATGAACATTCTAAGGGTGACAGTTACACACAGGCAGCTGCATGTCCTTCACCATGGAGCGCCAGGAAAAAGGTGTTTTACCTGGGCCAGGTGTGAAATTTCAGGTATGTGAACATCTAAAAACACTCTCGCCTGGATGACTATAGTGGCTGGGAATTTTCAGAGGAATTGGCCCAGCAGTTACTGAGGTATACTGTCATCAACAAAAACACTGTTAGCTTTTTATATATATAGATGAAGAAAATCAAACTAGTGTTAGTGATGACCCTTTTCATTGCTGCATTTTTAGCTGAAACTAGAGGTGAGTTTTTATTTCTTTTTGTCATTGCTATCACTTTTACTTTTCCTACTTTTTGTGGCTGCTGACCTTTCCTTTATGTTGTCTGAGCACCATTTGCTGCCACATTCAATCTATTTATATGTACTGAAGCATTTGCACACATTTTATATATGCTGTACCACTTGTATGCTTCCCCCCCTCCAAATGGAAAAAAGTATTCATTTTCATGAAAAAAACTGACCCAAGGAAAGAAATATGTCGCAAAACATTTAATGGTTATTTCTCACTTGAGAGAGACTCCATTAAAATCTGGATGTTTATATTTATCAACACAACAGATCTACCAGACCATGGTCACACAGCCCAGAAAACCTACAACATCCAGTTGAATCTGGCCATGAAAGCCTTCGACAATACATTTCTAGAATCTGCTTCATTCCCACCTAACACTCTTTGCAACCACTATATGAAAGCACTCCTGGATGGGAATAGCCAATGGTGATTGCCCCCTCTTTTCACTTCATCATGTATGATACATTTAAGTTCCCTTCACAAACACTACTGCGCACAAGGAGAAAGAGGGAAAATGTAGGATTTTTCTCTCCCTTTCTGTTTGCTAACTTTATCACTCATTCTTTGTCTGGGTTCTGCCTACAAGCCACACCAAAATTGATGCAGGAGAGACTGCCATAAAAATTGTAGTTCTCACAATTAGTAAGGTCTTTTTGTCCTAGTTACAGGCACCCACAAAGTAACTTTTCCTTGAATAAGCACCAAAATTTGCATTACATGTAGAAAAGCGCCATGCATAATAATTAATATAAATAATCATACTTAAACACAGGAACATGAATCTCTCAACACCTCTCCCCGCAGTGGCTCTTCCAACAGATGTATGTGTTTATGTCTCTTATAGTAAAAGTGTCTTATAGTAAAAAGATTAGCATATCATTGTTCCAAACTTTTTTTAATGTGGTTAAAATTGATGTGCAAGTTATTGCTTTGAAATCTCCAAATGGTAACTTGGCATACCACAACAATCAGACAGTTATTCCAAGTCCCTCTTCACTGTGATTCATAAAATCAGGAATAAGTAGCCTCTGAATTTACTGTGATTTTTTTTTACAACATGAAATTGTTTGGGGTTTTTTTAACCAAGCTGAAATACACTGGTCTTTGATTTTTAGCATGATTAAGACTCTGGTGAGTAGACTCAGAATGCATTAACACAATTTTGTAGTGGAAAGGATTGCTTTGGCAAAATAGCGCATTTACATGTTGGAAAGAACTCAAAGTGAATCTCGCAAAATCCTCTTTAGTTGCAGGATTCCTTAAACCTAATTGGTCTTTTGAGACATTTAGGTACATTTTCCTAAATTCTGCAGAGAAAGATATTTTACCTCTTTTTGTCAGCAATTTGCCCTGACCTGGATAGCCCCAGGCTAGCCTGATGTTGTCACATCTCAGAAGCTAAGCAAGGTTGACCTTGGCAAGTATTTGGATAAGAGACCTCCAAGGAATACTGGGATGTGACGTGGAGGCAGGCAATGGTAAACCACCTGTGAATGTCTGTTGCCTTGAAAGCCCCACCAGGGATCATCATGAGTCAAATATGATTTAATGACAAAGAAAAAGTAGGCAGTTCAGATTTTTTTAAAATTTATTTATTATTTCACTTTTATACCGCCCTCCCCCGAAGGGCGGTATATTGATATCTGTCTATCTATTGCCCTCTCAGCCTTTTTTTCTGGAATACTCAGCCCAAATCTGTGATGCTTCAAGCTAAATTCATTGGATTTTTAAAAATGAGTATAAGCATAGGGTTTTTTTGGGGGGGAAGTGGCTTTTTGGACACAGTGGGTATAATTGTAAGGTGGAACAAAAAGGGAAAACTGTGATTTGCTTTCTGTACTAGCAGACAGGGTTGATGAGAGCTACCATGGACCCCCACACAAAAATTCCTCCTGAGGCTCTCCTCTCACTTGGACTTACCATTTTCTGAAGCACGCATACATATGATACTTTATTCGAACACATGTATTGCGTTTATCCCAAAGTGAAATATTGCTTAGTTGCTCAGATCCTCAAACTAATCCAGATCCATGATTCTTCCTCCCAGCAGTCCTGAGCACCATTTACTGCCACATTCAATCTATTTATATGTACTGAAGCATTTGCACACATTTTATATATGCTGTACCACTTGTATGCTTCCCCCCCTCCAAATGGAAAAAAATATTCATTTTCATGAATTTGTCTATCTATTGCCCTCTCAGCCTTTTTTTCTGGAATACTCAGCCCAAATCTGTGATGCCCTGACCTGGATAGCCCCAGGCTATCCAGTAACTGGAATAGTAACTGGATTGCAATTTATTTTATACTTTCTCACAACTAAATGAAAAAAGTTTAGTTGATTAATTGTCCTTTTGACCAACATGTTTGCATGCTAGCAAAATCTTAACACAGATACCTTTCAAAGACACTTATAGTAGAAATATACATCTAACAGAAATGTTTACTGCATATCGCTAGTTCACGTCATATTTAATTCTCATAATGGCTCAGTGAGCCAGGCAGCGACCACCAGATGGCTTGCGACCACACAACTTGCATGGCTTATCCATGCCTGGCTGTTTGCTGCTGTTCAAAGCAGCCACCCCACAAAAAACTTATATTGTGTAGTGGTTAGGTTTTCAAACTAGTGTTTGGGAGACTCAGGTTCAAATCCTCACTTTGATATGGAAGCTCATTGTGGAGCAGTCACAGACTCCCAGCCTGACCTACTTCATAGGGATGTTGGGATGATAAAACAATGGAGTGGGAGAATGATGTGAACTGCTTTGGTTCTTCATAAGGAGAAAGATGGGGTATATATGAAGTTGAAGATAGGAAACAGAAAAGTTGGTTGGTTAATTAGTGGGAGGGAAGGAGAGAAGGAGCAGGGAAAGTTGAGAGTATAGGGAATGCCTCTAAGTAAGAAGAAGGGCATAATGTGGGGAGAGAAGTGCTGGGGAAAGTGAAGTGCTGTTCTGCATGTTCTTAAAGATTCCTTCCCATGAAACTGGGTTCAGCAAACCAGTGATGGGCATATGCACCAGTTCCCCTCACCCCGGAAAATACTGCCTCTGAGGGAGAAGCAGAGAAAGCTGAAAATAGAGGGGAAGAAAAAAGGTAGGTAGGTTGGCTGGGGGATGGAAAGGTGAGAAACAAACTGGAAAAGGACAAAGACTATGGGGGCTTTCAGGGAAGTAACAGAGGAAAATAAGATACCCTCACATTTCCCTGCAGGTCCCCAGCTTGTACATTTCTACTTTCATGTCTTTCATTTCCACAAAGATGCATCCATGTATAAATCAGGCTTTGAATTTTTTAGATTTTTTTGGTTAGTTATGATTTTTGTTAGATATTTTTGTACCTGAAGCAAAATGTCAATGTGACAGTTTCTAACAATGGAAAGGAAAATGTACGTTGCATATATGAATCTGCTGGTAAAAGTGATTCTCTGATTCTTGTGGTGAAGCCAGCCCTGCTTAGATGTTACCAGAGTTTCAACTCACCACCATATTTGTCATGTAAATAGTTGTTTAATGTTCAGGCACGACCAGGTGATAGTAACTTCATAATGGGCTGATAAAATACATAGTACTTTGATTTCAAACACCCCAGGGTGGGTGGGTGCTTGTGTATTATAAGTTCTGGAACATTCTTTGTTCTAATTTCCATAACTATTTAATATTTCTGTCCTACAAGGACATTTTCTCACACAAAATAGAAGAAAATAAATTGATAAAATTGGTAAATATAACAGCAACCCTTAAAGCAGTAATCAAGATTTCTCTTAAATAGCTGCTAACCTGAGCATAAAATCCAGGCAGTGATGTAGGTATAGCTTTTTTTATGGGTAGGTTTGGGGGGCTCAGGGGGCGGGGCCATATTTCCACCCATCCCTGGGGTGTGGCCATGCCTCCCCAAGTGCTATTATTCTGGTCACGTGAGGGGTGCAAAATAGCCCCCCACGTGACCAGGAAGATGGCAGGGGCGGAGCTGGGCACCCTGGACTTTGCCCATGTCATACCCATGTCAATGACAATGACGTGGGCGAGGTCGAAGGCACTTGAATACAACAAGGCTGCAGGAAGGCCTCGTCTTCAAGCACCCTTGAACCTGCCCATGTCATTGTCATTGACATGGGCATGACATGGGCAGAGTACCTGACTCCACCCACCACCCACCCAGCTGGGCTCCCAGCTGGCAGTCCCTTCTGCGCACCCCTTTGCGGAAGCCAGAAGAGACTGCCGTCCCGGCCTCAGAGAGCTGCTTTTATAAGCACTGAGGCGAGGGGTGGGGCTTGAGGAGGCACGGCTATGCCCCCAGGGGTGGGTGGGGGCATGGCCTCACCCCCTGATCCCCACCCCCAGCCTCAGTCCATATAAAAGCAGTTCTCTGAGGCATGGGACAGCAGTTTCTTCTGGCTTCCCCAGAGGGGAGGGCAGAAGGGACTGCCAGCTGCTGGCTCAGCTAGTGGGGATGGGGGTGGGGGGCAAAGCCCCATTTCCTGGCAGGGGCCGGTGGGGGCAGAGCCCCACCCTGCGGGGGGGTGGGCAGGAGTGCTCAAGCAAGCCAGACATATAATGGGGGGTTGAACCTGTGAACCCCCCACCTACATCCTTGAATCCAGGTAGAGACCTTGACATTCCATCCCTTCCCAAACTTTGTAATTGCCAAAAAGTTGAGAGATATGATGACAGACAAGGTTTTTTTTTCACAACGTTTATTCTTCTTTAAAATTGTGGGGAATCACAGACTTTTTAAAAAATTACTCTCAATATCATTGATTTTATCCACTATACTTCATCTAAGCAGTATACTGAAATTCTGTATTAGGTACCAGCATGCATTATAGGTCTATTCACACAACCAGCAGCTTTGCTAATGTAACAGGAAAAACCCTTGAAAGTGTGTGTGGCTAATGGAGAGTCAGTGACATGTACTCCTGTGGGCAAGAGTCGGCTGTTACCATACACTGTATTAATGAGTTGACCCGCTATGGGCTCACGGTCGTCATACAACCCAGGTTTGCGTAAAGAGACTTAAGAGGCCAGATCTCTTCCCTAATAACTGACTAAGCAAATGATAACACGCTGTGGATTTTATTCCAGTGACAGGACTTTAGGTATCAAGAGCTGTTTTAAATCAGTATGTAATTGAATGCATATACATTTCTATTCTGAAACACATACTTTTCCATTTTCTAAAACAAATTGTAATATATTCATATGGTTCATAGAGGGCATAAAACTCCCAGTACTCTGTGGATCTGCACATTTTGTATGCATTTTAATAAAATCCCCTTTCCTTCCTTGACTTGCTCTGATATATGAAGTGGTGGATTTCATTTTTGCCATAACTTTTCCATAGCCTAGGAAGTAGAAATATAGGTTTATATAGTAACTCCTCTGCTCTGTGAATACAGAGAAAACACAGCTGCTTTTTCATTGCCGTATGCACAGCAGTAACTTTTGCATGAAAGTAAGGCAATTGATTGGGCTTGTATTGTGCAGATATGCCTGTGCCACCATATTTTTTCTTCTTAATTGGATTAAAAAGGTTCTTCAGCTGATGTTCTCCAAACCACCTGTATTCAAACTGCACAATAGTGGTTAAGAACAAGTTCTCACATACCCTTTAAACCTTTTTTTAAGTCTTTCTCCTGCCTGTGATGTTCACGTGTGTTAAAAAAAGCAGGAAAGCTTTAAATAGGATTGTATGCTGTGCTTTTCAGTATCCATAGCAGTAGAGCAACTACTTTGCCTGTGGAAGGTTCCAGATCCAATGCCTGGTATCTCCAGTTAAAAAGACCAGGTAGTAAGTGATATGAAAGACCTCTGTTTGAGACTTGAAGAACAACTTTGACTCAGAATGGACAGTAGAGGCCCTGATAGACCAGTATAAGGCACTTCATGTATTCTGGGCTATGAACATTTAATTATGATGCTATACTAAGCAGAGTTACACCTTTCTAAAGTCATTAATAAAGTTTTTCTGGTTAATATGTCACTGTTATTTTGCCTGAAAGGCTTAGCCAGTGTTAGATTCCCCCAAAATGAAACCATTGGGGCTCTGTGAATACTGAAACAAGTGTATAATCTAGTGTTGCCCCATGTCTGTGAGTTGACATAAATAGGTGAAGTTGTTGAGCATGGGATATTCAGTGCTCACTACAGCCTCTTGAACAAGGGTGGGGAGAACTGTACCCTACTATCCACATCTTGTAAAAAGAGTAACCAGCTTTTTGTAATAGTCAGAAAACTGTATCTTTAGCAGAAAATAATGTAAAATAGGGATAGGGTAAGATTCACTCATTTCACATCCTATACTTCTATTTAAGCTCAAGCTCAGTGGCGTAGTGCCAAAGGGATGGGGGCGTGCATGATGCACCTGGCGTGTGCCGATACAGGGGCATTCTGGGATCATTCCGGGGTGTGGCAGGGGCACAGGGTACATGCGTGCCCCGGGCATAGTTCCCCTCGCTCCTGCCCTGCTCAAGCTGCAATATATAGGACTACTTTTAATATTTTGTCAGTTGTGGGTGTCTGCCTTCCCAGGGCTGCTGAGGGGCCCCAATGCTTTCCTGCTTATCCCTTCACAAGTGTTGGAACTCTCGTCCACGCGCTTGGATGTAACTGTGTGTTGTAAATTGGCCAGCTTCTGGAGCGACAGCTTGGTAATGAGCTAGCTCCCCTGACACCCATCCCTCCTCGTTCCATCTTCCGCTGACCCTCCCTCCTACCCACTGTCCCTGTGGGGTCTGTTCTCTGTTCAGTCTCAGCCTCAAAAAACCGTCTGAGGTACCCTCCTTCTTGCCACCCAGTTGTTCGTTCCTTCAACCTGCTACTCCCTAGTATCAGCTCTCCTTTCCTCCCCTCCTCCTCTGTTCTCCCCTTTCCTTTCCTCTGCTCACTTCCCCTGGGCCAACCCTTTTCCCTCTTATCCTTTTCCCTCAAGTCTTCTACCCCCCTCCACCAATCCCAAAGTGATTCCCTCCTACCAGCCCTTGCTTAGCCAGTCAGCCAGTGAGCCTCCTTCAGTTCAGCCCTGCCCCGAGGGGAAATGCTGGGATGCAGCATGGCTGCCGGAGCTCAGGCTGTCCCTGAGCACTGGGCTACTCCATCATCTGACTGGCTGGCTCCGCCTTCCTCATCCTGGCTGGCTGGAAGGGATGCACATGAGCTCCCCCAGCTGCCCAAGCAGCGGCTGGCCATGTCTCCACCACTCTCTCTTCCTCCAGCCCCGCACCTGCCTCATGATATAATAGGCATCACTGAAACCTGGTGGGAAGAGTCTCATGATTGGAATGTAATAATTAAAGAGTATAACCTATTTCAGAGAAACAGATCAAACAAGAAAGGAGGATCAAGGATAGGATACCTCAGGGATGATTACAGCTGTGAGCAGGTCCATGACTTAAATCTTGGAAGCCATGTTGAAAGCATCTGGGTAAAAATTAAGGGAGAGGAAAAAACCAGTGACTTCATTGTGGGGGCCTATTAGAGACCCCCAAGCCAGACTGAAGAGTTGGATGAAGCCTTCCTGGAACAGATGGCAAAGTAGTGGTAATAGTAGATTTCAATTAACCTGATATTTGTTGGGAGTCAAACTCTGCCAAGACTATCAAGTTCAACACATTTCTCACTTGCCTTGCAGACAATTTCACAGTCCAGAAGGTGGAAGAAGCAACAAAGCAAATGGCTATTTTAGATCTGCTTTTATCCAGTAATGATGACCTTATTAGTGGAGTGGAAGTGGTAGTGGTAGGATCCTTAGGTGGGAGTGATCATGTTCTCCGAGAGTTTGTTATATAGTGGAAAGGGGATACTAAGTGTAGTCAGACACACATCCTAGACTTTAAGAAAGCAGACTTCAGTAAGCTTAGGAAACTACTGAGTGTGATCTCATAGTTAAAAATACTAGAAGTGTAGGGAGTACATGATGGATGGGAATTTCTTAAAAGTGAGATCTTGAGGACACAATTTCAAACAGTTCCAATTAGGAGGAAAAATGGGAGATGTCTAAGGAAACCAGGGTGGATGTCTAAAGAACTTTCAACTGACCTAAGATGTAAAAAAGTCATGTACAAGAAATGGAAAAGGGGGAAATCAAAGAGGAATTCAAACAAATAGCGAGGACTTGTAGGGAGAAAGTCAGAAAAGCTAAAGCTCACAAGCTCAGACTTGCCAGAGAGGTTAAACACAACAAAACAGGGTTTGGGGGGTATGTCCATAGAAAAAGGAAGAAAAAGAATATGATAGGCAGAGGTGGGATCCAGCAGGTTCTCACTAGTTCCTTAGAGTGGGTTACTAATTATTTGTGTGTGCCGAGATGGGGTTACTGATTGGGTCTGCTTTTCCGTTACAAATTCCATTAGGTCCAAAAATCATAAAGTCCTGTTGTTTCCTATGTGGCTGGTTAGCGAAGGTAGAAAACGGGATAATTCTCCTTGTTGGGCTGTTTTAAAAACATGTTTTAGAAATATGGTAAAGTTCCTTGTTTAAGGAAAGTATCCTTCTTTTGATTTCTAGAAACAAAATTAAGTATTTGAAAGTATTAAGTATTTGACAGGCAGTCAATTAGAGGAGAAGTAGTTGTTTCTGTTGGCAGTAGACGATAGGACTTGCTATAATGAGTTTAAATTATGGACAGAAAGATACCAGCTGGAAATTAGGAACTTTTTTTTACAGTAAGAGTTTTTTACAGTAACAGAGAAATTATTAATGCCCCGCCCCCGGAATGCCTGGCCACGCCCCCATCGTACCCTACCCAGCCGCATTGGTGCTATGCCACTGTTTAAATCCCACCACCATGGGAACCTGTTGCTAAATTTTTTGGATCCCACCACTGATGATAGGGTCACTGCATGGAGAAGATGGTGAAATTCTAACGGGACAGAAAAAAAGCAGAACTTCTCAACTCTTGTTTGCCTCAGTTTTTCCTTGAAAGAAAAACAGTGCTCAACTGGGGGGAAATGGATCAGAAGATACAGTAGGAAAAATTTAACACAGAATAAATAGTACAGGAATACCTGAATACTTTACATGAATTCAAATCTGCAGGGCTTGATGAACTACATCCCATGATATTAAAAGAACTGGCAGAAGTAATCTCAGAACTGCTTGCTATAATCTTTGAGAATGTCCCAGTGGACTGGAGGAGGGCTAATGTTATTCCCATCTTCAAAAAAGAGGACCCAAACAATTACCATCCAGCCAGCCTGACAGCACTACCAGGAAAGATTCTGGAGCAGATCATTAGACAGTCAGCATGCAAGCATTTAGAAGGGAACAGTGTGATCACTAAAAGTCAACATGGGTTTCTCAAAACCAAATCATGCTAGACTAACCTCATCTCTTTTTTTGATTGAGTGACATGCTTGGTAGACAAAGGGAATGCTGTTGATGTAGTATACCTAGATTTTATTAAAACCTTTGATAAGGTGCCCGATGACATTCTTACAAGTTAGCTAATAAAAAGTGGACTGGACAGTGCTAATGTTAGATGGATTTGCAATTGGTTGACTGACTGAACCCAAGGAGTGCTCATCAATGACTCATCATCCTGGAGACAAGTGACAAGTGGGGTGCCACAGGGTTCTGTCCTGGGCCAGTGCTATTCAATATTTTTATCAATTACTTGGATGATGGAATAGAAAGCATGCTAATCAAATTTGCAGATGATACCAAATTAGGAGGAGTAGCTAATACCCCAGAGGACAGAGTCAGGATTTAAAATGACCTGGACAGGTTAGAGAGATGGGCCAAAGCTAACAAAATGAACTTCAACAGAGATAAATGTAAGATATGCCACTTAGGCCAAAACATGAAATGCACAGATATAGGATGGGTGACACCTGGCTTGACATCACTACATGTGAAAGGCATCTGGGAGTCTTAATAGACCACAAACTGAACATGAGTCAGTAGTGTGATGCAGCAGCCAAAAAAGCCAATGCAATTATGGGATGCATCAAGAAGAGTATAGTGTGTAAATCAAGGGACATAATAGTACCTCTCTATTCTGTATTGGTCAGACCTCACCTGGAATACTGTGTTCAGTTCTGGCCACTGCAATTCAAAAAGGATATTGACAAGCTGGAATGGGTCCAAACGTCTGGAATCCATGCTGTAGGACGAGGAACTTAGGGAAGTGGGTATGTTTAGTTTGGCCCGGGGAGGTTAAGGGATGACATGATAGCCATGTTTCAATATTTGAAGAGATATCATGTTAAAGAGAGAGCAAGCAAATAATGATCTGTCCATGACAAAAGAACCATCATTTGTTCCTCAACCCTCAGATAACATTCCTCCCTCCCAGAACAAAATACCAGATCAACAATGCAACCTGCAACAATGGTTGCTATGAAGGCCTTGTATCCCTGAGTTGCTCCTAACAAGAGAACCTCAGCATGAGTGTTGAATTATGACATATTATAGATGTCAGTAGTTGTAGGTGAAACTGTTCTCCTTCATCTGAGTCTCTTGTAATGACTGTAACTAGTTTAACGAGAACGACTGTGGCATTTGTACAAGACACTCACAGCAGTGCTCGCATTAGTTAACTGTCTTCTCTAAAAAAATTAATAAAGGCCTGGAGAGAAATCATGTTGTAGACCTTCAAGTTAATATCATATCATTTTATAAAATGTCAGTAACTTTAATGTCATTTCCCGACTTTGCAATTGGCTCACATCGACTTTTAACCTCATCACCCCAGCAGTCATTCAGTAGAATTTCTTTGCCTTGAATCATGTATTGAAAAATGCACATATGCAAACATCAGGAAGGTACTTTAGAAAGGCTAATGATTTTCTTAGAGAACAACAACAATGGTCAGAATACTATTCTGAAGAATGGGCAGGGAGAAGGGAAGTAGAACAATAATGTCTTTCCCCTTGTGTGGGACTGAATGTAAGTTTGGAATGAAACTGTCACATGTATGTCAATTAATATCATTATATTCCCCCAGGACCTTTATCACTGACTAATTTGTTCTGTGGGGATTGTTTAGATTTTTTACCTGGTAAACAAATCCAAGCGTGTAATTCAGTAATGGGGGTTCAGAGCAGTTATCACCTTTGACAGACCTGTTCTTGACTCTCAGAAACCTACAGCCTAAGTTCAACCTAAGATGGACTTGTTGTTGGATGTTTTTGTAAATCAGATTTCTTTCTTTTTTTTAGATTCATAGTCTTCAGTTGGCACCAAATATACTTACTGATGCTGAATATAAGTGCCATACGGGGAGGACATGGTTCTCAAAGGGATAATTTTGCAGGGTTGGTAGGTTACACCAGGTTGTGATAATGGACACAGCTGCCCTCAACCCTTTGAATCAGACTTGAATCAGGTTTAAAGCTATACTTGGTGGTTTTAATGCATCATCTCCATTTGAATGTTGGAAAGGGCTGTGCATCTGTTGTTGCTAGATTTATCAGCATGAACGAAGGCAAGGTAACAAATGGTGAAGAGGGCAGCAATTGTTTTAAATAATTTTTGCAACGCCCAAGGGCGTTGCTGCCATGGGGACATAAGCTGCTGATCTGGTCACATGGGGGTGGAAAATCACCCCCACACCCCTCCTCCTCCACCCCTCAGCACTGCCCCCTCAGGCCTGGTGGAGGCCACAGCCGGGTCCCCCTCAGCTCTGCCCAGCCTGGCAGAGACCACTGCCAGGCACCCCTGCCTGGTTCCGCCTCACCAGGCCCTGCCAGGCTGCCTGGGATTGCTGCCGTCAGCTAAGGTAAGTGGGGCATGGGGGGGGGGGGGTGCCCGGAGCAGGTGTTGCCCCAGGTTCCATTTTTCCTGGTACCACAAGTCTCCTTGCCCATGGATCACAGAATCCATGGGCAGAGCAAGCTCTCCCAGCCTGCTCCCTCCTTTCCCAGCAAGCTTCCCTACCCACGGATCACAGGATCCATGGGCACAGCAAGCTCTCCGTCTCCCATCCCCAGCAAGCCTCCCTGGCACAGACATTAGGGAATTACTAATTGCTTATTGTATGTGTGCTACTAGATAGGACAGAATTAAGTTTCTGATGGAGTGGTGTTTGCTCCCTTAAAAAAAAAGGCACAAAGGCTTTTTGCTAGAACAATCTCTTGAAACCTATGGATTTTAGCCATATTTTTTTTGGCTGCATTTTTGATGCTCCGTGTGAATTGACTTTTCTGCTTAGGGTTTGTCACCTAGGCAATTTGAGAACTCCCTATCTCTCTCTCCCTCACCCCGATTTTTTATCAATTGTTGAAATCCCTTCTATATCGCTAGTCTCGAGGGCTTTTGTGTAAAAGTTAAAAGTTTCTGCATATATACTGATGCTGCTTCTGCCCTGGAGTGTCATACGGGAAAACAAATGAAAGCCATTCAGAAGTGCCTTCTTGGGTCCTTTTATTTTATTTTTATTCTTTTTCACAGCAGTAATAAAACATTTTGAAAGCATTTTGAAAACGTCAAAAAAAATTATTTCCACTGTGTGGCATGGACCATTTCTATGTTCAGATTTGTGAATTGGGGCATGTTCTGTAGTGTGATGATGACTTTGAAATGACCTGGTGCAAAAAAAATCATTGTTTAGTCGTGGTGGGGGAGGGCAGTTGCCTACATGGTGGTGGGAACGCAAAAGTCAGATTTTGCCCCAGGCTCCATTTTTCCTAGCTACGCCTCTGGCAACCCCCTACACATTTGGTACTCAGATTTACACATTTGGTACACAGCCATCAATAGACGTCCATACCATCCTGTTAAGGTTTTGGAAGTAGGAACTGTTATTAAAGAATACGCACAGGGTTTATTTAAATAGCTTCTCAGTGATTTGAAGCACAGTGTTACTCTTAGAGACTAGCAATGTGGGAATTCTCCTGTGGGATTCCACAAAGTTCAGTTTTGTCACCCATTTTTTCATATAAATTGGAAGAGAACATTTTTCACTTTGATGCTGGCAGTCCTTATTATGCCAGTGAGACCCATCTATTTGTCTAAGTCCTATGATGTCCTTTCTGAACTAGTTCATGGTAGCCGTAGTGAAACGGCTCAGAGTGAACTTCAAAGTGGATCTTCACAAGTTGGAGCTCATGCTGGTTGGTAGTTTTGAGTTTTTAGAGTGTATTTTGCACTACACTTTTGATGGAATACTTTTCTGGTGTGGTGCCACTGTGCCAGTACCTCCTATATATCTGTGGCCTGGCAACCATACTAAGGACCCATGTTTCTACAAGATGCCTGTTTTCTTAAGTCCTCCAGTGTCAGTTCTGTTCATCTGAACAGGGCCTTTTGAAGAACGTCTCTTGCAGACAGGCCTTTTTGGTTGTGGCTGCTACATAGTGAAACATTTTAGCAGAGGAAGTTTGGAAAAGGCCCCAAACACCTTACACCTACAGATATTCTAATTCTTATGGTTTTTATTGGTTTTAACTAGAATAGCTGAGATCCATGTCAAAGGAAAGGTGAATTATAAATGTGATAAAATTAATAAAAAAAATATCTTGGTAGGCAATCAATTAGCAGCATGTCAATTTAAAGTACTTAGCTTTCAGAGACAGAAACACGCTGTGTATGCACGTGTGGTCTCCTTTGCATTGAGCGTACATTCTCTTCAGTTTGGGTTCTTTATAACTCACACGTTTTGCCTTCTCCTGAACTCACCGTGCCTCATTATGTACCTGGGTTTCTGTATTTCTTTTCGTGAAGTTTGTAATTTAGCAAGATGTTTAAACACATGCCTAATTTGTGGTCCTCAGGTTAATTCTGTTAACTAATTATCCTTTTAAACATATACAAATGTTAAGTACTTTTTTTAGCTGCTATTCTGTAAGAAAGGAGGAGGAAATGCTGGAAATCAAAACTGTTATAGGCATGTTTAGGCAACTAGTTCTTTCCTGTGTTGACTGAAAGCAACCTTGGGACTAAAAAAGTAGAAAGAATGCCATCCTGCCATTGCATACCTACTAGCAGGATATACTTGTAGAACAACAGTTAGTTGTAGAACAATAATTAGTTGCAGAACAACAGTTAGTTTCTTCTTGTTTTGGCTTCTGAAGAATTAAAAAAAACTCTACAACTTCAAGATCAGCAGTCTTCAGCTGGCTGAAGAGCAATGGCTGAGGGAATTGAATATACAGATGACGGGATGACAATTATTCATCAACAGATATAGCTGAGAATCATCAGCTTATTAATTTTTTCTTCCTTGAACTGAGAGGTGTATACATTGGTCAGATTCAGTTTAGAAAGTTTTCTCTCACATATATTCTCCTTCAAGTCAACCCAAAATAACCAGTATTCACAATATTTGATACCGGGCATTCATTCTCCAGTCAGAAGTATGGACTCAGCTTGGTTTGGGATCATTGTGGAGAGAATCTGTCAGTTGAGTGTACTAGGTCAACAAGACCATGTGCTATCTGTAAGATCAGGGTCTAAGTGACCCTCTTCTTTTTCTGTGCATTCTCTCTCTCCTTTTTTCCAGCAACAACTCCAAGCATCCTTTCTAATTTGTGGCTAATTTATAACAGCTATCCATGCTCTCTGTCTCTAGCACTCTCTCTTTTGGTCTTGCTCTGCTATGACTTTATCCAGTGCCCCTACACAGTGTCCCCACTCAATTTATCACCTGCAGCCTTGCCCCATTCCTACTCCTGAACTTTTCTTCTGTCCAAATCTCAGTTTACCCATATTCTCCTCTGACCCTCTTCACTGACTATTGCTTCTCCTCTCTTCATAATGATTCCTACTTTTTTTGTCCCTTCCTTACAGTTCTCTCCCTTGTTTTCTCACATTGGAACAGTTTCATAGAAACACACACATTCACACTGGGAGGTTTAATACATTTTTCGTGCAACTGTAGCATATTCATTTGGGATGGGTGTATTTTGCTGCTGATGCCACAAGTGTTTTTATTGTCTGATTCCAGTTTAAATACCTTTCCTCACTTCCTTTTTACTGATCCTGTGTAGTCAGTAAAGGGCACTCTCTTGAATCGGAATTATCTCCTTTTCATTTCCCACTGTATTATCCAAATGTATAAACAGCTTTAAAAGATTCTGCAACCAGGGTCAAGAAGTGCATGTGTGATGGCCACACACAGCTATTCTCTGTTTCCTGGGTAACAACACACAGTTCCATTTTTCCCATCAAGTTCGGATGGTAGTGATGTCCTATGGAATTTAATGTCCAATAAACTGAGCTCAGTTGAGGAAAGACTGGAGCAATATTTTTATTTTTTATGCTGGGAATGTAGAAAGAATGAAGAGTCAGCCTATTTCCATTCCCCATACCCCAACATACTTATTTTTACATTTCTTTTCTTTTTGCATACCTAAGGCTTCCCTCAGACTTGTAGAAAAATATCTCCTATCTATCCTTACCCCTTTTGTGGATTTTTTGATCCACAGTTTGGTTTAGCAGAATGTAACCAAACTGGGCCTAAACTAAAATATTCTAGTGGGATAGCCATGTTGGGTTTTTGTCAACAACAGCAACAAAAAGTCTACAACACCTAAAAGACATAAAGTACAGAATAATCTTTTGCATACTGGTGATGTTCTCTTTAAGATAGTCTTGTAAGGTCAACCAGCTGTTATCACTGGACTGGGAAGTAACTGGAATGGAAGCAATGGGGTGGGGCATGAAATACCCAATAATTATTTTCTCTTTTAGAAAAAATAATGTGAATTGGTATGGTATGTTACGTGTCCTCACAACCTGGTGTACAGAGGTATATTGGGGGGGGGGGGCAAATGGCACCCTGAGGCAAAACTCCCTTGGGGTGCCCTTCCCCCTGTTCAGAGCACTGCTTACTCGCAAGTAAGCACTGCTTACTCACGAGTCAGGCTACAGCCCCTCTTCCCAGTTCAGCAGCCGAGGTGCCAGTTTCTCTGGCATCCTGGCTGCTGGGAGAGAAGAGGATCCGAGCTGAGCACAGGATGCAGCCACCCTCTCCCCACCTCCATCAGAGACCCTGCAGGTCCTTCAATAAAGGTGGGGAGAGCAAGCCCAGCTGCAGCCTGTGCCCAGATCAGATCCCGACTGGATCCGATTCTGGCGCGGGCTGCAGCCACCGCCTCCCCACCTCCATCAGAGACCCCCACAGGGCCTCTGATAAAGGTGGGGAGGGCAAGCTCGGCTGCAGCCTCCATTGGGATCAGAGCCTTCCTGGTTCTGAGCCTGGTGCAGGCTGCTGCCACCCCTCCCCTCTCCCTCGGCCCGGCAGCAGGGACGCACGAGGGCAGGGCCAAGGGACTTTGTCCTCCCTGCCTCGGCCTGGGATGACGTGGGTGGGGGTCAAGGAAGAGTGAAGTCTGACAAGGTTCAGTGCTCATCAGACTTCTGCCTCCCTCAGCCCAACTCTCTGGTCACGTGGGGGGGGGGCAATTCCCCCCATGTGACTGGAATGGTTGCACCCACCTAGACAAATACGCCTCTGCTGTTGTATTGTTAGCTGCCTTAAGTTTGAATTTAAGGTGGGGTAGAAATATTTTAAATAAATACAATAAATACCAACAGAACTATTATTTTATATGGGAAAGCATCTTTACAAAACAGTAAAATAGCTAGATCTGTTTCTGTTCTAAATATTTATGTCCCCAAAGCTCTGTACCTCTGAATTTAAGGCAGTAAATATATTCCAAAGCAAACCAGCTTTAAACATCTTCAGAGCATTTTATTCAAAATACATATTGTTTATTTGCATTACCTTACCCCTATACTTTGTTTCCAAGAGGCAGAGGACTGTAAGGGGGAGGGGCGGGAGCAAAGTTTAAGCTGAGAGCAAATGCTCCTAAATTTTACAGAATCATCACTTTAACCAGTAAATGCTATGTGCTGACTTATGTAATGGTCAGTGAACAATTAGGACTGGAGAGGAATGCAGTCATTCAGTACTACTCAGAGGACAAAGTCTGCTTCAATTTTTAAATTGCATTATAGGCTCAGAATTCTGTGCAACCTTTTCACTATAGTGTAGTGTACAGGGTATTGAAGACAGTAGGTGACTAATGTTTAAGAGTTTTCTGAGATGACACAGTAACCTCATGTTAACTGAGGACATACTTAGTAAGTTTTGTGCTGGAAAATGCCAGGAGATTTTTGGTTTGGTGCCTTGGGAAGGTTTCAAGGGTGTGTGATGTTATTTCTTGGTGAAGTTCCAGGAATTTTGCCAGAATCTATGGCAGATGTGATGTACCGCATAAACTCGTGTATAAGCTGACTCGTGTATAAGCCGAGGCACCTAATTTTACTACCAAAACCTGGGGAAAGGTATTGACTCGTGTATAAGCCGAAGGTGGGAAGCCGGGAGGCAGAGGGAGCTCCTTATTTGGGCAGTGACTCCCCCTGATGTCATTGCCCAAATTAGGAGCTCCCTCCCCCCCCCCCCCCCCGGCAGGCTGGGCTTCCTCAAACCCCGCTGGGATTTGGAGGGAGTTCCTTATTTGGGCAATGACATCAGGGGGAGTCACTGCCCAAGTAAGGAGCTCCCTCCACCTCCCAGCAGGCTGGGCTTCCTCAAACCCAGCCGAGAGGTGGAGGGAGCTCCTTATTTGGGCAATGACATCAGGGGGTGTCACTGCCCAAATAAGGAGCTCCCTCTGCCTCCCTGGGGTTTGAGGAAGCCCAGCCAGTCAGTGTTCCCCTTCACCCTCCGAGGAGGGCAGCAACAAGCGGCTTGTGCAGCCACAGGGAGGTCGTCCCAGCCACGCCCCCAGCCTCGGTAGAGGTGTGAAGAGCCAGCTGGTAAGCAGGACTCATGTATAAGCCAAGGGGGCATTTTCCAGCCTTAAAACAGGGCTGAAAAACTCGGCTTATATGCGAGTATATACCGTAATTTTCAGGCAATTTTCTAGGAATCCTTCTAGTTTCTATCGTTTTAACATAGAGTCTGGGAAGATTGTTGAGTCATTTCTGCACAGCACAAATAAAATGTCTTGAGGACGTTAACAGAAGCATTTTGGAAAGAAATGCTGCGCAGCTTTTCCCCTAAGACATATTTGAGACTTTTTATTTTTGCTCGACCAGGTTTTTGTGGAAATGCTAAACTAGCAAGCTTTTTTCCCCAAGATGGGATTCTCCATGCCACCCATTTGGTGAAGGTTTCTCTTGGAGATTTGTTCTGCTTGGTACTCATCTGCCCGCCACTTCTGTGTAAAAAGTACATGAATAAAGTTAGTTTGGATTGCCAATTCAAATCACATGTCATTTTTCTTTTTAGGGGGTTTTGTTTTGAGAAAAGTTTCTTTGAAGATACAAGGACACAATATGATAATTTGCAATTTGTGCATATTTCGAGTTGTAGTAGCTTCAAAGACACTTCCTTCAAAACAAACCAAAAAAAGGAAAAATTACGCATGTTGAATCAGCAGTCAAAACTAACTTTATTCATGTACTTTTTACAAGGAAATGGTGGGTGGAAGAGCTGCATGCAGAGGAAACTTCCTAGGGAAACCTTCACCAAATGGCAGGTGGCATGAATCACAAGTGGGAGAAAATGGCAGGTATAAGCTGCAGCAACAACAGATGCAAGAGCTGGTGGTGTTGGGAGGCGTGAAAAAGAACTGCTTTACCTAGCAATTTTTTTTTGTCCATGCTATGCCGACAAAAAAAGCCAAAACCAGTTCTTTTTAAAATGTCTCCAAGATGTTTTATTTGTGCTGTGCAGAAAAATCCTTGCAGTGTTACCATTGATATAGTTCCCCCATTTTTTCTCCTGCTTCTCAGATTATCTAGAGCCAGGGATGGAGAGTGTAGGTAGAGGAATGTCTGCAGTTAGCAGGCAAAGAACCAACCTAATTATAATAGTTGTTTATACTGCCTCAGTACCTCCTTGGTACTCATGTACTGAAGAAATAATTTTAAAAAGAGAGTGATATATAGAATGTAATTTAATGGAGAAAAGTTGGATGGCAAATTAAAGCATTTTTCCAGCAAGAGATCTTGTGAGTCAGATGCAAGGGCAAGGACTTTTATAGGGAATTTTTGTAGGGGAAATTATCGGGGGTGGAGCAGGAGATATTAAAGAAAAAATGTACCAGGAAGATGAAGTCATAAAATTGATTTTGATATCCGTGCATGTTGTCTGTATCACTTTACTTGTATGGAAACTTGAATCATTTTACATTGCATGGTGGGATAAAACATGGGTCATTGTCCTTTTTAAAGTAGCAAGTTCTCTTGTGTTATTTGCATATACTTATTTAAAAATTGTTTTTCTTGCATTGTTTGTTGTCAGAGCATTTTTTTCTCATTTGAATGGGGTCTTGGCATGGTTTGTGAAACGGAGACCTTACGTTCCTGGCTAGGGAGAGATATTATTCCACCACTAACCACCAATTGTAATGGGAACGTGTGGCCTACAATCAAGGTTCCCACTAAACTGACCAGTGGGGTTTCCTTTGCCACCCAAAATTTTCCAGGCTAGTGTTCAGGGATCTTCTTTTTACTCTGCTGCCACCATAAAAAAGAAGGAACTAGGAGTCCCAAAACTGGCCTCTGGCTGCCAAATATAATAAAGGATCCCACCTCACATTCGTTCTTGGTCTGAGGGGAATGTCCTTCAGAGGACCTTTCCCCACTTTTCCCTCGGCTGCCGTCGCTGTGCGCAATTCCCAGTGCACGGCATCCCTGGCGCCTGCCTGGGCATCCCCACCACCCCACGCTAAAAGGCGCCCTTTGCAAGAGCGCCAGGGATGCCTCGCGCTGAGGGGGCGCGACAGTGGCAGCGTCGGGGCAGCTGCGCTGTTGCTGCCCCTCTCGTGGGGAGTGCCGGGGGACCCCGCGCTACTCTCCTCAAGTAGCACGGGGCTTAAGGTAAGTGGGGAAAGGCCCAGAGTCCCATATACAAAAATGGAGGGAACTCAAAATTGGCTAGGATTCTAGTCTCTCAGACAGGCACTCTTCAACCTCTCACACACAAACGCAAGCTAGCACCAGGGTAACTTGAACGAATGAAATTTATTTTAAAAACAAAAAAAGGTTTCTTAAACTGGCTCAGAGAGGTACTAACGCTTGATGGTTTCAGAGAGGTTTTTTTCACATAAAGTTACCGAGCTTCAGTTGTTACTTAGTTTTCACACACATACACAGACACACGCAGGTGTCTCTTCAGAAATGACTTGGCTTTTATACACTTTGCTTTTCCTCACAGACAGACACTAGTCCTTTCTGATCCACGACCCACTGAATACACACACACCCAGTCTATGCCCTGTGAGATTCTGGCATACAAAGCCGCCCTTTCTCACACTAATCCCAAACTGGCCTCACTGCCACTGGATCGGGCTTTTCCAAGGTTTGGTCAGTGTCTACTGACAAGCCTCTGGCTGGTGCTTCACTCTGCACCAAAAAGTCAGTGCCTTCCTTCCTCTCACAAGCTTCCTTCGCTTGAGGAGAGTCTCCAGAATCCTGCCAGCTATCTGAGCTGGACCAGAATTCCTTTACACCAGAGACAGAGCGGAGAGACTTCACTCCACAGACTCTGCTCTCAACTGAACACAAGCTGTTCTCTTCAGAACTCCCAACGAAGAACTGTCTGACAGGCTCTCTCTGTATCTAGCAGCATTTTAGAGCCCCCTTGCATTGGCCAGGGGCAACAGAGCTCGTGTATCTAATCTGGAGGAACTGGGTTTGATTCCCAGCTCTGCCGCCTGAGCTGTGGAGGCTTATATGGGGAATTCAGATTAGCCTGTACACTCCCACACACGCCAGCTGGGTGACCTTGGGCTAGTCACAGCTTCTCGGAGCTCTCTCAGCCCCACCTACCTCACAGGGTGTTTGTTGTGAGGGGGGAAGGGCAAGGAGATTGTAAGCCCCTTTGAGTCTCCTGCAGGAGAGAAAGGGGGGATATAAATCCAAACTCTTCTTCTTCTTCTTCTTCTTCTTTTATTTAAATTAGGGCCTGCTGCCTTACTTTTACTGTCACCCAGACCTCTTTAAGCAGGCCTGCTTCACACCAGCCCTTCAGGGTGGGGCAAGTCCATTACAGTTTGCATCCCTGAAGTGTCATTATCAATTTCTGGAGTGATACTGTGCCAAAGTGTCTTGACAGAGAAGAAATGCTACATATTTAGGGAGATAGAAATCTACCACAAGCTACCCATACTACATTCATCTCCTGTCAGTTGGGGGGGGGTGCATTTTGGAAGAAACTACAGCTTAATTTTCTCAATTTCAGTTAAAAATAAAGATAAAAGGACCAGCTTCTTGACTTAAATCAGAAGTTATCCCAGATGGGGAGAGAGTATCATTACATAAGCTGGTTGTCTCATGTATATTTTTATCTTGCTGGCTGAAGCTGCCTTTTGTGCCTATGGAGTGTAGGAGTTGCTTGTGGCACTGTGCATCTCTGGAGACAGGCAAGATAATGAAAAGATTCTTGACAAAATCATTTAGAAGGCCATTGTGAGGAACTGAATTAATAAAGGCCTATAGTTTGCAAATGTATCTTTGTTGAGGAATATGTTGCTATTATACAGCTACCAGCTGTTTCTGTATTTTCCAGGAAGGAAATCATAAACTACAGCAAAGTATGGCAAGTCACATTATACCTCAGTGGCTTTACATTTTGTAGGAGAAAAGCCTATGGTTAAATGATAGTTCTGTGTAGTAACTAAGTGGGTACATTTACAAGACTTTTGTGTAATTCAGTGTCCTGGCCTTACAACCCAGCTGAGACTGATACTCTTTACCCAAAGATTAGTACCATGATGACTGTTGGCACTGAATCATTGATATTCTTTCTTTTTCTATGCAGTACCAGTTGAGATGAACATGAAACTTGTTTGGGCCATGCTAAAAATACCTCTAAGATTGAGAGAACTGGTAGCAGCTCCTAAGCTCCATCTGCTATGTTGTTTTGGGTTTTTTTTTTAGAATTTAAAGTCTGCCAAAAGACCCTGAAGAGCTCTCATGGTTGCTTACAACATAACATAAAATGTGAAGAGTTTACATTTAAAAATATAAATGTAAACATGAACAATATTTTAAAAAAACAAATCAGAAGTATATAACTAAAAAAAGTATAAATCTGAAAACAGCATGTCCTTATTAACCCCATAAAAATACCAAACACTACACCATAATAAACTCCATCATCATCTTCCAAATGCTTGCTGGAATTTAAAAGCCGTTCTAAAGATAGCAGTTGTATTGGACTGATGCAGTTTCCTGGGAGGGAAGAAAAGTGATGGCCACTGCTGAAAAAGCCCTCTGTCCAAGTCAATCCAGTGAGATGTTGTCGATTGGACTAGCTATGGGGAGTCTCAGGTTCAAGCCCTGTATAGCCATGAAACTCACTGTGTCCATCAAACCACTCTTAGTCTAATCTGACTAGAGTAAGGAAATCATGTAAGCTGCCCTGAGCATTTTGGAGAAACATTGGCATAAAATGTAATAGAATATTACTTAAGACTAGCGGTACCTGGCCCCACGTTGCTGTGCGTTATTGTGATGAAATGGGAAAGGAACAGTAGCAGCAAATGAATTGCAAAGGCCAGCAGAACGTGCTCATGGAAATGCGCAGCCTGATACTGTGCGATGTCATTGTTGTGTGTAACCGCATTCCTTGGTGGGGGGATGGAAAGGCACCCTCCCACACATCTAGGTTGGCTGGTCACGATCCTTTACCTGGGAGTAAGTTTGGTTGGTGTCAATGGGTATCGCTTCTGAGTAAACCCTCTGAGGGGCGTGATGCAGCCATTCAAAGTATGTCATGGTTGCTTTACTGAGCTTACTCCTGAGTAACATGTGCCTGGTTTTCTGAATTGTAACTGCAGTATTCAGGGAATCTAGGCTGGCTGGCCCCTCCCTCTGGTCCCTTGCATGCCACCCCTCCCCCTCCCTCCCTTCCCTCTCCCTCCGCTAGGGTGGGTGGGTCATATCCAGATGCTGGGCCCCCTCCCTCCCCTCCCTTGCATGCCACCCCTCACTCTCTCCCCTCCCTCACTTCTCTTTCCTTGCATGCCTCCCCCTCCGTCCCTTCCCTCTCCCTCCCTATCTTCCCTTGCATGCCATCCCTCCCCCTCCCTCCCTTCCCTCTCCCTTCGCTAGGGTGGGTGGGTCATATCCAGATGCTGGGCCCCCTCCCTCCCCTCCCTTGCATGCCACCTCTCACTCTCTCCCCCCTCTCATTTATCTTCCCTTGCATGCCTCCCCCTCCGTCCCTTCCCTCTCCCTCCCTCCAGCTGTCTTTTACATTCAAGCTTGTTCAATATGGGTGTGGAATATGGGTGAGGAAGTAGTTAAGGATGTGAGGGAGGGCAGAGTGAGGAGTGTGAAGATGAGCTGAATGTGTATGAGAGTATGTGTGTTGTGTGGTAGTAGTGGGTGAGGCACAGAGAATGAAAGGTACCTGTGTGAGGGGGGGGGATCCCACCTGACATCTCCCATGGCAATGTGTGTATGAGTTTCACTTCCACTCAAGTTATTACCTATGTACTGTTTTCACTGCTCATATCTGGCCATCTGAGCGAACATTCTAAGGGCACGAACATTCTAAGGGTGACAGTTACACACAGGCAGCTTCATGTCCTTCACCATGGAGCGCCAGGAAAAAGGCATTTTACCTGGACCAAGTGTGAAATATCAGGTATGTGAACATCTAAAACACTCTTGCCTGGCTGAATACAGTGGCTGGGAATTTTCAGAGGAATTGGCCCAGCAGTTCCTGTGCTAGACCATCAGGAACAAACTCATGGTTTGCTTTTTATATATTATAGATAGATAAATATGAGATCTGGTGACTTTAATGCATAGGAAAGGTCCTGTAAAAGATGATGTTCCTGGAAGTGACTTAAGCCCGAGCATCCTTGGCTGTAGAGATTAAACTGAACATTTTGAAATCTGCCTAAATAAGTTGAAAACAAGTAGAGCTCTTTTCAACTGCTTATTCTGCTGTTAAGTTTGCTTTCAAATTCTAAGCCAGTTAAAGTTTCTGTGAAGTCTTTGCAGATATAATGGTAGTCTAGCTGGACATGATCAAGGCTTGTTAGCTCATCATATTCTAGCAGTAGGTGCCACTAACTTAACTTGATAAAGTTCACTCGTGATACAGAAGATGAAGTGCTCCTAGGATTACTCCCAGAGTAATCCGTTCCTTCATTCTTATCCAATTTATCACTGTATCCAGGCTACATTTTAAGCACTGCATATTCTGATAATAATGGGAAAATACATAAATCTACAGATTATGGCCACACTGATAGTTCTGCAAATTTAGGGGTCCCTACGGGTATGTAGAAAAATCTGAAAACATGCAAAATTGTGTGTGTGGGGGGGGTTAATTCCCCCCCCCCAAATTTATTTTATTTATGTATTTAATTTGATTTCTACCCTGCTTCTTTCCCAGCAAAGTGGAGCTCAGGGCAACTAAATAAAAGATTGGACATTTGACCAAACAACACATCTACATCTTCTACCCTGTGTCAGAGACCAGGAGCTGCTGCAGGACTGATGTCCTGCAGAGACTAGGAACTGCTACAGCACCCACAGAGAAGGCCTAGAGTTGTACTGGTGCAGGGAGCTGTGGTTTGGCTCAGTGGACAAGTGGGGTCGGGGGAGGGAAAGTATTGAATTCCTCTGCAACTCTTGTGGGTCCTCACTTATTCTATCTTTCGCTCTAATTTCACCTTGTGTGATTTAAAAGGCACATGGAGAGAGTGGGCCATGACTAAATCTTGTCATAATCTGCAGGATGATTCCACTGAGTCAAAAACAACAGTCCCCAGGCCCCATCTTTGGGAACCTATTTGTCAGGTAGGAGTAAAACTTTTTTTAAGCTCACCAAGTAGTCTGGAAGAAAATCACTTTGATTGTTTTGAAATAGATGGCAGGTCAGGGAGAATCAGTAAGGTTACTTTCTTGCTTCTGGTCTCCTGGAATAAGTCATCCACCATGAGGATCAAGGAGGTTTCAGTATAAAATCGAGGTATATCTGAACACCATCGTAATCTTAAAATAAATTCTTATGAGACCTGCTATAGTGAAATAGATTATATCACCAACAATAACATGTTTCCTCTCTCTCTCTCTAATTGCCCTTTTTATACCCAGAGAGGGCTGCTTGCATGATACCAAATTTCATTATACTATGTCAAATATGATTCAAGGTTTTAGAGGTTCTGGTAATAAATTATGTGGAAAGACTTGACTTGTGAAATGTCAAGACCCAGTGAAGTGTTGCATCTGAATAACATCTCATTGATTAGACATGACCTGGTGTACTGTCTAGCAGCCTTTGCATTTCAAAAACCTCTTTGTTTTCAATATTCATTTTGGGAGTTTGCTTGGGGAAAAGGGGTATGACAGAGGTGCACATAGCATTCCTGTGAAGATTCTTGCTCTTGTTTCTCCTTTTAATCTCAGCCAGTCTAAGATTGTGTACAGTTCTTTTAGTTTTTGTTTCTTTCTTTAAAAATCTTGGTTTGGTTTTGTTATTTTCATTGCTGAAGCTGTTTGGGGTGAATATCTTGGGCCCACTGGATGGCTGCTCATCAAAGACCTTGTACTTCATACAACTACTCTGAGCAGCACTGTCCCTTGATTTTATGAGAAACACAAGCAGCGTTCAACAATCACTTCTAAATTTGTTCTAGAATCAATTTAAAAATCTAATGACACTTTTTTTTTCAGAAACACCACTGAAACCAGAAGAAAATCCTGCAGAAGCTTTCACTGATTCATCTCTCTTTGCTCACTGGGGCCAAGATCTGAGCCCTGAAAACAGACGGGTTGCTCTGAAACAGTTTCAGTATTATGGCTACAATGCTTACCTGAGCGATCGCCTTCCCTTGGATAGAGCATTGCCAGACTTTAGGCCTAATGGGTAAGTAGTACTTTTCATTGGACTTAAGATGCTATTTTGGTAAGATTTTTAAAAGGAGACCAGTCTTTTGAAGATGACTTTAATGTAATAAATGCACAAATAAAGCACAGTCAAGACCCTTTGATTTTAGTGTGAGAATTAAGCATGTGTTTCAGTGTCCCTCTTTGGAAAAAAAGTGGGACTGCAAAATGCTTGTGTGGCTGGTTTGTAACTATAATCTTCAGAGAATGGATTCAATAATGTTCACACTAGGACGGATGAAATGAGAAATGTAATGAAGCCAGTTCTGTGTATAGTGTTGTTTTCAGGACATTTCAGGTGAGTAAAGGCAGCTGTAAATCCTAGCAACAGCTGCTAGTCTTTATGCAGTACAAGGATGTGCTTGTTACTTTGTTAAGGAGCCTAAATACTGGAGACAGTTAGTCATGTTTATTTGACTTAAATTAATTCCAGATCAACTGATAATATTTGGTGAGGATAACTACTTATTGCGGATGAACATTACCTATTTATGGACCTCCGCACCCCTATGTTCAGAGCAAAGTTAACAAATAATGTTAAGTACCAGAATATAAGATTGCTGCCAAAGGCTTCATTTGTATGAAATATTTTGAACTGAACAACATAGATGTAATGCCAGTAGTGCACAGCAGTGTCCTCATACTGGTAATCAAAGTGGAAACCAAGGGATTTTACTCTTGTAGTTTGTACACTGTGCATCTAGACCTCAAAACTTTCATATTGGAAGTATCCAAGTCACTAAAGTATAGGCATTCATACCTTGCTTAAGGAACAGCACATCCCATTTTAAACCACATTGCAGCAAAGAGTTTTCTAATGTACCACCACATTAAGTCTCCCCACAGCAAGGCCGTCTCCGCACGGCCAAATAACAGTGCCTTAAGGATGGAAAAACACCATCCCTAGGGCGCTGTTCACACAGGAGGTGCTGCTGCATTGCAGCAGCTCTGTCCTGGCCACCCCGGAGTTTTTGCAAAGTGGCATCTTCCTGTCAGTACGGTGCAAACCGCACCGGCGGGCTGCCGCCACTTTTCCTGTCGCCTCCACTGATCTTCCTGTCCAGCATCGCTCTGGAGGGCTTCAGAGACTCACCCATGCTGCCCTCTGACCCCTGGAGGTCAGAGGGCAGCGTGGGCAAGTCCCTGCAGCCCTCCAGAGCAACACTGGACAGGAAGGTTAGTGGAGGGGGCTGACCCAGAGGCGGCTCCGTGCGGAGCTGCCTCTCTGGCAGGGGAGCAAGTCGGGGTCGCTCGCACAATAGCATGCAAACGGCCTCCGAGCCTCCACTGGCACAATTCATACTGGTGGAGCTGCGTTTCCACCACCGTTCGGAAACAGCCCAACATTCAAGAGCCATTCCTTTGGAGAGATACATCACATGTTCTTTGACTTGGGCATAGAATAAAGGTCAAGTTTCTCCTTCAGTCGTGTTCGACCCTGGTGTACCACTGCAAGCAATGATTTTATAGGCAAGCTGTTTTTGTGGGGTAGTTTGCCATTGCTTTCCCTGGCTATTCTTTACCCCCTAGCTATGAGCTAGGTACTCATTTACCAAGCAAGAAAGGGATGGATGGCTGAGATGACCATGAGCCAGCTGCCAGGATATCTGACCCACAAGGGGCTCGAACTCCTGACCATGTGAGAGCCAGCTGCCAGGATATCTGACCCACAAGGGGCTCGAACTCCTGACCGTGTGAGTGGCAGTGCAGCACTTAACCACTACGCCACACGGCTCCTTGGGCATAGAATAATAGGTTGTAATCATTTAGTCATGTATTTGTTTTTGGGGATTTTTTTGCCATCAAATCACAGCTAACCATAGGGTTTTCAAAGTGAGAGTGTTTTCCCATTGCCTGCATTTCTGTCCTGACCTTGGTATTCCTTGGAGGTCACTCATCCAAATATTTGCCAGGGCAAACCTTGCTTAGCTTATGAGATCTGACAAGATCAGTACTGTATCAGGCTTACTTTTTATTATGCCTCCACTTTCTATTTCTCAATGTTTGAAATATTTCTGAAGTGGTTACCAAGCTTATATTGTCTTTATTAGTGTGCTTATTTATTTAAGTAAAACAAATTCTGGACTGGACAGACCCCTGGTCTGATGTAGCTGGGCTCTTTTTACGTTTGAGTTATACCTCTCTAAGTCTTTTGAGTTCAGTTGATATAGAAGAGAGTAACTCTGTTTCAGATTGTGCTGTAAATATATCTTAACTTCCACAAAAATTGGAATTTAAAATAAAAGAAGCACACCATAAAACAGATTTGAATTTTGAGCAAGCCAGAGTCCAAAGCCTGGCAAAAAAGAAAGACCTCTGTGATTCTCTAAATAAGTCAGTATACCAGATCTGACATATTTTCTTCAGGAGAAAATTTTGCATATGATATCATCATCAAAACAGCTCTGTTTCCAATTATAATCAGCTTAACCTCAGTCAGTAATGGCACACCCCAAAATAGATTCTTCTATTTATTTCAGTTCAGGGAGGGAAATGAAACATACTCCCTCAAGGGATCATTTAGGGCTCTAGAGCCCTAGAATTAATAGTAGCATCTTGAATTTTACTCAGAATCTAGTCATCACTATCTTGTTCTTCTCTGTTTCTCATGTAAATCTAAAATGATCTAATGTACAAAAACAAAATTCATTATTCATCTGCAATGTGAAAGTTTGATCATAATGGCAGCCCAAGGATCCAATCCATCAAATTCTACTGCCATATTGAAATGAATGGAGTTTTATTCAACCGTGCTTTGTGTGCCAAAATTCAATGCAGAATAGAACTAGCTACTGGTGTGTTAGAGTAGAAGCAGAAACAAGATAAGATATTTACAACAGTTCTTAATGGAATTTTCCTTCCAGTTTTAATCCATGTAAGAACATAATTATGAATAATCAGTTTCCTTTTCTTAATTGTAAATTAATTTCAGTAGGGAAAGAATCCTTCTAGAATTAACAAGACATGTCTCATTGAATGTAGGTCTGTCTGTTCTTATTTTTCTTATGAAATAGTGTTCCCCAAGGATTTTATTTTAATTTTTTATAGGTCTGTGTATAAAAATTTAAAGAGAGAGAGACTAATACTGTTTTAGCCGAGAAAAACATATCACTTTTGAGAATTTTAAAGGAATCCCAGTGAGTAGGGATTTTGGCTGTAGCTTTTATGAAAAATGTAGACTTGAGTTATATTAGTGGCATTGCACAGTGATAAACAGCAGTTTTTAAACCTTAATCCACCAAGGACAGTCAAGGCATAGAAGCAGTTTCTTTAGGTTGATCCCCTGATAGAGCACTAACCAAACGTGGAAAAGATGCTTGTGAGTATGGTTTTCATTGCTGGATGAAGATCACATTAGATTATCAGCAGTGTCAGTACAGGCCCCAGAGAGTTTTACAGATTGCATGTTTTCCTCAGAGTTGCACTTGACCACAGATTTCATAGGCCCATGATGCTTTACCTTCCATTCAAAATGATGAAAAATTTGTAAGAAAGATGATACCTTGCTAAATACTGAGAGAATGCAGGCAAAAACTTTCAGAAGGGTAGTATAGCTGCACAAACACCACTAGTTCCAACTTTACCTCATTAAATCTGGATACTTCATGCATACACAATAGGTGTAGAGGGATGCTAGACAGAGCCCACTGGCAACAGAAGGCTGTGTAGAGGCCTATTAAGCTTTGTATGCTCCGTCAGGGATCCTGGTTCCTCATCTCATGGAAACATCTTGATTCATTCTGCTAGCCCACTGAAATTGCGGTGGGCCTCTGGTTACAATGCCTCTCATCTCCACACACATAAATTGTATGTGGAGTTAAACACCTGCCCAAGGACTGTGTGACCTGGCTCTTACTTTGTACCTATTGCATGAAAAAAAGACAATGACAGCAAATTCAGACCTTTCTCTTCCTCAGTGTTCTTAGTTTTATTTTTTGGATCCAGATAATAAAACTAAGAACACTAAGGAACTGTTTCCTTTCTGATGAACTGTTTCCTTTCCTAATTCTACTATATCCATTGGTTATCCTTTGGTGAATAAAAATGCCATTGGCTAAGCACTGGCTTTGGTAAGCAAGACATTATCTTGAAGAAAGTGTCAACTTATTTCCATTTATGAAGTGGGATGTTGTTTCTACTGTGAACAGTAGAGCACATGGAGAGCACATTGTGCAGGAAATTGCTGATCATCTAGGGTTCATTCTGAAGAATATGTTGCTATATGAGTTAGTTTATTATGGGAAACTCAGAATTTACATTGGACCAGATGCACAATTATTCTTTCACTTCTGCTGGATGCTAACTTTTGTTCTGTGATCTGGTTCCCTGCAGTGTGTCTGTGAGGCAGAGATAACATTCTTGGCTAATGGAGACTTCAGGGAATGGATGAGGGAAATGGAAAATAATAGGGGAAAAGGTGTAGGGCAGATGCCCCAGGGAGTATGTGTGGAATAATGGGATCTGTTAACAGAAAGGAAGCAACTTTTACTGCCACAGAAATTTTGCTGTACTGATGTTTATCTTTTCATTGGAAGCAGCACATAACATTTATGCACAAAAAGTGAAAGTAAGGCAAATCAGAATAGTTTTCCTCTATTCTAGGACATGGCAGAGGCATATTCTTGGGTAGAATAGCTTCTAGAGGGTCTGGGTTCCACCACCCACTTTCCTAGAAAATCCAAAATTGGTACCCCTCTCCACAAATAGTGACCTCTGTGATCTGAATAACCTGAACTCATTTTGTAAATTAAGGACAATTTGACTTAGGATCATCTTATTTGAATGGAGCCATTACACTTTGCTGTAGTGCAGATTCACCACTACCAGTGTTACATACATCATAGAAGTATATATTAATAGCATGATAAGATGATATGCAAAGATATGTGTTTTTCTAAAGTGTGCAAAGCCTCCTTATACACTATTGAGTAAAAGCCATGTGGGTTTATGACCTGCAATGAGGAACTCTCCCTTCTCCTTCTTCTGTTAGTGCAATGTTCCTCCATCTGTGGATATTTATATCTGCAGATAGGGGGCATTCTTCCTCCCAACTTCCTCAGGAGACCCTCTGAGTCTTCAGAAAAATCCAAAAAGTGTTTTGTTTTGTTTTGTTTTTAATGTAGGGTTTAAATTTCAACCCAGGAACCATGCTTCCACCAAGAGAGAGAAAAAGAAGCAGCTCCTGGTCTGTGCTGCTGCTGCCAAAAGCCTGAGATGGGCGATGGGGGGGGTGGGAGTGGCTCCCAGGCTGTGCCTCAGAGCACTGGTTGCAGCAGGGCTGAAAGGTGAGTGGCAGAAAGAGATACATGGGATTACCCCTCCCATGTTAATTTTGAATGTGTGTTTGTTATCTTATAAGTATCCACTTATAGAGGAAAAATATGGCAAACGGATTCTGTACTTCACTAACACATGCTTCCAGTAGTGTAACTGCCATGGGGACATCCCGGGACAAACCTGTGGGATCACGTGGGGTGTGTGTGCAAAATCTCCCCCCACACTCATTGCACCGAGACCTAGTCATGCCCCTCCTCCTTCTCGGAAGTGACTGGTCTTCAGCCTGCGCCCATCAGCTGGCCTCCAGCTGTGGGCCTGCTCTGGACAGCACGGCCATGGCTGGAGACCAGCCAACAAGCACAGGGGTGGTGTGCTCATGTCACGCCAGCCGAGGCCCAGCCATGCCTCTCCTCCTTTCTGGAAGTGGCTGGGCCTCGGTGCGATGTGCACGCGTTGCACCTCAGCCCAGCTTGGGATGAGGCCTGTGTCCGTTGGCCGCCCTTCAGTTGTGGGCGTGCTCTGGAAGCCGGCCAGTGGGCGCAGGCTTCAGCTGTACCATTGCACCAGCTGAGGCCCAGCTGTTTCCGGAAAGGAGGAGATGCGTGGCTGGGTTTTGGCCAGCACGACGTGCGTATGTCATGCCAAGGCAAAGCCTGGGACGAGGGAGGCCTGCACCCATTGGCTGTCTTCTAGGTTAGTGCAGCATGTGAGGGAGCATGGCGCATGGGGGCCTGGTGGGCGGAGGTGTGGGCCATGGGCGGTACAGACCATGGGGGGCCCACTGAAAATTCGGAGTCCACCCTGGGCTCTGAATGTACCAGCTACACCACTGAGTGGTTCCAATAGGTGAGCATCAAAGAATGGGAGGATTATGTTTCTTGTTGGCAAAATAGTGTAGTTTGAGTGCTTGGAAATGTGTGCCATTTCCGCACGGCCACGCTGCGGGGGTGCGTTGGCGCAAATGATGCCGACGCACCCCCCTGGGACCGTTCACAAAGACGGTCCTGGGCACTTTTACATGGGAGAATCCTGGAAAATTCACTTGTACTTACTTCCTAGTAAATATGCGAAGGATTTGCACATACTACTGGGTATTTATTTATTATTATGCTTTGCTTAAAACTCCAATTCAACAACACTCTTGGTAATAGTTTCTAAATTCCATGCCTACGCCCAGCCCCGCCAAGATTCCACCATTTATATATCTAATTGTGAAGTGTGCCCCTTGCCTGTGGATTACTAAATTCCATAACTGGGGGCACACTCACTCCAAGCAGCTGTTTCTGCAGACTTAGGAGGCGTCCTAGGTCTGAGAAACATCTGAAAGTAAAAAGGAGGGTTAAATTCTCTCCAAATTAAAAAGTATTATCTGTGCAAGCACAGATAACACAGTTACCTCAGGCTGTCAGTGGTAGTAGCACAGCCTGAAAGCCATGCTAGTTCCCATGGTGATGGCACCCCCTGAGAGAGAGAGAGAAAGGTAGCTTTGGCCTTGGCAATGCCTGCCTGACGCAATCCAGGTGAGCCATTGAGAGGAAAGGAGATAGGAAATGTAGCTCCTAGCAGGGGCCTCGGCATGCCCACCCAGAGCACTCCAGTGAGCCGCCAAGGCAGAAAGGAAGGTAGACCCCAGAAGTCATTGTCAGGACCATCTGTCTGCAGCTTGGCTACAATATGAACAGTGTGGGTGGGAGTATGCTTCCATCTCCCCCAATCAGCTGAGGGGCCCAACTTGTTCTTCTCAAAAGAAGTGGGTTCTGGAACAGGGTTAAATGAAGACATCATGCCCTTTAGGGTATGATGGATGTTTTCAAGCCAATTTTGTTGACATAGAAACTGAAGTAGAAGTCTTTTCTATGGACAGTAGTTTTGGATAAGTGGATAAATATCTGCAGCTTGATATTTGGTATAATTGTAAGATGAGAAAAGGAGGATGCATGCCCCCAAATTCTAGAATGAAGAACTGGAATTATTAGAGATAGAAAGAGGAGAGAAAAATATTATTTCCCCAATATTTACTACGAAGAAAGGAAGAAAAAGTAATGGTACTGGTCATGGTTTTTATTAAACATAAAACAAACCCATATTTACAGAACATCTCTTGTACCTACTGCTGGAGAAAATACTTTTCTTGTTATTGGGCTCAATATTTTTCTAAAGGGGCTTGTTTATTTATTTAAAATGTTTTACGCTACCTTTTCACCCAGTCAGGGTCCACAAGATGGTGAACATAAAAAAAATTAAAACATTTAAGCAATTAAAATACAGTTAAAATTATATTTAAAAAGTATTGGCTTCTACTTTTAATCCCCCATTTATTTATTTATTTATTTATTTATTTATTTATCTCTCCCTTCCTCCCTCTTTTCATTTTCGTTTTCCTTTTTTTGGTACAAACAGCCTATTCAAAATTGGTCAGACCAATGAAAATCCAGTAAGGTGGTAATACTTGAGTGGAATTTGAAATGTTTATTTGGTTCATGCTTAAACCTGCTACTATGGTTGATTCTGGTTGTATCTAAGCCACTCATGAACATCATAGCGTATCCTGAGGAGAGTGTATAGTCACATTGTACATGATAAATTTTATCCAAATTGAGCATATGCAATATTCAAGGACTGTATATATGAGAAAAGTAGGAAATCAGGCATGAAACTGGGTTTCTGTAATGCTTTAGACTGAAACCAAAGCACTTTTGCCAAGTCTAAAGGTTATACAACTGTTTCAGTGTTATATTATTGCATGTCCATTCAAGTACAACATCCTGGGAGGAAGACGATCTTGAAGGCTTTTCTTTCAGATCTGCATGGGTGCACATGCATGCACACACACACCATACCAGAGTCTATATCCTTTATAATAAATTACTAGCTATACAATTCTATGCAGAGTTACTTCATCCTACTGATATAATGAGTTTAGGTTGGAATGACTTTGCATGGGATTATACTATAAAAAGTTTAGATTTTATTCCCAAATTGATGCAGGTAGAAAGTGTGTAATTTGCTGAGGGTCTTACAAGTAGTGGTCTTACAAAGAAAATGTATGATGACTATATCTTTCTTGCTACATCATTTTGGGCATGATAAAGTTAATGCATTTTATTTTTTTGGTGTCAAGAAATCATACATGCTTTCAAGCATTTTATTTTTTGCCTAAATCCAACAGTTAGATGAATATAAACCCATTGATTTCAAAAGATTCTGTGCTAGTATGGCCATAATTTTTCATGCTCTAGGAAAGTTAGCTGCTGTGAGCCTGGCTGTTAAGTTGGGAAGAGCAAGATTCTAAATCCAAAAATAAGAATGTGGAATGGATACATTATTTAAATGTTATATGATAGGATTAGGTTGCCAGCCTCCAGGTGGGAGCTGGAGATCTCCCAAGTGACAGATCAGTTCACCTGGAGAAGATGGCTACTTTGGAAGATGGACTCTATGGCATTATACCCCATTGAATTCCCTCCTCCCCTCCCTAAATCTCCAGGTATTTCCCAACCTGGACCTTGCAACCCTAGATGGGATATATTAAACCTTTGAAGTTAGCATCTTGATTATAAATCATTAAGCCATCAATTGTCAAAATTCATGGCAAAATATAAGGAACTCTGTTCAACACAACGAAAAATACAGTCCATTGGGTTACAACAGTTATTATTACTGACTGCTGTCGGGATGTGTGTGTGTGTGGAGGGGTGTGCCTGCATTTCTGCATTCACCTGCTCCAGAAGAGATTCCAACAGGAGATGGGCTTTTCCCAGCCTCACCCAGGAATCCCAGCGAGAAATTATAGGGAAGGGAGCAAGTGTGAGGCCATTCCTGGAAATGCAGCAACATCAGGGGCTGGCAGGCTCAAGGGTTGCCAGTTCCAGGTTTGGACATTTCTGGAGATTTGAGTGGAGATGTAAAGAGGCAGGTTTGGGGAGAGGAGGTTCAGGGGAGTGGCCTTAGAGTGGTATGTTATGATGTAGTAGAGTCCACCCTCCAGAGCAGGCACTTTCTCCAAAGAAATTGATCTCTGTAAACTGGAGAGCAGTTGTAAGTCTGGAAGATCCTCAACCAAACCTGGAGGTTGGCAACTCTAGCAGGCCCAGACAACAGGCAGCACATGGGAACAAGCCAGACAAAGATGATGGCAGCATCTGGGGCCTCCTGGGGCCAGTGCAGGCAGGCTGAACAGCCTCTTGGAACCTGAGAAAAGGACAGGGCAAGGCAAGGCAGCAGAAGGAAGGGCCCAGCCAGGGTGACTATTGATCCAAATTCTCTTCAGTCACAAGGGGTTCACCCATGAGGAGAGGGCATTGGGTAAGGCTGGAGACAGCCCAATCATTTATCAGGGATGGTCCAGGAGGAAGGGCCAAATCAATCCCACAAAGCCAAGGGCGAGGAAATTGGAAGAAAGAGACACAGGATCAGAGTGAAGGCAGAACCCCCTCCTGCCCTTGTTTGAGGCTCTTCCTGGGGAGGGCCCAATAAAAAGGAAATACTTAAGGGTGCTGCAGCTCTGGACTTTGTCCCAGTACTGATGGAGCCACACAATTGAATAATTATAGCACCAGGATCCCCACTACTCACTCCAGGTCATCAGCAGTGTGGTTACTGTACAGTTGTCTGTATATATATTTACGTTAGCATTTTAAAATATTATTTTGATACAAAATATTTTTAGTATAAACATTTACCAATAAAGGCTTATTGAATTGAATTGAATTGAATTGAATTACCAATAATAATATTATTATGTTAAACCCATATACATTTATAACTTCTGATTTACAGGTGAATTCACAGTACAGAAGCCCAGTGCAAAGTAATGGGTTTAACTCAGCTCGCATTCTAGTTTTAAATTGATTTCAAAACCATCAATAACTGATACTGAAAGAACAGCAATACTGACAGGCAATAGTGCCATTCTGATTGATTCTTCATATAAGTATGTATATTTATTTATCAATAACTTTATATTCTTTTTTATGTTGCAATCGTGAGCATTAATTTTTGTTGGTATAAGGTTGCTGCTCCTTTTCTTAACAGTAAAGTATAAAATGTTACTTATGAAGAGTTATTCTTTCCTACTTTTTGATTATCTGTTTCTCAGAATATCACAAGTACATCCTTAAGAGATTGTGTGTGTGCGTTCCTTTTTTCTCATTTCAAGTGTTCTTATCAAAGCATCAACATTCCTATATCATTGATGGTATACTGTTTATAGGAAAAATAGCAGTTTGTACTTTTGAGAGGAATTGACCTGTGCAGTTATGGGCCACTGTAGTTCCCAGTACAGTTAGCTCTTCTACATCACAGGGATTAGGGGCGTGGCACCCTCATGATCTGGAAATCAATGTTTAAAAAACTGGCCCTCTCTTCATACCAGAGAAGAAGGAGGAGTTTGGATTTATACCCCTCCCCCTTCTCTCCTGTAAGGAAACTCAAAGGGGCTTACAAATTCCTTTCCAGTCCTCTTCCCACAACAGACACCTTGTGAGGTAGGTGAGGCTGAGAGAGTTCCAAAAGTCAGAAATGACATACACAGCAGTAGTTCATCTCATGAGTTTTACTGTGTAGTAAATTACTGTGTAGCCATTACAGTGCAGTTCTAAGCAAAAACTGGACTCAGAAGACTTAACTGGACTCAGAAGAGTAAAATTCTGCATAGCATTGCACTGTAACTTCAGTACAGTATGCGATTCCTTGGTAGAGCAGAATCTTTCATCCCAAGGAGTTCTGTTGTAAATTCTATTTATAGCACAATGATGATACCTTCACATCTCAGTTTAAAAGCACTGGATATAAAAAAAACCCACATACCCAATGACGGCAGTCATCCAGAAAATTTCTGTTATCAAGGATCAATTTATCTGCTATAAAGACTTCTGCTGCGGCGTTATGAAACAGTGAGCTATATTTGGCTTCTCTACTCTCTATGGAATCTTTATTAGTAAGAATTTTGCATTTTTTGTTGGTCATCAGAGCTTAATTCTTGGCTTCCCTTATATATAGACTAACTTTATGGATATTTGCATAAAGAGACTTGCTGAGACAATTCTAAGCAAAGGATTGAAACCTTACTCATTTATTTTGCATGTTTTTATACTGCCTTTTTCTCAAGCAGTGAATTCTACTTGCCACCGTTTTATCCTCACCTTTACCCCATAAGGTCAGTTAGGCTGAAAGAGAGTGACTAGCTCGGGGTCATTTATGTACAAATCTTGATTGTTACAAAGCCAGTTCTCACTCCGGAAACCTAGCTTCCATCTGTAGAGGTTTCCTGAGAAGAGAAGTTGTCCCTGTGCTGGGACTTTTCTACTCCAAACAGATCTGATACATCTAAACATTACTTGTAGATGAGATAGCATGAAGTCATAGATGTCTTAACACTGGATTGACCAACTACATCATGGGGGAAAGGGCCAGAGACATAACTGGCAGTAGTTTCATGGTGATGTCCTGAGTTTGCAAGCTGGATTGTCTTCTAGGGTTCCCCTAATACTGCCTCAACAAGTTCTGAAAGATTTGGAGGGCAGTAACTGAGGATCGCAGAGGTTGGGGAGGATGTGATGTGATTTTTGGGTGACACTCTAGTATTCTATCTGAAATTCCTATGGGCTTTATTTAGGATTGTCTGGTCTGGCTGGCAACCAGTGGGAGACCAGGAGGTGAGAAAATGGAGGGGGGTTAGGTATCAGCATTGGCAAGGTGTTACTTCAGGTTTTTCCTGGACATTATGCTTAACTAGCAATATCTGGCAACTGTGTAAAACTGTAGAGTTTCCAGGAAATCTTAGAGAGGTGTGATGTCTCTTTTGAGTTTTTCTGGGAAGTAATGTCACACCATTGGCTTGACAGACTTAAACAAATCTGTCACCACTCAAAGAGTAATGGGAAAGAAGAGGCAGGGACAAGGAACTCCTCCAAGGGAGAACAGACAACTCTGTTTTTCTCAGGGTCAAGAAATTGTAGGTTGGGGTGAGAAAATCTCTGCCCCAGGCAGGTAAATATGAAGACTATTATCAGCCAATCTTCTATTCAGCTTGGTGTCATAGACGTTGAGCTGGTAAGTTGGTTCCCGCTGGCCCGTGCACTCCTGCAGGTACGTGTTGTGCCTTGCTAAGCAGGTAGCAAAAGCCAATTCCAGAACGTAAGGACCCCATACGGGCAAAATTTCTGAGGCAGGCTGCACATTTTTGAAGATAGAGGCACCAGACTTTCAAGGTGGCTCCAAGAGGCATTGAGTTATAGCATCCAAGCTTGATGAGCTTTGCTTCTGGAGTGGGGGGGGGGGGAGAGTTGAGAGAGTTCTGAGAGAACTCAGCCCACAGACTTTCATGTGCAGGAGCGGGGAAACAAAAAAAGCCTTTTGGGAGCCCATAAAATTGAACCCCCAGAAGCAAAGGTCTCCAAACCCGGATGCTATTACCAGGAGGCCCTCCTGGAGCCACCCTGAAAGTCTGGTGCCTCTATCTTAAAAAATGTGCAGCCTGCCTACACACTCAGAAATTCCCCATTGGCTACAATGGAGCAAAGTCACTGCAAAACAAAGAATCTTGGGCAAATTTCTTGGGGTGCCTGGAAGGGGTGTATTTTTAATGCTAGTGACACCAAAATTTCAGGGTATCATCTGGTAACTATTCTTATGATACCACCCAAAGGGGGACCAAAGTTATGGTCAGGGGGACCAAATGTTATGGTCCCTCAAATGGGTAGCCCCCATCTCAGGTTAGCTCCCATTGAAAACAATGGGGATGGAGCACCCCCTTTGGGGGTCCATAACTTTGCTGCCCCTGAACCAAATATCACCAAATTTGGGTGGTATCATCAGGACAGTCTGTGGATGGTACCCTGAAATTTTGGTGCTGCTAGCCTTACAAATGCGCCCCCTGCAGTCCGGAACGTGAAAAACACTTAAAAAATTTAAAAATACACAAACGCCCCTGAAATGTTGGCGTCCCCCCACGTGACCAAATGGGGGGCGCCCGGGGACATAGGGTACCCCCTGTCCCTAGGCAGGAACACCACTGGGGCTAAGAAATGGCAAATGCAGTTCAATGTAGCAAAATGTAAAGTGATGCACATAGGGGCAAAAAATCCAAACTTCACATACACGCTACAGGGGTCAGTGCTATCAGTCACAGACCAGGAAAGGGATTTGGGCGTCTTAGTTGATAGTTCAATGGGAATGACAACTCAATGCATGGCAGCTGTGAAAAAGGCAAACTCTATGCTGGGGATCATTAGGAAAGGAATTGAGAATAAAACTGCAAAGATTGTCATGCCCTTATATAAAGCAGTGGTGCGACCACACTTGGAGTACTGTGTTCAGTTCTGGTCGCCACATCTCAAAAAGGATATTGAAGAGATAGAAAAAGTGCAGAGAAGGGCAACGAGGATGATTGAGGGACTGGAGCACCTTCCTTATGAGGAGAGGCTGCAGCGTTTGGGACTCTTTAGTTTGGAGAGGAGACGTCTGAGGGAGGATATGATTGAAGTCTATAAAATTATGCATGGGGTAGAAAATGTTGACAGAGAGAAATTTTTCTCTCTTTCTCACAATGCTAGAACCAGGGGGCATCCATTGAAAATGCTGGGGGGAAGAATTAGGACTAATCAAAGGAAACACTTCTTCACGCAACGTGTGATTGGTGTTTGGAATATGCTGCCACAGGAGGTGGTGATGGCCACTAACCTGGATAGCTTTGGACAGATTTATGGAGGAGAAGTCGATTTATGGCTACCAATCTTGATCCTCTTTGATCTGAGATTGCAAATGCCTTAACAGTCCAGGTGCTCGGGAGCAACAGCCGCAGAAGGCCATTGCTTTCACATCCTGCATGTGAGCTCCCAAAGGCACCTGGTGGGCCACTGAGAGTAGCAGAGAGCTGGACTAGATGGACTCTGGTCTGATCCAGCTGGCTTGTTCTTATGTTCTTACTGTCCCTAATTAGAAGGACAGGAGGACGGATCAAGCACCCTAAGGTACAAATATAAGACTCAAGTGTAGGAGACAGAAGAAATCCATGCACTCCCTGTTGAGGCAGGAAAAATAAACGCTAAACTAGAGCCCAAGCCTCGATAGGAAGTGACGGAATTCTTTTTCCTACCTCCCTGAGATGGGGTGGAAATCACCCACTAAGATGTCCTCCGCCTCCTTGAGAACTTTGGTATACCTTTCCCTTTGCTAGGAGACCTTCTGGAAACAGAATATTAGAAATAGAATATTGGTACCACTTGTATATTCCTAGGAATCATGACAGTGTTGATTGTTTTGCATAGAAATGTTATCATAGCTTAATCATAGGACATTATTTTTAGATGAAGAGGTGAATTAATTACTGAAGTTTCTATAGCACAGTGTGGGCCATTGTTTTAAAGGTATATAATCTACAAACTCTATTTTTGCCCTTTCACTTAGACAGGAGATTCCTAATCTAATTGGAGCTTGTATGGCAAGAAGAGAGTGGGTAAGTGGGTGGCTCAGCCATGTAATGGCAACCCTTTGAGGGAAATGTATAATAATTTAATAAATAAAAACTTCCTACTATTTCTTAGTAGAAAGTTTTTATTTACCTCTTGGAAAAGCCAATTTAATCCTTTCATTTTAATTTCTTATTATACTCACCCTGGAATCCAGTGGTTCAGAAAATAAACAAATGTGCCTTTAGCTTCAGTCCTCACCGATCAATCAACTAAAGCTTAAACTGATTAAAGCTTGCAGCTATAATTGTAATATTTTGAGTGAGATATACTATGATTAAAAAAATTAATTACATATGCATTCCTATACTCTGTGGATTGTAGAAAAATGTATGAAATTAATATTTCAAACATTCCTTGGCAGGCAGAAGAGACTGCATGGAAATGGCTTGCTCAGTGTAGTACAAAAGTAATTTGTTCAGTTAACTTTTTTTTCTATTTCTTCCCATGACAAATATCAGGTGGTCTTTGGCAAGTCACTGTCTCTATGCTACTGAATGTTGCACAACACTCAGGTCAAACTTGGTGGATGATTTTTCATTCCAATCTAGTGTCCAATCTAGTGTGAATTGTGTCTGTTGTTAAAACATAAAGGTTGCAGCCAAAAATGGTATTTACTGTTCTGAGAAATAAGGAAAGGTAAATATAGACCATAGATTATCTTAAGTCTCATGTGTATTTTCTTAATATTATTATTTTGTAGGTGCAAGAACCTTACATTTCCCAGCAGTCTTCCTGAGGTTAGCATTGTTTTCATATTTGTCAATGAAGCTCTCTCAGTGATTCTACGATCCATTCATTCTGCAATTGACAGAACTCCTGCTCACTTGCTCAAAGAGATCATTTTAGTGGATGACAACAGTAATAATGGTGAGTAGAATTTTCTTCAGTAGTATGTTCCTTAGTCTTCAAGCTTTACTTACTTTGCCGTTGATTACCAGTTTCTACATTAAATCTTGATTAGAACATAGCTCTTTGAACCATTTAAGATGTAGGAAATGTGGAATATCAGTATTTTAATAACAGATATGTAAAAGTGTCTTAAAAGCGCTTACTTAATAATGGAATTTACTCACTGAATGGGGATTCATCAAATCAGAGCACAAATGTATAGTACATAAATTGCCATCCTAGATGGCTTTGGTCTTCATTCAACTACTGCTTCAGGAAGCAAAACAAGCAAATCTGTCAGCCCACATGACTTCCTTTACACTGTACCGTAAAGTATAAATACATTATATTTGATGTTTGGTCATTTGAGACAGTTTTCTCCCTCCAAACCCTATTTGCGCTTTCTTTTTTTATTTATTTATTTGTTCGTTTTGATATACCGTCCCATCCCCTAAGTGCTTTGAGCCGTGTATAGATCAGTAAAAACACAGTTATGTTTAAAATTTCAATTAAAACCATTCCAAAACAGACACTCCAACCTTAACTCCAAAAATCATTACAAATTCAGCATTGCAGCTCATCAGGGCAGCTACACAGTGAGTGTGAGCTCCAGAGATGGAATATGGAATACAGGGGATGGCTGGATTTAAGTACCCAGTTCTCCTTTCCCCCCATTTCTGTCCCTGGCTTATGTTGGTATTGGGCAAAAAATGTTAACTTGTTCAAATGCTTTCCCCAAGCAGCAATTTCTCCTGCAGGGTATCACTTCCATTTGGAAAACAGCGATTTTCACTGCAGGGTATCACTTCCATTTGGAAAACAGCGATTTGTTCTTATACCATGATCCAAATCTGAAGGAAGGGGGGGGGGCAACCTGAAGATTCAAACTGTACAATTCACTTTGCACCATGTGGCTATAGGTGTTGTACTTTCTAAATAAACAAATAAACAAAATAAATTCTCCGATAAATCAAACTTTCTCTCGTTATATGATTTCAAAATCTCAGCAATTATGTATTTATTGTACTTTCAACATATAACATGTATTTTTGGGCTAAAGGCAATCCCAAAAATGAACTTTCAAAATGTAACATGCAATTCTCCCGCAAAAGGCCAAAGCAAGCCCAGAAAGACCCCTGCACTCTCCCACAAAGGCATCCATTTCTTAAAGCTACAGGTAACCTTGTTATCATTTGGAGGAGGGTGGTTAAATCTTCCCATGTATTTTTGAATATATATTTCAGATTTTTCTGCAAATTTGGAGGTTTTTTCCAGTTTAAAGAAATATCTGTCTTGTCTCCCTGTGGCCCCAATCTGGATTTAATAATCTATAGAAGGAGCAAGGACATAAGTAAGGGGGGGGGGTGTCCCAGGTTAAAAAAAACCATTACATTTCCGAAGCTCCGTCCCCCCGTTTGTGTTTTTTGTATTTTTAGTGTTTTTTTTTCAGTTTTGGGCCTGTAGGAGGCACAGCTTTTAAACTAGCAGTACCAAAATTTCTGGAATTTTTTGGAAGACACTCCTGATGATCCCACCCAGGTTTGGTAAGGTTGGGTTCAGGGGGTCCAAAGTTATGCACTCCCAAAGGGGGTGCCCCCATCCCCTATTGTTTCCAATGGGAGCTAATAGAAGATGGGGGCTACACCTTTGAGGGTCCATAACTTTGGACCCCCTGAACCAAACTTCACCAAACCTGGGTGTAATCATCAGGAGAGTTTCTTAAAGATACTCTGAAAGTTTGGTGCTGCTAGCTTAACAATTTCACCCCTGACAGCAGGCATCCCCCAAATTTCCCCAGATTCTCCTTTTAAATCCACCTTCTTCGGCGTGGATTTAAAGGGAGAATCTGAGGTCCCCAGTTTAAACATTGAAAGTGATGCTGTTTCAGGGTGGGGGAGAATCTACCCCAAAACAGCATCATTTTAACTGGGAACCCCAGATTCTCCCTTTAAGGTAGATTTAAAAGGAGAATCTGGGCTCCCTAGTTTAAACACCATTGAAAGTGATGCTGTTTGGGAGTGGTTTCCAGCATCACAGTGGGCGCCTATGGGGAGCATGCACAAAACTCAGATTTTACACTGGGCTCCATTTTCCCTAGCTACACCTCTGCCTGGAGGGGAGGGCAGAAGGGACTGCTGGCTGCTGGCTAGAAGCCCAACTGGTGGGGGGCAGGGGCAGCTGGGGCAGGGGCAGCTGGGGCAAGTCCCCGGCCTTGGAGAGCTGCTTTTATAAGCACTGAGGCTGGGGCAGGTAGAGGCGTGCCCCCCTGAACCCACCCCATAAAAAAATCTATACCTATGTCACTGAGAAGGAGCCATGTTGAGAATTAAATACATTGGTTTTAAAAGCTTTTCCCCACTTATTTTTGAGGTAAGGTATTAATTACTACATTCGCTTATATGAATATATTGGTTGTCTTGATGTTGATGCTGTTTTCTTCAGACTGTTGACTTTTATTATTTGGATTTATATTCTACATTTAAATTGTTTTAGTTATTAATTGTTTTAATTTGTTTGCATTGTAACAAAACTAGGAATTATTGCAAATAAATCACAATGCGTTAATATGATAAATACAAAATATTAAAAAAATAAATAGAAACCAATTTGCTCTTCCTGAAATGCCATAGCAATGTGGCATAACAATTATTTTGAATTATCAGTCCTTCATTTGACTGATTTCTTGGCCAGGATTATAATGAGTGAAATCACTGTTTTAAGATGCCGTACAACTATTACAAGGAGAGGCCTGGTATCTGTACAATTAGCAATTTTTGCAGAAGCATTTCGTTTAGCATCACTAGCTTGCTGGGTGATCTATAGAAGATTAAAGTGACAACTCCTTCCCAAGGACTTTCTAGTCTTCACCAGAGATTGATGGTATATCAAATTAAAAGAAATACTGCAACATTATAAAAAAGAATGTTCTTATATTCTTTGAATATAATTATTTCTGTTTTAAAATTTCATGTGCATTGTATTTATTGACTGAGTAAACTATGTGAATCACATTGAACCTCTGCCTTTGCTATCATCATATACCAGTAAGTGGTGATAATTATCAGTGCTATATTTATTTGTTAAATTATTCATATCTTACATATTTTGACTCCTTGGAGGACTCAAGGCAGCTTCGCACCTTTCATCCTTGGGTCCCATCACATATTCCATTTTCAAGTGGTCTTGAACCAGCCAAACATTTGGTTCATCTAGAAGATCAACTGGAGCACATACTATTCTAGGGGATTCAAATACTTTCTGCTCTAAGGAGTTGCTGTACTGTGCTTTCCACAGTTTCCTTCTTTATCACTATTACATAATGCCTGTTTCTGCCTTTAGAAAAAATTAACTCTGAAATCTGTTCTGTCCATTGGATGGGTGTAGTGGGGAAAATGTGCTACAATTAAATCAAATAAGCTTCTTGTACATTTTTTTTCCTACTACAATTCTGCATATCAAGAAAAAACCCCTGAAATTCTAGCAAAGTCACATAGATAAAAATGTATGGACACATCCAGGGACACACAGGGAATATGGTTCAAGTGTGTTCAGATCTAAATTCCCTGAGTACTGTTTTATTTTATTCATGATTGCTAGACTTTTTCTGAAAACATCTTCATGGATCATCATGGAGGGGAAACCACGCAGGATTAATGCACAACTTAATCAGTTTATTCTAGGTTGTAAGCTTTGCAGAACACTGAAATGATTGAAAATTACCTGTAATTGAGTAACAAATAGGCAGACCACGAGAAGAAACAGTGAATTAAGCAGGTTGCACAGTGCTGTGCTGGGCCCAATGAGGTATCTATTACTGCTAGAACCTTAATAAATGTAGGAAATTTGCCCAATTGATAGCTGCTCAAACTGCAAGAAAAACACACTTGGGAACACTGGGTTGAATCCAGGATTCTGCTTGTGAAATGAATTTATAGAAACCTACTTACTTTGCCTTTCCCTCTGCAACCCTCTTCCAAAGTGATAGCTAAAGGTTGGGGACTCTATGGAACAAAATGCCATATGGCACATGGATTGTAATGTAACTAACATAGGAAATATGCTGAATTTTTTGTGTGAGCTTTTGCTTGCTCCACTGGCACAAGAATTAAGTTGATGATTGAACTTGCTGCAGCCCGAAGCTTCTGTAGGATATATGGGGGTGTAGGTGCAGAGACTATAGATGAGAAGGCAAGAAAAATCCATTATCTTCTCAATTGTACTATTTGCAGAAGGCTGGTTCCAACTACTGCCTCTTAATCCAAACTCTTAATCCAAACCATTTTTTAAATATTTTGCCAAGCTCTTTTTTAGTTTTGTACGTATCAGTGCTCCTCCGTACTTTTGTAAACCAATTGTCCATCTCCTGTTGCAGTTTTTTCTCCTGAAGGATCCTTACCTGAATTCAATATGCCCACACACAGTAAGGGTTGTCAAAATGAACTTGAAAACAATGCCTCTGTTCTGTGTTGACTGTGTGAATTATTTGTTTCATACATTAAATCTATAAAACTAGGAAATGAAAATTTAATTCTGCAAAAAAAAAAAATTGGGACTGTGAGTTACAAACATCATTGTCTACAGATCTTTAATTTTGAATGATGCTCCAGTATCACAGTGCATTTTATTGCTATAACCCTGGGATCTAATACATGAAATGCTGATCATAAATGTCATTTCATACACAATCTAAATCTTTTGTGCATCCCAGATTTGTTTGTTTAATCTTTTTAGGATGCTCTGCCTCAATTTGACTTCTGCCTGAAGACTTCAGGGGAGGGAAGGGCAGAAGTGTGCAAGTCTAGTACTGTGAAATACTTTATTCTCTGTGAAAGCTGCTACTGTGCAAATGATGCACATGGTAGTCTACATTCATGCCTCTCATTACAGTTTCCAAGAGAGGGGGACAGCATTGGATTGCTTCTGAAAGGATCTGTTACCCCTTTAAGGACAAGTGCTCTACAGTGCCATAATGGCATGTAGCGATGCTCAGAAATCAGCCAGTTAAGCTCACTTTATGTTCCCCAATGGTGATTAGGCAGCCAATAATAGGTGGGCTGTTTGTAACCTATTGGTGTGTATTCACAAGGATAGGCTACTTGCAGCCATCAGAAGCCAACTGCCAACTGATGAGGGAGCAGCTAGAAGTCAGCTTGCAATACATTCTGTTTCTAAGGGAATTTTACTCAGTATCAGCAGATTGGCCGGGGGGGGGGGGGGGGGGGGGGCAGGAACAGGAGTCAAGTTCTGGCTGACCAGTTGAAGTCTGGTTCTTTTGATGTCCAATTCTAGAAACATTGCTGCTTCCTAGGCTTCCTAACATGCAACATGTGGGGGAGGAGAGGGTTTGATCAGAAGGCTAGCTGATTTCCCTTCTCCCCATCCTGATGTTACTGTTTTCAATACAAACATATATGTGATTGGCTCACAGACTGGTTGTCAATATGAAATAAGAAAAGTGCGTCTGTCAAACTGGCTGAGAAATTCATGTTCTGATGGTGGGTATCTTCGCCTTTGTTCGTTAAATAGGGATATTTTACAAAAGGGCATGATTGTCTTTGGGTCAAACTAGATGATACACTTAACTACAAATTGAGCCAGAATTTATCCAAAGGTTGGATTGGTGCACATGGAGCCCCCAGTAGATCAAATAATACTTCCAGGGGCCATTTTAGGTTGGGGAAATGGTGCAGGGGGAAGTCTGAAGTAACTCTTCTCTTCTCTCATGCCATGTTCTTGATCCAAATCAAGCCCTTGGGGTTCTTGGGAATTTAGTTTCCTGCACCTGCTATCTATGATGAGAATCAAGTTAGGGAAACTTGACTCGTCGCTGAACGTATTGCCTAGTTTGTCTGAAGGAGCTTTCCTGTTCCTGATACACTCATTTTTAGCACCTGATTCTAAAGCTGGATCAGCATCTTCTATAATGTGAATCCTGACAGATTTCATGCACATTTTTATCATCCCCAGACTATGTCAACATTTGTAACTCTTGTGGCACCAAAAATAATTCCTGAAATAAAAAAGAGTTCTTACCAGCTGGGTTAGTAGTACTGATTTAAACTCATGACCTAACTTGCTCAAACTAGATCTGAACAACAAAAGGCTGTGACCTGAACTCTTATGAATTTTTAGGCAGAAAAGGTTCAATAAGCATGCAGTTTTGGTTGGAATACAACACTTAAGGGAATATTAAACTGTTCATGCCATTTTCCCAATGCAGATCTTTCCCCTCAAAGCTGCTGGCTGCCCCATGTTGAAATGCATACAGGTACTGATATGGTGCTTATTTATTTGCTCCAAAGGACAAATAGTTTGCCTGGGAACATAGCCCAAGGGAATAGCATTAAATCCTATCATTTCCAGCATTTCAAATATAAATCAACCCCCCACCCCCCGCCGCCTATATCTACTTTTATACTTAAAGGACACAAATCACATAGTGGTAACTCAAGGTTTATGATAGTGTGGATCAAACTTCGTAAATTATATATACCTTGGCTCATTTTATGGATGGTTCCTCTATGCAGAACTCTTTGACCTATGTAAATTACAGGCCTGTTATATATTACAGACTAGTCTTTATCTTCTGGTAGTCCCTGTCCCCAGAATTATCCAGCTGTGCTCAACAAAGGCCATTACTTTTTCAGCTCTGATCCCAGCCTAGTAGAACTCTCTGTCTAATGCCCTTGAGGGATTTAGTTCAGTTCTGAAATTTGTAGTTTTGGGGGAAAAACAACAATATTCCACCATTGCAAAAATTCCTGGAGCATGTAAGAACTAATATGGTTGCTATAAAAGAATCATTAGCTTGTATAAATATGTAGAGATATCTCAGTAGGTATCTTTCAGTAGAGATTTTCCACAGGGTCTAAACCATTACCTGAAAATTTGGCTTTGAGTTTTAGCCATTGCAGATAACAAAGCAAACCCTGCAAGATTCTGAACGAATCAACTCAAGAGACATTGGGGAGCAGTCCTTGGTGATGGCATGGCATCACTTCCCAGGAAAACACAGAAGTGATGCTATTCCTTTCTATGGTGATTCCTAAAGAGACATGATATCATTTCCAGGTTTTCCCAGAAGCACTGTCACACTGTTGTCCCAACAGCTTTTTTAAAAAGTATCCTACTACTGCTTAAAGTGGTGGTAATAAATGGGAGGTGGAATCAACATTCCCCACCCCTACTGGTTCATTGCATTTTTCCCCAAATTTCCAATTATAGTTTAGAAGCCTCCAATTAATCTCCCTTGAAGCCTTCTCTTTTTAAAAACAAATGTTTGAAGTGAGAAAGCTGTGAAGATATCATACTATGTATGTCATTAAATAGCAAAAAATAATTTAATACTTACACAAACTTGGGTCTTCTGCTTTAATGAAACAATTTAGGTTGTTTTATGTAAGCATTTCACCTGTCAGCTTTTCCTTCTGAATTTTGATAAGCATAATTTGCAAATGATAATGTTTCCACTGTGTTTTAAGAGGTTTATTTACAATTCTATGCTTTAATCCCCAAGAGTAATATAATATGTCAGAAATCAGACTGAGTTTATGCTAGGTACTGGCTATATGCCAATCTAAGTAAAACACTGATCAATCAGGAATAGTCTCAGTCCTGCAGCACTCATTGAACAGTCTAAAAGCCTTGAAATCCCTGATTAAAATTGAAATAGAATAGTTTTGTTACTGGTGTTTATAGTTTTCATATTGTTGTCATGGTTTTGATGCTGTGTATTTCAAGATAATGCTGTCCAGATAACCTGTATGTTTGGGGAGTGGGCCCCAAAAGTAAAATTACAGGCCTGTTATATATCAGGGGAAAAAACATAAGAGTGAGGAGACCAATTTTTGCACAAATTGCCCAAAGCTACTGCATCTGTGCCATCTTCTAGTTATTGAGATTGCTCCAGCACCTGAGGGTAGTATATACATACTGCTTTTTGTTATGTTTTATTATCTTGCCTGTTCTATCCATGGTTCTCTTCTCTATTTTATCCAAACAACAACCCTGTCAGGTGAGTGACTGAGAGAAAATGACTGCTCCAATAATCCAGTGAGTTTCATGGCAAGGAGGGATTTGAATCTAGCTCTCCCCAGTCCTTGTCCAACACTCCAGCTGGCAGGCCACATAAAACATTATGAATATCCATGGGCATTATCTGCAAGTCATGCAAGTACATACCTTTGAACACAGTTGTCTTTATATGTGTATGTGTGTATTTTTTTTCCAGGTAGGGGTGAATGCAAAAATGAGACAAATGGAAACTTTCCATTGGCTGCAAATTCCCTTGTTATCAGAGTACCATATGCTCTGCTCACTTTTAAGGTACTTATTTTAATGTGGACAAAGCTCTAGAATTCTTCTGCGCCTATAAAAATTCTTATACTGATATTGATAGTCTTGTCTTTTAGAAATTTCAGAAATGGAATCAATCAGTCAGTGTGGGGATAGTGTCCTGAAAACAATATAGTCTGATAAAAGACTTGCTAACAGTTCTAGAAATCCACCGCAGCACGGACAGCCTCTTCGTGCTTTGTGTCTTTAGAAGAGCACAACTATTAACTGATCAAATATTTATGTATTTAATATTTGGATGTTAAAATAAGAATCACAAATGAAGATTTGCCAGATTATATGATACAGTGTTTTGTTATTTGCAGCTAGGGTTGCCAGCTCCAAGTTGGGAAAAAACTGGACATTTTAGGGGCCAGAAGAAGACTGGGTTTGGGGAGGGGAGGGACTTCAGTTGAGTAAAATGCCATAGAATCCACCTTCCAAAGCAGCCACTGTATCCAGGTGAATTGATCTCTGTCACTTAGAGATCAGTTGTAGTCCCAGGAGATCTCCAGCCATAACCTGGAGGTTAGCAATGCTATTTACAGCAGTCTTTGTTTTCACCTCTCCCATTCATTGTCATTTCATTCTGCACCATTTCTTTCTCATATACTCTTGAGTCCCATGCTTTCTCACCTATTCACATGTACCGCAATCCCAGCTCCCACCACCATCCATTCATGCTACTCAGTACCAACTTTTCACACACATTACCTACACAATACTCTATCCTGGTTTGTCTCCCACTTCTACAACAATCTCCTCTACATGTACAGACTGTTCTTTACTAAACAGCTAAGCAATCTGAAAAATTGCATGACATTTCACCAGCTGGACCAATGACTAGGGAGGACTAATTTCCTATCAGTTGAAGCTAGAACTCTAAACTTGAACTTTCTTAATTCCGAAGAACTTGGTGTACCATTCACAACATGCTCCCACTACTGATGAGTTCCTCTTTGAATTTTGCTGCATGCTGAAATGAAGTATTGTTATTTGCAATTGTCAGTTGAGACCATCTTGATGGAATTACTAAGTGTTATCAGTTCTCTCACAATACCAACTGCTCCATAGCTCTAGTGCTCTTATAATGGCACAGCCCTTTGGCTTAGTGCCTGTCTAATAATTATTTAATGCTTCAGAAGTTGCCATCTTACATTTAGAGACATTCGTTCCAATCAGTAATAATATTAATTTGCATATAGTTGAATAATTGGGGGGAAAATAAAAAGCCATGGAAAAGAGAGGTGCAGACAGCATTGTGTTTTATGAAGCTGAAAAAATGCTATATACCTAATCGGATTACTGCTTGAATGTGAAGAAGCTTAAATATGTTTATACAGTGAAGTCCACGGTTTGTCAGGCTTGCGTTCTAGGGAGTGATTGTATCTTTTATTACTCGATTGTTTTTAGTAAAGACTTTTTTCCATTTTCAGTATCTATACTGTGCATAGTTGTAAAACAGATAACATTCTGATTGATTCTTCTGCATTCAAATAATAAAATATCAAAGTATGAAGATAGAAGGAAGATATCTAGTCAAATGTTTTGTCACAAGGCAGGCCCATCTACACATAGATGACTATATAGATAAATCCACTTCAGGGTCAAGTTCATACTTCAACAGCAGCAGTGTGGCATATCTATCAACAATTCACAGATGAAGCAGGAAGACTCCTGGGTATCAGTACATGAAGCTACAGTAAAATTTGATAGCCTAGTAGTAGTAGATCATGAGGAGGCCTGCATAATCAAATGTATTAAATGTATGAATTAAAACTGCATGCTGGACAGTAGCTCTAGATGATGGACACTGGTAGACATATACTATGTGGAGTTATGAACTATGTGGATGGTTGCATTATTTAAAGGAAATTAGTCCAATTGTACAGCTGAGGAACACTGTGGCACAACAGTGTGAGATTATCCAACATGGATGGGTGTATAATAATAAATAATAAAGTAGCTGTAGCCCATGACTCCATGGGCACAAGACAAGGTTTGCTCCAATGAACAGATTCTGAACCTACAATTGAGAATTCTTAAAAAGCAGATGCACAGAGGCAACCTCTATAGTTTTCTTCAGCAGAGTTGCCAGCTTTGCATTTGGAAATTCCTGGAGATTTTGGCATGTAGTTTGAGGAGGGCAGGGTTTGGGGAGGGGAGGACAGGACAGGAACTCAGCAGTGTAGAGTCTATCCTCCAAAGCAATCAGTTCCTCCTGGGGAAGTAATCTATGTAGTCTTGAGATCAGTTGTAGTTCCATGAGCTCTCTAGTTAAGAACATAAGAACATAGTTCCCACTTAAATCACAGAATCATAGAGCTGGGAGAGACCACAAGTCCAATCCCCTGCCATGCAGGAATAGACAAAGCACTCCTGACAGATGGCCATCCAGCCTCTGTTTAAAAGCCTCCAAAGAAGGAGACTTCACCACACTCCAAGGCAGTGAATTCCACTGTCAAACAGTGACAGAAATTCCATTAAGAAATTCTTACTAAAGTTTACTTGGAATCTTTTTTCCTGTACTTTGAATCCATTACTCCTTGTCCCAGTCTCTGGAGCAGCAGAAAGCCAGCGTGCTCCATCTTCAATACTACATTCCCTCAAATAGTTAAACATGCTTATAATGTCAGCCCTTAATCTTCTCTTCTCCAGACTTAACATACCTAGCTTCCTAATCCGCTCATAAGGCATGGAATGCAGACCTTTTACCATTTTGGTGGCCCTCCTCTGGACGCATTCCAGCTTGTCAATATCCTTGAATTGTGGTGCCCAGAACTGGACACAGTATTCCAGGTGAGGTCTGATCAATGCAGAGTAGGAGAGGGTACTATTACATCCCTCGATCTAGACACAATTGATGCAGCCCAGAATTCCATTGGCTTTCTTGGCTGATTTATCACATTGCTGACTCACATTCAGTTTGTGGTCTAGTAAGACACCCAGTCCTTTTCACATGTATTGTTGTCAAGCCAGGTGTCCCCCATCCTATATCTGTGTATTTCATTTTTTATTCCTAAGTGTAGTATCTCACATTTATCTCTGTTGAAAGTCATTTTGTTAGTTTTGGCCCAACTCTCTAATTTTTCCAGTTGAAAGTTGGCCACCCTGTTTTGCAGCTATAGCAGAGGCTATCCCATGCCTCAGCTGGTTCTCATTCTGGTCTTTTGATGGACTGATATTGCATCTTTTTCCCATCATTCCATCCCTTAAGTCTATTTCATTTGCAGTCTATGATCGACCATTTTAAGACCTCTTTGCCTCCATATGCTTTCCTAAATCCTTATTATCTACCCCTATTTTTCTGGTCTGTCTCACCACAAAACTACCTCTTTAGCCATTAGCCTCCTAACCATTGACCTAATCATGAAGCTTACCCATCAGCAAAAGACTTGCTATTGCTACAGTTTCACCAGCTAGTGAACATTTCCTTGTTTACCTCACAGCACTCCTGTGCTGAAATTTCAACCACATAGCATTTTGTGTGGGTGTCATGTGGGATGTTATGAAGCACACTTTGAAAAGCCTATGATAAGAGCATGAAAGCTCATCTCAGCACATTGTCAGAGGGCATGAAGCCAGTTAAGTATCTCTGTGGTCAGCAAGAAAGTAATCTGCACCAGTTCAATACTTTCTGGAAAAAAATGGTATATGATCTATGCAATAGCAGCAACACAGTCAGAGCTAGGAAGATCTTTAGAAAACAACCTGTAGAGTGATATCCAAAACTAAATAAATTTGAAAAGGCAAATTCATCCTCTGAAGATGCCAGCCACAGATGCAGGCAAAACGTCAGGAAAAAATTCTACTAGAATACAGCCATGCAGCCCAGAAACCAACAACACCCCTGTGATTCTGGCTGTGAAAGCCTTTGACAATACAAATTCTTTTACGTTACATAAAACCTTACATAAAATCTTTTGAACTTGAATTTACCCTTTCTCCATTTACTTTTCAACATCTATTCTTATCACTTGTGCTCCTTTCAGAATCAGGCTAAAATGCAAAAGGGAAAGGGAAGGGTTTTTTTAAAAAAAAATTGCCAAGTCGTCCCTCAGGGGAGACTGAGTTAACAAAATGGTTTATTGAACTGTACTTCATTTCATGGCCATAAAGTAAGCATACTCAGAGATGTACTTGAGTTACTATTTCGTTCCAATAAATGGGATACATGGCTTAATCAGTAGAAAGCTTTCTACCTAATGGAAAGTACTCCAAGATAATATTCCCATTTCATCAGTAAGTATCAAACTGAGTTTAATCAGCTGTAGATTACTGCACAATAGCTCAATCATTTTTTAAAGTGTAGTTGAAGATGAAAAAGGTACCTAATTAAGATTGCAGTGGGGTATAACTGCTGGTAGTTTTAGGACAGTAAAATATTTGCAAGAAAGTTTGCAAATCTTTCATTTGCATTAAATAACCTATGACATTCCTTGAAGGAAACAATAAATAATCTCAATTTTCTGCCAGACTTGTTTGGTTATGTTGCATATATTTTGATTCCCACCCTCCCTGACAGGAGCACAGAGACTTATTCTGCTGTTGGTTCCAGAGAGACTTCAATTTGAGAAAGCTCCAGAAGATCTTAGTGCCATCGCCTTTGTTGACATGACATGATTGACTGCTTTATAAGACAGCACTATGTTTGAGATGCTGGGGCAGAGAAAGAAGCTAAATTCTGTCCTATGACGTTTTGCAGATTCAGGATAGTAGATTCAGGATAGAAAAAGGAAATACTTCATAATTATTGTATGGAATTCACCGGTACAAAGACCCTTAGTTTAGATGGATATAAGAGGAGAATACATTTATAGATAGGGTTAATAGGTCTCTTGGTAAAGCAGAAGACTTCCTGCCAATCCATTTCATTGTCTGTTCTGCTCTATAATTTGCAAAATCCTAGGCCATTCCATGATGTCTCTGTCACCTTAGAGTTGGCCTGTGTCTTCATGTTCTGTTCTATAGTTCTATAATTATTTCTCAGCATAGTAATCTATAGGTACCCAGAGGGTCAATTATAAAATATGCAGACCTACCTTTGCAGATCTATCCTTATGAATATGAGCAGTGGCTTCCTGAGCAAAAGACCGTTGTACTTTTGTTTGATCAGGGCCACATTTGTAATGAAAATACATCAGTAAGAATTCATTTAGAATTATATAGCTGTTAGAATTTTCTTTCATCCAAAAAGAGAGAGATAAAAAGGACATTTATAATTCCCCCTAGAAAGAGATTTCTGAGTCTGGAGTGCAGTCTGTTCTGCTATGTGACTTAACATTTCAGGAAGTTATTTAATATATACTAGATTAGTGGCAAGGTACATTAAATACTAAATTATATAAACATAAAATCTGGCCATAGTATTACTAAAAGTCCTGAGGGATGTAGAATACAATGACTGTGACCATTGGAGTAGTTTATTATAGCTTCAAATGGCTCCAAAGCATCATTTAAAATCTCACTGTGGCATCATGGATGATACAGACTTCTAAAGAAGACTTATGTCATTTAAATACCTAACATCATCCTATTTTATTTCAAGAAAAAGTGAAATTTGGGAAAGGATTTTTCAATTTTTTTTAAATTTCTCACACAAGAAGACAAACCAACAAAACACACTAATATATAAAAAAGTAAAAAATCAACACAACTCAGTACAGCAAATAGTGACTTTCAGCTATCTCATCTTTGATTAATAGTTAATTCTAGATTCATACATATAATAAAAATATTAATTCAATTGATTTTTCTTAAATGTCTGTGTGTAATTACACTCTACTGTTTGCTTTAAATTTCAAACCCTGCCACTACTTCTCTATTTGAATTGTCTTTCAAAAGGTATTTTGTAAAGGATTTCCAGTTTTCTTAAAAATTGTCCAAACTGTTATTCTTAATGATGTTGTCGTTCACCTTTTCTACATATTCTGTAACTTTCAGAATCCAGTCCTGTTTTGATGGTGTCTTATTGCCTATTTGTGCATTAGGAGACCTTGCTGCAGTCGTCATATACATAATCAAAGTTCTAAATAGCTTAGGAAATTCCTCTCCCAGAATTTCCAACAAAAGAGCCTCAGTTTTTGTCAAAATTGTTATTTTCTTTATGAAACTCTTAAAACAACCCCCTCATAAACATTCATTATTAAAACAATTTTGAAAAGTTAAAAATCAGAATTAAAAGACATACAAAACAGTTGAAAAAAACCTTAAAATACTAGTTAGGAAGAAGGGTTCATTGCTAAAGAAAATGAAAAAGATTCCACCTGCTCATTTTCTCTTAGTCTGAAATCTGAGGATTTTATTGTTTCTTTCTCAGGAAAGAATATTTTCTGAGAGACCAAAGCCTTCCTGGAGTTATCCCGCATTTCTTTATCATAACAGCGTGTTGCCCTCTTTTGAGTTTGTTTTCTCTTTCAGGATTTCTCATGTCAACTTGATTCCTTGGCTTTCTCATGTCATTTTCTATTCTCAGCACTTTTGTTGGAAGTGGGGGTTTTCAGGTACCTATTTTGTGTTAAAGTCTTTCGGTATATTTTTTTCTTTCAAACCCCATGGCTGTATACAGACCTAATGGCTTTTAGAGATGTCCTGCACAGTTGAGCTCTGTTAGCATTCTGTGTCATTCAATAGACTAGTGCTAGTTAGGTTAGCTTTAATTACTGTTGGCAGAGCTGGGCCCACTTGTTAGTGGAAGTGTTGGTCAAGCTGTTTAGGTAGGGGGAGGTCGGCTGAGCTATGGGGGCACCAGCTTTGGGGCTAGGGATCCCTGTGTTGTTGGGACGGGGTAGATATTGCCGGGCGGAGCTACGACTCCATCTGTTGAGTATCATCAATGGCTCCCTTGAGCAAGGAGTCTTCCCGGATGGGTTGAAGGAGGCAGTGGTCCACCCACTCTTAAAAAGACCATCGTTAGATCCGGGTGATCTGGCCAATTACCTCCCCGTTTCGAATCTTTCGTTTCTGGGGAAGGTAATTGAGAGAGTGGTGTTGGAGCAGCTTCAAGGTTTTCTGGATGACGCATCGGCTTTCGACCCCTTCCAGTCCGGCTTCCGTGCTGGGCATGGGACGGAGACTGTTTTTGTCGCTGTCACAGATACACTTCGTATACAGCTTGACTGAGGCGGATCGGCGCTGCTGGTATTGCTTGATCTTACCGCAGCGTTTAATGTGGTCGACCACGACCTTTTGACCCACCGCCTGGCTGTCTCTGGAGTGCAGGGCACTGTCCTTCAATGGATTGTCTCGTTTCTCCGGGGTCGGACTCAGCAAGTGAGGCGTGGGGATCAGGCCTCCCAGAAGTGCCCGCTTCACTGCGGTGTACCCCAGGGGGCATTACTATCCCCGCTATTATTTAATATCTATATGCGACCCCTTGCTCAGCTGGTACGGAGTTTTGGGCTAGCTTGTCATCAGTATGCGGATGACATGCAGCTCATTCTGTTGACGGAGAGGGGAGCAGTCACCGCCCCTGTGACTCTACAGCATTGTCTGGAGGCGGTTGCTGGTTGGTTGCGACAGAGCAAGTTAAAACTGAATCTATTGAAGACGGAGATCCTTTGGCTTGGCCGCGAGGGAGGGGGCGGGATTTTCCAGCCGCCGGTGTGGGGAGGGGGTCACATTGGCGCCGACCCCCTCCGTTCGCAGCCTGGGGGTCCACCTGGATTCATCTCTTTCAATGGAGACCCAGGTGGCCCATATAACCCGGTTTGCCTTTTTCCACCTTCTTCAGGCCCGGCGGTTAGCTCCCTTCCTCTCCCAAGCGGACCTAGCCACAGTGGTCCATGCAACGGTCACCTCCAGATTGGACTATTGTAACTCGCTCTATGCGGGCCTTCCCTTGCATCTGATTCGGAGACTAAAACTAGTCCAACATGTGGCGGCACAGTTGCTTACAGGCAGCGCCATTTGGGAACACATCCAGCCTGTGCTGCGCCAGCTGCATTGGCTCCCGGTAGAGTTCCGAATCATTTTCAAGGTGTTGGTGCTGACCTTTAAGGCCTTACGTGGCTTGGGACCCTCGTACCTGCGAGACCGCATCACCCCATATGTCCCTACACAGCCTCTCCGCTTGGCTGAGGCCAATCTTTTGGTGGTCCCTGGCCCCTCAATGATGCGGCTGGCCTCCACACGGGCCAGGGCCTTTACGGCTCTGGCCCCGGCCTGGTGGAACACTCTTCCACCAGCCGTCCGGGCCCTGCGGGACCTTGGGGAGTTCCGCAGGGCCTGTAAAACGGAACTGTTCCGCCGGGCCTTTGGAGGGACCAGCCACTGAAGGTGCCCCCCCTTCTTTAGCTCTTAACACCTGAGTCCTTCTATCTAATAGGACTCGCCGTTCCCTCCCTCTTAGGGGAGGATTTAAAATTAGGGTACTTGGATGCCTCTTATTATCCTACTGCTGTTTTTAAAGGTTTTAACCATATTTATTTGTACTGAGATTCATGTTGTACACCGCCCAGAGCCCCTTGGGGATGGGACGGTATAAAAGTTTAAATAATAAATAATAAATAAATAAATGTGCCCCATAACCCCTTATGCATATAATAGCTTCCTTAAATAGCTCTTGGTCACTGTTTGTCTACTGAGGTATTCTTTCACTCAGTTATAAGAATATAAACTCTAACACTAAGCTCCTTTATTTTTGTCCAGCCTCAAACTTCTACTGAAATGTATTGCTTTTCTGTTTTAAGAAACACATTATCAAGTCAATTAGATTATTTTAACGCCTTAGTCCAAAGATCCCATTATTTTCAAAGTATGACTAACAATTTACTTGAAAATATCTCAAAACACTTATTTTATTCAAATCAGTCATATTTCTTTTCCCCATAATTTTATGTTGTGAAATTGGATGTTCTTTTTCAAGTTCCAGTAGAAGGTACCATGGGTATTTCTAAGGAGGTTCACTACAAAGCTGGGGATTTCATACCTGAGTGACATGTATATCAGTAGCATTATCTTCTTTTCTCTTCTAGAAAACAAAACTCTATTCGTATTTAGAGAAAATTATGCCTTGGTAGGATTGATTGCTATGGGCACAATACTCCAAAGGTTTTGCTGTCAATTTCTGATGTCAGCTCCTTGTGTAAGACCTGCACAAACTCTTGTTGCATATGGTGCACTGGCTAAAATCAATGTTACTTTAAAATGTTTTCCATCTTCATTTAAGGTTTCATGAGTCTGAAGTACCATGTTTTCAAGGCAACATTAACTGTGCAGATTGGTACAATGATGTTCCAAACTGAAAGAATTCCCTCCCCCATGCAGTTGGACTGGTCAGCCTACAGTGCCTATTATCTCCCTAAGTTCACAAGTGGCTTGCCTGCACTAATCCTGTCATAAGAGTTGGTTACAATGAACCTTAACAACCTGTTACTCTGCAACAATTAAAGCACGTCTTGTTTCCTAATTAGCTCCAAGTCCTAATAGTTCCGGTAGGTAACTGATAGCCTGTGATGTAGCAGAGATAATTTTACTTAAGAGTGCGGGCTGGTTGATCAAAAGCTGAGATACTTTCTACTCCATACCAGGTTGTCCAAGCCTCTTTATCGGGAAATAATTGATGTCCAACTGGAAGCTAATAATAAAACAGCATGTCTCCCCTCTGACCCCTTCTGTACATGGCAGTGTCCAGAACAAGCACCCTATCACATCTGAATATCCTTACTGAAGCTTGCTGAAGCCTAAGTTGACTAGCCAAAACCAGCCCTAGCAATAGAACTATTGGGCTGGTATCTCCATTTTATAAAAGCCGTGCCAGTAATAGCAGATTCTCTTGTAGGTGGGATCCTTCCTTCCTGTAATCTACAGAATCTTGAAATTTCAGAGGGTTTATTTATTTATTTACTTCATTTAGGACCAGCTATTCTCACCCATAGTTTCTTACATGGTATAACTTGTCTTCTGAATAAATTTTGTATGCTAGCATTTTTTTTTAAAAAAACCATTTTTGAAGTGTCACCTACATATGCATTGACAGCCTCAAAAGATTCCAGATTTACCTGCCTTGGTAAATCTGAATGTACCTGAATTCTAAAAGTGTTTGAGGAATGAATGATGCTATAATGTGTCATAATCTATATAGTGCCATAATTGTGAGGCTTTTATATATCCAGGTATATGTGCATCACTGATAAGGGTTCCTCAAAGTTGCATGCCTACAACAGAGGATATCATGGGTTGAATTAGTGGCATAACTATTTGAACTAGCAGTGTATAAAGGTTATTTGTTTAAAGAAAGGATGAGCAAAAGAATAAAGGCCTTCTGAAGTTGGGAGCCAAAGCTACAAAGCAAGCTACTACAGCTCTGTCACAGCAGGCAACTTTAGGGCCTGAGAGAGAGACTGCCTAGTGCAAGAGAGAAATGGAAAGCTGAAAGATAAAAAGGCCCACATGGTTACTGCATGCAACACACTACAAAGTAAAAACTTCAGTAGTTTAACTTCACTCACACAGTTTCCAGGAGGCTGGGTCAGTATCGCACAAGACGATTGCTCATGAAAAATGTTGCAAAGCTTCACTCTGTGAATGAAGTCAGGTTTCCCTCTTAACAAGCATACACAAATGGTTTGGCAGGAAAGAGGACTACCTTAGCTATGATGTCACACTTCCTGTATCAAAGTACACTGTATGTTGCCATTTTCTAGTCACTCAGTTCTCAAGCATTCAGTTCTTTCTTCCATTGCTCCTTCCCAAGTCCTCCAGGGCTTGGGAAACAGTGTCTGGCAGTGGAAGTGGTGGAAAACTGAATCTTGTGCTTGGCACAGCTGAGCTTTGGGAAAAGGTTGATAATGAATTAACACAAAATCCACACACACACCTACAAAGAAAAGCTAAAAGCTAAAATTGCTGAATGTGCCCTTTGTGGTATATGGTACTTGCAGGGGCGTAATAAGGCAGCCCTGGGCAAACTGTAGCCCTGGGCAAAACCTGAGTTGAATGCCCCCCCCCCCTGGGCGGCCACTCCACCACGACCAAAAAATTTTTTTGCACCAAGACATTGGTGCCTACAGGGGGTGACGTTTTAGACATATCAGCACCAAAATTTCAGCATATCATTAGGAGACTATCCTTATGCTACTCCCCAAGTTTGGTGAGGTTTGGTTCAAGGAGTCCAAAGTTATGGACTCCCAAAGGGGGTGCCCCATCCCCCCATTGTTTCCCATGGGAGCTAATAGGAGATGGGAGCTACAGTTTTGAGGGTCCATAACTATGCCCCCCCCCTGAACCAAACTGCCCCAAACTTGGGGGAAATCATTAGGGCAGTCTCCTGATGGGACCCTGAAAGTTTTGAGACTGTGCCTTCAGAAATCCCCCCCCCCCACAGCCTGCAACCCCCATGGACAGCAATACAGAAAACTCAATGCAGAACAAAGATTCTTGGGCAAATTTCTGGGATGTTCCTGCAGGGGGCGTATTTTTGGATGTATTGGCACCAAAATTTCAGGCTATCATCTGCAAACTGTCCTTATGGTACTCCCAAAGTTTGGTGCAGTTTGGTTTAGGGGTCCAAAGTTATGGACACTCAAAGGGGGTGCCACATCCCACATTCTTTGCTAAGGAGATGGGGGCTACCTTTTTGAGGGTCCATAACTTTGGACCCCCTGAACCAAACTGCACCAAACCTTTGGGGTGCCATCATGACAGTCTCCAGATGATACCCTGAAATTCTGGTGCTGATACATCCAAGAATGTCCTCCCTGCAAGAACATCCCGAAATTTGCCCAAGAATCTTTGTTCTGCATTGAGTTTTCTGCATTGCTGTCAATGGGGGTTGCAGGCTGGGGGGCACATTTTTGAAGGTACAGTCTCAAAACTTTCAGGGTCCCATCAGGAGACTGCCCTAATGATTCCCCCCAAGTTTGGTGCAGTTTGGTTCAGGGGGGCCAAAGTTATGGACCCTCAAAACTGTAGCCCCCATCTCCTATTAGCTCCCATTGGAAACAATGGGGGATAGGGGCACCCCTTTTGGGAGTTCATAACCTTGGACTCCCTGAACCAAACCTCACCAAACTTGGGGAGTAGCATAAGGACAGTCTCCTGATGATAAGCTGAAAGTTTGGTGCCACTAGCCTAAAAGCCGCGCCCCCTGCAGGCCAAAAATGGAAAACCACTAAAAATACCCAAAAACGAACCCAGCATTTTGATGCCCCCCACAAGGTGATGCCCTGGGCAGCTGCCCACCTTGCCCAATGGGCATTACGCCATGTTGTCAGTCATGAAGTGTTCACTGGGGAAAACTGCTAACAAGCTTGTTTTACATACTTGTGGAATGGACAACATAATATATAATATGTAAAAAAAGGTTTGAAAGTGCACAGTCACAAACATACTTGACACACTTTTAAATCATCTAAGTCAGTAGACTTAAAAGGGTTAACTGCTTATGAGTATAGTGTTACTTGCTTACCTATGATTCCCTTACATAATTTCTTGCAATTCTCCTCAGGTTTTGTATCTTTGGTGGTGGAGAGAGCCATCAAATCTCAGCCTTCTTATGGTGACACAATGGGTTTTCAAGACATTCAGTAGTGGTTTGTCATTGTGTGCCTCTGCATAGCAGCCCATGACTTAAGGCTGGTGATTTGGTAAATCCGAATCATCCAAAAAATCTGAAAAAGTCCTTTTCAGAGATTTTGTTTTTATTTACCAAATAACCTGGGAGCTGGTAAAGACAAATAGTTTGGGAGCCAAACATGATTTGGCTTTTGAAGCAGGGTGTGCGTGTGGGAAGGGGAAGAATAATTGAATCCTGTTAACTGCACACAGCAATCTTAAATCTGAAATTTTTAGAACTCCTAAAAATGCATTAACAAACCATTATCAAACTTTTACAGATGGGGTAGAACAAAGGAAAACAAGCAGTTTTTTTCTCCTTAAGGTAATTTTTAAACGAATAGGTCAATTTTTAAATAAACTAGGCCTGTATAGGCTTAGCCTGTTCATTTGGCCCTGGGCCTTAAGCCCTAAGCCTCCCCCTCACCAACCCAATGCCAGGCACAACTAAAGAAACAGCAAAGAAAATTTTTAAAGTCAATTTTTTTAAAAATTAACATGGGTCAGTTGAACCCTTTGATGACTTCTTCTCCAGGCAGGTCTCCTCTGCAGGACTAGTTGTATCCCACAAAGACAGGCTGTCTAAAGATCAAACAGTGGAAGGACAAGTTCAAGAGCCAAAGGAAATTTTAAACTATCATTTTACCTCTGTCTGGAACACAATGGGCTGGCAAAGAACCATCAGTTTACACTGTTTGGGCCAGTCGGGCACCCAAAATCCAGAAACTGGATATATCTCAGGGAATAAAACCTTTCCTGATTATCCAACAGTAGTGTTTGCACTTTGCAGTTATGTTGCTGAGACCCTAGTTTACTTCTCCCTTCCCCCCATCCTCCATCCAGAGGTGCAAAATTTTGCCGGGAGATATAGCTTCCTGCAGAAATGCCTACCAGACATTGGCTGGAAAAGATTCTCCAGGTAGGTCTCCTGTTTGTTGCCCTGGAAACCAACCCACACAGCGTGCAGAGCAGACTGCCAGGGCTGGAAGAAGACTACAGCCAGCCCTGCTTCAGCAATGCAGGAGGGGTGGGCTTTAAGCAGCCCCCCTCCCCCAGACCCCAATAGAAGGTAAGGTGGAATGAAAGGGATTCTTAAGTTTACAAAAAAAAATTCAAGCCAGTTTAAAGGGACTCCAAGTTATTAGCCTCTGTGGAAAACTTTAAACTTTAAGTGACCAAAACCCACTAAGCTGAATAGAGATTTGGCTTATTTGATTTTCTAAGTATCCAGCTCAGGCTTTTTGTTGCAGCTTGTATTTGGGGCTGAATAAAGCAAGAAGAAGAAGAAGAAGAAGAAGAAGCAGAAGCAGAAGCAGAAGCTGCTGCTGCTGCTGCTGCTGCTGCTGCTGCTGCTGCTGCTGCTGCTGCTGCTGCTGCTGCTGAATTGGGCTTCTGGTGTTTTTTTTTACTGATTTGGCTTTACTGAATCAGCAAGCCTAATCTGAATGTCTAGGAGTTAAGTGCTAACTGTCTTTGCTATGCGCAATCATTTTGGAGGAGAGCAGTTTAGTCAGAGTGTGGAAAACTGACTGACTCTACTAGTGGCTGCTGGTGTGCTGGGTTAACTTTATCATCTTAAGAACATATTTATAACAGCTAAGCTAACTGAGAACTGAAATTGAACAAACTTATTAATCCTGTGCCTGACAACCAAATACTGAATGTCTGTGCCAAAGCTCTAGTGTGTATATATTTCTCCTACCTGCCTTATTTTACCTTCCATCCAAGTTACTTATCTCTCTTTCCTATCTCCTCTCCGTTAAATAAATCTTTGATTCTGTTTAAGTTTTAAAATCTGCCTCATTATTATTTCGTGTGCCTTAGTAAGTAGTTTGTCTAGAAAAGTTATAACAATGGGCATCCTTCACCTTCTGGGATAGTTACAGGGCTGAGGGAAAATGTTTGTGTTCACAAAGACTACTTTTTCCTGAAACACCTCCATTCCTGAAGGGAAAAGATAGGAAAAATCTGGCAAGATAGGTCAGTTAGTGGTTGCCCTACCTGAAGAAATTAAGAAGGTAGGAGATTTGTTGCAGCTTTATTCAGCTTTACCAAAAAAAAAATCTGGGTTTTTAACATTCAAATCCAAAATTTACTGATACAAATTATCGGAACTCACCCCTATTGGGACTTTCTTGGTGGTCTCCCATCCAAATAGTAACCTGGGCCAACTCTGCTTAATTTCCATGGTCAGATGAGATTGGGGAATACACAAGTGTTAAACCACAGACCAATTCTCAGCAAGGACATTTCAAAGATTAGATGTGCAGGACTCATCTGCAGTCATTGCATTTGGAAGATCTACTTCTCCCCTGTAGTCACATGAGCACTTAGTGTGATTTAAAACTTCCTGCATCCTGACCCTAATCACATCAAGAGCTGCCTAAAACTTCTAGCTGTGGAGAAGTTCAAGCACCGCCCTGTCCTTGGATTTCTCAGTACCTTTTTATCTACTGAGCTCCAAAAGATTGGGAGACTCTGAAAGCGAATTTAGTCTGGAAGCAAGCAGAAAAAAGTGATTTGGAAGATAGGAGTGTCAGGCAGGGGAAGGATTCAATTTGTCTCCTCTAACACATTTATTTCATGCACAACTCTTTTCCAAATCAGTTTTTCAGTTTTTAAAAAAGAACCTTAGAAGTCAGTTGCATGCCTTTGCTTGGAACATATGATTAACTCCAAACAGCCTTGTGGTACTGTAAAAATTAACAGGTTTGTTGTGGGTGTGGGAGGAGGTTAGATGGATACCTTAGTAAAGGCCTCAAGTCTCCACTAGAAATCAAATGTTAGAGTGCTATGAAATGGGTTCATGCAGAGTTGTACTGGCTGGCAGAGATATTAAAATATTTCAAATTTCCAGCAATATTCAAGAGAGTTCAAATATTTCAATATTCCAGGAGTGTGATATTAATATTTGTAATGGTTTAGAACCCTGTGCTTTCCAAGAATGGTATATGCTTCAGTTAAAGTCTGTTCATGATCGCCCCTTCCCTATATTGATGGTAAACATAACAGATACCTCAAACAAATATCCATACGTGGTATGCTGCTGTCTTTGTATAAGAGGAAAATATTGACTGATGAATTGCAGTTTCTAAACTGCATGTTCAGACATCTGTTTTATTTAAAAAGCTGCTTTAAAAATGGACCATCTTCCCACAAGTAGGCTAAGTAATCACAGCAGCTGTCTGCAGGGGGCAAAAGCTGTGACAACCTGTCAGGATGGATAGCTGTCTCTCACTTGCAGGCACCCATCAGCAATATTAAAAATGTTTCCTGTATACAATGCACAGGGGTGCTCAATTTATGCTGACTGCAGAATACATTGGTAAATAATACAAAGCAAGAAACTAGTTACAGATGAGAATGTTTCTTATAGGAAACAAGAGGAAGGAGAGAGAGAATTTACTACTAAAATATTAGATGAAAAAAAGACAGTATTTTGAATGTGTCAGCCAAAACATTGTTGGGTGATTGGAGGAAGGAACCCCATGATAGACCCATTTATCTCAGAAATCTATTTTCTCTATAAATCACTGCACATGTTCTTGATGCATTGCTAAGTACAAGTGCAGATATCAAAGAGAGAGTGGTTGTCCATCATCTTCAAGACCTCTTGGAGGATGGGAAATGTGCCATAACACTGGAGGAGTGCAAATGTTATTCCAACCTTGAAAATAGGTAGGAGGGGTGACCCAGGAAGCCACAGGTCAAACCTCTGTCCAGGGAAGATATTGGAGCAAATTTTAATTGGGTCAGTTTGCAAGTTTCTGAAGGATATCTTGGTGATCCAGGGAAGCCAACAGGAATTTGTCCCCAACAGGGCTTGGTTCTGGATGAGGGGGTAGAAGGACTAATTAAATGTGCAGGGATTTGGGAATGTTCAGTCTGGAGGAGAGAAGGTTGAGGAGTGATATAATTGCCAGTGTGGTGCAGACCATGCAAGGTGTAGTGATTAAGAGCAATAGCCTGTAATCTGGAGAACTGGGTTTGATTCCCTGTCATCCACATGAGTGGTAGACTCTTATCTGGTGAACTAGATTTGTTTCCTCACTCCACATTTTTTCTGGGTCGCCTTGGGCTAATCACAGTGCATTCAGAACGCTCTAAGCCCCACCTACCTCACAAGGTATATGTTGTGGGGAGAGGATGGGAAAGGAGTTTGTAAGTTGTCTTGAGTCTCCTTACAGGAGAGAAAGGCAGGGTATAAATCCAAACTACTACTACTCTTTTTCTTCTTCTTCTCCCCCTCCTCCTTTTCCAAGTTGACAGCAGAGGATAGAACTCACAATAATGAGTATAAACTATGGGTTGAAAGGACGTTAGGCTGGACATTAGAAGGACTTATTTTACAGTACAAGTAGTTCAACAGTGGAATTGGCTGCCCAGGAAATGGTAAGCTGCCCCACTCTGGAAGTCTTCAAGCAGCAGCTGTACAGACACTTGTCAGGGATGCTCTAAGCTGATCCTGCATTGAGCAGGGGGTTGGACTAGATGGCCTGTTTGGAACCTTCCAACTCTATGATTCTGTGATTCTAAGTACGTCTTTGAGAGAGTACCAGGATATGGAGAGCACATTCTAATGCTGACAGATGATCTGTGAATGATGTGCGCATCATGTGTATACTCTTTGGTGTAATGCAGTGTGCATTCTGATAGAGATTCTGCTTTACTTCTTTATGCATCCCAGGTCACCTTCAGCATCTTATGACCAAAACAGATGTATGTCATCAATATCCATTCATCTATTAACAGTATGTCTGACATGAAAGAGTGGATTCAACTTAGTGAATTCCATGTTCTCTTCACCAGTATTATTTGTTTTAAAGAAAAAGTATTTTTCCCTTTAAGTTAACATACTTTTTAAACTGGAAGGTAAGGAAGACTAGATTTTTCCCAGGAGAACTGTCACAAAAAGCAGGCAAGGGTGTTTTACAGTCACATATAAATCAGTTTGATATTGTCAAATACCCCGTTCTGACAGTAACTCACTTGATGGGTTCAAGGATTTTATTGATGACGTGAGAGTAACAGCGAAAGACAGTTCTGGCAAAAGGGCACCAAAACTGTTCATAATATGTTGTAGCAAATCCCCCCCCCCCACCCAATAAGAACCAAGACAGTAGAAAGTGTCCAGTCTGAGAGTTCGTCCCAACCCCAGAGCCCCAAGGCCAGGGAAGCAGATAAGCACCTGCAAAAGCAAAAAGGAACAGCTCTCCGAAGTAATTCCCCCTCCCAGCAAATGGCATCCTGACATTTCCGCCTCCCCTAGGGCCCTCCCCCGGTTTTCTTGGACAGGCACAATGAAAAGCTTTGATGAGTTGGGGGGAGGGGTCTGATGTCATCAGCATTCACCCACTCATTCTGTCCAGGTAAATATCTCTTCCAGGACACCAGATATTGCAAGCGGTTAGATGCGCTTCCTGAAACTCAAAATGCTTGACACCATCAATCAGAACTGGAGGTGGCAGAGATGGTGCCAGATGCCAAGTGTCGGGGGAGGTGGCTTTCTTGAGAAGCTGCAATGGAAAACTGGATGAATTTTACGCAAAGCTTTAGGCAGGTCTAGCTAGGCAGTCACCTCATTGATCATACGAGCGACTCTGAAAGGACCAATGTTTATGATTCATGGTTGCATGGTGTTGCCTGATTGCTTAAATTTCCTACATGTATATTTGTAATCTGTTTTGAAGTTCAGAAATGTGATTGAATGAATAGGATCCCGAGGCATGGCCAAACATGTGCTTTGCTTGATTTCCCTACTCCATTTTTCAACTACATTGAAAATCATAGCATTTCAGAGCTGAGGCAATTTTTTCCCTTTGTTTTTGGTTTTCTTCTTGTACTAATTTTCTTCTTGTATTAATTTTAAAAAGAACTGGCTGATGTTCACATATAGAGGTTCCATCAGACAATTTTTAAACATCAGTGTTCTAAAAAGTGTATGTATCTTAAGAGGCTCTGGTGTAGCTGACGTGGCTTCAGTAGAGGGACGGTCCATCCAGTGTGAAATTGCCAGTCCCAGGATGCAGTATGTGGTTTTCTGCTCTACATATTCATCCTCATTGCCTTTAGCTGACTGTGACAACGTGGGTCCAATGGGGAGTTCTGATTTTTTAAATAACCTTTTGTGTGCAACTTTTGGACCTTCTGCAAGCTGTAAAAATAAGTCATAATGAAAGAGTAAATGTCTTGCTGAACTCCATTTAGCTCCTTTTCAGTTTCCAAAGGACCAACTCTTGTCCTAGATTAGGGTTGTCCAACTAGTGAAAGTTTTGGGGTGAGTAGTGGGAACATGCAAATTGGTATTGTATCCTTGGTGAAATGCCTATTTTGCCCCTGTTTTTCTCCAGTAACAGGAAGACCTGGCAGCCCTGTCCTGGATGCATCATCAAGCTTTACCTGTTTATGAAAAGAGTGAATCAAAAGTATGCAACCCAGAACATTGCAAACCTTTATGCATTTGTTGCCTTATTGATTGTGGGAATGATTGCTTGAGTACAAATGGCTGAAGGACTACAAGCCAAGTTAGCCTCTCTGCTTTAAAAGTAGCAAGCCTAGTGTTTCATGTCAGTTTCATTTATTCTCATTTAGAACAAGCATGCTTTCATTAGCTGTCTGCTGCTGTTAAAAGCCTTCTGAAACAAAACAAACAGCTTGATTGATGTTTATTAGGTAGCAAACACACATGGCCATTTAACTGTGGCAAGACTGTACATCCCAGCAACCTTGCTGCCTCCAACCAAATATCCTTTTAGTCCACCGAACTGTTCCCCAAGTGCCTAGAAAGATGTTCGTGAACTACAAATCCCATCAGCCCCTGCCAGCATGAACTTTGAGCAAGATGACAGGACTATGCATGGGCACTAGTGCCTAATCACGGAGTGTAATCCCCATCCCTTAGCCACATAGGAAATGTTTTGTTTACAGGAGCCTAGTGACAGACATATTTAAAAATCTCATTATGTGTACACTACAGTGAACCTGGAGGGATTTATTAAATATGGAGGCAAGGCTTTTCAGTACTTGTGCTTTGTGCAGAAATTTAATATATGGACAGAAATAACATTAAAAGGTTATTTACTTTTTTAATATATATGGTGACTAAGAAAGTGGATTAGAATATCAGTTAATATGTACTCATATTTTATTCATAGATAAATAAGTGGAGAATGAATAAATAACCTCATGTCCAGTCACTCCCTCCCCCTTTGAGATGTTATATAGAGATGGCACATCATTCCATAAAATGTACATTTTTTGAAAGGTGCATTATTTCAAATGTTCACTGAAGACTATGATGAATGATTAGGGAAGCCTTTGAATGTCTATCATTACTTTTGCTTCTTTTCCCATTCTACATATCAAACATCTTTTAAAACTTATTTGTGTTTCCTAATCAGCTTGTCAAGCAGCAAGGGGATCTTGCTCTTCCCTTCAAAACAAGATTGTGAACCAGCATTAAACTGTCTTGCAGTGGAGCGGGCAAGAATCTTGTAAAGATGAAAGGGAGGAGAGGAGTTGGAAGTCTCTGGAGGGTGCTTTTTTTTGGGGGGGGGGAGGAGGGTTACAATTAGGAATTCTATCCTGGAACTTCTACTGCTGTGAGCCGCTCTGAGCCCATGTAGGACAGTGGCATACAAATTTAAATAATAAATACTTTATATTCCAAAGGTGTATTTTGGAACAGCGTAGTAATTTTAAGCCTGATAAATATGGTTTGACACACAGCTGCTAGTGAGTTCTTTCCAGAACTAGAGACACACCATATGGTAGGTTTTTAAATCCATGGTAAGCTTTGATTGATCCCTGATCTGATAATCCAGGCTAGTCAGATGTCATCAGATCTCAGAACGAAAGCAGGGTTGGCCCTAGTAGGTATTTAGATGGGAGACTTTGAAAGAATACACAGAGGCAGGCAATGGAAAGCCACCTCTGAACATCTCTTGCCTTGAAAACCTGACAGGGTCACCATAAGTTAGCTTTGAATTGATAGCAAAAAAAAAAAAAAAAAGGCAGGCTGCCAGTGTAAACATTCATTGAGAAGAAAATTACCAGCTGGGGTTTCCCCTATCATGTAGATTGTTAGTAGCCAGTGTCTATACATCATAACACTAATGAGAGGATTCACACATCTCAGGTTTTTTTAAAACTGCATTTAAAATTCAACAGAATTTAAAGAAGTACTTCCCGATATTCTGCTGAATGCTAATAAGCATTTTTTTCTTCAATCATTAAAAAAGCCAAATTGGATTTGAGTTTCTGATTAGCATCGCAACTTTTTCCAATTTCTTGTTGCTTTTGTGCATTTAAGTTCAGCTAATAACCTGAAATATATTGAAAATGTAACTTGTGCACTAAAAAGGGTTGCATTTGTACCTGTTATGACAGTTATTGCATTTTCCAATATTTTCCATTAATAAATCTTGAACTATATTGCAACTATCAAACATTAATAGCTGCTATTAAAAGGCAGTTTAAACAGAAACAAGACCATTTGTCTCTTCCTAAAACTTATGTCTATGAAGAGTATCTTGTAAATCAGCTGCTCACATACATAAATCAATTAAACTGAAATGCTAGGATTTGTCTCAGTTTTGTACCATTGACCCTAACAATACTAAATCAGCTTGCATCCAGGTATAATTCACAGGCTTCAGATCTGAATGGGATAATCCCTTATTCCTTGAATCTGGAGCAGCGTGGAACACAGTTTATTGAAATGTGATTACAGTGCGGAACAGAATATTTCTTAAATTTAACCCATCACCTCCGCTTAATTCACTGTACTATCTTTAGAATGTATATTTGTAAATTCATGAGACTCCATTATACACACTGACTTTTCCAATTAAGCCAACTTTAGCTAAGCACATCCAGCACAGTATTTCAGTGGGTAGGATTTCTTCCATTTATAATTCAGATAAACTGAATTCAAGCAATTTTCCCTAACATCTCTCTAATTTCTTATCCAATGGAATTCTTTCCCAGGATTTCATACATTTTATCTATCACACTTCATGTATTTGAGTGCATTGAAAACAGAGTCTTGTGCCTTCAAAGACCATCCCCTCTTATTCTCCTGAGTGATGGTCAGCAAGTAACAGATGGAATTTACACTGATAATTAATGTGACAAAAATATAATGCAGACAATTAGATCCGATTGAAGGCTGGTTGATACAAGTGTTTTTATCATGATGACTGAGAAAATTGTCTAACAGTGTAGATAAAATTTTCATCTCAGTTACAAATATTTGCGCTGGGAAAAGCTCTGCTGAATCAGACCAGTGGTTCACCTCTTCAAGCAATCCACCTACAGATTTTCACAATTTACATTCCTTTTACCATTCAAATAATTTGATATGATCTGCAAACTTGGCTACAGCAGTGTTCACCCCCAATTCCAAATAATTTAGAAGGAAATTGTAACTCTAGTAACAAATTAAAAATACTAGATAGTTAATCAGCTATTTCATATCTACGTTCCTTAAGAACCCTCACATGTCTACCTTCTGAACCTGAAGAGCTATTATTTATTTCTATGGGGTTGGTATGTTATCCCTGGTTTCAGTTCCTCTGATTGTTGTTGCTGTTGATTATTCTATTATTTCTTTTATGCCATTGTTAGTCTATTTATACATTACATTGTACATAACTGCTTTGAGTCAGGAAAAACGGGAACATAAATAGTCAAATTAATAAATAATAAATGAATTTTTGCATAATTTTACACCACTTTATGTCATGGTAACATTGAAAATGCATTAATTTTGCTAGGAAAAATGGCATGAAAGAAAAATTGTTGCAAAAGCAAGGCCTCTTTAATTAGTCTCTTTCAAGAAAAAAACCAATTGAAATGAGGATTCTGAAACTGAGCCAGTCATGTTTCAAAATTATTTTTCATTCTTAGTGTGATCAGGCCTAGAACAACTGGAAGTGAGTACTGGGCTTGTGAATTATAAATACAGTTCTGTCATTCTGTTCAGCTAATGATAGTATGCTTCTCTAGTACACAGAGTCCATCTGATGCATGCGACACTTTTGTCAGCAGACCAGCCTCTCATATTGATGACCATTTATTTATTTATTTACAAAATTTATGCCCCACCTTGGAGGAATGTGACAATATTAGCTGAGCAGAGTTGTAGAATACAGCTCAGTACCATTTTCTATATGGAGAAATAGTTTTGTTGCTAGGATATTGCGGTTTTTCCAGGTTGTTCGAGTAGTATTTTCTCCTGACATTTCACCTGCATCTGTGACTGGCATCTTCAGAGGATCTTCTTTGATTTTGTCACTGTTCTGTCATATCATATGGCCAGATAGATTGATTTTCAGTGGTCAGTGAAGTGTGTGGGAAAATGATACAGAAACTATGAACTTGGCATAGTAAGGAATTATCACTGTGAATGAAACTTTATTACAATTGCTGAAAACACTTACTTTGTAGAGAAGGATCAAGAAATAAAACAAAATAAAATGGCTTTCACAATGTTAATCAATGTATTTGATGCTGGACACCTGCAAATTATTCTTAAATGTACCTTAGCCTGTGGTTAAGTGCAAGAATCTGAAATATATTTACCATATATACTTGAGTATATGATGACTTTTTCAGCACATTTTTTATGGTGAAAAAGCCCCCTTCGACTTATACTCGAGTATATACGGTAATTCCAAGATGGTGGCTGGAGCTGGGGCTGCTGTGGGAATCCAGTAAGCATGTTGTTGCTTTTTTTCTAACTCACCAGAGAGCCATAAAAACAAGTTGTAAGGAGCAAAGTTTAGGGATTCAATCATGAATCCCAGAATTCTACATTTGGAGGAAAACAGTGGTTCATTTGTGTTCCAAGACTGCTGGAAAGCTGCTCATCCCTAATGCAAACTCTGTTAAGCAACTCTATCTCATCTTGCTCCCAAATCTTCTGTTTTTAGCTGCTACTGAGTCAAGTTCGAAGGCTTATACTTGAGTCAATAAGTTTCCCAGTTTTTTGGGAATTAGGTGCCTCGACTTATATTCGGGTTGGCTTATACTCAAGCATATACGGTATTTATTTTGCATGATAAGTCAGGAACATATTAAGCTCAGCTTTTCTGTAGTAGTCTCTGCAATATGTGCACTTAAATCAGAACTTTGAAAATAAAATGCTTCATGTGGAAAATGCATCTAACCACATAAAACCAGACTGATGCAAGATGACATATTTGAAATGAGGAGAGTTGGGGACTCCTAATTCTAAATGGCATAAAAATGCCCAGTGGGCTCATAAATCATTTCCATTGTCAGTAATGTCAAAAGGGGGAACCTAAGATGTAGAAGTTGGAACAGAGTAATGTACTAGTGCTTGTAGACAGTGTTATAACATCATTAGGGACAATTTCTGCCATGATTATTCAAATCAGATCCACTCATTCCTGAGAAAAACTGTCCTACATGTTCATGAGGAGTCTGTTGTATATTAAGTATTCATTAGTTTGAGCTGAGAATATCAGCATAACATATGCGTTAGTGATGGATTTTTTCAGGAAATCCAGGAGAAATCAAAGTGAATTTACATGACTTTTTGCCATACAGTGATCAACCTTCATTTCACATTGACCACTTATACTGGAAAGCAATTGCATGTCGCTGATGTACTTGTAATATGGACAGATGTAATGCAAACCATTGTTTTCTGTTGTGCAACTAACAGGCGTAGCTCCAAGGGGGTGGGGTGCACGATGTGCCCCTGTGGGGGTGTGGTGAGGGTGTGGCAGGGGCGTTCCAGGGGCGGAGGACACACCGGGCACTTTTCCTCCTTGCTACGCCTCTGGCAACTAATCATATGAAATCCTTTCACTTGACATTTCCTCTTTCCCTTTCCTTCTCCCCTCTCCCATGCCCACCTATTTGCAAACCAGAATCAAACTTCTGCTTAGAATGCTAGTTTTCAGAAAGCATAAGCAGTAGTTTGTCACTTCAGATATAATGGTGAGGTATGGTTTGCCACAGGATTGTAAATAAATCATTAGTGGCCATATGTCCAGAACAAGGGAATCCCCCAAATATTTCTCAGATTCAGATTTCAGGAACATAAATACCAGTGTTCAGATCTCCAATTTTTTTTGGGGGGGGGGGATTTGGGGGATTTCCCCCTTGGATCTCAAAACCTTTCAGGTTCTATTATTCTCCGTAGGGAATGGGGGATGGAAGTGATTGCAAATAACACAAAATTTCTGAGAACATGGTGCTGCTTAGCCACTAAAGCCCCACTCCAAGATTCAAACAAATTGGACCAAGGCGACCGATTCTGTGGTCCCCTGAACAAGGATCCCCACCTATCCTACTTGATTCCACTGTTTCCTGTGTGGAGGGAATTCAAAGAAGCCAAACATACAAGACAAACCACTGGCCAAAACCCATCACCAATGCAATCAGGATAACAACAAGCACAAAAGAATCAATGTCAAACCAGACAGTTCATGCCCAACCAACCTTCTGTTTTTTAATGTACTTAAATGCTCACTTACAGTTAACTCTTATTAAAGACATTGGGGGAAAAAAACAGGAATGGCCCAAAATTCTCCAGAGCCATAAAACAAAGCCAAGAAAAACTTCTTCCTGCTACAACCCCTAGGGAATGTGTTTTTCAGAATATATTCCACCAGTCTGTAAAATGTCCAGTACATGGAGAACAAGAAGTTCTGCCGAGGCAGTAGAAATGCAGTACCAAACAAAACAGCAGTAAGGAATAGGGTACACTCCAAAAAATCAAGTTCTGAAAAGAAGTCAAGCTGCTTTTATCCTCTTTTGCTCATGCACAAAATATCCACCCCTTATCTCTGTTTTGGCATGCCGAAACAGCTAGGGGAGTAAGACAGGAGCCCCCTATTATACCAATTGACTTAAACCCAAATCAAACTAATCAACCTTAGCCTCATTTAAATGAAGGTCCACCCACCATCCCATTCCATCTAACATTTCAGTTATGTCCTTCAAGTCAAGCCCTTTTTATATTCCAGCTTTATCCACAGTAAGAGGATTTACCACAAGTATTGCATCATTTGCTCCAATGCAGTGGGAATATGGGATGTGCACCAAGGAAAAAATAATTTTATTTTTATTTCTGCAGTTTGGGGGAGGGAATTTCTCTATAATTGTTTGTAATTTCTGTCTTTTTATTTCTTTTATATTTTTAGGCACTCTGCCATTAGATGTCATGAGGCTTACTTTATCATCTCTCTACAGATGGGCACTCCCAGGCCATAGAGTTATGACAGACCTATTGCTCTGAGGCTTGCTGAACTCAGAATGATACTTTGTGTCACCAAATTCCACATCTCAGAGCACAGCATGTAGAAAAATCAACTTTTGAAAATGGTTTTCAAGAAAGAGATTTGTTGTTTAATGGAAGAATCACATAGTAATAAATAAATTAAGGCTTTCCAGTGGTTCAATAAAGCTTCTGATTGCTTCCATCTGAGCTTTAGTGACTTAGTGGAAACTGTGTAAGAAAAGAATAGTAAGGACGCCTGCATGCCTCTTGCCAAACTGTGAACCCATGCCCTCGAGATGGCTCCACAGTAAATTGGTAAAAATTGTTCAACTTGGAGAATGTTTCAGTTGGCTGGTGTTTTTCTTTGAAAGAATGCCTCACGTTAGTATTGCATTCATGACTTTCCTGCCCTGAAGATGGGAATGGTTTAAAGCAGCTTTCAACTACTGCAAACAACTTGTTGATTCCAGTTGTCACAAATGAAAAACTTGTTTAATGAATCATTCAGAAAAACCCCTGACCTTGAAGTTTATACAGTTGCCTTTTCTCCTTTTGAATGGGAATTACTTGTGCTGTTACTGCAGAGGAACACTAGGCCAGAACTAAAATTGCTAAAAAGTAATAATAATTGTGAGACTTGATTAATCTCCAGCTTGCTAAAACTGGTTTGCAATGCAGTTTTTTTAAATAAACCAGCTGCCTCTCTTTAAAATCTGAAAGAAATATATACTTCAAACCCAGGAAAAGCTGAAATCTCATCAAGGACCTATATATATTAACAAGTGTTTTTTTAAAGGCTATTGTTCTTTTTCTACTTTTCGTGTCACACTTTTAGGCTTCTTTTTTTTTGTTTTTATTGCTGTTCCTTAGAAGCCAAACAGAAATTGGCACCAGTACTGAGATTTCTCATGAAAAATGAATGACAGAAGTCTGCAGTTTGTCTATGCTTACCAGATTTGAGGTCATTCAGTTGAGACCCATTAATTCATGTGAGTGCACATAGGTTCTTGGTTTCTTCAGTTTCTGGCTTCAGTGGTTTTGAAATTTATCACAGGCCTGTTTTATTGTGATCTTGTGTCTTTCTGTAACTTTCTTAATATATTGGAGACCTTTCTAATCATTTGGCAGTCCATAGTGTTATAAAAATTACATGGTAGAACTTGATAGCAGAGGAGCTACCACCTTTCCCCCTGATATGGGCTCTTTAATCAGCACATATCAAGCAGAACTTCAACTCCTTCCCATGGAGCTGAAGTGAAAAGAATACCTTTCTTCTTTATAAATAGGACTGCCTGATCACAGCAGTAGATCTAATTTGCTCTGTGTAAAGACTGTCACATGTACATATGAATGATTATACAGGCTTGGTGATTTATATGATCTTCAGTGTACAGTTAACACAAATCACATGCATATTAAGATATTCTGTTTTATGGATGAATAGAAGTTGCATGGAAGAGATAGTGTGGCATATTTATTGTATACATTGCAATGGAACCATCTGTTCCCCCCTCTGATATTTGTATATGTTGGTATAGTTTCATGGAGTAGAGTCCCTGCTCCTTAGTTCTGTTGGTTAATTAGAACTTTAAACTGCCAGAGTTTCGTTGTCCTGAGTTGAAGATACCAGCTGTTTCCTCTCCACACATTGTGCCTTGATGTCACAAAATAACTTTTTCCTGTTTTGGTGGAGGGGTGGGGGGGTGTTATAAAATTTTACAGTGGAACCTCGGTTTTCGTTGGCAATTTGTCCGGGAAACCTCGGTGAAAACCAAAACCGAAGAAAACCGAGGCTCCCATTAGCAAGCAATGGAGCAGCAGGGGGTCCCCGGTTTTCGTTGCAAAATTAGTGCATGCGCTCCAATGAACACCAGCAAAAACTGAGGCAACTTTTCACTGAAAAAACGTGATGAAAACCGAAACCGACAAAAACTGATGGCAACGATAACCGAGGTTCCACTGTACATCCTTTGGTCTCCTTTTTAGATGTTCTTGTAACAAGTATTGCTGTGAATAAAATAACAAATGTAAGATTGTAATGTAGACAGCTCATACCTTACAAATATGAATGTTAAAAGTGATGAAAAGATGAAATTTATGCTCTGGCAAAGACAGTACATTAAAGTATGAAAGTCATTGAAAATGAAGCATAATTGGAGTCTAACTGAAGCAATGGCTTTGCAATCGTGATACTACAATATTTCTGATAAAAGTGATTTATTAGTGACTAAGGATTAGTACACATATATTTTCAATGCTTGATAAATGCATTTTTATTAATGGCCAGCTGGACATTTTCGTGGGCCTTTGGGCAAAAATGTCAATGGGCTCTTCCATTGCAATTCCCTTCTCTACTGCAAATGACATCCTCCTTTACTCTATTCCCAACTCTTGTTCCCTTTTACTTTTGTAACCCTGGAACCAGGAGGAAGTATATGAGCAAACATTGACTCCCAACTTTTGGATCCTGTGTTTTTGTGTGCACAGATTTCAGAGTGGAGTGGTATGTTCCCATAAAATAATAAGACCATTGTTTCAGAAAGGCTAACTTTTATGAACTACAAAGGAGTAGGCTGAGTACAAGACAGAAAGGAAATGTAAAAGGCAGATCACTATAAAATACTTCATATATCTTCTTTGGTAAGCCCTGATCCATCAATTACTAAAATATTTGATAATAAAGATACATCATATGTCTCAGTTCTGGCTGTTCCATTAGAAAATTGCATGATGTGTGAGTATTTCTGAAGAGAGAAAGAAAGTTAGATGAGAGGAGGAAAGAATGAAAAATAATTTTAGGCAGAGACTTGTAGATCTGAGAGTGAGAGTTTTGCGGGGTCAGAAAGGTAGGGTATACATTTTGTCAAATACATAAAAATGGAAAGACTGACAGTAACTAGATAACTGGTTCTGGAGAGAGGCTTTTGGCTAAATCCCAGAGCTTCTGTACTTAATTTCTTATCTTTGCTGTGGGGTGTCCTGTGATGGTGTTATATTTGTCAATTTCAGGATTCAAGAAACTTATTGTCTAAGCTAATATTTATTTGGGACAGAGCTAACTGTGACCTGAGATTGTGCTGATATTCTGGTTAACTCAAAAACAATTATTGAAAAGAAACTACTTTGTTCTCTTTGAGGTGTTAGACATTGTCTTCGGAATCAATATTTGTCCTTTGTTGTCACAAAGATTGTCCATAGTTTTCATGACTGGAATCTGAAATTATTTCAGTAGATCAAGGTGTTTGCTTTTCAGATGAATTTTCTTGCAAAAGGATGCTTCACTTTACATTTAATGGATTTCAGCAGATTATTTCCTCTGAGTCTGGTCAAGTTGTTTCTTCACCTGGCCTTTTGGTATCTGTTCTCTGGGTCTAAAATGAGTGGAGGAAGGTGGGGCTTAAGCTCCTCTTTTTTCTATGTTCTCCAGTAGCCTAAGGCCCTACACAGTAGGGCTGCAAGTGCAACATTTACCCTGATTGAGCCATTTGAGCATAACTGTCTGACACTCCTCTTTGCTCCACTGGTGTCAGGTGGTCAAAAAGGAGTACCAAAGTACTGGGGATTCCACTCTTTTTAAAATACTTTTCACTGAAAAAAGGAAAATTGCTCTAGAGATTTCTGCACAATCCTGATCTTACATGTATTAATGTGTGTGTGTGTGGGGGGGGGGGGTTTCTGGAGAAGAAAGTAGGATTTGAGCAATTAAAAAACATTGATATGCTAGTTCTGCTAGGGTTCTCAGAGGGGGACCATTGAAGGTAGAGTCATTGCTTCTTTCCTAGCGGAGGGAGGGGAGGGGTGACATGCAAGGGAAGGAGAGGGAGGGGTGGCATGCAAGGGAGGGGGTCCAGCATCTGGACATGGCCCACCCACCCTAGTGGAGAGAGGGGAGGTATGGGGAGAGATGGCATTTTTAATTGCACTTCTCTTGTTCTTTGCTTCTGTCTCACTGCTACCAGACAGTTTTCTTGTTAAGAAATAACAGATTGAACCAGCATCCCCAACTGAACACACTATGTGCCATGTCACAGTCTTTGGCAAGTAGCTGACCATGTTATCTCCTGATATTTGCCCTGCAGAATCATGTCTGAAACAATGCTCATTTAGTTTAAGTTAATTTTACTGATAGGTTTAGTACCCTGTGGTTTGTGATGAGCAAAGTATCCAGTCATCCCTGCCTCTCTCTGTTTTCCCTGTGCTCTTGTCTGTATTTCTCTTCCCTTCCACACTTCACTTGTGCCATTGTTAGAGCATTTTGGGTCTGGAACAACTCCATATGTCTCCTGCTGTCCCTCTTCCCCCCAAATCATCCCAAGTCAGCAAAAATGTTCCTCCTTGGGCAGCTTACCTTATGCATTCAAAGAGGAGAACAAACTGGCTTTACAAAATGATTAGCATTGGTAATAAGACTTATATTTATAATGAAAATGATAAAATATTAGGTCTTTCTAGGATGGCATAAGGAAATGAAGTTTAGTGTGGTATACTACATTGCTAAAATGCTTTGTTGTGGTGGAGAGATTTGACACTGGTCATGGAAAAACCTAATTTCCATCTCCACCAGCGCAATGTGTCTCTATCTGACACTGTCAAAGGCAATTAGTTCACAACCACCTTCTGTTGCAACTGGACAAAGACCAAGTATATATGAATTGTATAACAAATTTCACACTTGAGATTCCTTATATTCTACAAGAAACGCTTTACTGCTTCAAAATTCTGGCAACTTGGCCCATATACCAGAAACATTGGGATAATACATTAGGATGACAAGCAATTCATTCAGCTGAAAGTTGGAATACAATAACCGCAAAGGTGATTTTGATGTCTACCAAAACCAGGCACAACTCTCTGCTTGGATCTCATATATGTCATTGCATTGAGGAAAATTTTAAAAAATCAGTTGTTCATAGAATTACATCTTTCTCCTGGAGGCAGAGGACATCTTGTGTGGATCTTCCTCTGTCCATACTTAGGAAGGCAGGAAAAGCTTCATTGTCACTCCCTGTAGAAGCCCGGTGGCAATCTTCTCTCCAGTATTTTTCCTGCCTCAACAGGGAGAGCAAGCTGGAACTTATACTCCTGAAGCTAGTGTTTTCTTGTCTGAATTTTTCCATGGAGCATTCACTCCTCTGTGTCCCCTCCCCTGTGGCTATCAGTGCAGGTAGGAAGGGATTATTCTTTGAAGCCCTGCACCAGCCCCCCAGGCCAAGCGGTGAGCTTTCCCGTGCTTTTCTTCAGCACCTGGCAAAATGGTGGCTGCTTCTCCCTCCCCCTGGGACTCCTTTACTCGTTGCTTGGCAGAAGGAACTAGAGCCGCTACTACCAGAAATTCTAACTCCCACTCAGGAAGCCTTCTCATGAGCAGAGAAATCTCCCTGGCAAGAAAAACCACCATGGAAAAAGCGCTGTGGCACAAACTTCCAATCCCAAGAAACACTGCATTGCCAAGGATGGGAGCCAAGCACCTCCCAAGGTCACAACCACTTCAGGCAGCTCCTTTGCTGGCACCTCCAGCTCCCCCAGAGCTCAGGAGTGCCCAGCTTCAACTCTCTCTGCCTCCAAAGCTGCGGTTCTCCCAGAGCTTGCTTCCTCCTCCCCTCATTCCATCATCCAACAGGGAAAGCGTGGGACCAGTGTCCCAGCCGGGTTTGCTTGCGACTAACCCGGATTCATGGCTAAATCCCCCTCCAACAGCCCTCATGGACTTTTTTTGTCAGGCTATGAGAGAGGAAATAACATCAGTACTGTTTGTTCAGGGAAGGGTATGAATACCCAGTTCATGCTTCAATGCAATATTCTAGATCCCCCCCCAATAGCCTCCATAGGAGGGTTTCTAGATCCCATCACCAGGATCCCCTTGAGTTCCCAGGAGAAGAAGAGGGTTCTGACCCAGAAGAGGGAGAGGAACATGAGCAGTTTTCTGATTTAGAGGATTTGATCCTTCTGAATACTTCAGCTGGTTTTTCAAACAGGAGGATTTACAGTTCCTCATCAATAAAAATATTTCCACCCTAGACCTCCAGGACACAGAGGACCTCTCAGTCCCCTCCAGTGCCAGACCCATTAAGGATGCCCTAGAGGCAATAGACATTATTTCCCACAGGAAGGCATTGATGAAGACTACTTCCGTCTCCCAGAGTGTTCGAGAAATGCACCAGGAGAGAGTGGCTCAACCCGGCAGCCAGCAAAAGCCTTCCTCCTTACTTCAAGAGACTTTACTTGGTCCCACAGTACATCCACAATCTACATCAGGTGCCCCCATTGGAGCACCAGTGGCTAACCTTCACTCAGGAGGCCTGGAAACCAAGGAAGGTGATGGTCCTGCCTCCCACTACCCCTTTCCACACTGAAATCACCGGTCTCCAGAACCCCATTTTTCTCAGAATGCCTAATTATAACAAAATTTTGGTTTAAATGCTTAATATAAACTGGTAGAAGAGAAGCATGTTCAGCAGAGTAATAAAATGAAGCAAACAAAATAGTTTTTGGAGAGAGAGTGAACAAATAATGATCATGCTTTAAGTATTGATCTTGAAGTCCTTGAGGTTGTGGTGTACGTTTCCCAGTAATGTTTTCCTATTATGCATTTGACCCAGTAAAAGGCAAGCTGTGTACTCGTAGCTAAACACTTTAATGTTGCTCTAAGTGGAAGCTTTTCTTCTTTCAAAGCTATCTAAATAGGCGCACAATGAAAAGACAATTCCATCTGACACACTAGCACAAGAAAAAAACTCACACTATTTTGCAGAATGTTTATATGGACATTATGTACTGAATATTTAGACTTGAAGTGCATTAATTAATGATGAATGAGAGGGATACTCTTGTTATCAGGATGTAGCTGGCAATGTGGCAGATGACGTCTGTGGCTCAGTGTATCAAATTGTTGGCTAAATAAATGTTCTGCAACATTAGAAATGCTTCATTTACCACCATGGCTTTGTTAACTTGGAAAGGAGCCTCAACTTATTGCGGCTGCCATTGCTGGTGGGGAAGGGACAACCTTCTTCAGTGGCTGCCGCCTTCCCTGTGGCCTCGCAAGCTACAGATAGGTTGCAAGGTTTCTGCACGGCTTCACCGCAAGAACGCAGCAAGTCCCAGGTGCACAGGTCAGTGACACCGGGCGCCCTGACGTCACTGGGGAGGTGGGGCCAGGCAGCCTATATGAGGCCAGGCCTGGCCTAATACCTGCCCATTTTGCCGGAGCGTGCATGTTTCCCACCCACCTCTCCCTAGGTTTTAGTTTTATGTTAATGCATGCATAATCTGTAGAAGGTTGGCGGGTTGCGCATGGGGAACGGATCTTTAGCTTTGGGACAGTGGGTGAAATACTCACTTTATTGGAATCTCCTTATGAGGTTTGAGGTGGAGCAAGCCAAGGGATAAACGGCCCAGACGTGGGCTTCTATGGCTTGTGCCCCTGGCAGCAGTAGAGCCTTCAGGAAGTGGCAACCACACATCTGGAATCTCACAGCTGCTCCAGCGTGTGTTAATTTTTCATCAGCAGGCTGTGGCCTATTTTTTACCACCCAGAAAATGATGTGATGGACTCATTTATTCATGGTGAAGTTAGGAGGGTTATTAGTTACTTCCCTCAAGCAGCAATGCTGATTGTGGGCAAATTAGGATCTGCAAACTAGAAGCCTATCCTGGAAGTATTGATCCCCTCCTTTCCTTCCTTCCCTATAAGCAATGAATGTCTCATTAAGTGGGACAGTTAAGTACTTTAGACTCTGGACTTGCTGGTTTTATGGAACTCCCCTCCATTTTTTATGATAATGTATAATCTAGGTTCTGCTTATTTTGAGGCATCCTGCTGAGTTTGTGTACCAGACTACTGCACATCTGATCTAACAGCATCATTGACCTCTTCCCATTGTGACTCTGATCATTGCATCTACATGGAAATCATAGTCAGTGCTAACCAAAATGGAAGTGAACTCACAAATCCTAATCAGGAGGAAACCAGTTAGAAATAGCCATAGTTAGCCATGGTAGAGAGGGGATTTAAATCTGGATCTCCTAGATCAGTGGTGGCGAACCTTTGGCACTCCAGATGTTATGGACTACAATTCCCATCAGCCCCTGCCAGCATGACCAGTTGGCCATGCTGGCAGGGGCTGATGGGAATTGTAGTCCATAACATCTGGAGTGCCAAAGGTTCGCCACCATGGCCCTAGATCATAGCCTGGCACTCTAACTAATATACCATACTGTTTCAGGGGAGGGAAGTGTCTTTTATTCATATTAACTTTGGAATACTTAAGGGTATTAGGTATTTCCTGTTATGAGTTTAGACAACTCTATAATTCTTCCATAGTTGATGGCTATATAAATGTGCCCCTTTATGGTAATACACTCAGGGCTGTACTGTCCATAAAGCTGACTAGGCTCAAGCCTAGGGGCCCCACAGGGACAAGGGCCTGCCCATTTTTTATTTTGCGAAGGCACTGTTACCGGCACCCTAAAACTTTGGCCTTCCTGACAGGAGTTGACTGAGCAAGTGTGCAAGATAGTCGATGGCAAGTTGCAAGGCACACTCATAGTCAGCTGAGGTTTGTTTTGAGTCAGTCTGGGGAGAGAGACAGTGGACCCATAGTGCTCTAGCATCAGGGTTGTGATGTCATGCCGCCACCTCCCTTATTACACCTCCTTGTGCAAAACAGTGTAGTCATTACTTTGATCACATGTGAGTGAATAAAATTGTGAGCAAAATTCTTCAGGCAACCCTCAAAATGATATAGGGCTATGTACTGTGGTCTAGTACCTACCATACCTGGGTCAGTCTGTCAGCTATAGTAGGGTAAAAGATTGAAGTGCAGGAGGGGGCCTGAAATACCTGAAAGCCCAGGACTTGGCCATGTGCTAGTACAGCCCTGAATACACTTTACTCTGCAGCACTGAATATTTTTAATGCTTGAAATCTGCCATTTTACATTTTCACCACAAATAGCAAGTTTATATAGTTGTTGAGTTTACATGCATATTTCGAAAGAAAAATGTATAAGTAAACAAGCTGAATATATTTGACATGTGGTCAGCACAAAAATCAACCACTGGCTTAGCCTTCAATTGTTCAGTGATATTTATAAATTGGGAAGATTTATAAATATCGTCCTGAGCCCTTCGGGGGAGGACAACTCATAAATCGAAAAAATAAAATAAAATAAAATAAATAAGATGAATTTTTGTCTGTGTTACTGTGTTGTCCATGTAGGAATGGATGAACTGGATAACTTATTCAGTTAGGTGTAAACAACTGCTCCTTTGAACAGAAAGCAAGGAATCAATCTATTATGCACATTAAGAGCTCAAAGAAGTCGTGAATAAGGGACATGGAAATTTATCCCAAGGTTCTTCATTAGTGTCACATTTTTCAAGACTAACAATCTGACGTATGCCCAGAGGCATAGTGCCAACAGGGACATCCAAGGAGGCTTGTCCCAGGCGCTGTGGGAGGCAGCGGCGCCGGGCAGGCCACAGCTGCCATTTCCTTACCGCCCGATGGACCGGTGTGGAAACAGCAGCCACGGCCTGCCCAGTGGTGCCGCCTCTCGCTCTGCGGAAGCTGGCAGCGAAGAGTGGGAAAACCCCTCTGTCCGATGAAGCAGGTGACTGCCTACTCCGTGGGGCAGAGGGGGCATTGCAGCGGTGGCCTGCTCCCTGCTGCTGGCGCTCATGCTACGGGAGCCGGTGGGGAGCAGGAAAACCTCTACCCAACAGAGCAGGCGGCTACCTGCTCCATGGGACAGAGGGGGGATGGTGGCATGCCCTTCTCCCTGCTTCACGGAGCAGGAAAACCCCTCTGCCCCGCTCCGTGGAGCAAAGGGGGGATGGAGGGCTCTGCATTTTCTGCCCCCCATGGGTCTACATGCCGTGGCCACCCCCACCTCCATGCACCACCAGGATAAGGTAAGTGGGGGTATGGGGGTATTGCACTCACCTTACAGATTGCTTATTCTACCACTGACAGCAAGTACACCAGCAAGAATCTTTAGTATGAGTCTTTAAAATAGCTGATTTGTCTCAGAAGAGCTCTTAGGTGCATCTCACTGAAACAAATGGCTAAACTTCCATTGTTGCTGATTGATCGTTGCAATTGAAATGCTTTCTGATTAGTCTGGCATCCAATTAGGGAGGTGACTCTGGTTTCCTCCCTGTTTGTGGATACCTTTGGTTTTTTACTGCAGGCTATTGCAGAAACAGTAGCAATCAGCTGCGGTGCCTTGAAATGTATTCCCCTTTACTCCTGTGTCTAGCTGAATTGGTGGCTTTGATTTAGTTCAAGAAACTCATCCAACTCTCTAGCATTCAAAGCTTCCCTGGTCCCCTCCTTTTATGCCATGTTCAAAAGGCATTATACTAAGTTCTCAGCTGTTGCAGGCTGTTTATATCCTGATAGAGATTGCACCTTGGAAGTTAAATTGCTGTTCCTAACTTCATTTGTATTCCTTGTACAGAGGAACTTAAAGAAAAGCTAAAAGAATACGTGGATGAGGTGACAGCACAAAAGCCTGGGTTCATCAAGGTGGTTCGACACGACAAGCAAGAAGGGCTGATTCGTTCTCGTGTTAGTGGCTGGAGGGCAGCAACAGCTCCAGTAGTTGCACTCTTTGATGCTCACGTAGAGTTCAACGTGGGATGGTATGTGTCTTGCTGGGTTTGCATCTATTCCCTCTGTAGAGATTGTTTCAGAACTACAGGAGTGATATTAGGAAGAAATCCTCTAATACTGTGTTAAATTTAGACAGTGGTATATTTTCAAGTGTCATATAATGGAAGTCTGTTCAGGTCAATGGAATTGCTTTCAGTTGCAAAGTGAATGTGCATTGGTTCTTCCTTACAAGCAGGTGTAAGTACATACAAGCTGTATGTTCATTGACTATAATGTGAACATGGTTTATATGGTGTCATGAACTCATCAAGTTCACTGCATGATATCCAGTCAGTTGAGATTGTGTGGTCAGTACAAAGGAGGATTTTAAAAACATGATTTTAAAAAACCTAGTGCCAAAGCAGCAGCTGTTCAGGGCTGCAGACTGGCTATATTTTCAGAAGTTCATATTGTAAGTAGGCTCACTGGATTCAGTGAGCCTACTTACAATATGAACTTCTGAAAATATAGCCAGTTTGACTAGCCTGTAGGCTGCTCCTCAGTTCTTTTGACTGATAACATTAATTTAGATAAATGTGCACCAAAAGTCAAGAGAAACTACATAATGTGATATCACATCTATGATTATATTGGTGTTCTTTTGCATTGACCCTGGAGTATCTTAGAATCGTACAGTTGGAAGGGGTCATTCAAGTCATCTAGTCCAGCAGTAGGTTCAAGGAGAATAATTTCTGGGAAGGCTTTAATTCACATGTCTCTTTACTAATCAAGCAGGATACACACCAGAACCTTCCATTCTTCCAGATAAAATATCCAAAACCCACTCTCTTCCATTAAATAATAAAAATGAATGCCAGAGGAGAAATTTGTTATACAGAAACTATTATCCTTTTGCCACAGGTTTTAATCAATCCTTTGCTAATACAAGCTCCAAATCACTGATACGGTATAGGTCCTTTGAAATGAGTTGGCTATATTAGGATATGCCTTCTTCTTCCAATTATTTTCCCATCTCACCTGGCCAATCATCCTGCATTAAGTTTCTGCTTTGTTTTCTGATGTCTGTTTTGATAAAAGTTTGTCTTTTTAGTGGAGCTGAAGCCTTTCTCTTTAGGACACTTCTGTTATTAAACCTGATCTTCCTGACGTCCTTTGTAACTTAGTACCTTCTTTGTTTGGTATTAAAGAGTGTTAATCATCACTGATAAGAAATATCTGAAGTTAATTTTTTTAACTGAAATCCAAAGGTAGTCTGATTGACTGTCTAGCATAAACATATGTACAGAAAAAGAGGGACAGAAACTGATGTGTAACAATCTCTTTGTGTTCTCTTTGTTTAGGGCTGAGCCAGTACTCACCAGAATCAAGGAAAACAGAAAGAGAGTAATATCTCCTTCATTTGATAACATCAAATACGACAATTTTGAAATAGAAGAGTATCCGCTGTCAGCACAGGGGTTTGACTGGGAGTTATGGTGTCGATATTTAAATCCCCCAAAGTCATGGTGGAAGCTGGAAAACACTACAGCTCCTATAAGGTATAGTTCAAAATTGACTGACAGGATAATTATGGGGTAATCTATCCATAAAAGGACCATATGAGACACCCTGGGTGGCTTTACATATTAGGAAGCACCCATGCTCAAATAATGTTTAATTCTGGACTCATAGGCTGCAGTTCTAAGGCTGTGTTCCTAGAAATAAGCCCCACTGCATAACATGGAACAGTTGTCCTGCTTGTTCTATCACGGTTGTAGTACTATCACAAGCTTGTTCTATCACAGTTGTAGTACTAACACTGAGGAAGAGTTTGTGGTCCTTTTGTTCAGTGATGTCACATGCACTACCCTGTCACTTGTCTACAAAGGTGTACTGGCAAAATGAAGTATTCATGTTTTAATCAAGTTAATGTTTGAAAAAGAGCCTTGGAGGTAGCCTTTAGGAGAAAAAAATCTGTACAGCGCACACTTTGGATGTCTAGGGAAGGCTTCATTTGGATTGTTTAAACTCAGTAGAGAATATTGCAAATTAAATAATAATAGTCTCATAGTATGAATTTCTCCTAGTCATAATACTTCCTTTGTTACAAAGTAATTTCCTTTGCCCTTTGATTATGAGTCTACAATAAAAAATGAATGTATTTCAAACTTGTAGCCCTTTTCCCATAATCACCATTCATTAGACTACCAGCTAAGACTGATATTCACTGTTGGTACATGCTCATAAATAGATGATTTTAAGCTTTATTTGATCTTTATTAGCAGTAAGAGGTTTCTCTCTGTTCTGCTGTTTGTTGTGCTATTATTTTGCTCTGCCCTTTGTTCTGTACTTCCTGAAGACTAGTTTTGAAGTCTAATTAGGGGAATTTATAAAATGAATTACTGTGTGCCCCATTTGTTGCCACCTTCATTCCCATAGTTTTTCTTCTATGTTATTCATGTGTAAATATGCAAGCAATTTTGACATTGCGTGTAAAAGTATGTTAACATTATTTTCCTGTGAAGTCTTATCTGCACACAAACATTTTTGTCCCTTGGTAAAAACCATGCTAGAAGAATCTGGATGTTTAGGAAGTTCAGTGAGTAGTTAGAATGGAGTTTGTACATTTTACCCAGTGATTTTGTAAAACAATGAGGTCACATAAGAAAACTAAGTGCTATGGTGCCCTTCCACAAGTTACATATTACAGGAAAAGCCCAATCCTTCCCCATAGCATTAAGAAAGTTCTTCATTGGCAACCAAGCATGGACATCAGGAATATTTTTGAGCCCTCCTGGGTATGCTTTTCTATGATTCACTCATCTCTGAAAAAATATCCAAAGACTGACTAAATTTCTAATATGAATTGAACATTTTCTAATGTGATATATTTGAACATAATATTAGAAAGTCCAAACTATTCAACTCTCAGATGTGTATGTATTTCCCTGTCTCCTGTTCTTCCACTTTTCAAATGTAAAATAGGTAGGGATACCCAGCAGATAGAATACCAACTTAGACTCCTGCACAATTTTTTCCCAAGAGGTCTCTTTAAAAACTTGGGAAAATTACAAGGTGAACCAAGGAGAATTTACCAGTCACCACATAGGGCATATATAATTTTGGGGAAAAATAAAAGTTCAAAGATTATCTTCTCAATGGTTGTGAAATTTCTCTAGAACTCTTTGATTTTTCTGTCATAGGTCACTTACATAAGGGTGCTATTGGGAAGCTGGGCATGGGGGTGTTGCTGCTTCTCCCAAACACTATGGTGCTTCATGTATATCCCAAATATCCGCCATCTTTCCTTTTGATCATCAATTTTTGATCTTTCTCAAATTTGTTTTGCTGTGATGTTTGGGAAAGACTAAAGCAAAACTAGGGTGACACATATAGATGGGAATTCCATAGCTTCCTGGTGCTACCCACTTTGGCACCACATTTCCTGCCCTGACTTTTGAAGTTGCCATTCCTCCTATTAATTTGAAATCTTTTTAAACATTGGCAATTGAATATCATTATATTGTTTCAACATTACAACAGTGTGTTTACTGAAGTCTCCCAAAGCAGAGGGAGGTGGGGGCACAGGAGGAGGAGATGGCAGGAAGCACAGTGCTTCCCAGCTCCTCACTCTTGAGGGGGAGGGGGCTTGGGGCTGAATGTGCACCCCCATGTGACACATGCAAGTGGTACTGGGTTCTTGAGCCCACTCTGGCCCCCCTCTCTACGCCACTGGATGTTGTACATCTGATTTCCTTAGCATCAAAGTAGGACATTGCCACTTAAGCTGAAGAGGGTTATTATGTAATTTTTACAAAGCTGAACTATAATATTGTGTATTTTCCTTTGAGTGCTTTAATAGTAGCCAGCCACCTGTAATTGTAAACCACTGCTGATTGTAAAACAAGGTGAAAATAGCCTTATCTACAGGAAAAGGAAACATTTTTATCTTTCGAATACACTCAATAATTTTGGTAGAAAGTGGTGTGTGTTTTATTGCATAGAATGAATGTTTTTTTGAAACAGCATTCCAAGGGACATAAGGAATGACTAACATTTTCTTCATGACAAGGTTCACCAAAAATAGCTTTTTGGAGTGCTGAACTGACATTTTGTTATCAGCGCAGAGATACTGATCTACACAAGGAGGGAGAGGAAAATGTTAGGGTGCATAATTTTTGCAGCCTTATGATCACATCCAGACAGGCACTGCAGTTTATCACAGCTTGATCACCGTCACCCTGGAGTCTAGAGAGGTTAACTTACGCTGCAACCACCCCCTGATCTGTTCATTAGTACCCTGTTGCTCTCAGTACACCTCTGTGCTCATGCAGTGACAAAACTGACATTTTCCTGTTTGCCAGTTTACATGAAAAAATATAAACTAGGGGAATAGATTAATTATTCTGTTGCTGTGGAAATGTGATCACTTATATTGTATGACCCATTTTCAACTATTCATTAATAGGCAAAAGGAGAGGGAAGGCAGCATGGTATTGTCCAGTTTTGTCATATCTCAGAAGCTAAGCAGAGTTGGTGGGAGGGTCATCAACAGAGAAGAGTCTGCAGAAGAAGGCAATGGCAAACCACCTCTGCTTCTCACTTGCCTTGAAACACCCTTGCTGGGGTCACCATACATTGGCTGCAACTGATGACACTTCACATACACAATAGACAAAATGACAGACTGTAAAAATGGAATCTTTTTCATTGTTTCCTATTATACGGTAACATAACTGCATGGAAGGATCTCCATGGAATGGAGATATTTACTCCAATAACAATGGAAACTGCTTAAAATTTGCTTTATGAGACTACAATAACATCTGAATCACAAAATGAAACCTTTTGGGGCATCGAAGTTTCACATCTCATTTCACAGTTATCTCAAAAACACTCAGATCTGTGAAAATAGACTGATGATGATGCTAATTGCTGAAACAATAGAAATCTCACTTAGGTCATAACCTGGATGGAATGCTGACTGGGAGTCTCGTGAAATCCATTCTCAAGGAGTAGCAGAATAACAGGGCAATAAATAGAACATAGAAGACTGAATAGTCCTGACTAGCAGAGAGTAAATTAATATCCAGATAGATATTGGAATCTAGTTTGTGAACCAATATATTTATTTTTAGATATTTATTTATTTATTTTATGTATACCCCATCTTTCACCCCAGTAGGGAACCAAGGTGACTTACATATCTCCTCCATAATATCCTTACAACAATTCCAGGCCAATGGAACCCATGACAATGTGGGGATTTGAATCTGCATCTACCATAGTTCAGCACTCTAACCACTATACCACAGTAACAAATGGATTTTTGCAGTAGTATATAGCCCACAACAGCCAATCTTTACTTGTTTACAGTGCCTGTTAAACCACCTTGAGTGAGATCAGCACACTTAAAATTAAAACCACTGGCTAAATTTGTATATCTTAATGTTTGCTGTTGTTTGGTTGTTTTCATGTAGGAGCCCTGCACTGATTGGATGTTTCATAGTAGACCGTGAGTATTTCCAAGAAATTGGTCTACTTGATGAAGGCATGGAGGTGTATGGAGGTGAAAATGTGGAGCTTGGGATCAGGGTAAGAAACTGTCAGGACAAAGTTGGTTGTTTAGTTGGCTAAAATGGGGTCAGTATGGAAAACATTTTGAATTTCACATTTTGCAGTATCTACCTAACCTTTTTTTAACAATTGATAGTTTCACCTAGAGAATTAGATTATCAATGAAGTGGTAAGATGCAGAAGGTAGAAATGATTTATTGCTGAGTTGATTCCTGAAGCATTTTGAATTTCTGTAGAGGAATAAAAATATGAAATCTTTTACACTTTCTCATCATGTTGCAGGAGAAACTGATTAATCTTTATTTGGGAGCTTCTGCAAAAACAAAAAACCCTCCTCTATATTAGATTTCCCCCCATTCTTTATATGTAATTGAATTAAGATTCCTGTCCTGTTTCTCAATGGATTTTGACACCTTGATTTTAGTCTAAAGACCCAGTGAGGGACAAGCAGCATATTAAATGGATGATCTCTGATCAGATCTTCCAGCATTTTGTTTGACTTTAAAATGCAGCTAGAGAAGGATTTGGTTCAAGGCCATGTAACTAGGGGTGCTGAGTTTAACTCTTCCTTTACCTTGCTATTTCCTGTTAGATAGTTGTCATGTGCATGATAAGTATGTCAGTCAACCAGAAGGTTTCCAGCAAATCAAGAGTGAGCCATTTGGCATTTTTGGGTAGAGTACTTCCAGTTTCTGTCCGTTATTTCAGAATCTCCAGTGGTTTCATTGGAGGGGAGGGGTCTCTGAGCTATTACATTATCTTTGGGTAGTGATACATAGAACTTGTAAGCCATGTGTGGCTTTTTGACTTATCACCTGTAGCTCTTTTTAACACCATTCCCCAATATGGCATCTCCTCCATATTTCAGGGAAATGGGCAAGGTTCTTGCCCAGTGAGGACTTGTGGTTGGCAATTGGTTCCCACCATAAAACAGCTGCCATCAGCTGTAAACCTCCCTAAAATGTCAGCATCCCATAAGGGAAGGAAGTAAATGTGACCCTTTTGGTTGGTGGTAATTGTGAATGCCTTTGTGGGCCATGGAGTGAGTACCATTGATCTAGTGCTTGTTAGAGCTCTTACAGGAAATGATAGATATTGTTTGTTTCATATTGGGAGAGTCTAAAGCTTTCATCTATCATGTGTACAAAAACAAATCCCTAAAGTGTACTATAAAGTTTGGGAATCTGTCTCTTTTTCTGTATCTGCACGCCTGCCTGCTAGTTCATACAAGTAGAGTATTTCTCTCTACAGGGCATTCAGGCAGCTTATTAACTTCTGTCCATTCCTACCCATTGTGGAAGCTATGGTTGGGAATGTCTCTGTTCTACCCCATCTATTGAATAATTAATTCCAAGCCATTAGCAGCCAGTTGTATAAAAGTGCATGGAAAACACACTTGGGGAAAAAAAATAATTGATTGTGCAGCTTTGTGGAAGGGCCAGGCATCAAACCATAATCCAGATGATTCTGGAACAGTAGCTGCCAAAAAAAGTGACATTGCATCAGTGTTTGTAAGAATATCCCTCTTCTTCTGAAGCACCTAGATCAGGGGTAGGGAACCTGCGGCTCTCCAGATGTTCAGGAACTACAATTCCCATCAGCCCCTACCAGCATGGCCAATTGGCCATGCTGACAGAGGCTGATGGGAATTGTAGTTCCTGAACATCTGGAGAGCCGCAGGTTCCCTACCCCTGACCTAGATAGTGTTCCTTCCTTTCCAGAAAGAATCCTCAATAGTCCTGGTGGGAATGGCTCTCATGGCCAGATATAGGATTCTCTCTACCTTTGACATGAATAAGAAGCTGCCTTACATGGAGTCTGGGCTAACTCAGAATTGCCTGCTTTGTCTGGGTTTCATGCAGGGGGTTTCCCTAATGTTTGCTGCCTGAGATCCTTTACCTGGAGATTCTAGGAACTGAAACAGATAACTTCTCTATGAAGAACATAAGCTGTACCTCAAAGCCACTGAAGTGGAACAGGAGAGCTGAAGCTACCCATCTGCACAAGGACACATCACTTCTTGTGTGTCTCCACTCAGCATTGCCCCTCTCCTTCCCCTGCACACTCCAATTTAATTAGTTACAAAGCAAACCTTAAATACTTGTTATATTCAAACTGGAAAACTCTGCTTTGTGATTGCCTTTCAGAGTAGGAGGTCAAATCATGGTTCAAAGCTGGTTTCCAATCCTGGAAGGAATTGAGGGAAGGAATTGTATAAGAAAAAGCTTAACAAGCACTTAGAAGAAAACACACTACAACTTTATTGTGGTAAATAAATTGGCCATAGCTGTTAAAATTTTATTGGCATAAGGAACAAAAAGTGTAAGACGCAGCATGGGGGTCTTATCTGTGCACTGGGCAGCCCAAAAGCTGTTCCTCAGCACCCGCTTTCCTCAAAGCCGCCTGTTTGAGGACAAAACCATAAACCAGTGCAGCAATGAGGGGAAATTCCGTATGGGTGGTGGGCCACTGCCTGAAGATTCCCCATTGCTGGGGGTGCAAGACTACTCAGCCCATGCCTGGGCAACCTGACCCCTGGCTCGCTCCACCCCAAACCTCGTAACGAGGTTCCACCAAAAAAGTTTGCACGCAGCTTACCTGAACCAAAGGATCAGTCCCCAATATGCAAACTGCCAAAAGAGCCAGGTGGAACCCTGCTCCCACCCAACGTTTCTGTTGCTTAAGTCAACAATACAACTCCACCTGCAGGCTATGCAGCCAAAGATCCTTGCCCCAATCTGACGAGTGTACCCCATCCCCACGATATAAAACCTCCATTCTATGCGAAATGTCACTCTGCCAGATGCATATGCTCCCTTGATTTTGTAACCAGCGAGTCATTATCCAGCAAGTCCTTTGCCTGGTCAAGTCCACCTGTTCAGAGGCAGTGGCCCTGCACCACGAATATTTGTCCAACAGCTTGGACCAAAAGATAGTCATTCTGGGTAAAAGGTCCTTAATAGTCCTCAAGTCCTCTAACATTGCTTGAAGTAGGGCGATATGTCGAGTGTTAGGCAAGTTGTTTCTCCCAAGGTGTGTACACACTAATGATAACTGCATGTTTCAGAAGATCCCTGCAGTGTTTGACTAGCATCTATTCAGGTCTTTATGCTGAGAAACTCCTGTTAATCTTCCCTTGAACTGTAGAGTTGTGCTGAATGCATTGTGACTGCTATTGGTTCCAGTAGTGTATTGTCAAATTTCCCGTTCTAACAATAAATCACTTGATTGATTCAAGGTTTTTATTGAAGACATGTCAGGAACGTGGAAAGAGAGTTCTGGCGAGAACCATGCCCAATCTTGATAATATGAGTGTAAGATCTCCACTCCCACATGAGGAGCAGGCAGTTCATGTTGTCCGGCCTGGAATCTCTTCCCAGCCACAAAACTCCAAGAGCACAGCTAGAAGTGATAACACTGCACCTGCAAAAGTGAAAGTGATTCCCCCCCCCCCTGCAATGGCACCATCATGACATGTATGCACAATAGCCATTTCCACAGCAGGCTTGCATTGTCTGGATTGCAAATGTAAAAGCAAAGACAAGTGATAGTAAATAAGCGGTAGGAACATCTATGAATACAGTGTTGAGACTAGGAAAAGTACTGTAGAAGCTATAACACTCCCCAGTCCCCCTCTCACCAGTCAAAGATGCAGCATTACTGCAGCAGATAAAAGGGCAAGTTCAGTTACGTTGCAAATGAAATAGGAATTCCTCTGGCAGAGGGTCTGGAGTTATTATGAGACTACTAAAAGCTGTCTCAACTTGTGGGCTGTACTTGAGAATAGATGACACTGATTTTTGAGCTGAATGACTTACTGTTTCTTTACCCTGGCAAGGAGTTTGATCGGTGCTACCCATGAGGCTTTCCCAATAATTTGCATGACAGAAAAGGGCCCCAAAGCTCTCAAGTAATATACTACCCAGTCAGCTTTGCTTAGCCTGGACTGAAGTTAATGGCTGAAGATCACTTTGACAGACAGGGCTGGAGAAAAGTACAAGCCTCTGTGCAATTGAAACTTTGGGGTCTGCCGGATCACTTAAATAAGACCCAAGCATTGCTTTAATTTCCTGATATCTTTTTCTGCAGTCTCCAGAGAAGTTAGCCTGGCCTACAAAAGAAAACCAAATGCTTTCATCTTTAAAATGTCGCCACGAGCAATGGAAGCAGACTTTGGCTGTTTCTGTCCTGGTGAGAATTTCAATTTCCAGCTGCATCAAAACAAATTACAATGTTGTAATGGACAAATAATCTTAGCAGTGTGTCACCAACTTACCACACAGTGTTCAAAATAACCCACAGAATACCAGGACTTATATCTATTTACAAGGCAGACTTCAGCTTTTGTGGAAGCATAACATAGTCAGTGCTAGATTATGCAGATATGATGCGGCTAGCCTCTACCCGGCCCTGCCTGGTAGAACGCTCTTCCTCCAGCTGTTAGGGGCTTGTGGGATCTTGGTGAGTTCCACAGGGCCTGCAAAACTGAGCTGTTCCGCCTGGCTTTTGGGGAGGCTGGCCACCGATTGCCCGCCCTCCTTACAGCCCCCACATACCATCTAACTGGCATATTGCTGTTCCAATCCTGCAGAGGGATTTTTCAGATACCGCTAAATTATTTTTATGGAACTGCTTTGTGTTGATTGTGTTGATTGGTTTTACTGTACTCTGCCCAGAGCCCTTCTGGGGTAGGTGGTCTAATAATAATAATAATAATAATAATAATAATAATAATAATAATAATAATAATAATAATAATAATAATAATAATAATAATAATAATAATAATAATAATAATAATAATAATAATAATAATAATAATAATAATAATAAAGTCGACAGCAAGAAAACATGGGAGTGGCTCAGAAGAGGAACTCTAAAGAAGGAAACTGAAAGCCTGATTTTTGCTGCCCAGGAGCACGCATTATGAACAAACGCAATAAAGACACAAATTGAAAAGTCCTACAATGATCCAAAGTGCCACCTCTGCAAAGAGAGTGATGAAACCATGGAGCACATCATCTGCTGTTGCAAGAAAATAGCCCAAACTGACTATCTTGAACATCACAATAGGCTAGCAGCAATGGTGCACTGGAACCTTTGCAAAAAGTATGGTTGCCCTGTAGCAAGACCTGGTACAAGCACAAGCCGGAGAAGACCACAGAAAATGAAGAAGCAAAAATATTCTGGGACTTTAGAATACAGACAGACAAACACCTGGCACATAACACCCCAGACATAACAGTGGTAGAGAAAAAACATGTTTGGATCATAGATGTTGCAGTGCCAGTTGACAGAAGGATAGAGGACAAAGAGCTGGAAAAGATCACAAAAGTTTCTAGTCAGTTACCCACATTATCAATCACACACTCACAGACACGTACTGGCACGAGGAAATTTGAACAAAATAAATAAAAGTTTATTTTTGAAATAGAAGAATCTCCTTTAACTGGCTCAGAAATAACCTTCAAATAAGCTTTTGATATTTGGTGGTTCTTCAGACTTAACACACACTCAGACACACGCAGGTGTCTTTCAATAAACGAATTAGCTTTAATATGATTTACTTTTCTCCACAAACACACCCTTGACCTTATTCTTCCACTGTTTCACACACCCTCAGTCCTGGCCCTGTGAGTTTCAGGCATTACACAGCCTCCCTCACTCACACACACCAAACTGCCTAGAGGTTTGGGGCTCTCTCCAGACTGGTATGGTAGAGGGGCTGGACAGACTCCTAGATCCAGTCAGTGTCCACTGACAAGCCTCTGGCCGGCGCTTCGCTCTGCACCAAAAGCCAGGGTCTTCCTTGGCCTTGCACAAGCTTCCTCCGCTTGAAAAGAGTTACTAGAATTCTGTCAGCTATCTGAGCTGGATCAGACTCTCTCTTCACAAGAGTCAGAACTGAGAGACTCCACTCTTCAGACTCTGCTCTCATACTGAAGACAAGCTGTTCAGATGCAGGCAAAGCGTTAGGAACAAAATCCACCAGACCACAGCCACACAGCCCGGAAAACCCTCCAGAACCAGTTGAACACAAGCTGTTCTCAAACTGATCTGTTCAGATCTGATCTGTACTGAGCAGAACTCCAAGCTGTTCACTTCAGCACACACAAGACTGTTCTGCTGTCTCCTTCCCTCCTGACAGGATCTGTTCTGTCTGTCTTGTCAGCATTATATCGCCCCCTAACATTGGCCATAGGCAACTGTGCCTCCCAACAACCAATCACATTGCTTCTATGTAAATTTGGGCCTGTTTCATTACTTTAAGTGTCACCCAAGCCTCTATAAGCAGGACTGTTTCACACCAACCCTTCAAGGTGGGGCAAGTCCGTTACAGCCAACAACCAGCTAAAAATCTGGCAGCTGTGAAATCTACAATAATAATAATAATAATAATAATAATAATAATAATAATAATAATAATAATAATAATAATAATAATAATAATAATAATAATAATAATAATAATAAATCTCATTCCTATCCCTCTGATCGACATGCAAAATGATTTTTTGAATCATATGCAAATGAATAATAGACATTATTCCAACACAAGGTGAAAAGATCACCATGTAAACTATCACTGTACTTCTGGGGTTCAAAAACTGGGGACTTTGGGCCAAATCTGGTTCCCTAATAGACCTGCTCTAGATCAAATCTGGTTCACTTGCTCTTCACATTCCCATTTACAGCCTGAAAAGGTACAGAGAAATTTACAGCTACAGCTACCGAAGACAAAACTACTTTAGAGGAGGGAGCTTGACAATCTCACTCTTTATCCTTCACTACCTTGTTAAAGCAGACCTCCAGGAGAATAACAGCTGACAAGAGATTTAAATACATCATTACCTAATAAGAGCTGAGAGGCAGCATTATGATCCGTAGTATATGTCTAAAATTCCGATAAATCCCCAAAGGAACAGAACAGCTACTAAAAAGTTACAAGTGAAACAGAAAAGCTAATAATTGAAGATGTGACCTTAGGACATCCTTTCAGAATTCTGGATGACTGTACATTCTCAGAACATATGAAATCATTTCCTTTAATTTGATGAATCCTCCAGCAATTTCTGCTAACAGAAATATGGATTGTTTTAAGATTAGCAGGTGTCAAAAGCCATCTAAAGAGTACATTGAATTAGTCTCTTTCAGCTGTGACAAGGGTGTTTCTTTCTGTCTGTGGTCTTGCTCCTTGAGTCTTCATACTTCAAAGAGACCAGCTGTGTTGAGAGTAGGGATGTATGACTGTGCTCTTTATTTCTTTTAGTTTTGCATGCTTCCATTCTGCGTGTTTTCTCCCTGTCATTACCACTCAAATGAAAACAATTTGATAAGTGTAGAGCAATATGAATAAAAGAAAAATGGAAGCTGGTTTGACTAATAGTTTTCCCAGTTCTCTCTATGAAGAACTCGTCATCCTGGCCAGTATATACAACTATTTTACAAACAGTGCAAATTTTATATCCAGGGGTAAGACAGGCTACCTCGCAAATAGGCTAGATAAAGGCGTTTTCCAAACTATGCCAGAAACTGTTATTCTTTATCATGTTTTCTGACGTGGGACATTCACTTGGTTGCCACCACGCAAAACTATTCTTGTCTGCCACAGTGGCAGAGCTATAAGGGGGCAGGGGTACACCGTGCACCGGGCATGCACTGGTGGATGTGGAAAATTGCCCCAGCCCCCTTATCCCCTTGCCCCGGCTCACCAGGCCTGGCCCTGCCTCACCAGTCTGGCCCATTTTCAGCTGGCAGAAAGCTATTTTCAGCCAGTAGAAAAAGGTAAGTGCAGGGGCAGGCAGGGTCGCAGGGGTGAGGGACAGTGCCGTGCGGGGCGGCGCCCGGGTGCCATTTTGCCCCAGCGCCATTTTGCCCCCTATACCCCAGTCTGCCCTGTTACAAGAAATATTTTAGTTCTGTTTACCTGTCTTGATAACTATGGAAATAGCAGATCACTTGCCAAAACTTTCTGTCATGATTGTGCTATACAGCAACATACAAAAGCAATTCATAGCTACATTGCAGTCAACAGGCTTTTGTGCTATAATTTTTCTGTAGTGCCCAAATGATATTTGCCTTTACAAAACATTTTGCAGACTTATGGCATCAATAGCTTGGAGCATTTATGAACAATAATTAATGTATGATGTATTTACCAAATATATTATTTATGACAGCATAATTATACAATCTATTGTTGGCAGATCTGATTACTGTTATTTCCATTTTATGAAAATGAGCTGATCATAGCCTTTTAATCAAGCAAATATAACTGTAACTGAATGCAAATAACCATAAAATGAGTTGTACACAAGCATCAGAATGTCAAAAGAAAACAAAATTCTCTGCTCTGAAACACTTTTTGTTGAACATATTGTTTCAAAGCACAATATTGTTTCTAAATGAATACATGCTTCAGTCACTCCTTCTCTCTGCCTGCCCATTCTGGGGTTATCCAGGCCAATGCCCACATACTCTGATGTGGGGCAGCTGCCAAGGCCCAGGTCTTCCAGTGGGGTCCATTGCCACCACTCCCTGCAGCTTGCTTCCCTGGCTGCCTATCTGCTTGTTGTGAGCCTTCCTAGCACCCACACTTCCTGCTATATGCAGTGCCCAGCACAGCATGACAGCATTGGGAGCATTGGAAAAATGGCCAGATTGGTGGGGGAAGGATGGATGGATAGGCAGTTTGAAGGGAGAATGAAGACATGTGGGCAGGGAGGGCAAAGTAGCAAGCAGAGCAGAGGAGGGAAGAGGGGGCTGGGTTTGCTCTGCCCAGGGCTTTTCAAGACCTGAAACTCACCATGGGGGGTAAGTCAGCTGTCCCACTACACACCAGTTTTCAAGTGATCCTTCTTAACATCCACCTGTTCTCATATCACATTCTCTTCTCATTCTGGCCACAAATAGGTATTTCTGTTTATGGATTTAACCACTGTATGCTGCAGAGGATTCAAAGCAGCTTACAATACAAAAAATATTGTAAACAAACTAAGAACAGTGATCCCTCCCTCCCCTCCTCTCTCTTTCTCTTGGCCAGCAGATTTTCCACTCAGATCCAGGTTCGGACTCTCAGGCCTTGAGCCGCTTAGTGCTCTCTGGGCACCAGCAAGGGGTACTTCAGTGACAGCTCACAGTTGAGGTTTTACACCAGCTGGCTGATGTCCCTGTCTCCTCCTGTTCCCATCCCCTCAGTTGTTCATGACAAAAGAGCCTTGCCAAGAAAATAAAAAGGCAGGAAATTCTACACATGGATATTGATGTATGAAACAGTTGCTTGGACTTAGATGAAGGATACAGAAGTTTTCAATGTGAGAAGAATAATTGCAAAAATACTTTGTATCTTGAATCTCACAGGCAACGTTAACTATAGTACTCAAGGATGTGATTTTGAAATTATCGTCATTTTGCCATAGAAACAGACCTATTTTGATAATGGAACAAAAATTACTTTCTTCTCTCTGTGTGTGTGCTTCCATTGCATCCCATTCTGTGTAACATTGCTCTCTGTGGCTTTTTGTATTTGTTTGTGTCAAGTCTCCAGGGACATGATTTTCTCTTCCCCTTCTTTTCTCCATGAATGCCTTAGCAGGCTTCCTGCAGCTACTGCATGTATAATTACACAGAGAATTGGCATTACCCATTCACCTATGAATCATCTTTATGATCTCTCTGCTTCTGGGGATGGGATGGGATTATATTATTTAAAGGTCTTCTAAGTCCGGAAAAGGTTATTGATGCAACAACAGTTGATTTGTGGTACAACACCCACCCCCTTGGCCCATGATAAACAGCAAGTGGAAACACTCAGAAATTTAGCAGATTCATATGCCTTGCCTATTCATATCCACTGAAACATGGGTTTGCTGTTTTTGACATTATAGGGGGATCTGGTTAGGAGCAGAATTCCTAATATACACAAATGCGAGTTAACTATACTATACGAGTTAACTATGACTGATTAATAACAGCAGTTATTGCTACTATCAGCAGCTAAAAGGGATTTTAACTATAGTGTTAGAAAACCATTCCCTGGGTACCCTAACAAAGCCAGCATCCTAAGTATTAACCCGGATTCCGGGTTAAACCCTGGTTTAACCCGGAATCCGGCTGAGCTTGCAGTGGTTGAGCCGGGAGTTCTACGGCCTGGGAAGGCAGTGAGAGAGCCAAGCAGACCGTGTTCCAGGAGACACATTTCTCTTGCTGAATATTTGGGACTAAACCTGCCAGGACTAACTATCGGCAGGAGTTTCCTAACGGCTATTACAGCCCATATACCACCGACCACTTCATTGTTTTGTATTAGAGGTTCGGGGAACTGGTGGCAACAGTTCTCATCCTGTGCTGCGAATATGATCTAGCGCCCTCTCCTGGCTCTTACGTGGATGCTGCAGCAGCCTGTAGAGTACCTCAACTATTCTGCTACATGGACACTATATATATACTATCTATGGCCCACTGGTGAGAGCTTTGGGCATTTACATTCATACCATCTATAGCCCACTGGTGAGAGCTTTGGGCAATTATATCACATAGTGGAAATCCCGGACATTATAAGCTGCTCCTTTCTATTGCTTAACCACCGGGCCTATAATTGCTATTGTAATTGTTATTTGTGATTGCTGTTTGTGGGGGTTGTATTAGGGGTGGTTAATGTTAGTATATTGTAAGGTATTGGAGTGAGCTTGCTCCAGCCACATATTGTAAAATAGCAACTGATTTAATTTGGTTAGATTAGGAATAGGACTGAGTCCACTATAGTGGAGGAGTCCTAGTAGGCTTAGATTAGGAAATGGAAAGAAGATGGGGGAGAGAATTGGGGGCACCATGGTTTGGGGCTGAGGATCCCAGTACTAATGGGACGGCAGGAGTAGTAGTATGGCGGTAGAAGCGGCGGCCATATGATAGGACAGCGGACGAGAAGTAGATGTGCTCGTTTGCTCTGACCTCCGACCTATCAGCCTAAAGGCGCAGGATGGCTGGGTTCAGGGATACTCTTGCTTCGTCTCCTGGTGCTGATTAGACTGCCAGGTCCATAAACAATAAGACCGCATGAGTACTCCGGAGATTTTCTCGGAGATCTCGCAAATGGACCTGCAAGCTTGTGTCACCTGGCGAAACCTGGCAGTGCGTGGCTGGAGACCGTAGTCTTAGGCTGTAGAAGTCGTCGCCCCCAGGTTTCATGCGTGCGGCTCCCACCAGTCTCGAACCCAGGGCCGGGGTGGTGGTGTAGCAATGTTCATCCGCCAATTCCATTCCCCTTCAGGGGCAGTCCCCGTCCCGGAGATCACCCGGGTGCATGGACGTGTGTCGGCCTGGGAGTGGTTGGCCATGGAGAGAGGTTGCTGGCGGTCGCTTCTGGGTGCAATTACCGGTGGCCCTAAGCGCTTACCGGGGAGCTGACGGCATTCATCGCGGCTGCCCTAGAGGTGGTGGCTGACTGGGCGTTGAGGTTTCCCCAGGCTTATTATCCTGGGTGACTTCAATGTCCATGTTGACACCGCCTCATGTATGGCGACTGCTTCGCCCGGACCTAGTGTCATCCATGGCGACTCTGAGAGCACTCTCCTTAATAAATTCTGGCCCCACCCGATGAGGCCGGGCACACGCTTCAGATTTGGTCTTTGGGTCGGGGGTTAATCTGGTGCGTATCCTCTATTGATGATAGAGTGCCATGGTCCGACCACTGGCATGCCCCTGAAGCTGCGGCTTGACATGCTTTCGCGCCGCCCCTGTCTAGGCGCACTGGGCTGATTTATGCCCGCCTACACAGAGACTTATATGGATCCAATTGGTTTCCTGAATGCTCTGCGGGACCACTGAACCCGCCCGGCAAGCACTCGATGAGCAAGTGGAGGATTGGAATTCCGCCTCTCTGATGCCATCGAGACTGTTGCTCCCCAGCGTCCTCTGCGCCCCGCCTTCACCGGCGGAGGCTCCATGGTATACAGAGGAGCTGCGCCAGATGAAACGGAGTGCTCAGGCGTCTAGAAGCGAAAGTGTGGAGGAAAGCTCGTGACGTAATGGCTCGCTGAACATCCTGGATAGAGGACGCTTTATGAAAGCTCTATGAGGATGGCTGACGAAGAAGGCCGAAGAAGGGTTTCTCTATCCTCTCGCGCATCCTGCTAGCTCTCGCCCGAGCTCAATTGTTTGGGATAATCTCGATCTTTGACACCTGCTTTATCAGAGGGTTCTACAAATCGTGAATTGGCTATTAGCTGTAGAGGCATTTATGAGCTTTTTTTTGCAGACAAAGTCGGCTGTGGCTCCGCCAGGACCTTTCCCTGCCACCTTAACTACAATTAGTGAACTGGAGGCTCCCTTGCCGTCTTCTGGCCCTTGTTTGGCCCGGTTTTCCCTGCTCTCGAAGCGCTGCTGTTGACCAGGATCTTGGCTGCTGTTGCAGACCTACTACCTCGTCCTCTGGATCCGCGTCCTTCCTGGCTAATTAAAACTTGCCGGGAGGAATTACGACCACACCTCTTGAAACTCATCAATGACTCTCTTGAGGAAGGAGTTTTTCCAGATGGGTTGAAGGAGGTAGTGGTCCGCATACACTTGAAAAGAGCATCGTTAGATCCTGGAGAGAGATCTGTGGCCAATTACGCCCGTCTCGAATCTTTTCGTTTTTTTCTGGGGAAGGTAATTGAGAGAGTGGTGTTAGGAGCAGCTTCAGGGTTTCCTGAGATGAAACATCAGCTTCGACCCTATCCAGTCCGGCTTCCGTGCTGGGCATGGGACGGCGAGCGGTTCTCGTCGCTGTCACAGATCACGCTCCGTATGTCACAACTTGACCGAGAAAGCGGATGCGTAGCTGCTGGTGTTGGTTAGATCCTCACGCGCAGCGCTTTGATGTCGATCGCAGCCACTCGACCTTTTGGCCCACCGCCTGGCCGGCCTCCGGGGTCGAGGGCACTGTCCTTCAATGGATTGTCTCGTTCCTCCGGGGGCGGAGTCAGCTTAAGATGTGGTGTGGGGACAAAGCTTCCCCAGAAGATTGCCCGCTTCATTGTGGTGTGCCTCGGGGGGGCATTGTTGTCCCCACTGTTATTTAACTTTATCTATATCGCGACCCTTGCCTCAGTTAGTACGCGAAGACTTTGGGCTGGTCTGCCATCGAGTATGCTGATGACACTCAGCTCATTACCTGGTCGATGGAAGGCGGGAGCTGTCACCGCCCTGAAGCTCTACAGCATTGTTTGGAAGCGGTCGGCTGGTTAGGTTACAACAGAGCAGGTTAAAACTTAATCCATCGAAGACGGAGATCCTCTGAAAGCTTGGCCGGGGAGAGATTGGGGGGAATTCCAGCCGCCCGGTGTGGGAGGGGGTCACATTGGCGCCCGACCTCCTCCGTTAAGCAGCCTGGGGTCCACCTGGATTCGATCTCTTTCAATGGAGACCCGGTGGCCCCATACAACCCGGAGTTAGCGTTTTTCCACGCATCTTCACGACCAGAGCCCGGACGGCTGGCTCCCCTTTGCACTCTGCCTAGCAGCTGACCCTAGCCACTGTGATCAGCATGCAGCAGTCACCTCCAGGCTAGACTATTGTAACTTAAAGCTCTCGGCGGGCGCTTCCCCTTGCATCTGATTAGGAAGCTAAAACTGGTCCAAAATGCAGCTGCCGTCTCTGCTCACAGAGCAGTGCAAAATGCTGGGATCATATCCAGCCTGTGTTGCACCAGCTGCATTGGCTCCCAGTGGAGTTCGAATCATCTTCAGGAACAGTGTTGGTGTTGACCTTTAAAGGCGCTTACACGGCCACTGGGACCCTCATTGTACCGCGGGACGCATTACCCCATATGTCGAGTGGAGCCTCTGCGCTCAGCTTGAGAGGCCAATTTACTGGAGATCCCTGGCCCTCAATGATGGTCGGCTGGCCTCCACCGGGCCAGGGCCTTTACGGCTTCTGGCCCCTGCCACAATGAACCGGAACACTCTACCACCAGCTGTATCCGAGACCCTCGCTTGGAGACCTTGGGAGAGTTCCGTAGGGCCTGCAAGACCGAGGAATTGTTCCACGGACGCCGGAGAGACCAGCAGCGCGTGAGGGTGCCCTGCTTTCATCACTCCTTTACCTGCTGTATAGGGTCCCTAACATCATCCGGGACCCATCACTCTTCTTAACAGGAGGGTTGCATATGGGTTCGTGGGATACTGTTTTAGAATGAAAATTTTAAACTTTTATATATTTATGTTTATATATGCTTTTATATTGTTCACCGCCCTGAGCCCTTTTGGGATAGGGCGGTATACGAAATCAAATAATAAATAAATAAATAAATAAATAAATAAATAAGTAGTCTTTCCAGATCTCCTAGTTCTACAAGAGATGGCTAACAGTTTTCCTAGACATCAACACTTATCTGTCCATGTCCCTTTCACATTATATTACTTCACCTCTGTTACCTCCATAATGTATTCTACTATTGATCTTCAGTTGCATCCACAAGAGGGTCACCAAGGTGCTTTGTGCTGGTGTCAGCACTGCCATTTGGTTTAATTCAAGATGGGGATTTTGTCTTAAAAGAACGAGAAGAGAAATAGACCACAAAGGAAAGAGTAATATATGGCAAAAAAAAAAAAATAGTGTGCCATCTTTTGTAGGTTGATGTGAAAGATGAATTCTGTATCTGAAGGCACTGACTGAGGACTCTTGCTTGCTATATTTCCCACATAATACTCAGATTACTTGTAAACTTTCCTGAAGCATGTGTCCACCTCAGTTTTTTCCTTCACTTCAGACAACTCACTGTATTGTAATTTTGTAAAGATCAGCAGGTTTCCCCTGCTCAGTTCCTTTATTGTTCCCTAGCCTCACAAACTGCTCTACGTGCCACTCATTCTCATGTCTAAAATTAACTCCACAAGTAGAGTATAGTTTTCTGCAGCTTATTTGAATATTATCTTCAGTTCATTTGAATATTTCTCTCATGGCTATGTGCAGGTGCTCATGCGCACTGATAAAAAGTTAAAATATATTTTTTTTAAAAAAAGATTTTGATGTAATTGTTGATGAGTGGAGTGGTTGGTGCCCTCTTTTTGATGTTACAAGTTTGTGTGATTTATTGATAAAGCTGATTACATAATGGCATCATAGAGCTGTTCCGTCACTAAGGCAAGATTGCAGACACAACTGAAGACACAACTGTGCACTGAAGAAGGCAGAAATCAAGTCTTTGAAAAATGAACAGTTACAGTCTGTTGCTTCCTTCTCATGACATAAACTTGTCAGTAGGAAGACTAAACTGCCTGTTATTCTGCTAAGTCCTGCAGTTGATAGATATAATGCAAATCCTCCTGCCTTGAATGACCCATGAAACAGCTATCCCTGGCTAAAACACACCCCTGGACTTACTCAGGGATGTTGTTGCAGCAAAGGAGGGAGAGCGGAGAAGCCAGGCATCGGACTGCCAATACCAAGACAGTCACATGACAAGGGACAGGGGAGCCTGGGCACACCTATATAAGGCAGCACCCAGCCAGCCCTGGAAAGGGACAGCAAGGTGTCTGGAGCGACAGGACACTGCAGTGATATAGACAGGGGTGGCAGGCGCAAAAGACAGAAGTCTTCTCGGTGCTCTCGGTCCTCCAGGCGGTCTCCTAGCTCTTCCTCATCTGGTGAATCGATGGATAAGGACTCTGCTCAGGCAACTGGGGAATATTGGGTGTGTGGGGAACAAATGCCCTCTCTTCCACCTTGGCTTGCCAGGAGGAGGAAGCCTAGTGGCAGTGTACCTTCAGCGCAGACGGCCTCCAAGGACCCAGGATCATCCTCGGCTTGGGACGCCGTTGATCCCCCGGGGTCCCATCCTCCCAGATGGCTATTTCATAGACATCTTTATCTTATTGAGACTGGAAGGGGGTCTAGGCTTGTCTGGTTTCCATTCAGCAAAAAGGAAGGGCCAGGTCCGGAGGGCTGAGCATACATTCGATAACTGGGTTTTGCCAAATACATGGCACTAGTGAGGGCTGCTTATTCTTTGAGGGCATGGCATTTGTCTGTGCATTTGGTCAATGTGCTTAGAGCCTGCTCGCTGGCAGGGGACGCAGCCACCTTAGATTATGATGAGGCCTTTCAAATAAGTGCTTCTCATCAGCCTGGGCTGCAATGGAATTTGATACATGACCAGACTTGGATGGTCACAGTTCACCAATTTGTGAAAGCCCCAGGGAACGACTTTTGCAGAAAATTGGCTACACAGCGGGACCCTACCAGGCTTATTTGCTGGGACTTCAATCGAGGAGTTTGCAGGCTCTTGAAATGCAGATTTGACCATGTGTGCTCTGCCTGCAACAGCCCCCACGCCAGAGGGCAATGCCCGAAGGGTCCCTCTCGGCAGTCCTTTGAACCTGGCTGGAACCCTGGCTCCGGTGGCCCCAGAAGAGACAGTGGTGGCCAGGGAGGATTCTCCTCTGCTCAGAAGGTTTGAAATTCCAGCAGCTCTGAACTTCCCAGCTCCCACCCCAGTGCATTTTGGTCCTTTATGCAGGTTGCTGGCCAGGCCACAGAAGCAGGAGGCAGATTACCTGAGGGAAGGTTTTGGATCTATTTTGCTTTCCATATACCCTCTTCTGGCAGCAGGGTGGCCACGTTCACCCCCAACTTTAGATCTGCCAAGGAGCTGCCTGACATTGTAGCAGCTAAAATCAGAAAGGAATGTTTGGCATTTTCTGAACCCCCTTTACACGATTTGTGGGTTTCACTCATTGGTATGGTACCCAAGAAGACATTGGGGGAGTATAGGATGATTCAGCATTTATCCTACCTGAAAGGGGATTCGGTGAATGATTTCATTGATCGGTTATTTGCTTGGTCTGTTAATGCTCCACTGGACGAGGCAGTTGTGTTAATCAGGCGCTCAAGCCAGTTGTCTTTATTGGCCAAATGCAACGTTCAGACAGCATTCGAACTGCTGCCCATTCACCCTGGGGATTTTGTCTTGTTGGGATTTTATTTCAGGGCCTCTTGGTATGTAGACAAGGCCATGCCTATGTTCCATAGCATGTACCACCTTTGAAACATTCAGCACATTTTTTGAATGGGCTGTGAAGTACAGGGTACCAGGGGCTCAAGTTACACTATTTGTATGATTTTTTTATTTGTGGGTTCACAGAGGACTGTGGATTACGCAATGAGCTTGGGCGCATTACAGAGTTTGGCTGCAGAGCTCAGGGTCCCTTTGGGAGCTGATAAGACAGAGGATCCTTCAGTGTGCTTAACATACCTTGGGGTCCTGCTGGACATGGAGGCAGCGACTTCCTCTCTCCCGCCTGACAAATTGACATCGCTCAGCGCATTGCTTGAGGCCACCATTTAGAAATAGAAGTGCAAGTTGCCGAGGTGCAGTCACCTTAGCTTTGCTTGAAGGTTTGTGACCCTGGGGCGAGCCTTTTGTACCCATCTGGTGTGCTCCACAGCTGGCTGCCTTGCTCCCTGCCACCACATTCGGGTCACAGAAGGGTTGAGGCAAGACTTCCAGGTTTGGCTCTGGTTTTTAGAGTATTATAACAGCATGTCCCTGCAGCAAACCCCCCTGCAACTTGGGGAGGAATTTCAGGTGCACACCTAACTCAGCCAGTGGGATTGGCTTTGGGATTTACTTTAGTGGCCAGTGATGCTGGGTAGAGAGGCCTCTTGCCTGGTCTGCCTTGGGCATCCTCCGAGACATGACCTTCTTGGAACTTTTCCCATTGGTGACCGTGGTCCACATTTGGAAGAACCTTTTTCAAAACCATTCAGTGCGCTTTTGGTATGATAACCAAGCGGTGGTAAGGGTTGTGAACAGGCAGTCCAGCTGTTCTGAAAGGGTGATGCGCCTGGTCCAGGAGTTGGTTTGTTATGCCTCAACAATAAAGCATGATCTCTTTTAAGGCTGTTTTCCTTCCAGGGGTCACCTGCATTGCTGACACTTTATTTCATCATTTCCGCTCCCCTGCACCCGAGGCCAACCAACAGCTGGAGCTGTTCCTGGAACAGCTGTGGCACCTTGGCAGCACATGATAGCAGATAGTGTCCTCCAATCCTTGGTGCTAGCCACTCTATGTTTCTATGAAGGGGCAGTGGGCTCCTTCCTGGACTTTGCAGCAACTCTGGGCCTGGCAGCGCAGCAGGGGATTCCTGAAGGTCTCCTCCTCCAGTATTCCTGAAGATCTCCTTATTCAGAAGGTTAGGGGGTCGGCTCCATGGACTATCAGGGTTCATTTAGCAGCCATTTCATTTTTTAGTAGGTCTTTAGGGATCCTGGAGCCAACCACATATTTCCTAGCTTGCAGGGAAGTAGCAGGCTGGTGACGGGCTTCCTCTCGGCCTTCAGATAACCGTTGACCCATCACCAGGGACCTTGTTGCAGTCATTACTCACGGACACTGCTTCTATCTGCTCTTCCCACTACAAAGGGACATTATTTCATGCAGCCTTCATGCTGTCCATCTTTGGTGCCTTTTGCTGCAGTGAATTAGTGGTGCCTTCCACATTTTTGGGGCCCCGAGCCATCCAATGGGCTGACTTAACAATGGCCGAGAATGGTTTGTACATATGGTTGGCTAGTTCGAAGACTGATCAGCTTCAACAGGGAACCCAAATCTATCTAGTAGCAGCCCCCACAGGGGGCTGGTTGCTTCAACTATGATGTACTTGCCTGGTTGCTTCAACTATGATGTACTTGGCTCTCCGGCCGGCCATCCTGAGCCTCCTCCTTATGCACAAGGAAGGGTCGGCATTATCACGGTTCCAGTTTGCAGCAGTGCTGCGACAGTGTGTCAGGGCTTTACATTTGCTGGCCAAGGAATTCAGTTCACACTCGCTCCGGATAGGAGCAGTCAGATCAATGGCGCAAGATGGCTTTTCTCCAGACCAAATTCAGGCTATTGGCCGATGGAGTTCACTCGCCTACCGGGCATATGCTCGACCTCACCTTATGTTGTGATTTATTTTTCCTAGTTATGCTGAGCCAGTGGACCCCTGTATGGCCACCCAAGTTTAATGAAGTTTGGTTCAGGGGGTCCAAAGTTATGGACCCTCGAAGGTGTAGCCCCCATCTCCTATTAGCTCTTACTGGAAACAATGGGGGATGGGGCACCCTTTTTTGGGAGTCCATAACTTTGGACCCCCTGAACCAAACCTCGCCTAACTTGGGTGGTATCATCAGGAGTGTCTCCTGAAAAATCCCTGAAGTGTTGGTGCTGCTAGCCTAAAAACTGTGCCCCCTGCTAACTAACCCTAACCCTGCAGGCCAAAAACTGAAAAATACTAAAAATACCAAAAAAACCCACAAATGAACCTGAAATTTTTGCGCCCCCCACTAGGGGGCACCCGGAGACATAGGGTAACCCATGCTCCCTAAGTAAATATGCCACTGCCCACTTGCACTGGCTTGGAGCTGTTTCTCAGGCTAACAACCTACCTCATAGGGTTGGTATAAGCACAAAATTAGGAAAGAGAGTTGGTGGGGAGAGAGCCATGTATGTTTTGCTGGGGGTGGGAGGTGTTTTGTGAGCTGGTGCAAAAAATCATTGTTTAGTTGTGGTGGGGGAGGGTGGCCGTCCACACGGGGGGTGCACCAAACTCAGGTTTTGTCCCTAGGCTCCAGTGTGCCTAGATACACCTCTGAGCAGCTCAGATGGTATCTGCATAGCTACAAAGACACATCCCTCTAAACAAAAAAAGTGAAAACCACACATGTTCAGGGTCATCTGGGAAAACAAACTTTATTCATGAATATTTTACAAGAAAGTAGCAATCAGATGAGTTGCAAGCAGAGAAAACCTATATGGGTAACAAACATGTAGCAAATAGTGGCAAGATGGACTCTCAAGCTGCAGAAAATGGCAGGTGCACACTGCTATAGAAAGAAAAATAAGTGTTCTAATGGGGGGTGGAAGACAGGGAAAATAAAACAACTACCTATTTGTGTTTGCACAGTCTTGAAGACACCTTTTGGGGGGGAAATTCAAAATTTTTGTGACTTTAAAATAAAATTTCTTAACTAAAAGTAAATTGACCTGAGAATGTCTTAGGGGAAAAAACGGTGCAGACTCCCCGCCCCCTGCCCCCGATGCCTTTTTTCCCCATCCTCAGGAGGTCTTATTTGTCCTGCGCAGAATGGGCCAGTAACACCCCCCACAAAACTTTTCCTTGAATTATTAAGCTCCTCTGACCAAAAGTCTTGACCAAAGGCAAAGCAAAGGCAAGATAAAATAAAAAACACAATAAACATTAAATTACATGGTGAATTGAAATGCATCTCTTTGGAGACAAACCACAGGTACTAGGGTTTTGGTAATATTTACAGATTGGTGCACCCCACCCCACCCCACCCCACCATAACATACGTAGCTTAACAACACATTGTAGAAGTTTTATAGTTTGTGAAATGTGGTGTAAAATTAATCCCTGGAGAACAAACACAAATGTTAATGTACATAATGAAGCAATTAACCGAAGTGCAAAGAAATAAAACAGGCAGTTGGGGGGGGGGGGGGCTGTGTATTCCTCTTTGATGGAAGATGCTTTGTAAATACATAATTAATGTCAAGTCTTTTTGGTAATTAATGGAAACTCTGAGTAACTAATGAGTTTCAAATGTTGAAGACCACATCACATATCTAAACACTTTTTAAAAAAATTTTCTGTCAAACTCACTGTACCTTTATCTTTTTCTCCTGTGTGAGCTGTCTGATATTTAAATTAGGTTCGGCTCAGGTTTCTTGCAACCACTCCCCTCCCACCTATTTCCCATATTCAAAAGGGCTTATCAGATATGTACCTGCACAGCAAAAGCTGTGGCACGTATGACTCTTGGCGGGGCGGGGCGGGCATCCTTCATGAAGTTGCCTAGATAGATGAGGACAGCAAGACGGGCCTCACAGCCTTTGTAAACGATCTGAAACCCCTGTTAGCGTAAATTACAGCATAAATTGCAGAGTTTCCATGACACCACCATTTTGAATGATGGTGAAGTATTTAGGCCCTGGACAAAGACTGTGATTAGATGAACACTCAAGTGATTACAAAAAAAATAGTGAGTTAAGCAGCAGTCTAAAGCAAATATTGATGAGGAACACTTCAGTAATTTGTCTGCAGAAGCCCTGTTCAGTCTTTCCAAGTCTGGACAGCAGTAGCATAGTCTGGATGTCCATGGGCACAGATACATATCTAAAGACAGCCCTAAATGTATATATGCAATCAGGAATGATGGTCTTATGTACCTATGACTCCCTGCAAAATGGTGACTGTATCCAGGTGTGCTCACTGGTGGATTAGAATACCTTCTATAGTTATATGTCTTTTAAGCAACTGAACAGAGAAGGGACTAGCCAATGTGGTTAGGGTGCTGGACTACATGGAGGTAACTAAGTTCCTTACACAGCTAAGAGTGAAGGATGGGGTGAGAGGGAGGCAAATAAAGTGCCTCCTGCCAGGCCATTCACTCCGGAGTGACTCCAACCCGAGATTTTTCAAAAAGTGATTTTTTGAAATCACTTGTTTAGCGATTTTCGAAAAAGCAAACTAGGGAAAATAAAACAGGACAGACTAATTTGGGTGGCAGGACCTGTGTAAAGTCCCCTGTGTTTCTTGGCCCGTGCAGAATGGGCCTGGGTGACCATGGACCCTGGTCCACTTGTTCTCACCTAACCTACTGCATGGGATTATTGTGAGGATGAAATAGAAGGGTATGTATCACCCTGAACTTATTTTAGGGTAGATGGGATAAAAATGAAATGATCATGATAATCAGAATAATAAAATTTGCTGAACGGTGCATGCATTGTATCTATGTTTGTGTGTAATTCTAAAGCTTTCAAACAAGGCTTGGTACTCACAGAGCCTACTTCACATGGTTATACTAATAGAACAGTCTCTAATGTTCACATTTCTTTTTCTTGCCTAATTACTATACAACCCCCCCCCCCCGCCTGCCTGCCCACCCCAGTATGTGAGACAGCTACCTTCTCTTTGGATGGTCTAGTTATACTCTTTTGTGATTGGCACAGGAAGTTGGCCATTTAGTGAAGATTGAAGGAATAGCACACATTTAAGTGTAAAATAATTTTCAGAAAACATGCACTGTCAGATCTGAAAGACAAAATTAAGATTTTGTGTGCAGGTTTAATGCAAGTCTGGTATATAGAAAGGGAAATTATACAGTACTAGCAGCCAAAACCCATTGCGGGGGGTGGGGATGCAGCAACCATTCCCCCCCCCCCACAATGGTCTGAACTGTTGGCGCCCTTCCCCACATAGTATGGACCTTTGCAGAGGCCAATGTAGCTTCAGGATTGACATAAGTGTGAGAGGTGGGTGTTTTGGGGTGGGGGGTGATTTATGGAGTGAAGGGTAGCGAGGCAGCATGTAGCCAGCCGCTGCTGCTGCTGCCTGGCTGGGTGGGTATGTTTGGGGGTGGGGGAGGTCTTCCATGGGGCTGGGGCTGGGGAGGGGGGCAGGGGGCTCAGTCATGGGTGCTGAACTCAGTTAAGTCCGGTGCTCAGGATTGGGACCGCACCTAGCCAGGGGTGGATGTTTTGGAGCAAGGGAGGGTGGATCATGGAGTGGGGAGCAGCAAGGCAGTCTGCAGCCAGCCACCCCTGCTCTCTGGCCAGATGAGTTTGTGTGGGGGCAGGGAAGGCCTTCAATGGGTCTGAGGCTTGCCTCCATGGCCCAGCTGAGGCCATGGAGGGGAGGCAGTGGGCCGGTCCTGGCTGCTGGACTCAGTAAGCTGAGTCATGCACCCAGGATCAGGGCTACTAAAGGATGGAATGTGGGGAGGCAAACTTGCAGCCAGTGAGTAGACAAGACGTACTTTGTGAGCCCATCCCGCCCATTGGCATCATGATCATTGTTGCGACGTTCCATCCCTTAGCCAATTATTGTTTAAAATGTGCTAAGGAAATTTCTAACTCCCATAACAAATTTCTGTACCTGTACCTGATACATCCTTTGAGAAGTTCTGCTTCATGGAATATGCAAGTACACTGTGAGCTAAATTAAACTAAAGAACAAAGTTGTATTCCATAGTTTTATTGATGCTAGGATAGAGAGCCAGTTTCGGCAGGGGCAATAATTGCCATTTGAAAGAGAGACTCCATTAGCAGGCTAGGGAGGATAGTGGAGGACAGAGCTTCAAAGTGTACGAGAGCTGTTGTCCTGGGAAATGTGAGGAACAAGTTAGTGCAATTGCTGCTTCTTCCCATTCCAAGCAGGAGCCTTATTCAATTCCCTCATAGGACAGCAGAGAGTCAACAAGCAGAGCTGAGGGCAAGATGTTTTGCACCTGCTTTAATCAAGATTAGATTACTGCATAATGCAGCTATTGAAAAGTGTTTGGAAACTTCAATTGGTGCAGCAGCCAGTATCTTATATGACTTTCTGCAGAAATTGGAGATTCACTAGGGACCTGTATAATTCCCAAATCTTTATTGGCCCATCGGCCCATGGAGCTACTGTTGGTGAATTTGTTTTTTTGAGCAAAAGCCAATAAACTTCCAAGGTACTTTTCCAAGGTGCCCTGACCTTTTAAAATGCACCCTATATACCGTAACTAAACTATTGATAAGACTCTGAATGGCTGTTGTATCTATCTGTCTTTTATGGACAATTGTTTTATTGTATTTTGGAATGCCAATAAAGGCTTGTCCACTACTATATAGTTTGGAATCATCACAGCTGAAGGACCGCATGTTCCATTATGAACCTACAGTCATCTTCTAAAGCTCTGCTTCATGGGCCCCACTTTCTGTGATTAGGGAGTGACAACCCATGGCACCAAAGCTCTGAAAGTCTTTCCCCAGGGCAATTTGTCTGTCCCCGTCTGTTGCCATCTTCCACTGGCAGATGAAAAGTTTTTTGTTTGGTTTTTCTGTGCATTCCCTCAGTGATCCTTTCTCCCTGCCCAATGTTTTAATTGTTGTTTTTAATTTTGTGTATGTATTTTAGCTCTGTTTTAAATTTATTAAAGAAGTTTGAATGGTTTTTAAGATGTGATTTGTTATGTTTTAATTTATTAGCATCCTTGGTAGCCCTTATGAGGGCAGAAAACCAGGGTAAAGTTTTTGTAAAATTACCGGTAATCAATCAAGTAACTTTTAATGGCATATAGAAAAAGTAACATACAATATAATACAATTTCAAAATAAAATTGCTTTTACAACTTTACTCAAGTATACATTAAGAATTAAGTAGGTACATTTTTAAAAAGTTCATTCTGAATAAGGAGAGTTAACAGAAGTTTGAGTGATTTCTTCATATTTGAGAACAGTTTGTTTCATGACTTCAGCTTAGAAGCTTGCTACTATTTCAATTGTTTTCTGGTTTCTTTCATTCAGCAAGAATTTGACTAGTTTGACATAAATGCATAAAATTTATTTTAACAAGATGATGTTTAAGTGGAAAAACTTATCAGTCTTGAATAACTACTATTGTTAATTTCATCCTCATATTGGAAAGCAAACAATCAGGCAAAAGACAATGATTTCCTTTGCTGTGTGAAAGATCCAAATGAATACTTCTATTTTTCAACATGTTGGATACATTTAAGTCAGTATTTGCAATACATAACTCACATTTTAAACAAAGACTGAAACATTTCCCCTTAAAGTAATTAGATTTGTTTTTTGGATCCGTCCAACCCAATCAGCTTGTTCTATCTGATTTTGTCTTGACAGTTGCTGTATAACGTTTTAGGATTTTAAATGAATTCATGTTCCTTGAAGCAATGTAATTATTAAGTCTTCAACAATAGAACAAGTGACAGTGTTTAGATAAGAAAGGAAAGACCAACAGGTTGGATTAATTGGAGTTTACTCAGAACTGGAGTAATTGCTGTTTACAAACCATATTAAAGCATGTGTTAAATCTAGCTGGTGTTTTATTTTGGTTTTGGTTTTTTGTAAAATAGATGCAAGTTTGTTTTGAAGTCAAATTATTTAATTAGTAATGAAATCAAAAGCACTGTGAAGGAGATATCTTGATGTCACCTTCTATTTCCAACTCATTAAAAGGTTTGCTTGTATTCTAGTGCAGAAATCATGTTTAGCCTTCATTAAGATTTACACTAGATTTTAGGTTTAAAAGTGCCCTGTTCAAGATTAGTTGTTTTTGCATTCAGAGGTCCACATGTTTTGCTAAAATTCAGAATCCTGTTTTTAAAAGTACAGTTTAAGAAAAGTAAAAACAAAAATGGAAATTATTTATATTGGGAGGGCAAAATCTCATTGTTTCTAACCTAAGCGGAATTTAAAAGAAAAACTTTCAAAAATCACACCCTCCAGCAGAGGCGTGGGGGGATGGTGCCTGGGTCAAAATGGCCCCCACCTCCCCACGGGCCCCCATGCCATCATCCCCATGCCTCCTATGGCACCATCTCCCCTGCGCCCCCCCCCCCACTTACCTTACTTCAGCCAGCTGCTCTTTGCAGCCAGCTGAAGAGCTTTTGCCAGGAAGGGGGAGCAGTGTGTGTGGGGGGAATTTTCTGCCCCCACGTGACTCCCTGGGGAGTGCCCAGGGCATTTATCCCTGGATGTTCTCATTATAGCTACCCTTACTGCCCCCCAGTACAAATTGTGTTTTTCTTTTTTCACTTTTGTGTTGTGAAATTTTTGTGTGTTTTAAAATTTATTCCTTAAGGTAAAGGCTTGTGGGAAATGAAGGGGAAAGAGAGGCTGTGTTTTCTCTTGTCCCATTTTTACCTCAGGATTTTAATCATTTCTGTTTTGCCCCTTGGAGCCAGGAAACCTGTCTCTGATAAAATCACTGTTACTTTTTCTGATCCTTGTAGCTTAGACGGTAAACTAATGAACAAAAAAAAAAAGCCTGGAGGTAATATTATTGCATTGTATTTATTATTAATTGAGTGCCTCAAAACAGCGAGGTGCTTCAAAGTGATAAAAAGAGGCAGTTCCTGCCCTCAGGGTTTTACTATAAGGCAGAAATTGCACATGCACTGTAAAGCAGAACAAGGTTATGATGCCATCATAAATCCACCCTCCAGTCAATTCAGACTCCTAATACCAGCACATTTTAAAATTCCTTTCTGCTTTTCAGACTAATAATAAGAAACTGAAAAGGATTTTAAATGGTACATGTGAATTTGTTTTAAGTACTGAAGTAGGAGGCTCTATTCCCCAAATTTGCAATAAATTTGTCACACAGAAGAATATCACACAGAAGATTGTAATCCTTTACAAGAATAAAAACATTCATCACAGCAGAGCTATCTTTATCTGGTTAAACCCATATATCATTTGCTTTCACTCCAGTGGCGTTCCTAGGCAAACTGGCGCCCTGGGCAAAACCTGAGTTGGATGCCCCCCCCAAAGGCGGCCACCCTCCCCCACCTGCACCGGATCCAAGTCCCGCAGCCCCAGCATGGCTTCGGAGGACTCTTGCGAGTTGTGTCCCAGCAGCTACTCGGTGCAATAACATACCGGCTCTCCCTTCTCCTCCTCCGGCTACTCTCCCAATCAGCTGCCCCGACCGCCTGCCCAGTCCTGGATCTACCTACAGGACTGGAAGCAACCTAGCAAAAATATTTCCAAAAAGCCTGCTCTCTTTGCACCACTTGTCAGCCCATCTGTTCTCCAAGCCGCTGCGTTTTCTTTTAGCTGTCTTTGCGTCCCACCCACCCGAAGCAAAAAAAAAAAACCCTGCACCAAGCCACATGCATTTGCAAACCAGCAAAAAAACCCAACGCAGATCGCCTCAGCCAGCCGGGGAGAGGGGCAAGGGCAGCCCTGCCGAGAGCTGCAGGGGCTGGTGGGGGGTCCCCCCGCAGAGCTCTGTTCCCCCCTTCTCTTTCGCACTCTCTCTCTCTGTGCTTTCTTTTTCAGTTCCTGGAGATTGGGGAGGAAATGGCCAAGGCGAGGGTTGGGTTGCTGTGGCGGCAGCAAAGGGCTGGGGCTGGCGCAGGGATGGAGTGCGCCCCTCCTCTCTTTCTCTCCCGACTTTCGGGGGTTGGAGCACAGCAGGCCTCGGGAAGGGTGAGGAGGGGTCCAAGGATGGGAGGCCCTAGGAGCGGAAAGTCAGAGGGAAGAAGTCCTCAAGGCCGCAGACTGCAGGCAGAGCCCCCCCCCCCCGCAGCACCCGGAGGAGCCCGGACAGGCCAGCACTCTCCCAGGAAGCTGCTGCTCCTACGCAGGAAGGAAACCGGCCTGCCAAAGGGCCGCAAGGTTTCAGCAACCTCCGCCAGCACACCATCGCTGCCCCCCCCTCCTGGAATTAATCCAATACTTAAACTGGAGCATCTCTGCCTAGGCTCCCATGCTTAGAGGCACTCCTGGGGGGTGGAGAAGTGACAGGCCCAGCGTTTCCTACCATCCACACCAAGCCACAGACACACAGCCCCAGGACTGTGAATGCACCTCCTGGCCTGACTCCTCTCTGCTGGAGCATCCTGCCCCATTAGGGCTGAGATCCTGTGCCCTACCCAACTGCGGGTGCCAAAGGGAGTGTGTATGTGGGGGGGGGGAGCCGAAGATATTTCGGAGGCTGCTGTTGGGCAAGTCTTTCTGGGTGGAAGTCCAAGTGACTTTTGGGCATTTAAAAATTAGAAGGCGCCGGCTAATAATCTGAATATATGCGTGTGTGTGTACGGGTGCGCATGTGCGAGAGAGAGAGACTAAGAAGCTGGAAGGCGGGAGGAGTGATCCTGCGCAACGTTCACACATGCAGCTGTATTAGTTACTGATTTATTTTATTAAATGCTAGTTTCAAGTGCTCTGATCCACAGCTGAAGGCGGCTCCATTAGCATAACACTGATGTTTAATTTTCATACGCATAATTAGCCATATATTTAACACTAATAGCAACGCGCAACGCCTTTGCCGGTTTGAAACAGCCTGGGGGGGAATACAGTCTTTTTATAAAAAAATAGAACACCGCCCCTTCCCTGGGCTACACCTAGATTTGTTGAGGGCGCGCGCAGAGTCCCCAGCTCGGTAATCAAGTGCACATTTTGGCAAAAGGAGAACACACCAATTAAAAAAATGAAAATTCCACACAAATTACATTGCTGATGGTGTCACAGATATTAGTGGAAAGGGTTTCCTCCCTCTGTCTCTCTTGCTCACTCGCTGATGGGTGGAGACCCCAACCGGCTCCCCAGCAGAACTCCCACCCTCCCACAAGAGCTCCAAACTCCTCTGGGATGCCTGAGGGCGGCTCAAAGGGATTCCTCCATGGCTTCCTTCCAGAGGAGGACACCCCGCGGGTGCCCCCCACTCACTCAGCCCACCCCAGCCAGCCCCGCGGTAGTGGCCTTGTGCTGGATCTGAGCTGTAGCACCGCTCCTCCTCCTCCTGGCTGGGCGAGTGCCGCTCTCCGCAAGGCGGCTCAGCTATATGAGTTTCTTAAAGGGGCAATTCCCCAACGATTGCTTAAAGGGGAAAGCAATCTTTAAGCAAACTTTGGAGAATTACCCTTTTAAGAAACTCATAGATAGAGGCTCAGACTGATTGCCGGAGCTGCAGTCTGGAGCCGAGCCTGAGCCTCGGGTGAATGAGGGGGTTGAGTGGGGCCGGCGGGCGGGTGGCAGGAGCCTGCTGGATCCCCCCCCCCGCATGACCCCTGATTTTGCCCAATGGGTGGGATGCTCGCTGAACTTTGGAGGTGCCGCGGAGGCGGAGCTCTCCCCCTTCCTCTGAGTCTGACTTGCTCGGCTGCTCGGGTGGTTTGTGTGGGCTGGGCCAGCCACCGTGGGGAGTGGGCGGGGCTCCGGCTCAGGACTTTTGACGCCCCCACGTGACCTATAATTCCAATGCCCAAGGCAGCTGCCCTCTCTGCCCAATGGGTGATCCGCCTCTGTTTCACTCCCTTAAAAAGAGACAGAAATCAATACAAATGGTGGTGCTAGTGGTGGTAAGTTATTAAATTGCAGCTATGTTATGGTGACCCTGCAGGATTTTCAAGGCAAGACATGCTCAGAGATTACCGCTGCCTGCTTCTGCATTGAAAATTCTACAGGGTCACCATAACATAGCTGGACTTCCTTGGTGGCCTCTCATCCAAGTACTACACAGGACCAACCCTGCTTAGCTTCCAGTGCCTGTGCCATCAAGGTCAGGTCACAGATAATATTATTTTCCTCAATTCTCTTCCTTTAGTTTTCTGGAATTTTGCTCTGTGCTGCATTTACTTCTCCTTAATTCCAGCTGAAAATTAATTCCGTACTGGAGCATGCACAGTTTGCATAGGTTTTAGCTTTTTCGGGTTATTTGAATCATACACACATATAAACTCATACAGCAACCAAGATTCTAATTAACAGAATTGAAAGTTTTGGCAAACTCTACAACCCCAATGCCTGTATTGTTCCTTTACTTCTTAGTTTCTGTTTCCTGTTCTTTACTTTTAATTTAATGAAATGGGGTTGACTTTGGCCTAGTATTACGAACTCTGACTTGGAAACTTCCTGGAGATTTGGGGGTGAAGCTAAAGGAAGGCAAATTTGGGGAAAAGAAGAACCTCAGTATAATGCCATAGAAAGCCACCCTTGAAAGCAGCCATTTCCTCCAAGGGAACTGGTTTCTGTGGTTTGGAGATAAATTGTAATCCTAGGAGATATCCAGATAGCACCTGGAGTTTGGTAACCCTATCCTCAGCTATTCTTGGTCAACAACTTCTGTACTTATGTGACCACATGTATAACACAGAATTGTGTAGTTTATATTCAGAACAATGGAGCGTTCCCAGTGCATTAGTTCCAGTTAGGTAATTTAGCATTCCACAATCCATAGAGAAATTTGGGTGATGAGAATTCCAGAATCATAGGCTGAACATTTTTCTAATTTTCCTAACATTAGACTTAAACTGGTTTTGAGTTGGCAGGTTTATGTATAGATGTAAAGTCTTTGAGACATAGTTGTGTGTAAGCCTTTATGTTGAGGACATTGCAAGTTTTAAGGGAGAAAGGAATAATCATCTTCTTGTGAACTTGAACAGCAAATCTTTTTCTTGCCTCCCAGCATATGCTATATGTAATTAGGCAACAGCCCAAAGAAAGACCTTGTAAACATCCTGAATCCATGCCACATTCTTCTAGCCTCAGCAGCTGCCAAATGCCTAAATGCATGTCTGAGCCAAATGGCCTAAATGTATAAAATGGATCTCTGAACACAGTGTTTTCCTGATACGTTATATAAATAATGGATAGACAAACCTGGAGGGCTTCATGATCATTTCCCAAACACAATGTTCAGCCAATCTATTTTCTCTTCACAGTAAAGATGGGAGACCCAATTGCATGATTTTCCTGGACAGCATGAGGGAAAAGAGACACCTTTTGTTTCTTATGGAGTTATAAGGATGAAACCCAGTGGAGTCTGCTATACTGATTTCATTCAGTTTATGAGGTCTGAGTCATCATCACCTAAATGCCATGGCATTTACTGCAACTTGTAGCTCAGTGCTTTCCCCTTTGATCCCATAGATGCCAGAATCTAGTTTATAGCTGGGGCTTTCAGGAAGTAAATACAAATAGACTGAAAGTTGATAATCTATAGCTTATTACTCATGTAGAGGTTACCCTGACATTATTTTCATTACAGTGTGGTTTTCCTGTGGTTGTGTGAAGGACATTCTGCAGCAATTAGAGTTTTCAGAGCAGACTGCAGTCCCTGACGATTTCAAATCATTGCCTTTTGTGGGGCCAGGGCCGCTCTCTGGTCCTACACAGCTGAGTTAGTTTTAAGAAAAACTTAAAGTTTGAAATAAAGCAAAAGACATCTGACATTAGAAAACAAACAAACAGTTTTACTTAGCAGAATATAGAACAGTTTACAGAATGTGAACTCTCCTGAGGAAGAGACACGCCCTTGATGCCTTCGAGTGATAGACACGGATTTTAGAACGTTACAGAATACAGATAAGTTACAGAAGGTGACCTCTTCCGAAGGAGAGGCACGCCCCAATACAATGTTTAGAATGTTACAGGAGATTGCCCTCTCCTGGGTGGCTCTCTAAAGAGGCACGCCCAGTATAGGAAAACCTGAGTTTTTGTAGATGCAAAGACGTCACACAGTCCTCCCCTTTTGTTCCACGTATTATGATTCATATACCTTAAAAATCTAATTGGTCAGAACTGGTCACATGAAGACAGCCCCTTCAAATGCTACATGCTGTTAGTTTATGGCCTCTACAAAGAACTGCCATAAAAGCTAGCTTGTTCCTCCAAGAAAAACCCGTTTTGCTAGGTTTCTCTCAGAGAGCGAGCTATGTCCCCAGGCTATGCAGCATTCCTTAGCTCATGCTTTAGGATCATAAAACTTTCCTTCTCTCCCAACATGAAATGTTTCTAACAATTCCCCAGTTTGAAATGTTAAAACATGGTTTACAAGAGTTATACAATGATTCTAAGACAATAGAATTATAGTAAAATACAAATACATGTGAATCACTTATCATTTATGTGTTCATTTAACTATATAGAAAAACACTTTGTAATTTAACTAATCACATTCATTTAGCTAGTTCTAACCCAAAAACCCAATAATAAAATTCATCTGTCTGCTGTCACGTAGGCCCTCAGTGCCAAGATGTCAAAGATGTTATCTTGCTTGTTTGCATAGTCACTAGCAAGCTGCTGGTAACATGCCTTTTTGACCTATTGCAAAAATGCAGGCTTGCTGGTCACTTACACAGAAGCTCCCATTTTGATTCATTGCAAATCCTTGGTTCTATGACTTCCCATAATTCTTGATTAAACAAATTTATACACATTCTGGCCTGTCCCCACACTTTCTAACAATGTTTTATTCATTTGAGAAGCACAGACATATGGAATTTATGTTCTACTAGCCTTGAAGCTTGTTCGAGACCAGTGCACATCTGGGTTCCAGTTAGCTTAGTGGGTGTTTTGTACTGCACCAGATTTTTATGTGTGTTAGGGTCTGTTTTTCAGATACCTTGTGATACTTTTGCAATGTTTGTAGTATATGTATATGTCCACGGCCAGGAAGGGACTGGGGGCCAGCCTGGGAGTCAACCCCGGCTTCAGACAGCCAAGGCAGCTGGACCCAAGAACCTCCACCCCAAACCACAGCCCAGAACATCCCAACGGCCTTCCCAACTCACCGCAGGGGGGCAACGACCCAAGAAGGCCCTGGGAGGTATGCTGGGCGATGGGTGGAGGGCAGGGTGCAGCCAGCAGCCTCAACAAGGAAGAAGCAAATCCCATCCCCATCGGCCCCTGGGAAGGGTGGATTGGTTCAGTGGACGGCTGCAGCAGCCACTCGGGCTGCCAAGGCTCCAACCTAGGCCAGAAAGGAAGGCCTCCCCTTGGCCCCACCCAATCAGGCAGAGCCAGGCTTAAGACCAGCGGGGCAGGCCCAGGGAGGGCCTGGGAGATGGCCCGCAGCTGCAGAACTGATTGGGTCTGTGAGCAGAAAGGTGTTGGGGTTGAATATAAAGGGAGAAAGCAGGAAGAGGGTGGGGGTGGAGAGAGAGAATGGAAAGGAGGGAGGAAGGAAGAATCAGAGAGAGAAAGAGAGAGAAGTGAGCACAAAGTAGAGCAAGGAGAGAAATTAAGAAGGCAGAGACAGGTGGACTGATGCCATGTGGCATCCCAGGCAAGGGAGAACTAGAGCAGGCCTAGCACCACGCGGAAGAGGGGGCGAGGAGGGACTCAAACTGAGGAAAAGTCAGGAGTCCAGCCACCCTGTGCTGCAATGTCTAGTCAAAACCTTACATAAAAAGGATAACATATGTTAAAACAATATCAGCCATCTCTAACTAATACAAACTGCTGCTAACTACTTACTCAATACATGCATAACACTGTTAGTACAACAACATAGTACAAAATAAAGTCAGGTTAACACAAAATACATGTAATAGTCTAACAAGCAATGTACTACCCTTGAGCACTTTGCAAAAGTACTCATCTATTTTTTACTGATCGCCTCAGCCACTATATTCTGGGTACCTTTTATGCATGAGATTTCAAATGGGAAATCCTGTAGGCTCAAAGCCCACCTCAGAATTCTCACATTTTTTTCCTTTCATCTTGTTCAAGAATACCAAAGAATTATTATCTGACTGGACATAGAATTTCATCCCCATCCGATAACATTTAAATTTGTTCAAACACCAGACCAATGCTAAACACTCTTTCTCGACTGTTGAGTAACTGGTTTCATGAGTAAATAATTTTCTGCTAAAATACACAATGGGATGTAACTTCTGGTCCTCAGACCTTTGGATCAGAACACCAGCAATGCTTCTTTCTGAAGCATATGTCTGAACTATGAAAGGTTTCTGAAAATCTGGTGATGCCAATATAGGCGTGTTAATCAGATACTTTTTCAACTGATCAAATGCATCTTGACGCTGTGGTGTCCACACAACGTTGATAGGAGTATTCTTTTTGCATAAATTAGATAATGGAGTGGCGATCTGACTGAAATGAGCTATGAAGCAACGATAATACCCAACAAGTCCTAAGAAACTCATAACAGCCTTCTTTGTGGTAAGCACAGGCCACTCCTTAATGCTGGCTATCTCAGCCTCTAAGCTTGCCTGCTCCCACACAATGACCCAAATATACAGCCTCATTGCAACCAAAGTTAGTCAGCTCTGAGCAAATTCAGAGGACCCCAGACATTCCTCCCAAAGATCAGTTCATTTGGGCTGTACCCCAAGCTCTCTTGTTGCTCATCTCATAAGGCGAACACTGAATAAGGCAGTGCAGTGTCCCAATTCTTAGGCTGTGTTAATGTATAAGCTCACAGCAATTGAGACAGAGTCTGCACCATTCTCTCCGCTAATCCATTAGCACTTTGGTGATGGGCTATGACTGGGGTGTGCTGAATCTCAGCTAATTCATATAACTTTTCCATGAGCTTAGATGTGAAATTATTAGCTGAAATAACTATCCGAAATTATTGTTCCTGGTAGTCCATAAATGGAAGAAAATTCAATGATACACTTTACCACATTTTGGGCAGTAACATTTCTTAAAGCATATGTTATGGGATATCTAGGAGTATGGTCAATCAGAAGCAGAACATATTGTTTCCCTGTACCAGTAGTTGGTAAAGGCCCCATAACATCTATTGAAATTCTCTCAAAGGGCTGCGTTATCATGGGAAATGGATGCAAAGGCATCTTTGTGGTGGGAAACCCACCCATTCACACACATCACAGGATTTACAGAACTCTTGTGTATTCTTATGAAATTCTGGCCAATAGAAATTTCTCTGCATTTTGGTCAAAATTCTCTTCATTCCCAAAATGACCTGAAAGTGGGATTTCATGTGTTGTTTTCAGAACTTCCTGCCTGAATTTCTGTTGAACCACCAACTGTTACCTCATTCATACCTACAGATCCTTTTCGCAGAAATTTTCTGTACAGCAAATCCCCTTCCCATAAAAATCTCACAGAGTTACTACTGGTCAGCTCTGCAGGGCTGGTTGTCACCTTGTCCCTACAATCAGTCAAGGTAGGACAGTTTCTTTGTTGTCATTTAAACTCATCAGAAATATGCAAAGGCTGGTTATTCAGAGCATTGGCTCTTGTTTCCTCTGAGGGGTCTGCTGGCAACCCACAATCACCTGCTTAGAGTGGCTCCTCGCTAATCCCTTCTGACTGTTGCTGTACATCGCAGGCAGCCAGAGGAGTTAACCCTTTAGCCTCCCTCAGACAATTCTACCTCCTCTTTGCCCACTTTAAGAACATCCTTAAGCTGTTGGTTCTTGGCCATAGACTTCATGGAAACCCATATCTGCTCACCTAAACATCAAATCATCCCCCACAATAAAATCATAATCACATTTCACATGCGTTAACACAAGCATAGGGCCATCAAAATCTTTGTACTTTACATTTAACTCAACCAAGTCAATCAGTCTTTCATTTGCTTCATATGGCAAGATTTTTACCTGTCCATACTGCTTGTGAGGCATTTTGGGCAGTAAGTCAACCCTGATTGATGAAATGTCTGCCCCAGAGTCCAAAGTACCATCCAGTTGAAGTGTCTGTCCAATTATCACAGGTTCTCTGTGCAGACTTTCCACCTAAAGCTTCTGCTTCATGGGTATAATGTGTTTCACGCTGACAATTCTTTGCTGGTGGATCACTGCCAGAGATCTGACCTGAGGTGTTTCTGCTGCTGCCACTGTCTTCACTGGTTCACTGCACCCACAAACTGCATCATCTGAGGCTGCCCTCTCACGAAATAATTCAGGCTGATGATTTCCCTTCTCCTGCACGATGCTCACCACTGGCTCCTGAATAAAACCTCATTCTGGCTGCAGGCTTCTGCTCTCATCTGGGACAGTTTCTCTTAAGATGCCCCTGTGCTTTGCAGCAAAAACAGACCAGTCCAGTGTAGACGCAGCTTAAGGGAAAAGTATTTTCTGTGAGTTGAAGTCGCTGTTCCTTTAAGATGCTTTTCTGGCTCTCGGGTCTGGCCTGAGTTTGGAAACCTGCCCCCCCCCCCCCCAAGTGGCTAAACATTTTTCTTTCCTTTTTTTTTCTGAGAATCAAAATTTGATCAGCAGAATTTGCCATATCTTTCACAGACGATGGACCCCTGGCTTGAGCCAGTTCACAAATGCCTTGTGGTAACTTTTGGCAAAATTGCTCTTTCACAATCAAATCAATAGCTTGCTCTACTGTATGGACCCCAGCAATGCGAAACCAGTCTGTAACCATCTGTTTACATCTTGCAACAAAATCTTGCATGCTCTCATGTGGTCTAGCTTGGTGAAATTGCTGATTTAACTGATGCTCTGTCTTGCCAAAATGCTTCAGTGCAATGTCTCTGAAAACCCTGTAGTCCCTCTCATCTCTCTAAGTAAACTCATTCAGTAGCCTGGCAAGATCCCTGGAGATGTGAGACCAGAGCATCGTTATATACTCCCTGTATGGGACCTTATAATTCTGGCATGTAGCCTCAGAGAGATTTAAAAACACACTTACGTCTGTGCCAACTTCAAATCTGGGAAACTTTTTCCTCTGCCATGTGTTTTCTTCCTTACACTGGTGTTTAGTTGTTAAGAAGTTTAGTGTTGCTTGCTAATTTAGCATGAAGATTTTCAGGAGCTCCGTCCAGCTATCCTGGCTGCCTGGGGTGACCTCAGGTTCCATGCTTTGAGCCCTTGCCTCTTGCCTCCTCCCGTCCGGATTCTGGCTCACCTCTTGTGAAGTCATTCAAGCTGTCCCAGTATTCCACCTCATCAGCATCTGATGCACCATCAGACCCACCGACCACTGACATCCAGTCCTGAGCTTTGCAGTTCAGAGAAGTCTCAGGCAGAATGAAATCCATCTCAGTGAATGCACCAACCTGCCTTTCTACCTGCCATGTCCCGGCAGATCGGTTCTTGTCAGTATGCTCTGATATTACTGACTGCCACAAAAAAATCAGCCTTCATGTAGGCAAAACCAGGAACATGCTCAAACCAGAGTACTGGGACCCATAATCGCTGCCACCATGTCAGAAGACCAGGGGGTGAGGGGTGCCCGCCTGTCTTAGGAATCCTGAGTTCTTTTTCCAGATACTCAAAAACCACTGAGTCTTTCAAAGATTTTATTGAAAGAAAGAAAATAAGAAAACATTTTCACACATAGATTTCTCTCAGCTACAGCACTGTTCCAAACAAACCCTGGGACCAAAGTTCCTCTCTTGTTCCCAGCCTGGATCAAAATCTCCCTCTCAAACTCCTTTGTTTCCAACTATATCACATCCTTGCCATTTGTTAGCAAGTCACTTCCTCTATGGAAAATTACCCAAACTTCACAACCCTTAAAGACAACAGGTCTGTTGTTTTATGACTTAGCCACGTCATGTCAAAAGATCAAAGCACTTTTGTCAGGTTAGTGTGAATCTGCCGGGTACAGTAATCTGATCACTTCTTCAAACCCTGCCACTCTTTTTTTCCTTGCAGTGTGTTTTTTTCTGTGGGATTCTCCCACACTGAGGTGTCCCCAGCGTAGCCAGTGACCATTTTGCTTGCCCACCATTTCCTGTGTTGGTCCTGCCACTTTTTTGTTTGTTTTTGGCCATCTTTTAAAAAAAGAAAGAAACCCTTCAAGTCGTTTCCGTCATGCCACCACGAATGCCTTTCTGCACAACCTTTTGGTTTCATTGGACTGCTGGGGGGGGGGGGCAATGGACCTTCACTATAGCAACCTCAAATTTGGGGGTGGGGGCACCAAAAATCCTTAGATGCAGGGAAGGAAGCACCATGAACCCACTGCTTCCTTTGGTACATGAGGTGTTTATGGGAGAGGAATTCCATGAATTGTGGGGCCATATGAACTGCTACATGCCTTTTATTCTGTAACCATGTATATATAGGTATTTCCACACAGTCAAAATATCCTGGGTTGAGCAAGAAAAATATCCCTGTGCAGCCAAGAATTCCGCACAGTTCCTGGTCCTAAAGCGGGTTTGCCCTGCTATATTTCCCTCATCCCAGAGTATTCAAAAACCACCAAACTGGAGGTTCTTTTTTTTAAAAAAAAACCACAGGGTGAACCTGCTACAGCCTGCTACCGTTCGAAAACCAAATGGGTGCAGAACCAAATTATTTTTCCCATCCAGCTGCCTGATCTCCCTGCCTGACATTCATTCAAGCTGCCACTCAAAAACAAAAGCCAATCTGAATGCAGGACACCAGGCATGCTCATAGATGCTTGCAGCTTCCACTCAAAAACAACAACCAATCAGAACCTGGGACACCAGGAATGCTCAGATATGCTTCTGAAGTAAATACAGAAGTCCCAGGCTCATGCAGCTGGAGTATTTCCTTCCAGTCTTCACTGGATTCCTTCAAAAAAGGCAGCTGTGCCTGAACTGCGGCTGCCATTGTGGAGGGGTGGGGGCCAGCAAGGAGTGGAGGCTGCCCTGGTATGGGCAGGGATGACAGCGACAGGACCCAGCTTTGCGCATGCGCGAGGGCCAGTACCTGATTGGATGGGGGCTCCCAAATGACGCAGCGGGAGTGCGTCATCAGAAAGGGCCAGGCTGGGCCTATTTAACGCCCAACCATGTGGCCCAGGCCCATTCTGTTCCTGGACGTCAGACTGTGACCCACCTATCCTCCCTTGTACATCAGCTGTGTTTTGATTTATGTTTTGTCATAGCCAGGCGGGTTGCATATGGGGAGTGATTCGGTGGGAAGGGGGAGCTCCTTTGTTTGCACCTCCTTAAGAGGGAGGGGTGGAGTGAGCCCATGGTTGGAACACCCCGTGGGGGGCTAAGTGGCTTGAGCCCCTAGCAGTGGTTTGAAGGGGCACCAGACAGGGACACAACACCCACCTGGAATGCCCCGCTCTAATCTTGCTGTTGCAATCAGTTCCTCCAGCAGGCAGGCTCGAAGAACTCGGTTGTCTCTGGGGGACAGCATTCGGGCTGCCCAGAAGCCAGGATCATCCCTACCATGCTGCGTCAATTGCTTTCTCTTGCTTCTTGTCAATAAACTTCTGGCTGTGGCAAATTTCTTTTACCCACAAAAAGTTGTCTATAGTGGTTAATTTAATTGGGAGTGGGGGGAAAACTGAGCAGGAAAGTCCACACCTCTGCCCGCAAAACGGGCAGCCACACAGAAGGACACCTCAGGATAAAATAGATCCAGATTTAAAAAAAACAGTGATACACAGGTAGAATTTTGCTGTGCAGAAACTACCTATATACATTTTGGTTCAATCAGAATAAAGTAATCAGTTCCCTAGATTTATTGATTTTCTTCTTCCAAGTTTGAATTTATTTACCGCATTCATAGTTTGAAATTTGTTTTAATTGCTTACAGTGTTAATGACTGCTAGTGCATCTTCCTTTAAATTTGTGGTTATTGTGCATATTGTTTGTATTTTGTGTTAAATTAATCCTTTAGTTAATGATGTGTTATGCTAGAGGTCTTGAGGAAAGGAAAACCTACCCCACCTCCATTTTTGCCACCTCAAAATTTGGCTTCTTTTACTTTTGCCCCTCAATGTCACTAGTCTCAAGTTGACCCTAAATTTCTTTCCTGACTCCCTCCTCTTTGTACCTTATGGCACAGTGTCATTTAACCCAGGAGTAGAATATAGGACAGTGTCAGGTCTCGCTGTCTCTGTTAGGGGTGGGGGAATGTTTACATTCAAGCCCATAGAAAGACAGGGGGGCATTTTGTAAAATGCATTACCAGTTGGGTCAGTATCATAGACAGACCAGACTAAGCCAGAGACCAATCTTGATTCATAGACTTTGATGCTAAGAGGTGTTTGCCTGATACATGGTTTCTCTTTCTCAAATAAATTATGCATAGCAGTAGACAGTGCCTTCTCTGGAGGTTCATCAACTTGGATCCGGATCCTTGAGCTCACAAAAACATGTAAATGGCTCATGCCATGAGTCTTATCAGTGAATAGATAGATCACCTGAATCCTTTCCCCAGACATTAATTCAATTTAAACCTCCTGTCCAACTGTTAAACGAACATCAGTCTTCTGGAGTTTCTTAGTCTCAATTTTCCAGGCTCATTTTGACTTATAATTCCCCTGGTACTAATATCATTAATCAGGGTTAGGCAGACAGCTTTCTTTCAGTGCTATCTCACTCTTGGACTGAGTGGTCTTGGTGCAGGTGGCATTCCTCATGCCACTGGCTCACTGAGATGTTTCCCAGTGGCCTTAATGGCCAATTCACCCTTGGCAAAACAGAGCTAGCAAAAAGCCACTATGGATAATGAGTCAGATTTCTCTTTCATATCTGACTGTTCATGTGGGACTAGAATCTGGGAGACCCACATTTGACCTGGAGCTAGTCACACACTCTCAACCAAACTTATCTCACATGGTCATTCTGAGGATAAAACAGAGGAGGGGAGAATGATGTAACTGCTTTGGGTTCCCAGTGAAGTGAAAGGCAAGGTATAAATGAAGTAAACAAACTTTTTATTTGTTACTCATTTGAGGCGCTAGCATTGATTATTAAAACCCTATGCACATACAGCTTAGCACCAGTATGTCTTAAGGACTGCTTACTCCCATATGAAACTACCTGAACATTAGAGTCATCTCTAGGAGGTCTAGTTCATACCTTATCTGATACTAGATGGGTGGCAACCAAAGAAAGGGCCTTCTTGGTCATGGCACCAAAACAGTATAATTCCCCCCTTAGGGAGATTATCTTCTGCCAGTGGGCATAGACCTTTTGTTTTGTTTGCCATTCCTTTACTGTTTTACATTAATTAATTAATAAAAGGAAAGAAAAATAAGACATTCAGAGATGTGTACTATAAATAATTCGTTATGATTGATGGACAAATTTTGTATTAACTTATTTTCTTTTTACCAAAGCATAGAATTATTTATTTATTTATTTATTTATTTATTTATTTATTTATTTATTTATTTATTTATTTATTTATTTATTTATTTATACATACATACATACATACTTTCAACTTTTATACCGCCCCGTCCCCAAGGGGCTCCGGGCGGTGCACAACATACAGTAAATACAGAATAATCAGTAGTACAGTTGTAAAAACCATCATAAGTTAAATAAAATCTATAAAATCTATAAAAGCAACGAGGCCTAACTAAATGTAGACTCTTAATAAAACTCCAAGTATAAATATGGGTGTAGATGGTGCCCCATAACCCGACATTAAATCCTTTCCCCAAGAGAGGAGCGGCCGATCCCATCGGATGATACAGTCCCAAAGATAGACCAGGGAAGGGAGGGAGGGGAGGGGGCACCATCAGCGGCTGGTCCCTCCAAAGGCCCGGCAGAACAGCTCCGTCTTACAGGCCCTGCGGAACTCACCAAGGTCCCGCAGGGCCCGGACAGCTGGTGGAAGAGCGTTCCACCAGGCCGGGGCCAGAGCCGTAAAGGCCCTGGCCCGTGTGGAGGCCAGCCGCATCATCGAGGGGCCAGGGACCACCAGTAAATTGGCCTCCGCTGAGCGAAGAGGCCGCGTCGGGACATATGGGGTGATGCGGTCTCGAAGATACGAGGGCCCCAGGCCGCGTAAGGCCTTAAAGGTCAATACCAACACCTTGAAGATTTCTTTTACCATTTTTAAATTATCTAATCTGTCCTATCTGATTAAGTAACAGAAGTTTAATATATGCCATTTTAAAACCATCTCAAATCAAATGCTATGAACCAACCCTACCAACATATCAAGGCCACTCCAAATGTTTCATCACCACCACCATACAAGCTTACATTCAAGGATGTAGGTAAGGGGGGGTTCTCGGGTTCAAAACCCCCCTATTGCATGTCCGAAGCTCCGCCTCCTGTTTGTGGGTTTTTTGTAATTGTTAGTGTTTTTTCAGTTTTCAGTGTGCAGGGGGTGCAGCTTTTAAGCTAGCAGCACCAAAATTTCAGGGATCTTTTGGGAGATGCTCCTGATGATTCTACCCAGGTTTGGTGATGTTTAGTTCAGGGGGTCCAAAATTATGAACTCCCAAAAGGGGTGCCCCCATTCCCCATTGTTTCCAATGGGAGCTAATAGGAGATGGGACTACACCTTCGAGGGTCCATAACTTTGGCCCCCATGAACCAAACTTCACCAAACCTTGGTGGTATCATCATGAGAGTCTCATACTGATACCAACCATGTTTTGTGAAGTTTAATCCAAGGGGTCCAAAGCTATGGACTCCCAAAGGGGGTACCCCATCCCCCATTGTTTCCAATGGGAGCTAATAGGAGATGGGGCTACACTTTTGAGGGTCCATAACTTTGGACCCCCTGAACCAAACTTCACCAAACCTGGGTGGTATCATTAGGAGAGTCTCCTAAAGATACTCTGAAAGTTTCGTGCTGCTAGCTTAACAATTGCACCCCTGATAGCAGGCCCACCCCAAATTTCCCCAGTTCTCCTTTTAAATCCCCCCTCTTTGGCATGGATTTAAAGGGAGAATCTGAGGTCCCCCGTTTAAACATTGAAAGTGATACTGTTTCAGAGTGAGGGATAATCCACCCCAAAAAAGCAGCACTTTCAATGTTGTTTTCACTGGGGACCCCAGATTCTCCCTTTAAAGTGGATTTAAAAGGAGAATTTGGGCTCTCTAGTTTAAACACCATTGAAAGTGATGCTGTTTGGGGTGGATTCCAGCACCACAGTGGCTGCCCGGGGGGGGGGGGCGCAAAACTCAGATTTTGCTCTGGGCTCCATTTTCCCTAGCTGTGCCTCTGCCCAGAGGGGAGGGCAGAAGGGGCTGCTGGCTGCCAGCCCAGTTGGTGGGTGGGGGAGGGCGGGGCAGGGGAGTCTGCCATCCCTGGCCTCAGGAGAGCTGCTTTTATAAGCATTGAGGCTGGGGATGGGACTTGGGGAGGCATGGCCACGCCCCATGGGCAGGTGGGGGTGTGGCCACACCCCAAACCCGCAATAAAAAATCTATACCTATGTCTCTGCTTACATTAAAGTACTACATGAGCCAAAAGTAAAAGCTTTGAAAAGTATTTAGAATATTTCGTACATGACACTAAAAGCCCTTTTTATTTCTTATACCAGAAGTATAAAAGCCGTGTACTCATTTTTATTTAAAAAATAACTTTTCCTCCTCCCTAGCCTGCATTTATAACATTCAAGCATTTATACAAATAATGCAAGAAATTTAAAGATGCTGTTAATACTACATGTGAGGAGCCATTACGCTTGGATTTTAGCAAGTTTCCAAGGAAATGGAATTTCCAGAAATGTAGATAAGTCAAAATAAGTATGCCTCTATATTGCAGCACATGAATTGAAAATTATAAATTCAGAACTGTAGTCTCAGTCGAAGTTTGTGATAGCCATAATGTTCAAGGAGCATACTTTCCTAATGAGAGACAAAGTAACATATATGTTATTTGCCCTTATTACCTTTAGGATGTTTTTAGTAAAGTGGAAACATTGTGTTTGTATTTTTTTTCATGTGATTCCACTGATGGTTGATTAGCAAGGTACTCAGAACAGATTGTTTGTAGATAAAGAACAGCAGCCCATTATAAACCTGTACCCTTTGGAAGCTGATAAAATGAAAATGTTGGCTATGTTGAAACACCTAAAGTGGCCAATTTATTTGTTTCTAGGTATGGCAGTGTGGAGGTAGTGTTGAAGTTCTACCTTGCTCTAGGATTGCCCATATCGAGCGAGCCCATAAGCCGTATACAGAAGATCTCACGGCTCATGTCCGAAGAAATGCACTAAGAGTAGCTGAAGTCTGGATGGATGAGTTTAAAAGCCATGTTTACATGGCATGGAATATTCCCCAAGAGGTAGGTTGTGAATTATCAGAGATACGGCCACAAATCCAGAGTTCCTTGTTTGTGTGTTGTTTCAGTAAAAAACTAGGGAAACCCCTCTCTGCCTTTATATGTGAAAACTTGAGAGGACAGGCACCTTGCTCAGAGAAAATAATGAGCCCACATATACATTATCCACACTTAATCAATTACATTCAATGATCAAATTGAGCACTTGTATCAAAGTCCTACTTAAGTGTATTGATAAAGTTCTTGTTATAGAAGTAAACTTGTTATGAAAAGAAAGAGTTAAGTTTCACATTTTTTTCAGGCTAGCAACTGTGTTGTAGTTTGGCAAAGCCATCCTGTTTTTTTCAGACAGAGGGCAAAACTAGATGTTATGGCTTCCCAGGGGTTGTGTAGCACTTGAAAAAGGATATGCAGAAAGAGAACAAGGGCATCTAGTCCTGTTGTGCTGCGGGCCCAGTCAGAACTGGGCCCTCACAGCATTTTTAAATATCCCACCTAAAATGGTGGCATCCCCAGGGATACCAAAACATCTGGTTGTTCTCTAGGTCAAAACCAGGCTGAGATACAGTAGGACTCCCAATAAGTTAGCAGGTATACTAGTACTTTATTTAAGATGGAACTGTTGAGACTGCCTAATACCCAATATAGTTTGCTAGGTGACTACTAATTTTGTACTTTTTAATATTTACAAATGGATGGAGATCCATGATGTCTGTTTGCTTTTTTTACAGAAGTCTTCTGTCAATAAGAATGAGCAATAGGATTTTGTTCATTGCCAATCCTGAGAGTACAGAACTTTCCAGCTATCAGTTCTGTTCAGTCTTGCTCAGACCTTGGCCTCAGTAGCCTCACTCAAACCAATCACAATTTAAATGTGGCTTGAACAGGAGGTATGAAACTCCTCTATAAAGTCTTAGGGTCAAGTCAAATTCATCCAACCTTCAAATAGTATCATATGGTGGTTTTGTATAGTTATGGCGAAGATGCCACCGATCGAGATGGGGAGAATCAAACAGATAAATTGAACAGATTGCAAGAGTCACATTTGCCCTCTGCTTGATTCCTGAGCCATTTCATTCATCCATCTATTCATTAATCCACCTTCCAGTACTATCTGGCTAATTTCTACATCAACATAAGACTGTCCCAGGCTGTCCCAAACTACTATACACTTACAAAGGTGTTGTGAGAGCTGGCTTAAGGAAAACTTAAGGAATGATGGAGGAAAATGTGAGTGCATGAGCACATAGCCACATGTGATGTTCTTGGGTGAGGTGCACATACTCTAACTTCTTTAAATGTGCGTTGAATGAGCCAGTTTGTGGCTTGATATGTGTTCAGTGATTATGACATTCATCAGGACATAAGAGAAGGGGGTAGCCAGTGGCTATCGGGACAGATACTGTTTGCTGCCTTTCATTTACTACACTTCTTTGATACAAAGGCAGTAAATATGACAAAAAATTTAAAAGGGACAAGTAATAGAGGCATGTTCAAAAAGAAGGCTCACAGATTCATGTAGAGATAAAAGACCAACAAACATTTTTCTGATATTTCATGATTATATGAACATATGAAACAATCTTATTCCAAGCCAGACCACTGACTGATCTCACTCTATTATGTCTCAGTCCACTGGGATTGGCAGCAGCTCTCCAGACCTTTCTCAATGAGATCCTTCAACTGGAGACTTAAAGACGGTAAATACTGCCCTGCCACTGAGAGCCAAACTATAAGTGTTGGCATCCTTGTGACTAATATAGGGATGCTGGCATCATTTTAAAACCTAAAATGAATTATTTAAAAATGCTGTGAATGCCCTATCCTGATAATGCTCATAGTAGGGCAGGATGAAGTGCTCTTGTCCCCAACTCCACCCCCACTCCCTGTCTTTTGAAACAGCTATTTTGGCCAGAAAAGGCATAAGGAGGGCAAGAGAACTTCAGTGCTCTGTTCTATAGGACTGGAACACTCATGGCCCATTTTAAATTGCCCATTTTAGTATTTAAAGTGGTCTAGTTTAACCTGAGCCAAAGTTCTACCATATGTCCTATAAGTGAACTTGCATTGCTATTAAGAACATAGGAATCTGCATTGTTCTATGGGCTTTTCCCCACTCACCGTTTGCTGCGCGCCACTCTTGCCAAGTAGCGCAGGGTCCAGCAGCACTCCCCACTACAGGGGCGGCGACAACGCAGCCGCCCTGACTCTGCCACTCTCGCGCCCCCTCAGCGCGCGTCATTTCTGGCGCTGCTGAAAATGATGCCTTTTGATGACCCTGCGCAGAGCTCAGGGCAGTGGGGAAGCCAGGGAACACAATCCCTGCGCTGAAAAGGTCCACACCAGATGAAACTGACGTCATTTTTAAAAGTGGGGAAATGGCCTATGATGACTGCTTTTTAGAACGTGTACATAATTTTGTTTCTGAGAAAAACTTGATTTCCTAGTGGCCTCACTGAATGACTTAGGGACCTCAATAGAATTGGTGTGATTCTAATGGCAACTTAATTTCTGAGTGGCAGGGCCGAATCGACAAAACAGTTGAATCGGGCCCGATTCAGGCGTTTCGGCTCCAATGTGGGCCAAAGTCAAGTGGACTGAATTGAGCTGAATCCGAATTGCGATTCAGGCATTCAAATGGATTCGAGGGGGTTGGGAGCCTCATGGGTTCCTTTTAAACAATGTTGAAAGCAGCGTTATTTTGTTTGGCTAAATTCAGCATGGATTGTGGGGGGAGATTTAAAGGGAATTCTCCCTTTAAATCTCCCCCAATCCATGCCAAATTTAGGTAACCAAGAATGCTGCTTTCAATACTGCTTTCCCCTCCCCTTCCCCGTATTGCCACCCCGCCACCTTCCTCTCCCACTGCTCCTACATGCATCCCCACCTTTCTCTCCCACTGCCCCACTTGCAACCCCCACACCTTCTTCTCCCACTGCCCCTGCTTGCTACCCCCAGCTTGCCTCCCACTGCCTCTGCTTCCTAATCCTCCAGCTTCCACTGCACCTGCTTGCCACCTCCACACTTTCCTTTTCCACTGCCCTTGCTTGCTACCCCCCAGCTTCCCCTCCCACAGCCCCTGCTTCCTATCTCCCCAGCATCCACATGTCTGAACACAACAATCACACATCCCACACTCTGTAGCACTGCAGTGACACAAAAACCTGCTTAAAAACATGGATCCTCATGATTTTTGCACTGTCACCCCAAAATCACCATCACATCACATCTCATGCTCCTGGCCAATGTCTTCAGGATCCTCTGAAGATGCCAGCCACAGATGCAGGCAAAACGTCAGAAGAAAATGCTACTGGAACATGGTCATACAGCCTGGAAACCACACAACACTCCAGTGATTCCGGCTGTGAAAACCTACGGCAATGCGTTGATATAATAATTGCCTTCTTGGGTCAGACCAAGGTCCATCTACTCTGGCATTTATTTCCAGAGGACCCAGGCATACACTTTTATGCATTTACCGACATGGCCTCTCCCAGGCAATGGCCTTTGCTATCATGCCTATTCAGTAGCTTTTAGAAATGTTTCAGTGGTCATTGCTTGAAACAAAGTGCTGAACTAGATAGCTCATCAAGGTTTTATTCCTCCAGCATCTGTCCCCTTTTCTAGAAGTATAATCAGTAAATGTGCACTATATAAATTGAAAAAGTATTGCCTAACATCAAATTATGAATGCACTAACAGTCAAGAAAAGGGCCAGATTAATGTTTCCACACCCCTGAGCTACTGTACATTCCTCTCTGAATGTATCACTGACTTCTCCAACCAAGAGTCAGAATAGGAAGATGTAGAGTCCACATTCTGACATAATGATTAGATTATTGTATTTCAGTGTGTAATTATTTCCATGGATGTCCTTTTTTTGCTACTTGTTTTTATTAACGTTGTAAGCTACATTTGGGACTGTAGAATGGATAACAATAAACAGAAAGGATTTTGAAGAAATTAATATGTTTACATACCATTTATATAAACATGATTAAATTTAACATGCAGCCTGAGATGTCATAAGGATTTAGCACTGAAAAATTCTGGCTTCTCATCAAATGGTAACAGTAGTCCCTTTGCAAGCAAAAACAGTCTTTGCTTCACCAATATAATTTACAAAAGTGTCTGGGAGATAACATGTGACCCAAATGTGGCATCACTATTATCTTTGTCTTCTTCATCTGTTTCTCCTCTTCCTCCTCCTCCTCCACAAGATCAGGAAAGGCTAATAATGTGCTGAAATTTTAGCTGTTTCACACTAAATTTAATTTAAAGAGATGAGTAATGCAGGGTCTAAAAAGGCAGGATCTAAATTTACTTGAATGCCAGGGAAATAATGGTTTGTTATATGATATTTTTGTTCAAGATAATTACATAAGAGTCAAAATTCTGTCCTTCTGCTCAGATAATTGCATTTATTAAATCATACTTACATCCTACACAGCTTGTTTTGACATAGGCCAATGGGAAGCACCTTTTCATTTCTAGACATGTTTAAGGGTTCACACAACAGTGTTGACACAAAAGCCAGTTTCCATTTGAGGGAGCTGCCTCTGCTGCAGTAATAACGCTCCTGATATTCTAGCCATGGCTACGTGCTTGAGAATGGATCTGAGAGTCACAGCATTCTTCTCCACCCTCTTGTGGATAAGCTCACAATGTGCCAAGCATTGCTGTGCAACTGTGATTTTCTACAAACCACCAAAGAAAATAAATTCCAGTGTTTTTCCTGGTGTCTCTGAGTATTTATTACCTTAACAAGGCCCTCTGTTTAATGTACATTTATATTTTAATGTAAAGTTTATTATGCATTTTGCTCAAGTATTTTGAGTTGTAAGCAAAATACATAATCTTCAGTAAAAATGTCTAATTTTACTTCCTGTCAAACAGTAGCCCTGAATTTGCATTTAGATAACACTTTAGAAATCTCCATTGTGCAGCTATAATGAGATAAATTATTGATCTCCACTTATGGGCTGTTTATGAAATTTGTACATCTAGAACTTATCAAAACAGTGTTACATCATCCAAGATTGAACCCTATAAAATGTAATAAAAAGGGAAGAGAGGGAAATTTTGCAAATTCTCCTTGTGGCGGAATGGGCTTGTTTTGCTTGATAGGCCCTATTCCACTCCCATGTCTCTCCCAGGGGTTGCCAACTTTTCCTGGAAGGGCTAGCTTTCTCTCTGGATAAACCGTTGCCACCACCTGGCTGTTTGAGGAACTGCCTGCTGGGGAAGATCAGGGTTTCCCAACTTCCTTTCCAATCATGAGGCCTAGCCTCAGTCTCCCTTGGTTCCCCTCTGCTGGGTTCCGCAGATTGGAGGTCCTGGAGGAAAAGCTGCTCGCCAGCTGCCAGCCTTCCTCCCCCCTCCTATTTAGATACCACATCCAAGACGGTGGGGCATTTGTGGTACAGAAAACTGTTCTCCACATCTAAGGTTTAAAAGTATTTATTGAAAACAAAATGGCTACAAGTATATTTTTAGCTCTGCACCAGATTGATCAAAGGTTTCAAAACAAAGGAGATATAAACACAAATCCTCTGGCCCTCTTCCTCTTCCTAGCAGTTGTTGAAAATAGGGTAGGTCCTTAAAGCTTAGAAAGTTGCAATTCTCAAAAAGTTCTCATTACCTGGCAGGCTGAGAGAGCTCCCAGGATGAGCACATGGTTCAAAAATGGCTGCTCCCTTCACAGCCCCAGCAAGGTGTCTGCTCTCTTCAGTGACCCAAGAGAAAGAGAAGAGCCCTTACCCCTCTCTTCCCAGAGTTTTATCAGATCCTTGGCCCCACCCTCTTTTGACCTGGGTCAAGATATCTTTTCCCCTTGGTCAGGTAGCTCTTCCTGATGTTTCTCTGGAATTTCTGAGTCCTCCAAATCTATGATACCTGATTGGAGAAGTGGAGGAAAAAAGACAAATAAAATGAAAGGGTAGGAGAGGAGCCATTTCCCCACACTCCCAATAAGAATAATTACTGAAATGTTTGTTATCGGGGTTGGCCAACAACTGAAAAGGGTGCATGGGATTTCTCATCTTTATAATGCAATAAAAAGGCTAAACTTCAGAATTTGCCAGCAACTAGAATCTATAAAATAGGCTATTTTTTCCCCCAACAGAACAGCAGTTTCCAGGGTAACTTGCTATTTGGTGCCAATTATTTGAGGATCTGAAAACTGCTTTAAATAACTTTATTGTAGAAACAGTTAAGAGCCAGATTCAAAATCCTCTGAAGTCATTGTGAAGCTTTTCATTGATTACGAAGGGCTCTGGATGAGGCACAAAATAGTGGGAATTGTAATTTATCTTTAAATGCTCAGAAATGCCTCAGACTTTTAATGAAATGTCTATAGATCTCAGAAAAATGTCAAATTAAATTGGCTTGATTATGCTTAGATGTATCTACATATATAAAAAGCTAACAGTGTTTTTGTTGATGATAGTATAACTCAGTAACTGCTGGGCCAATTCCTCTGAAAATTCCCAGCCACTATAGTCAGCCAGGTGAGAGTGTTTTTAGATGTTTACATACCTGAAATTTCACACCTGGCCTTTTTCCTGGCGCTCCATGGTGAAGGACATGCAGCTACCTGTGTGTAACTGTCACGTTTAGAATATTCACTCAGATGGCCAGATATGAGCAGTGAAAATAGTACATAGGCAGTAACTCGAGTGGAAGTGAAACACATACACACACATACACATGAGGGAGAGGGAGGGAGAGGTGGCATTCAAGGGAAGAGAGGGAGAGAGAGGAATGGGATGGGGGGGAGGCATGCAAGGGAAGAGAAGTGAGAGAGGGGAGACAGTGAGGGGTGGCGTGCAAGGGAGGAGAGGCAGGGGCCAGGCACCCAGCATCTTGATATGACCCACCCACCCTAGCGGAGGAAAAGGGAAGGGAAAGAGGGAGAGGGGTAGCATGCAAGGGAAGAGAAGTGATAGAGGGAAGAGAGTGAGGGGCGACATGCAAGGGACGGGAGGGAGGGGCCAGGCACCCTAGATTCTCTGAATACTGCAGTTAAGTTAAGAAAACCAGGCACGCATTACTCAGGAGTAAGCTCGGTACAGCAACCGTGACATACTTTGAATGGCTGTGTCGCGCCCCTCAGAGGGTTTCCTCAGAAGCAACACCCATTGCCACCAACCAAACTTATTCCCAGGTAAAGGATCATGACCAGCCAGCCTAGATGTGTGGGAGGGGTGCCTTTCCATCCCCCCCCCCCCAGGAATGCGGGCACACACATCAATGACCTTTCACAGTATCAGGCTGCGTGTTTGCATGAGCACATACTGCTGGCCTCTGCAATTGACTTGCTGCTACTGTTCCTTTCCCATTTCACCACATTAAGCCACAGCAACGCGTGGCTGGGCCCTGCTAGTATTTTCATATTATAGTTAAGGTTGCAGTCCTAGGTATACTTTTGTGGGAGTAAGCTCCACTGAATTACATGCGACTTAATTATTGGTGGACCTCCTTCAGCTTATACCCTAAGTGTATTATAAACTAAGCAGCCACAGAATAGGGGGGAATGACTTTTATATCCTTCACAAGTTTTTTTTTTAATTCCATGTGTACAGGATTCTGGAATTGACATTGGTGATATTTCTGAGAGGAAGGCCTTGAGGAAGAAGCTGCAGTGCAAGACCTTTCGATGGTACCTTGTGAGCGTCTATCCAGAAATGAGAATGTACTCAGACACTGTTGCATATGGTGTGGTAAGAGTTTTCCTCCTTTACCTTGTCTATTCTTAAGGGAAATTATTTCTTCAGATGGATGGAACTTCCAAATGAAAACTTTGGTACACACTTGGGGCTATCATTAACTAATTGCTTGGCACATGGCTTTCTGATGTACAGTTAAATTGCTATTGTACCTTGCACTTGTAATACAGTCTGCTGCAGCATTTGTATCTTCTTTTTTTGCTTTGATTTAATTCTGAACATATGATTATTGGAAATGCAGTGCTTCTAGGTAGATGAATGCAAGCTTGGAAACTGTGTTACCCCATCAACAGTCCACTTGTAGGAGCTATGACCATGTCTCAGCCACCTCATTAAAATGAGCTGTCTCAAGTTACAAAATATGTTGGTCAAGGGATGGAACACCTTTTCCCAAATGTAGCCACTAATTACCTGAAATAATGAGTTGTTTGGGATGGCAGCCTGGCTCCAATTAACTAATGAGTACCAAGGTGATTGTAATAAAGAGGAAGTCAGTCCCAGAAACGTTATATTTGCAGTCTAAACCCAAAAGGTAAAAAGGTGATGAACACTTTCTACCAAATATGATTAGTTTACCATGTGCTATCTAGGTGATATAAGCAAAACATTTGTTTCTCCCCAGCCTGCAGCACTGCCTGACTCCTGTGGTTTTATCCTTCTTCCATCTAGTACAGGGGTCTGCAACCTGTTGCTCCGGAGCCGCATGCGGCTCTTTCTGCGTTATACTGCTGCTCTGCATGGCCTGGAGGTCGGAGGGTAGTATGGGCAAGCCCCTTCAGCCCTCCAGAGCAGCGCTGGAAGGAAAGGTGAGTGGAGGGGCCGAACCAGAGGCAGCTCTGTGTAGAGCCGCCTCTCCGGCTCGGTAGATCTTCGGGGCCATGGAAAATGGGTCCAAATGGCTCTTTGGGTGGTAAAGGTTGCTGACCCCTGATCTAGTATATTTGATCTTATCCTTCCTCCAGGCATCTCAAAAGGTCAAACATTGTAACTTTCTCCCCAACAAACATCATTCTCTCCTCCATTTTATCCTTACAGTAACACTATGAGGTAAGTTAGGCTGAGAGAGTGTAACCCAGGAAGCTTCCATGGCACAAGTGGGGATTTGAACCTGACTCTCCAAACTTGCTCTCTATAACCCCCCACCCATTTTGTGGTAGGATGGGCTAAGACAGTGGTGGCGAACCTATGGCACGGGTGCCAGAGGTGGCACTCAGAGCCCTCTCTGTAGGCACTCGCAAACAGAGTGCCCCCCCCCCATCTAGGCTGGCCTGGGCCACTGGGCTCGATTATTAGCATTAAACCTAAGACCTAGTTTTGGGGAAGCAGTGTAGGTAACCCTGTTAAGCGCTGCCAAACCCCACTGATTTTCATGGGAAGAACTGAAGCGTGATCCTTTACCTGGGAGTAAGCTCAGTTGCCAGCAGTGGGACTTGCTTCTGAGTCAACCCTCCTAGGGTCGTGATTCACCCATTGGAAGAGTTGCACGGTTGCTTCAAAGCAAAGCCACCGACTACCACCAAGCTTACTCCTGAGTAACGCATGCCTCGGAGCCAACCGTTTTTTAAAAACTAAAACCTCAGTATTCAGGTTAAATTGCCGTGTTGGCACTTTGCGATAAATTAGTGGGTTTGGGGTTGCAATTTGGGCACTCGGTCTCGAAAAGTTTCACCATCACTGGGCTAAGATAATGAGTAGCCCAGGGTCCTAGCAAGCCTAGGGTCTTGCACCAAGATCTTCCAGATTGCAGTCCAACAGCTAACTGCTGCACCATGCTGGCACCTTTCCATGGGAGTTTGTAGCACCCTTTGATCTGGGACCAGTGCATCAAAACGTTTGCCTCTGCATAGTAAGCACAACCACATAACAGAACAGCTTGAACCAACTGAAACTGCTACTTACAGAAACACAGCCCCATAGCCACTGAGGCACCAATTTGTGAAGCCTTTGGAAAACAAACCTAACAGTTTAATTTGCTTTAGTTCAAGATCTCGTGTGACTCTGCTGATCAGAGACTTTCCCGTCCCTGTCATGTAAAAAATCTGTAGAATCAGTCTTCCCTTTATCTCCTCCCATCCCCCATTTGTTTGAATCTGGATGTCAGATATTATTGTTGTAATAATTCACTTCCATCATGACCTTAATTTGAAATAACTTAAGTATTCATTTGTTTGTTGAGTTATTTGATGTCTGTTTTCCAAAAGATGTCTGTATCAGTGGTGCAGTAGAAATAATATGTTAGTGGCAGCAGATCACTGCCTTTCACTACCTTTTTGTTCAACTTCTTCAACTGCGATTCCGCAGAAATCTCTAGGAAGTGATTTTTCTAAAGAATCTTCTGAAAGCATTTTAGGAACCTGCTTAAAAAGAAGCTCCTTGAGTAGAAGGGAAGAGAGTAAATGAATACTAATGGATAATCAGGTACTATAGAAAGGGTTTAGCAAAGACAAGCCAATGAAATATTCATTGCATCAAAGCTAAGGCTGTTTTGTTCATTGTGTTTTACAACATAATACCAGGGATCTCTACCATCATACCTGTGGGCAGCAAGGTGCCCAATAATACCTTTCTAGGAGCCCACCACCTGTTTTTAGAAAGTGGGCAGTACCAAGATGTTGCTTTTGCCCAACAATGCTTCTAATTTACAGTCAAAGGCTTTCTCGGCTGGATTCAACTGGTTCTGGTGGGTTTTCCGGGCTGTGTGGCCATGGTCTGGTGGATCTTGTTCCTAACATTTTGCTTGCATCTGTGGCTGGCATCTTCAGAGGTGTATCGCAGAGTGAAGTCTGTTACATACTATTACACACAATGCTTCTAATTGGCTATGCCAATTTTTAAAAACATTGCTTTGACAGCAGGTGCCATCACAGCACAAGAATCTTCACTGTGTGACTGAAGGTAAGCTGCAGCAGCAGTTCTGTGACTGGTTTCACCTCCTGTGGCAGCTGCACCTGTCTCACTGTGTCATGATTTCAAATGTGCCCATAAACTGAAAAACATTGAAGAATCCTGGCATAATACACTCTATTATAAAATTGTGCAATATCTCAGGATTTTCATTTTTGCCAGAACTTGGAAAAGCATTCTAAAGATTTTCTTGGATTTCAGGAGTTGTAGCCCATCGATTGCCATGCCTGTTCCTCATCCATGAAGGTTAAAGATGTTTAGTGCTTTCATGTTGTTAAAGTGAAAGCAGAAGTGTGGACTTCTCTTAAAGTTCAGGCAATACAATCAAGTTGCTCTAGTACAGTGGTGGCGAACCTATGGCACTCGCCCACAGAGTTCATCATGTGGGAGGGGGTGGAAAATCCCCCCCACACACACACACACATCTAGGCTGGCCTGGGCATGATCCTTTACCTTGGAGTAAGCTCAGTTGCTGGCAATGGGGCTTGCTTCTGCGTATACCCTCCTAGGATTGTGATTCACCCATTTGAAGCGTTGCACAGTTGCTTCACTAAGCTTACTCCTAAGTAATGCGTGCTTCGCAGCCAAACGTTTTTTCTAAACTAAAACCTCAGTATTCAGGTTAAATTGGCGTGTTGGCACTTTGTGATAAATAAGTGGGTTTGGGGTTGCAACTTGGGCACTCGGTCTCGAAAAGGTTCTCCATCACTGCTCTAGTATGTTCCATTTCTGATAACGTCTTGTCCCAGATAGACATAGATCTCCTAACATAATATGCAAGATAATGCACAATGCATTTAATATCTGTAGGATTAATGTGACATTGCAAATGAGGCTCATTTTGTTACACACTAAAATTTATTCATAGTCCTCAAAAAAACCCATCTCTGCTTTTGCTTCATAATTTTATCACTTGAACATCATATATAATGTAGGTGCATATTAAAGTATGAAAAATCATAACATTAAAACTTAAAAGAGCACTTTGTTTTAGCTAGTAGAAAGAAGTAAGAACTCAGAAGTATGCTTAGGTTTCCAGAATAAGATGGCTAACGGCAATAATAATGTTTGCTAAGCAGCCTTCCTTTTTAAAAATAGCAGATCCAAACTCAGCTAAGAGTTTCATTAAATGTGAGGAGGCTTCTGACATATTGCTAGGAATGAGGTCAAAGGCATCTTTGATCATCGATAAAAATAGAAGCAAAAAATGGCAGTGGAATAACTGAATTTTCTGTCACACACTTGTTGGATTAAGCCAACATTTATTTGACAAGCATAAATTAAAAGCTCAGATCAGCCCAGCAAAGGTAGCCAGATTTCTTACAGCAGCTCTGAAGGAAAGCTGATATACTAAAGGGTATTTGTGCTATACAGGAAATTGACTTGACACAGTAAAGTCCAATAGTGAATCCAACTGTTCACTGACTACTTTACTATACTTTTGGACATTGTGAGAATTGCTTTTTGTACTATCACTTTATGTTATGGATCCTCTTCTTTTATATATGTATCACAATAGTCATTTAAAAGTAACTGGTTGTAGACAGCCCTGGGGATCCATGTTATTAAATGGTTTTCACTTGATTTGCTTATAAAGCAAAGAATTCAACATTAATTAGAATGCTTTGATCTGGACTGATGTATTTTAGGAAGCCAAGATCCCCTTGGTATTATTATTATTATAGGCACTGGAACATCACATAAATAGCTTCAATTTCTTTAGAAGACAGTTTTGCCCAGGGGGATGAAGATCATAGGAAGAATAATCCTAAATCTACTTGTGGTGTGGGAATCATAGTAAAGATCTCTGAAGGTATATTTTGAATAAAGGTGTGTTTTTGGACAGACTGAACCAAAAAAAAGGGGAGGGGAAAGCCATTTCAGCTTTTATACCTCTTTTGACTGACAAAAGGGGACACCATCCCAAAGGAGCCAAAAAAAGCAAAAATAATTTTTAAAAAGTGTTTGGAGGAATATTTTTTACCAAGGGAAATTTCTGTGGAGCTCTGGGAATGCTGTGATAGAGGCACCAGATTTTCATTGTAGTTTGGTGACAATTGGGCCGGGGAGTCCAATTTTATGAATCTGCATTTTAGGTCCCGTTGGGGATCCATAATATTGGGCCCCATAAACTAATCTTCACCAAACTTGGAGGTTCATATAAGGAGAGTCACCAAAAAGTATAGTGCAAATTTAGTGCTTATATATTTTAAAACAGCCTGCCCAAAGTCCTGTAAAAGTTCTCCACTGACATAAGACTGACCTATATCAGAGCTGAGAAATCAGAGAGAGAAAATCTTCCCATCATAAGGAAACTATTGGGAAATCTTTGTAGGAATGGGAGGGGGGGTGAGGTGGAGGCATCCAATTTGCAGTTTAGTTTCTGGTGAATCCCTTTACAAGAACCCCAAGTTTGGTTAAGATTGGGTCAGGGTTTCAATTTAATGGGGGCCCATTTTTCTTCATTGGAAACAATGTAGAATGGACAAGGCACCCTCTTTAGAGTCCCATAATATTTGACCTCCTGACCCATTTTTTTGTTACTGAACTTGGGGATTCCTCTAACAGAGGAACTTGGGGATTCCTCTAACAGAGGATTCCTCTAACAGAGCCCTCCGGGGGCTGGGTGGTATATAAGATTAAAACATAAATAAATAAATAAATAAAACAAAAGTCACTAGAAGCTACATTGAAAATCTGGTGGCTCTATTTTAACCCCCCAAGAACCTCACAAAGATTTTCCATATGATTTAATAGACCCCCCCCCCAAAAAAAGCTGTAAAAAATTCATACTGGTATGGAGATTCAGCTTTTAATAAAAATACCAGAATCCAACCTGCCCCCCCCAAAAAAAAAAATTGGTCACACTACTAATTTAAAGGGGCAGCCGTGTTGTAGCAAAATAAAAGTCCAGTGGCATCTTTATAACAACATTTCTTTCAATGTGAGTTTTTGTGAGACATGTTGACCATCAGGTATTAGCATTCTGGGAACTGTATACTGTGCAGTTACTGATCATTATGCAATACTACATTACATTTTAATACTCTGTTTTTAAGCTTTGGATTTTTATTCTCCAATACTTAAACGATACAGCAAAGAGATGGCTGTGATCAAATGTAATACTATACTAGGCCTTTGTTAACAAGTTTTCTTCTGTTCCTCTGTCTTTTTTGTACTTCTCTGTAGCTGCAGAATTCCTTAAAAAGTGATTTGTGCCTTGATCAGGGGCCAGACACAGAAAATATTCCGATCATGTATATCTGCCATGGAATGACACCACAGGTTAGTAAGACTAATGATCTTTTATCGTGCTGCTGTTTTTAGTCACTTGTGTGAGAGGAACCATATTGTAACTGTCAGTGAAATTTTTCTCTACTGCAATATCTCCTTAGGCTGTTTGTTATCTATCTTTTAAAAATTTGGAGCAGTAGTTGTGCCTTGATGTGAGAAGTCATTGGTGTATTAATTAGTCAAGGAGCCTCATTTATTCTGGAAGAATCTGAACAAAAGAAATTATATAGAGCTATGTTTATCAAAAACTGTTGGCATACACTTTTATTATTTGTCTTAAAAATGCACACACACACACAGAATGCTTAATGTGAATGTGATAGGTGTTTCCCATCTTGAATTGCTGTACCTTTGCATTCCAGCAATGTGATTTTGAAACCCAACCAACATCTGTACACTCCTTGAAATAATATTTTAGAATGCGCTTTACTTCTTTCACTAATTATTTCCCAGCACATACTAAACCAGAAAAGATATTGTTGCACTTTTTGGTCTAGCCAAAAAAAAAAAACCCAGCAAAGATTCAAACTAGTCACTGATAGACAAATACTGTGCTGACCTGCTGAAATGAGGCACCAGTGAAGACACAGGTGTTCATCAGGGGGTTTTTGGGGGGAAGGGCTCAGGCGGCTGTTGCTGGGCATGGGGAAATTATTCCCTTAAATTTGAAAGACCATATGAAACACAAGAAATAGGTGTTTATGTTTGTGCATTTTTGTATAATTATCAGCTATCTGTGAAATTTTTTGAATTTGTGAAATTAGTTTGAAAAATATTTTTATGTTACTGGTTTGCTTGTATGATGCAGTAATGTTTCTTTAAATTATTTAACAAAATATTAAAGGCGTAAGATAAGATTGTATCACACTCCAGACTAAGAACTGAAATAATTCATTGCTAAACATCAAAGCCTTTTATCAAATAACATTATCACACTTTATTTGAGCTGTGATGTTGCCATATGTTTGTCAGTAACCAGATGAATATACTCCAAATGTGAATAAATATATAATAGATGTATGTTTAAAAAATAGCTCTGAGATATGCCAGAAACTCAATTCTGTTTTTCTCAGGTTTTATAGTCCAAGAAGAGCTGCCTTGAATTTTTACCTTTGGCAGAGTTTGGGGAACTTTACCCATTGCCTTTAATACTGATCACTGTGGAGAGAATTTGCTTGAAGTGTCAGTTATGAAGAAAGAAATATTTGAGAATCCCATTGTTTACTGTTACAAGTTGCACAGGCTGTAGTTTGCCTTCCCAACCCCTCCCTTTAATTATATTGATAGCCAGTATTTGCCTGCGGAGCTTTGGTATTCTCCAAGTAATCAACAGGCTCTTGGGTAGTTTTCAAGTTGCTGGCAGTCATTATTCTTACCTTCTGAAATTATTCTTAATTCAGTTTTGATTAATTGTCCATTTGCAGTAGTTATGCTGCAGGAAATGCACCATTACAAATTCAAATCAGAAATTTCTGATGATAGTCCACAAAAGTACAAAAAAAGTCTCCTTCAATTAGTATCCTTTTGCATTTAATGGAACTATTTTGGGAACAAGTGCATTGTGAGTTAGAATCTTTCAGCACAGTTTTGCATTTCCACATTAAGAGCCAGGTTTGTCCTAGAAAGATTAAACCCTTTTAGTCCAATCTTCCCTATAAATTAGCTGCCCACCCTGCAGTCAGTGCCTAGTGTGTCTGTCACACTGTATACCATCTGCTTTCACCCTGTCTCTTTGGAGCTCAGTGTGGGCATTGAACTCTGCTTTCCAGCATCCATTTTTCAGGACAAGGTAATTATCACCTTTATTCCCCTGAAAATCTCTCTCTATTCCAGGCCTTTATACTCAACTCAATCTATATGCTAGGACTGTGTGGATTCTTTGTGTGCTTTGACCATTTGTCTGCTTGTATTTTTATTATTTTACTTTTTCTAATAAAATTGTTAAACTTCTACTCGTGATTTCTGTGGATTTCTTGAAGAAACCACCTCTGTAAATTCCGGTGGAAAAGATCCTGACTACTCCTCTCAGTAAGCAAGGTCTGATCATCCTAATTCCCCACTCTAAGGGCAGACTTAAGAGTAACATTACCAGTTATGTTTCAGTATTTGTAAGGTATGTGCACTTAAGATTATTCTGTATCATACTGGTGGATAATAGGCAAATTATACCACATTTTATCCTAGAAAAGACCTTGAGGGGGATATCCTCAGAGACAAAATATTGCAACCCAGGATGTGAGGCAATATCCACAATAATTCACATATGTCCAGAAGCAGCAAAAAATATTGAGATGGATGTGTGGATGGGCTGTATTTTTATATAATCATGTTCACCCTGATGTCTCTTAGCAATTGTAGGCACGTGTATGACCAGATGTTGAAGGAAACTTTGCATAAACCTCCCCCGGAAATGTTCCCAAGAAGAAATCTCATATATCTATGCTGCATTGTTGCTTTTCAGCTATTTAACTCAATTCAAATACAACTGTTTGCCTTAGCTATATGACACTTATTGATCGTCTAAGATTTGGTTTAAAAATCCTCATTGATTTCAGTGGGATTTACTTCTAAGTGACTATGCCTTATGCTGCACTCTACTTGGCTGAAATCTGCTGTGAGTCATGAATTAAGGCAACAGTGGAAGCAGCAGCTCATAGCAATAAGGAAGCCAGGAATGATTCCATCTTCCCATGTTCTAACTAAGACTGCCCTCATGAACTGGAACATATTTCCATTGCATAAGTTAGTCTGAAAACTGTGTTCTGTCTCTATCATTAAGACCTACAGTACAGTTCTAAACATGTGTACTGAGAAGTTCAATGGGATTCATTCCCTAGTGAATGTGCTTCCAATTGCAGTCTCTGAGATTTCCTTTAAAAAGTAAGGATGCCCAGATTCCAGGCATAACTTGACCAAGTGACAACTATGGCAATCCTTTCTGACTGCTATTTTAAAAGAAGTAAGTTTTGCCATCAAACTTAAGATGCACATGTTGGACCTAATTGAATAAATATCTGGGGGGGGGGGGGTTAGCTTCATTTGATTTGCAGATTTACACAATTCATGAGCGTTCCTAAGTATAAACCTTCAGCATCACACCTACAATTTTGCTGATTTTCAACAGATTGAAAAGGAGCATAGTGAAGGCAGACCGACTCATCATGTTGGGTGGCTACATAAAGGTAGCCCATGCCCATTATTATCTTCCATTATTTGTTATTTGTTTTGTTTTTTTGCTGAAAAGCAGAGGCTCAAGATCCATGGAATCTGCCCAGAACCACAGCTTTCAGTTTAAGCAGAAGTGTTCTTGAATATGCTCAGGACTTCCTGCATGCTGTCATGTTCAGGGCCTGCTTCAGTAATCACATGAGGCCTATGATTCATGGAGATGGAGGTGTTTCAGGTCTACCTGGTATGGAGATGTTTCAGTAGTGAAAATGTCAATGGGGAGAAAATGTAATTCTCCTTCTCAGTGGTCCCAGTGCACACTTCAATCTTGTATTGCCATTATTTTGCATACACTTAGTAGAGGATGAAGAAGCTTGTTTCTATATTGTAAATATTTCTGCCTCATACTTTCTACTTAATGAGTATCAAAAATGGAGCATAGTAACAAGAATAAAGGTTCTAATTCCCTTTAATATCATTCATACATGGTTCTGACCAAAGGTAATTAGTTTAGAAACTAAAGGGAAGAAACCTTTTAAATGTTCTTAATTTTCAACCATAATCTTAGAAAAACACTCAGTAATCACAAAATATTCCAGATAAGATTCCAGATGCTGGCAACATAAAATGTATTACAAGGAATTAAAATAGCTACTTCATATTTTACAGGTCACATTCCCTAACAGGCGATTTAACATTTGGGTCAAACAGATTGACATAATGTGCAGACACCACAATTATGTAAAACACTTGTCTGCCTCTTGTATATTCTTTCAAATTCTTGACCTTTTTGTCATGCATCTCTTTCTGAAAAGAAAAAAAACACTTTTTTATCAACTCTTTCATTTATCTACTAGATGTTTCACCCTCTGTTATTCAACATATTTTTATGAGACATTGCATGTTAACAAAAATTAAAGTATGGAACCAGTTGAACCTAATGAGTTCAACATGATTGAAATCCGCTTTGATCAGACCATCAGCCATAATTCTGTTAGTCTAATCTTCTCAGAATCAATGTGAATGTTGATTTCAGCTTCACCTGAAGTCTGATCTTCACTTTGTTCAATTCTAGTAGGAGGTTATAATTTCGTTTGAATACATAAGGAGGTTTCAAGTTTGTCAGAGCTTCAGAAGTAACTTTTTTTCAGAGAAAAATTCACGTACCACATTGTGCCACTGCAGTAGTACTACTATAAGAAATGGATGGTGCATCAGTGAGCAATATATCTTTTGCATGTAGAAAATCTGCTGTCTCCATGAAAGAGTCATAAGTTACAGGTATAGACAGATCTGGAATTCCAGAGAGCTGCTGCCAGGTAAACTAGAAAGTTCTGACTAGCATGATGTAATGGTCAAGATTAAGATAAAGTAGCTCCAAATATTCTACTTCACTTTGAAAAGAGAAAGGTGTGGGAAATACTAGGATTCTTACAAGCCTGAAATATATTTAGTAGAAATATTTGGAAAAGGTGAATGAAGAAATAATATTCGGTCATGACTGCAATGCCAGAGCTCTGAGCAACAAAACTGAGTTGTTTGGGTAAAAAAGTAAAGGTGCAAGTAGTAGATCATTACTGATCCATGCATGATGTAACAACTTTTCCAGACAGACTTTGTTTATGGGGTGGTTTGCTATTGGGGTGTTGTGTGGTTTCTGGGCTGTATGGCTGTGTTCCAGTACCATTTTCTCCTGACATTTCGCCTGCATCTGTGGCTGGCATCTTCAGAGGATTTAATGGTAGTAAAGCAAGTGGAGTATATATACCTGTGGAATGTCCAGAGTGGGAGAAAGAACCATTTGCCTGTTAACAAGTGTAAATGGTGCAATTAACAAGCTTGATTTGCATGTGTTGGTTGGGATCCACCCATTTAGCATGTGAGTAACCGTAAAGATAGCATAATCAATTAGTAAGGGCATCTGTATTGTAGTAGCCTGGCCTTTTGATCCCTTTGATTGCTTACTGTGTAGAGTGGTGGGTGGTGTTCATTAGTCACTGTCTTGTTCTGGTGGTTTTTCTGGGCTGTGTGGCCGTGGTCTGGTGGATCTTGTTCCTAATGTTTTGCCTGCATCTGTGGTTGGCATCTTCAGAGGTGTATCACAGAGGGAAGTCTGTTACCCACTGTGTCCACGCGAAATGTTAGGAACAAGATTCAGACCACAGCCACACAGCCCGGAAAAACCACCAGAACCAGTTGAATCCGGCCGTGAAAGCCTTCAACAGTCACTGTCTTGATTCTAGTGTTTTTCAGTACTGGTAGCTAAATTTTGTTCATTTTCATGGGTTCTTCCTTTCTGTTGAAATTCTCCATGTGCTTGTGAATTTCAGTGGCTTCTCTGTGTTGTCTGACATGTTGTCTGACATGTCTGACAGACATGGCTTCTCTGTGTTGTCTGTGTTGTCCAGAATATCTGTGTTTTCAAATAATATTTTGTGCCCAGGTTGATTTATCACATGTTCTGCTATTGCTGATTTTTCTGGTTGAACACTACCCACCACTCTAGGCAGTAAGCAATCAAAGGAATCAAAAGGCCAGGCTACTACAGTGCAGATGCCCTTACTAATTGATTATGCTATCTTCATGGTTTCTCACATGATAAATGGATACATCCCTCCCAACACATGCAAATCAAGCTTGCTAATTGCACCATTTACACTTGTTAACAGGCAAATGGTTCTTTCTCCCACTCTGGACATTCCACAGGTATATATACTCCACTTGCTTTAGATCTTCTGAAGATGCAAGCCACAGATGCAGGCAAAACATCAGGAGAAAATGCTGCTAGAACACGGCCATACAGCCCAAAAACAGCACCCCAGTGATTCCGGATGTGAAAGCCTTTGACAATACATGGTTTGCTATTGCCATCACTAATCATCTATATTGTAACCCCAGCAAACTGGGTAATGGAAATGTTCCTTGTTCATAATAATGCAGTGGTTCTCTACCTGAGGCTCGGGACCCCTTTCGGGGTCGAACGACCCTTTCACAGGGGTCGCCTAGGACTCTCTGAATCAGTGTTCTCCATCTGTAAAATGGATAAATGTTAGGGTTGGGGGTCACCACAACATGAAGAAGTGTATTAAAGGGTTGCAGCATTAGGAAGGTTGAGAACCCCTGTAATAATGCCTTAGTGAAGTGTGGTAGAGTTGTGTGTGTGGGTTATAGTGGTTTTTAGTAGGAGAAGATCTTGTGTACAGACCACTTTAATTCCTGGTGTATCACATATGATTGGTCTAGGAAGTATCAAGGATTTGTTTTGCCTTTCTACTATTTTTTCTACTTTATTACATTTTCTACTTTAAAAAATGAGTTGGCTGCCCTAAAGACATTTTGAAAAACACAAGTGAAGCAATGGTATAATAAACAATCACTGAAGGAATGTCAACTCTGACTTTCAACTCTATCTGATACAGATATAACTGTGACATTTTATGGTAACAGTAAATAAATTCTGCTTAACAAAACACCAGGGCTGGTACAAGCTAAAAAAAGGGGAGGGGGGCTTCTGTGCCAAGTAAATCTTTGTTTCCTGAAGTTATAACTGTTTCAGTTCATGACTACCTAATCAAATCAACCAAGTAATTGTACTTGGTTATTCAGGCTTGGTTATTCAACAAGACTCTAGGCAGGAAAATATCCTCCATGGATGTAAATAGCTATATACTTCAGTCTGAGGGGAAAATAAAGCCCCATTAAAAACTTCTTAATGTCTTTTTGTGGGACTTGGGAATCCAAAGCAGAATTAAGTCTTACTGTAGCAGCAAGGATTTTGAGAAACATGTTCTTTGAAGACTTCTGCATGGGGCACCCTGTCTAGGGCTCTAGTCAGTTTTTGTTTGCTGTTTATTTATTTTATGCTGTGCAATAAACACATGTTTCTTATTATAAAATGTAAGAACATGTCCAGTTTTAATGAAATTTCATAGATAAGTGAAGGAGCATTAGAGGACTGATGTCCCAGGTCAAGGGAACATTCTGAGTTGAATTAATTCCAATTAAATATCTTCTAGGATGTTTTTCTGACTATGAATAATTTTCTGTGCTATGCAGGGGTGCTGAGAGCCACCACAGGCCTTAAACCATTATTTTCTTACATATGCATAAGACTGTTCTTTTATACATTTCATCTATAGAAACATGAACATCAAAAAAATGATTTTGGCTTCTAATTCTCAGTAACCATGTTATCCTTAGTATGGTGCACTTCCAGCTACCTCCAGATATTTTATCTTTTGAAGCACCATAGGTTGAGGGACTATCTCATGTAAACCAGCATCAGTGAGGTGGTGGCTCAAAAATCATAGTCAACCATGTTGAATTCTGATGAAAGATCAAGTAATAACAGCAGCACTGACTTGCTTTGATCCAGCTGCCTACGGAGATCACCTGTGAGGATGATCACTGCTGTCCTTGCATTTCCCCCTCTCCCCACTGCTAGCTTGGCTTTATGGATTAACTTAGAGACAGCATGCATCTGGAGGAGGCTTAAATGCCCCCAATCAGGCTCTGAAATTGTCTCCCATCTTGAGGGGATATGGCAAGTGGTGGGTTTCAGCAGGTTCGCACCAGATCCGGTTGTTAAAATGGTGCTTATAAACAACCAGTTGTAAAATTATTTGAATCCCACCACCAGAACTGGTTGTTAAATTATTTGAATCCCACAACTGGATATGACCCATTTCTTTTAATGTTGGATCCATGCATTTGTATTGCAGTTGGATCCATGCATTTGTACTGCATGCACATCAGAGTCATTGTAGAAAGGATTTCTGGTAGTCACAGAAGCAAAGCCTGTATGTAGAAGGTGGTTACCTCACATATACTGACTGTAATGTAAAACATGATACTGTGCAGTTTGCCACCCGGCAACATCACAAATTGCATACATGGATCATCTGCAGAATCCTATATGGAAGCCTGTGCATTTCAGAGTGTACAGCTGTGATTGTTCATGTGAATGCTGTTATAGAATTCCATTGGGGGAGGGCATGTGTAGGAAATATCAGTTCACAGGAACAAGACAGATAATAACACTTCAGTTGTATACAGAATACATAGCAATCACTATGAAGACCTGAGAACAGGGCCAGTCATTTTTCTTTTTTCCACTTGAATGAGAAAATGTTGCAAAATTATATTATTCACGGTCAGAGGAAATATAACTCATGCCCATTAACTCCAAAATCACTGTAAAAATGCTCTGGATTCTCTATATGTGTGCATCCAAAAAACAGAGCAGTGTAGGTTTTATGTACATATCTGGTACTACCTCTTAAAATCAACTAAACATAAAACTCATTTTATAATGCAGCAGGAGACAAACTGATTTCCCATTTTTTAAACATACTTGAAGTATGGTAATGTATACCAATCTGTTTTATTCAGGTGGCTATGACTAATTTTGATACTATGAAAAATAATGCTTAAAATACGAGTGGGATCTGCCTAGGAATTACTTGGAATTTACCCATCTCTAGCATTTTGACTTGAAAAAAAACCTTCCCCTTTTTAAATTTTGTTTCTCCTTATATGAAATGGGTCTGTGATTATTTTATACTGTTTTCTGTTCATTTACCATCAAATCTGTGCATTCGTTAATATTATTTGTACATCACTAAATCAGTGTCATACATATAAAATATATACTTTGTGTGTATCAAGTGTGGCATGGAAAAAATATACAGTATATGTACATAATTCTTTTGCACAGCGGTGGAAGCCTCCGGAGCAACAAAGGGGCATTTCAAAAGAACGATAACCTACTTGAGTGCAATGTAACTGATAAATGAATAGAATAAGAACACATTGCACTCTGCCACTAAACCTATTTTAATCTGTGTATAAATGTGCAGAATCTTATCATAAAGACACACATACAGTAACAAAGAAGTGATACAAGTGCCAACATAATTTTTTTTACAGACTTAAAAAGTATACCATTCAAACACATGCAGTCTCATAAGATCAAAAAACAATCACTGGCAAGCAATATCTCCTGCAGGAGAGAAAGGGGGGATATAAATCCAAACTCTACTTCATCATCATCTAACAAAGAACAATCCCCTTTTGTCCATTGAGTGCCTAAACGTTTCTAACTGAATCCCTGTATGCATTTCAGATTCTCTAAACATTGTCCAGCTCTGTTAGGTACCTTCCGATCCTCCCTAAAGGGGAAATACATCCAGTGCTGTCTGAGTCACCAATATAATACTTCTAGCTCTGAATTGTACTATTTGTTATGAACGGTTACACAGACTGTATTGAGCATTCCACAAAGTTTTATATGAGGGCAAGCAATCGCCTTACTTTGGGACGAACATATGCGGCTTAACGTGCTGATTCCACATAGAGATGGTTAATGCCGTAAACAGTTGTACCTGGAGTTAGATTTCAGATAGAATCCAAAGGAACTTCAAAATGGAACACGCATTTTGTCACCATTTTTGAACAAGGAACTCTTCATCAGTGTACTGATCATTTCATCTTTTCAAACATTTACTTAGTCGTACTTGGGTTCTATTCAACAATAAATTAATCATCGCTTTTACCTATTAGTATGAAAATAGTCAAATTGAAATAAGTAATTATAAATATGTATAAATAATTGTAAATATAATCTTATTTTACATATCATCTCATCAATTTAAATATACAATTTATTTAAAAAATATTTAAAAATATAAAAACCATAAATATTATCTTACCACTTTAAAATAATTTTTAAAATCTTCTTTATCTTTATTAACCTTTAATAGGCATAAAATTTTTAAAATCAATTTTAAATATATTTTACACAATAAATAGTACATTTATATAAATACCCATGAGTAACAATGAAGACTATAGCATGGGAGTAACACAGGAGATAGCAAGGTCACTGGTGGGAGCATCTGAATAGAAGTATCCTGGCCTTTGTTTCTTTTGTCTATGGTCATCCTGTGTTTGTGTGGAGCAAAAAGGCAAACTCTATGCTGGGGATAATTAGGAAAGGAATTGAGAATAAAACTGCAAAGATTGTCATGCCCTTATATAAAGCAGTGGTGCGACCGCACTTGGAATACTGTGTCCAGTTCTGGTCGCCGCATCTCAAAAAGGATATTGAGGAGATAGAAAAAGTGCAGAGAAGGGCAACAAGGATGATTGAGGGACTGGAGCACCTTCCCTATGAGGAGAGGCTGCAGCGTTTGGGACTCTTTAGTTTGGAGAGGAGACGGCTGAGGGGGGATATGATTGAAGTCTATAAAATTATGCATGGGGTAGAAAATGTTGACAGAGAGAAATTTTTCTCTCTTTCTCACAATACACTACTAAACCAGGGGGCGATCATTGAAAATGCTGGGGGGAAGAATTAGGACTAATAAAAGGAAACGCGCTTACCATTACAGCGTGTGATTGGTGTTTGGAATATGCTGCCACAGGAGGTGGTGATGGCCACTAACCTGGATAGCTTTAAAAGGGGCTTGGACAGATTTATGGAGGAGAAGTCGATTTATGGCTACCAATCTTGATCCTCTTTGATCTGAGATTACAAATGCCTTAACAGACCAGGTGCTCGGGAGCAACAGCCGCAGAAGGCCATTGCTTTCACCTCCTGCATGTGAGCTCCCAAAGGCACCTGGTGGGCCACTGCGAGTAGCAGAGAGCTGGACTAGAGGGACTCTGGTCTGATCCAGCTGGCTTGTTCTTATGTTCTTATGTTCTTATGTTCTTACATTCCTGACCTTCATTTGCTCCATACAGAAGAATATGACTTCCAGCATTTGAACCAAACTTAATAGTTGTTACCAAACTTTTAACTCCTCCTCACTTTCCTGGGAGGAGCCTCTTACCCAATCAAAATTCTGGGTGAACCCTAATCTCCATATCAACCCAGAGAGCCTGTCCCATGTATCTTAATACTCAGATCTATACATTATTTATCTTCTCAGGTACAAAGCCGTGGCCAACTGCAAACAAATCCATTCTCAAATCACCATGATACTGGGGATACTTCCTCTTCTCTGGTAAATAAAATTGGCTTGGAATCACTGGAGAACTTAAGTGTATGTTGGCTTGGAATCACTGCTTGGAATCACTGGAGGTGTATACTGGGGAGGGTGATTTCTGCAGATTTTCCCCTTCTCAGCAAACCTCTAATTCCCTCCCCCCCCCGCACTGATGTTCTTGGGGTCCCTTATCCCCCAAAAGCATGATCTCAGGAGAAATTTTGGACTAGAGCAGGAGGTGGGAGATAGAAAGTCGCACTGGCTGGATGTAAATCCCTTCCATTCTCAAAAGATTTGGTTCCTTGGACAAGGAAGCATCTAGCGTGTAGGTGTGAAGTTGCCCGGCATAGTTCTGTACTCAGCCAATGCCACACCAGTTCATCAAGGTGATTTGATCAGGAATTTGTTTCATATCTAATTCAGGAAGTTCAAACAAGATAAGTTTTCTAGATGACTGTATTCATGTAAAAATTATCAACATGCCTAGTGTCTCCCTAAGTTTTTTTTTAAAAAAAGAGAAAGGGATGTGTGCACACAATTTAACTGTTTTTGCAAACAATTTAACTTATAAAAAGTTTCCCACAATATAGGAATGCTTTGTGCTCATATCTCCGTAAAACAATCGACAGTGACGCTACAATTTGTGTAAATATCTTCAAGAGGATTTGAGAGAGAAACTAGAGATGTAGAGAAATGTTGCCTTGGTTTTCATTGAAAAAAATGAGGAAAATGTGGATCCTAGTAACACTTAAAATTCATAAAACTAATTTGAAAAGTATTAAGGTAAAATTATGGATGTAATATGTTTTGCTTTCAAAAAATGTTCAGCCCTGCATTGCACAAATAATAAATGGACCACATCAGCAAATATGGTATAAGAAGAGAACTATTAGAATGAATAAAGTGGTAGCTTGGATATTACAAATGAAAAGGAGGGGAAAACAATCAGGCAAAGCAGGGCATATGGAAGAAGACTTTTTCAAAGTGTTCCTAAAAATATGCATGAGATGCTGCTTGTTTACATTTTACAGATAAAAGCATTTTGAAAAGTTGACACATTCTAGGGTGATAACTGCTATTAATTATAGATGTTGCAGTTCTGAATACAAATGAAATATAAAATCAATTTCAAACTTATATAATGTGAAGCATTACAAGGGTAAAAGTTCTAGTGCTTGGGCAGTAGCACAAATAAGGGTCCATATTGGATTCAGTATTATTTACTAATTTGGGGTCAACTCGTAGAATACAAATTTCAAGATTACTCTTAAGTTATTTTAACTGACACCCTTAAATAGTATATGACCAACATGCATTTTCAAAACTCATGCACCACATTCTCTATCTTCATGCCTGCTATCTAATAGCTTTTAAATGAAAGACCAAGGGGCTTGGCCTGGACCACAGCCCCCCCCCCCTCCATTGAATAGCAGCTGTAGAGACAGGATAGTAAAAATATTGTGTTAGTGAATTTTGTGGGCTTGAATGAATGGACACATTCTAGTATTTTTTCTCAAAATTTATCACACTAACTATATGTGACATATCCCAAAAGCTGACTTAGTTCCAAAGGTGCTCAGTGGTAATTGATTGCTTCATTACTTATAAGTCTGATTCTTTTTAGGCTGCCTTTTGAGAGTTCACATCTGAACACTGCTCCTTGCTCCCAATGTTCAGTCCTTGCAAATATTTGGAGGGTTAAGTAGATGGAGGCTTTAAAAAAAACAGCTGGATTAATTTGAAATATGTATAGATCTTTTCGGTCTATTGGGACCTACCCTAGCCCCTATCTCTTCCCCTTACTTCTATCAAACACCTTTGTGCACAACATGACCATTTTGCTAATAGAAGAAGGGATGCTGTCTGCATGTTAAGATGTGAATAAGATGTCTGAGTATGAGATTTTAGAAATTTTTCATTGGCATTCACTCATTCACTGCAGGATGCCCTATGGAACAGCCTGGAATAAACTTTATAACTCAGTTGGTTTTTATTGAAATAACACTTGATGCAAGAAAACCTGTGTGTGTATTGTTGCTATGTGGTGGTTATACTTTGGCTATGAGTAGAAGCATTTTGAATCTCAAATGTCAAGGAAACAAATAAAGTTCTAGGCAATCCTATAGCTATGATTGGAGCATGGACATATGACCTTGGTTCAGGTGTTCATACTGGCTCTCAGTGGCCTTATTTTGAAGTAGTTAATATGTGATACAAGTGTGCACCTATAAGAAACTCAGAAATAAAGACCCAAATGGGGAAATTCTTTCACTGATTATCCAGCAGCGGAAACCCACCTTCAACTACCTTTCTCTACCTACTCTTCCCTCTTCCCATCTACTTCCTTCCATATCTTCCTTGTTGTCTTGTTTCTGTTTTTCTTGGCCTCATCTGCCTTCTGATTCTGCTTCCTCTTCCTCCTTGCCACTAGGAGGGAAAGAATGTGGCAGCCAGAGGAAGCAGGTGCTGAGTGCCAACTGTGTTTGGGCTGGAAGGAAATCATTGGCAAGCTGTAGGTTTCCTCATATTCCAATCATGATCAGTACTCCAACTTGCCATTTTCTCCAACACAGTGAAGCCCACTGAGTATGTGGGCAGTACTGACTGCTGACCAAGCCACAGGCTTCATGCCACCCAGACATCCTTGGTACTCAGCACCTGTATCCTGCCCCCACAGCCATGCAAATTGATTTTGAGTGCCAGGCTGGCTGTGTGCTCCCTGCCAAGCCATGAGCTTCTTTCTCTCATGGCAAACCACCGCACCCCTAGTCAATTCTTCAAGGGGGCTGAAAAGCAACCCTCAAGATGGCAATTGATTTCCCATTACAAGGTGTCATTTTTTTTCTTCAAGTTTGAGGACTTGTATATCACTGTCACTTTTTGTTCTCACTTTTCTCATTCCTTGGCAAACCTGGGCATTCACCCAGAATTAAAAGTAATGTTTTTTCTTTCTCATAGTGACATAAAGAGAAATTTTTACAAAGAACTAAATGAGGCTCAGTAAAAGAAAGATTAATGGGAGATATGCTGAAGCCTGATCTCCTGTACGTTTGGTTCCTAGCCAGATCAGGAATCTATGTATAACAAGTCCACAGATCAAATCCCTAGCCTTTATAATACATTTTATATTAATTAATTGATGATTGATTCATCTCACAGGTGAAGAATCTAAGAGAAAGAAGCACTCAAATTGAAAAACAATAAAAAGTTCCATTCAGTTTTGTTATTGAAAACTACATAGAAAAACAAGTTGAATCTGGAATATTAATATATGTTGGTTTTCTCCAGTTTGACTTTGTAAGGTTGTTTAGGTTGGAGCAAGGAGAAGTAATGTTTGGTGTAGAAAACAAGAGAGGAAAGCAGCAAGAGAAAAGACTTGTTAGATAATATAGTGGGCTCAGCACTTTCTTTGCTGTCTGTCTCCAGATTGCTACTCTTAGGGCAATACCTTCCTCCTTCTCAGAGGTTTCATACTCACTCTCTCTCACAGTTAGTGATGTAGCCAGGAATCTATCTCGGTCTCTGCTTTTTACTGTCAAATAGGTTAGTTTCTGAATAAAACATTCTGTATACTTTAATCACTTTACATGACTCTGTTGTGTAATTGCTCAGCTAACAGTTTATGCATTACAAAATAAGTGCTTTCATACAAACGTATGAAAATACATTGTGGTGCCCCCTGTTGGTGGGGAACATATGTGATGGAACTACTAGTCCAGTGGTTCTCAACCTTCCCAATGCCTTTAATACAGTTCCTCATGTTGTGGTGACCCCCAACCATAACATTATTTTCATTTCTACTTCATAAATGTAATTTTGCTACTGTTTTCCGATGGTCTTAGGCAACCCCTGTGAAAGGGTCATTCGACCCCCAAAGGGGTCACACCCCACAGATTGAGAACCACTGTACTAGTCCATTGTAAGATATGATATTCTATCATTAGTTGTCATGGCTATAGCCCATTTTAGGGGACATAGTACTTGGCTTTCTCTTCTGGACAAAGGTTTGGTGGCAGTAGTTAATCCACAACTGCCTAATCTTCTAGATTCAAAATAGATATTCTCTCCAACATACCATGCGCATGACCTCAATCTCTCATTAACCCAGTGGCTACAATTCAAAGAATTATATGATATAGTCCCAAAACCTGCAGTGGGGAAGCTTCAGACTTAATTACAGCTATTCTCAACAGATACTTGCTTTAGATGCAAGTTGATAGTTTGTGTATTTTACATGTGGCAGAAGAAAACCAGCCAACCCTGGATTGTGATACTTATCTCCACAGGATATTCCCAACAGGATAAAAACAGTTTATTTATAGTGTTGATGTATTGTGGCATTTATAGTTTTAAAATGTCCCTGATCTTTTAGTCTTGCATTTTGTAAATGCAATAGCTTTGTCATAGGTGAGGAGACTAATAGTACAATCTTAAGGACATTTCCTGGGTGGAAGCCCCATGGAATATACCTGAGTAGGATTCCAAATAAACAACTTTTGCTCTTTAGAACTACAGTCCTATGCAGAGTTATTCCAGTGTGAGCCCATTTATTTACATCAGTTCACTCTGCATAGGATTGCGCTGTAAAGCTACTATCCTGTACATTCTTTCTTATAAGATAGACCCATAGAGTTCATTACTTGGTTTTCACTTGGCGATGTGCTTAAGATCCCAGCTTTTTTCGCTTTACATGTAAAAAGAAACAAAGGCGTTTCATACGGGCAAATCATGGCCGGCCTGGAGGCGGTAAAAACACCGTCTCCAGGCGCCATTAAGCGAGCAGCTGCAGCAGCAGCCAGCGCCATCCTAGCGCCCGCCAGCGACCTGAAAGCGGCGTTCCCCAGAGCGCTTCCAAGCTCTTTTTGAAGCGCCCGGCGTAACTGCCGGCTGACGGCAGCGGCTTCATCTACTCCCCACCGGCACTCACCTTGTCCCGGGCCTCCGGTGATAAGCGAGCCTGGGACATTACCCTGCTTCGATCGAAGCGCGGGGCCAGAGAGCGATGTCCTGACACCGGCAGCGCGCCAGGCGGCTTTCAAAGAATAGCGAATAAATCTTGACACCGGCTCCCGCGGCGCCCGGCTGCCACGCCATCTTCCAGGACCGTCGATGCGGGCCGGTCCCAGCGTCAGTGCGGCGAGAAGCGCCCGACCAACCGTTCGCTGCCGTCGCGAGGAAGCGTATAAATCTTTAGCATCTGTTCTAAGAGCAAATTTCAAATGAACTCCCATTGAATATAGTGCAACTTTAAGTCAACTTACAAACGTAGTTTGTAAGCTAGCAACCTATATCCAACACAAGATAGCATGCTGATTGATATCAAGATCTATTGTGTTTTCATTTTTACATAGAAATAATGCAACCCAAAATTGCTGTAGTTTTGTTTTATCTTATTTTATTTTCATATCATGCCATATCATGATTGACTTGGGAGCGATAGTCATGCTGAAACACAGGTTGTGTGAACTATTATCTCTGCAATTCTTCTGCCTGTATAGTTGCCATGATTTGTCATGATCAACACCCCCTTTTGAGCTTCTGTGATTGCTCAGATCTCAGAACCATATTGATAGTCCCCACATGACAGTTCACCAGGCTGCAGCTTTTCATGACCATTGCCTTGCTCTCAGAAGTGCTCATGTAAGGACTGCCAGTGTCTGTCAGTCAGCTAACTGACATCCAAAATGCACTTGACTTTATTTTAGCATTTGTAAAGTAGAAGTGGCACAATGTTCAATTCTGAGGGTTTAAAAAATCTTGACAAGAGCAAGACACTGAAAAAACACTGCTAGACATCTCATGTGCAGTTCCTCCGGGGGTTCCACTTGTGGTAAATACTAATATCTCTTTCAAAATTCATGCAAAGAAGCGCACATTTTAATTCGGAGAAGGAAAGAAGATGCAGTCTGTTTGTTTCAGAGACTCAAAATGAACAAATATCTCTATGAAAGACCTCTAACATTTCATGCCACTTTGCTTCTTACTGTGAGTTATTACAGCTTAGTAAAATTAATTCAGTATTGAAGTTGTTTGGTTCTGCAATTATTCCTTTATCTTTTTGTTATGTTTCATTTATTAAGTACGTATGTACATAAATCTGTACAGCATTAATGCTTCACACAATGCAAAGTTTTAAAAACTAGAAATAATTCATACTTACATAGGGTTCGCCATTGATAGTGATTTTGTAAGAAGGCCTAAATCATAATAACCCCATCATGATGCTATTTTCAGCAACAGTTGTACCTGAGACAAATATCACAGGGAATCTGAAGCTTCTTTGGGTTGCAGAGATAAAATTCCCATCATGAATTGGGCCAGAGAAAGATGTTTGCAGATACCTCATCTCTGGCCAATTAAAATTGTTTCAGTGGCACAATGTTCTCCATAGCCACATTTCCAATATCAGAGTTCTCCATATCCAATATCCAACTCCTATATCAGAGTTCTCCATATCCTAATTTCTCCCTTGATTTGAGTGTTCTTAATTACCTGCTCCTGAGTACAGGTGCACAGCAGTGAAGCACAGCACAAATAGAATTGTGTTGCAGTCATATATATTAACATAATGATTTCTTTTTTATAATGTTTTTCAATGTCTCTATGTGCATCCTAGTAATGCAGGAAAAAAGATTAAAAGGTTATTAATTTTAATGATTTTATATTATCTTGTTATATTTTTTAAGCCAACTTGAGCCCTGAAGAGTCAGACTATAAATATTTTTTTAAAAAAAATCCTGGAAGTTTCAGCAAAGTAGACAGATATTACATACTTAGACATCCAAAACCTTTTGACAAAAGTCTTCTTTTAGCTGTCACAGGTTTAGACAACAGGTCCTTATATGTCTAATGAACTGGATAAGGAATGGCAGCCAAGAAATGATAGTCTCTGAAATATTTGGACTACTATGCACCATTATCATCATCATCATCATCATCATCATCATCATCATCATCATCATCATCATCATCATCATCATCATCATCATTATTGCTGTAGATTTCACAGCTGCCAGATCTTTAGCTGGTTGTTGGCCTTCATTACAATTCGAGCCTTATTACTATTATTGTTGTTGTTCTTCTTGTTGTTATTATTTGATAGACCGCCCAGTCCCCGAAGGGCTCTGGATAATTAGGATTATAAAAGTATATTAGACAATGAGAAAAAGACAACCAAATGATGAAGCAGTTCTACAGATAAAAGCTTAAGTATTTGAGGGCTTTTAAATTTAGAAAAAAGTGGGGGCCCACGAAACTTGTGGAAAGGAATTTCATTTCCCCATTTGCTGAGTCGACCAAGATCAGCATCACTTGCTCCAGGCTTGCCCATCACTCCCTCACAGGCTGTATTGGACATTGCTCGCCACCTCCCCCTGTCCACAGGCCTGCTTGGGTGGGTCTGAGTGACTGTCAACATCCCTGATGGTCTGGAACAATTGTCTCTGGGCTGGTGAGGCTGGAGGCAGCTGCCAAAAAGTAGGGGCGTTTTCTGCAAATGGGGGGATTTAAATTTTTTGGAGTTTTCTACTTTTTGGAGTTTATTTATTTATTTATTGGCGTTTTCTACAGACCCAGAGTGTCCCCCTAGTTTGCAGAAAACCCTTTTGAGGTTCAGTGTGCCCCAATGTACAGATTTAGGTATCCATAGCAATGCTTGCACTTGGGAATATATAGCATGGCATGATAGAGGTTTATTTGTGTTATGGAGACAATAGATAGAAAAATGTTACCTCTCATTAGGAAAAGTTCCTGGGCCCAGCTCAAGTTGTTGAAATTAACATACAAAGCCCTAACCAGCTTGAGCTCTACCTATCTAAAGATACACATTTACTCATATGCCCAGGCACTGAGGGCATGTGGGAAGCTCTCCTTGTGGTACCCTGCTGCTGAGATACTGAGGGTAAGGGCATGTGGTAGGGCTATCTTTGTGATTGCTCCCAGGCTTTGAATAACCTCCCCTTAGAGGTTCACCAGCTACCTAACCTTTATGGGTTTATGTGCTTGGAAAAGACTTTCCTTTTCATCCAGGTATTTGGTTAGTCTCCCTGGATGCCCCCTCTATGATGCTGCTGGTTAAGGTGTGGGGGTTAGGGTTGGGATTTTAACTGTTGTACGTTATGGTGTTTTTAAGAGATGATTTTGTCTATGGGGATGTTAATGTTGTAGCTGCCTAACTAGTCTCCCCTATGGCCACTTCTACATCCTTGAGGAAAGGTGATTGAAAAACAGTGCTAATATGCACTCCAAAATTCCCTTTCAATTACTGCAATGAAGCTTTCACTGAGAGTAATAAGAATAAAATGTTCTAACTGTCCCTTCCTCCCCATCCCACACTATGTTTCATCAGACACTTTCAACTGATTTTCAGAGGCTCAAAGTGAGCCAGCAAATCAGAAATTGAAAGTTTGCTTTGTGTTTATTCGATTGTCAAAAAATCTTTTCCATCATTTCAAAACTTGGGTCCTTATGCTTCAACCAATGTCATAATGAATATGGAAGAAGAACTGTAGTATCTCTTTTAGGCAGCAGAAGACAAGTGAAAGCTGTGTTTAAATTTTTTTTGTTTAATCTAAAAGCATTTTAATAACTCATTGTGCCCAGCTATACTGCAGTGAAACCATCATGAAAAGCATAAGTATGCAACCAAAGTGTGGACGATTGTAACTATAAAAGATGTTCCATGTCATCTCCATAAACTGTTGGACAATATGTACAGTACTACACGTGCAACAAGATGCTCAGTGATAAAGTAGTAGTTAGAGTGTTGTACTAAAACTGAGGAGACATGGATTCAGATCCTTCCAGAGCTATTAAACTCACTGGGCTCACATTGGGACATTCACTCTATGTCAAGAAGTACTTAACTGCATTGTTGTGAGGATAAAGTAGAGGAATGAAGAATTATATGGGCCACACTGAGCTCCTTGGAAGAAAGGAGGGATAACAACATAGTAGGAAGAGACGAACAATGGGCATATAAAAAAAAACATCCACAGCAGTGTACCAATGTCAACCATCCAGTAATACAAATTAGCCTATTCGCAGTCATCCTTTTGAGCCATGTCAGAATAATTCAGAAGTTCCAATCTTATTTGTATAGCAAATTCCATAAAACCACTTGACTATGTGAAGTCAGGTTCTACCAAAATAAGGACTGAGATTAATAATGGCAACAACACAGAAGCATGACTGTGGTTCCCAAATTCATACCAACTGCAAAATGGTAGGATTAATTAGATTTTAAACTCTCAAAGTTCATTTTTCATTGTTCTTATGGGATTTGGGTTTATATTTCTACATTGTACATCGTTTCAAAGCTTCTTAGTAGTTAGATCTGAAATAGTTAGTTAGATCTAAAATAGTTGACTTGAAATGTAGAGCTTGAATTCTTCCTGACATGTAAATTAGAGCACCTGCAGGAAAAGATAATCAATGGAGGGTGATTAATTGGTAGGTTGATTCAGCTAGAAATGCAAAAGAAGCTAATCTCCAGGGACAGCAAGCAAACTAGTTTCAGATCTTCTCAAATAAACTTCACACTTCAAGTAACTTTGGTCTGCTACTTCATTATGTAGTGCTCTGTCCAACTAGTGAGCAGAAAAGTAAAACTTAGATCTGGACTTTTGATGATATAAAATAAAGAGCTCCAGCCTGATATGTAAATTTCATAACGTCATTTCAAATGTATGCTTTCTGGACTATGTTTTGTTCTCTGTACACAAAGATATACTTACAACAAAGGACATTATTCTGACAATTTTCATAAAAATTTCTTTATTTATATTGCCAGCAAATGGCTGCAAGCAGATCACATGTTGCTTGAGTGGTCTATGGAGTCATCTTACTATTTGATAGAATTTCTAAGCAGAAGAAGCCAAATGAGGACATGAAAAAATGAAAGATCAGAATATATCAAGGAACTTTATATTACGTTAAAATAATGTGCTGAGTTAGATTTAGTTATTTGTTAACAGAAATCACTGGCAGATGTGGATTTTTGTTACATAAACCTCCCCAGCAAATCTCAAGCAGAATTGATTTCTGTGGGACCCATGTATGCTGAGAACCATGTGAGTCAGGGGTCTCAGCTGGAAATTGGATTGACCCAAAGTGTCTTAGGCCCACTTCCCACTGTAGGTTGCAAGGGGGGGGATGTCAGTGTCAACCACAATTTGCAAAAAAACAAAAAACCCGCCCTCCCGCCTTACCAGCTCTTTGGCAGCTCTCTAGCCTGTCTTAGAAGAGTTTGGATTTATATCCCCCCTTTCTCTCCTGAAGGAGATTCAAAGAGGCTTACAATCTCCTTGCCCTTCCCCCCTCACAACAAACACCCTGTGAGGTAGGTGGGGCTGAGAGAGCTCCGAGAAGCTGTGACTAGCCCAAGGTCACCCAGCTGGTGTGTGTGGGAGCGTGCAGGCTAATCTGAATTCCCCAGATAAGCCTCCACAGCTCAGGCGGCAGAGCTGGGAATCAAACCCGGTTCCTCCAGATTAGATACACGAGCTCTTAACCTTCTACACCACTGCTGCTCCCTTAGGCCAAAGGCTTTGGCAACAGTGGAGCCCAGGATGGGTGACCACTATGGCCCAGGAGTGGCCAGTGCCAGACAGAGCCATGCAAGGTTGGAGGTTGTGGCACTGACCAGAGCCAAGTCAAGGCAGGCAGTGCAGGGGGCCACCATGCAGCCCATCTCTTTGCTGACTGTCTTTGCTGGTCCAAAGGTTCTGGGGCCAGGCTGTTGCTACTGCCAACATCCAGTGAGTCTGGGCCCTAGGAAGGTCTTGGGAAGCCAGAAGGACTGATGCTGGGCAGGTTCTGATTGCTTTAACTTTCACTGGGGAGCCAGCAATTTATTTTGCAGATAATCATCTTGTGTTAAGCTGTACATCTTGCTGTAACATTTTGCTATGCAATAGACCAGCCTTCAGTTAATAATGTATAGTGATGGCAACATTCTTCATCAAGAAAAGTTTTTATCAGCTTCATGAAGCAGATAGGTATTCCTGTACTATTCAGGGATCTAGGTCCAGCTGAGAGGCTCATCTTCCATTTGCAAATGCTGTTGACGAGGTTATCAAAGGAAAGAAAGGAAGCAGCCATGACTGAATCCAGCTCTGGCTGAGTTTCCTCTGTGGTGGCTATTGATGAGTCCTTAAAGGGAGGGCAGACAAGCATATTTCCATATACCTGCATCCAGCTTCAGCCAAGGGTTATCTCATTCTAGGTTCCAGCTGCCATTGTAGAGACAATCAAGGAAAGGCAGGAGGCATCCAGCTAAGAATTGCCCCCTCAGAGCATCTTCTATATATATAAAAATAGAACCATGCATTTGTTTCTTTGAGAATAACTCTGCACCTGCTGGCCCAAACGCTCTGAAAATTTCACAGACCCTTACTCATTCCCCCGACTGTGTTCTTACATACCTCCCGCTGTCAGACAACACACCTGAGCCAGGTAAATCATCTTTAAGCCACACAATAAGCCACGGCAACATGTGGCCAGGCCCCGCTAGTAGGTTTTATAGAATTGTTCTGTTTTGTTTTCTGTGTCCCTCTTACATAGCCAAACTAAAAAGCAGGATCAAAATATAATAAATTATAATGATTAAATAAGCATACTGATTAAATAAACAGGTTGATTTGGAGGTAAGTATACAGATAAAACTTCATCATGCTCTGTACAAAGTTATACTCTGGCTCAGAAATTTCACAAGAATGATTAAATTGAACTTTTCAGAGACATCACAATTTTCTTCTAATCTATATTCAGTTCCTGTTTTGATCTGTTTCAATATCCTATTGCCCTTTTATATGCTGGTAATCAACGTCAAAAAACTTTCTACAATAAGCTTAAACTCCTCATCTGCAAATGTCTGCTCTCTCTTTCTCTATCTTTATTATTAATATTTTATCAGACATTAACACCAAAAGTACTCTGTACTTGTACAAAATAAGCTATCAATTATATGAAACATCTATAATAAATAAATGTGAGGAAGATGTGCTCCGAAGGCCCATGAGAAGGCATCTTTCCTAGGCTTCTCAAAAACACGATCCACATAAGGTGAAGACTAACACTATTTATGTGATTAGGATTTAATGCTGAGCAACAAGACTTTGTAATCATTATCACATGCTTGGATACGTCTTGATGTATATGATCACAACAGGATTATGCATCAAGACGTATCCAAGCATGTGACCCATCGCACATTATGATCACAATACAGGTGAGGTGGTTATGGTTGTATCAGTATTTGACACAGCCAGAGTTCTGCTTTACTGGGAAGTCATTATTTTATTCCTCCACCACACAAATGAAGTTCCATTCTCTGTTCACTAACTGTTCAAAAAGTTGTTCCAAAGTAGTTTTTAAAAAGTATAACATTCCACTGTGCTAGAAAAAGGATTTTAGCAAACTGAACTGCATATGAAATTCCGTTACGGTCCAGTAATTATCTCCTGATCTTAGCTGATGAAAGAAATGCTGTCATGACCTTCAAAGCCCTGAGTCTGTCCTCTGTTTCTTGTTCCAGAATGTTTATTACACAGGTAACCAGCAAATCCATGTGGGTGTTCTGAGTCCCACCATTGATGATGATGATAACAGATGCCTGGTGGATGTGAACAGCAGACCCCGACTAATTGAATGCAGCTATGCCAAAGCCAAAAGAATGAAGCTTTACTGGCAGTTTACTCAGGTAATTCTTTTCAGATTACTAGAAAACATGGAATTAGATCCTGTGACCTGTGCTATCAAGGACTACAGGGTCTTCCCAAACTCACCCCCTCCCCCTTCTCCACTCTCTTATTCCATTTCTAAAATTCTTTCCATTTTCCAAAACTCTCAATTTCTGTCATTGGTGTCTCACTGCATAAAGCTCTAGACATCCTGATCACAGTAAGAATTTGATAGAACTATTATCATTAAAATTTACAGGGTTCTCTTTTTTTGCATCAATGGCATACAGTTTATCTTAAAATGTCATAAAAATACCATGAAAATCAAGAACAGTAGTAGCAAAAGCAGGTGAATGTAAATGAGATCAAAAAGAAATGAAAAGGGGAACATTTATCTTCATAAGGAACTGTCCAATTTCAATCTAAAATTGATACAGGTGTTTTTGAGTAGTAATAGTGAGATCGTAAAACTCAAGTAGCATTCACATATAATGGGAGTTCTCATGAGGTACTTCTTTTATTTATTTACTTCACTCACACTCTGCCTTTCTCCCCAATGGAGATCCAAAGCAAATGGCCACATCTCCTCTCCTCCATTTTATCCTCACAACAATCCTGTGCATTAGGTTAGGCTGAAAGAGTGCAACTGGGCCAAAGTCACCAAGGGAGCTTCCATGGCAGAGGGAGAATTTGTTCTTTGGTCTCCCAGATCCTAGACTGAAACAAGTTAAAAGAGATCTGTGAAAGCTCTCCTAATATCCACAGTCAAAACTCTGGCAAAGAAAATATGAAGTTTCTTCTACTTTGTCTCCATATGATAGATTAAGAGGCAAGGGAATAATTAAAGGCATGCTGTTCAAGAAGGATTGTTTTGTTAATACCCAGTGTGATTAAAGTGTTGTTGTTTCAGAGCACATAATGTGATGCAAAGTAGGTTTTGCATGCTGTAAGCTACAAGAAAACTAATGAGACTAATCAAGGATTGAGAGAAATTTGTACTTTTGTTGTGGTTGCTTACATTTAATCTTGTAAAAAGAATACATTGCTCTGAGCTAATGGAAAGCTGTTTTTAAAAATCTGAAACAGATCAAAAAGCTCTTTTTGTTTTATATTGGAATTACCACTTTTTATTCAGTGATTACATATGGCAAATGCATAGGTCCATCCAATACACATCCAAAAAGTTATTATAAATATAAACAGAACCACAAAAGGAGAAATGATTCAAAACAAGTATTACAATTATAGACTGCATAATAATCTAATAAAACTGCATCATCTAATAAATAGTAGACAATTATAATATATGTGATTGCCAAAAGTGAATGACATGATAATTAACACAAAACAATGCTTATTATAATAATCTAATGATAATCTCCTGTTAGACAATGTTGTAATATACATTCAAATAGATGAAACAGATAAAAAACTGGTCTCTCTTCTAAGTTTCTAAGAATAATTTGCATATATTAAACATTGATTACACATATTATCAATCTATTAAATGTATTGTCGAAGGCTTTCATGGCCGGATTCAACTGGTTGTTGTGGGTTTTCCGGACTGTGTGGCTGTGGTCTGGTAGATCTTGTTTCTAACGTCTCGCCTGCATCTGTGGCTGGCATCTTCAGAGGTGTATCACAGAGAGAAGTCTGTTACACACTGGACACACCCCTGGACACAGTGTGTGACAGACTTCTCTCTGTGATACACCGCTGAAAATGCCAGTCACAGATGCAGGCAAGACGTTAGAAACAAGATCTACCAGACCATGGCCAAACAGCCCAGAAAACCCATAACAACCAATCTATTAAATGTTTCACATCTCTTTATTTCCATCTATATTTTATTTCCATCTATATATTTCCATCTATATTTCCATCTATATTTTTTCCATCTATATTTTTAAAAAACTTGCTGCGTTATCAACTTTTCAAATTTCGTCAGTCTCCTTATTATACCTATTACCTTCATCCTTTACTTTCTGCCAAAACTTAATTGCTCCTTAGGCATTTATCATATCTCCATATGTTATAAAATGGTTATTATTCCTCACATTCTTGTCATAATAAGCTTCTATAAGAGACATTAATGGGGATATTTCTGGTAGATTCTCAAATTCTAAATAGTCCATCTCAAGTTACATTGCTTTCTTGGCTTTTGCAGGGGAAGAGGGGGATTGATTTTTTGGTCCATAAACAATTATGCAAACCTTCTTCTAGATCTGCCATTTTTAATTTTATTACTCTTTGATCTGGGTTTTTGATCCAGTCCACACTCCAGACCAGACTAGTTATTTGATAGTATAGTTAAAAATAGATACTGCTAGTTCTGCTTTCTCTCTTTTTTAAACTTATAAAGCTTTAACTCTAACTCTTTTTGTCATTCCATATGAAAGTAGTTATTTGTCCACCACTCTTTAAAGTGTTTTCTTGGGGGGGGGGGGTATAAGTTGGTAACATCTGAAATAAAAAAAATGTTGGTAATACTTTGTTTTTATTGTGGAAATTCTTCCTAACCATGGAAATTTCATTTTAGACCATCTTTGCAAATCCTTTTGTATCTTTATCCATGTTATTTTATAGGTTTCTTTAAATAATGTCAATTTGTCTGGTCACAAATATTCCCAAATATTTAATAGAATTTGACATCCTGTAATCTTTCTGGTATCTTCTTTCTGCTTTGTTAGAAATTTCAAAATTATTTTATAGCAACAACTTGAGACTGAAATCAGTTGAGAGTTATCAGCACCAGTGAGTTTGTGGGAAGTGCAATTTGAAAATCATCCATCTTTATAGAAAATATACTTTATCATATGTTTTTATTGGTTTCACAACTAGCCTAAATAGCCCTGACTAGCCTGGTCTCATCAGAGCTTAGAAGTTAAGCAGGGTCAGCCATTGTTAGTACTTGAATGAGAGGCTACCAAGAAAGACTAAAATAATTATGTAGAGGAAAGGAATGGAAAACCACCTGTGCTCATCCTTTGCACTGGAAAACCCCACGATCTTGATGTTGGCATTACACTTGAAGGTACACAGTTAAATAATTATTGGTCTTACAGCAGTAACATGTAGAACCTACCAGAAATTTGTTGAGGTTGGTTTATGATTGTAAAATTGGCAAAAAAAGGAATGTATATGTCCTTTTTAAACTTTAGAAAATTATGGACATTATGCAGCTTACACACAGAATTCTTTTCTAACTTATTGTTTTTTTTTAATTAACATATAGTAAACTTTGTCCCAGAATTGATGATTAGGTCAATAACAGCAACACTCCTCTCAAATTTCTTTGAGCCTTTTGTCCCTGTCGGTCATACCCTGATATTCAATATCATTCCAACTCTATCTTGATTTATGCTAGATGCTACAATTTGGACAGATAAATCCCTAATCACTTCAGAAGCTTCTGGTTATCACTACCAAGTAGTTAAGACTGTAGAGATCTTATGTTTCCAAGCTCAGAGAAAGATGGAAATGGTCTCTGAACATTTTAGAGAGGAGGCTGCATTTTTATAAAACATACATCATAGTATCATAAAGTTTAGAGATGCCATAGAGGCCATCTAGACTAACCCCCTGCTTGATGTAGGGTTAATCAAAAACATCTCTGACAAGTGTTATTCCAGCCATTGCTTGAAGACTGCCAGTAAGGGGTAGCTCACACACACCCACAAGCAGCTGATTGCACTGTTGAACTTTTCTTGCTGTAAACATTTTTTACTGATTACCAGCTGGTACCTTTATGATTGTAATTTATATCCATTATTGAGAGTCCTGTTCTCTGCTGCCAACAGGAACAGCTCCCTGAGTTCCTCTAAGTGATAGCCTTCAAATACTTTAAAAAACAATCATGTCTCCCCACCCCACCCCGCAACCTCCTCTTGTTCAGATTGAACATTCCTAAGTCAGTCTTTCATCATAGGGCTTGGTCTCCAGACCCCTGATCAGCGGTGGGATTCGGATGGTTCACAATGGTTTGCTAGAACCTGTAGCTAATTTTTTTCTAGTTCGCAGAACCAGTTATTATGAGCCAGGCCTCTCTGCTCCTCCCTTAAAACCCAGGCTCTTAAAGGGATAGGACCTTTCCCTTTAAGAGGACCTTTCCTCTTAAGAAGACCTTTGTTCTTATTTAAGTATTAACTGTATGAAATAATAAACTGCCTTTCAGTATGTCTTTTTTATACTTAAAACAGTCATTAGGGCAGCAAACTGGTCATTAAATTATTTGAATCCCACCACTGGAAGTTTGGAACAGGTTGTTAAATTATTTGAATCCCACCACTGCCTCTGATCATCCTTGTCATTCTCTTCTGCACCCACACCATTTTGTCCAGATTCTTGGTGTTGCTGTCCGTGTCATTGATATCCTTATGGACCATCACAAATGGGTTATAATCTGTAGGTTTGATCAGTTTTGGCATCCAGTCTGCAATCTTTTAAATCTTTCAAGCTAGAGGATCAGGCCTGAACAAGACATAAAAATTAAGGTGGTTCACCTCATCTTAAAGGGGTGTGTGTGTGTTCTGATACACTAATATGGTCCCATATTTCCTCAGGTTTGGACATGTATATCATGAAACACTGATTTGAATTTGATGAAAAAAGATAACAGAGGAAACCAAATAGGTGTGAATAGAATTAACATATGCTTCTCAATGAATTTCGGAATATTCATGGGGAATTGTTTAGTCATTAAATTGACACAATCCTTTTTTATCTTCCAGTGTTCCATGTTGCAGGAATATGGATCTGATGCTACATATCTCTCACACTAATAATTGTTCTTTCCTCAGATGCAAGGAGACTTTGGCAGATGATTCATCAATAAAAGGGGATGATTTCAACATGCTTGACAAACTAGATAGAAAACCAAAAACAGGGTAGAAAGTACATTTTGAGTTCCAGTGCAACATTACTTGCTCATGTACTAAGAATTTCTATTCTTCCCATTCAGTTCTTCCTGTGTAGCCAGCCCTATTTAGCAGTTATTAAAGGATCCTGTGGGTTTAATTATTTTCTATTGTGATGCACCATACTAAGAGGTCTGTATGTTAACTAAAATCAGCATAAATACAAAACCAAATTAATGTTATTGTAACATGTTGCAGCTGTTAAATAACCAGGCAAATGGTATGCTCATCCTAAATAATTTAATAAAGTTCACCATATTTTTTGTGGCTCTTAATTGTTCCCCAGGATTGAACTGTCAGGCAGAAATACTATGCGTTGCTCCCTGTTTTAACAGCTTAATAAAACCACGGGGACGTTGTGGGGGAAGGGTGTAGGAAGGAGATTTATGCTCTGATGTCATAATCTGTTGGGTTTCATCTTTAAGGGATGGTCTTAATAAAATTTAGGTATCCAGCTATTCTTGTTTCTGCAACCTTTGTTGCCATTTCTTTCATCTTGTTCTGTCTCAGCATTTGATTGATTGATTTTAGAATGTGGGAGAATGCTAGAAAAAATGCACTGTGAAAATTAAAAACAAGCTGAATTTCGCAGCTTTCATAGATTTCACAAATCTGCAATTGACTCAGTTCATGAAAAGTAGGAATTTTCTGGCTGGGATATTATTACCTGATTTTAAGGCGCTATTACCTGAATTTAAAGGGTTGGTAATCTTTAACCTGCAAGCTTTAATCTGCAAGCACTAGGTCATTACTGACCCATGGGGTCACATCACAAAGCTTACTAGGCAGACTGCTTATGGGGTGTTTTGTCATTGCCTTCCCCAGTCATTTACACTTTACCTCTAGCAAGCTGGGTACTAATTTTACCAACCTCAAAAGGATGAAAGGATGAATGTTAGGTCCTAGACCAAGGATCAATAAGAGGACTCTGGATTTAGAATCAGAAGTCTTTATTGGGTTGGCAACAGGTGCTCAGCTTCAGAAAACCAGTTCTGGGGAATCTGACTTTTACAGTAATATTTATCCCTTGCTGTCCCTCTGGTCTCTTCCCTCCCTCCTTCTCACAGATTGTGGGAACAGTGAGGTGTGAAAGACTTTGTTTTCGAAAGCAAGTATCCCAAGGCTACAGTGACAGTCTCCTGTTGGTCTGCGCTTGTGGCCTCCTTTCCTCCCTCCTCCCTTGTTGTGCAGGCTGGAAGACCACGATTGCCACCTTTTCGTAACAGGAGCTCTGGCTGTGAGAGAGCTGGGCACTGTGACCATGGTTTTGTCCTGGCTGCCCATTAACCTGTGCTACTAGGCCTATGAGTTCAGACTTATAAGGCAGTTTTAGTGGGAATTAGAGTAGGCTACTTGATTAGCTAGTTGTTAGGTTTTTGCATTCCCTTTTTAGCAAATGTTCCCTATTGAAAACTATGTACATTAGATTAGTTTAATTTATTGGTTATCTTAGTAAGTCAGTGGTTTTGTTGTGGGTGTAGTATTTTTTAGGGTTGTTAGCTACTGGGCTTGTTTGGAGTTATTTGCTAGTGTTGAGTAGTTATTTATTGGCACTTAGGCGCCGGCTCAAGAAATTTATATTACCTATTAGTTACTTGTAAAGTATGCCAAATTGTTGGCTATTAGACTTATCAAACTATTATATCTCCATAACACATATATCTCCACTTTAAATCCAATTCATGCAACAATTTATTGCAAGACAACCTTCTCTCAAGTCCATAATCATGTAATTGTTAAACCAACAATGTCCATAATCTTGTATATATTATTGTGTCAATGTCACCCGCTGTGACTGCAATATAAGTTCATAACAATTAATGAAAATCCTGGATCGGTGCCTTGAATTACTTATAAATACCATCCCAATTCAAGGGCAGTCAAATTTCTCATCATTTTCAGTTGTATATATTTCAATCTGCTCCGTTGTACTTCCCAAACGCTTCGCACTGATTACCGCGTTTTCGTCTGCCTTCTTCAAGGGAACTGTTAATGCACTTGATAAGGAACCCTCAACGGGTGATTCTGTACATCTTATTATCACCATTAATGAAGGTTTCTGCAACATAAATAATATAAAGATGGAGGAAGTCATATCGCAAAGAATATTTACATTACATTGCATATTAACGTATAATATTATTGTATACGTTTCTATATCCAGTCAATTAACTCTATATGCAATATCTTTGTGTGTGTGTGTGTGTGTGTGTGTATACACATATATATACACATCAATTTTTTATTTAAAACATGCTTGCATTTCTTTTTCAAAATATCTACATCCTTCTAGGCTTTTTACAGCTTACAGCGTAGTATCAGGACCTCATACAATAATAAATAGTCAAGCTCACAAGACAATATATAGTAACTATATTATACATGCTATCACCATAGCCAATCAAATCCATAATCTATTAATCTCACATATATATCTCTATTTCTTAGTTGTAACAAACTTGCAATTCTTTTTCAAAATAACTGTATTCTTCCTGGCTTTTTACAGCTCATCACTACAAGACAGGATGTTAGAGTATAAGAAGCCCAAACTCATAAAAAATCATATTATAGCTGTGTTTCACATACTATCATCATATCCTAACTGACTCATAGCTTGTTGGAATCATATATATCTCTGTTTGTTACTTATAATGTACTTACATATCTTTTTCAAATCTTTTTCAAAGTCACTACATTCTTCCTGGCTTTTATCAGAATCTCAGAGTAGAAGAAGCCAAGGAGCTGTGTTCCACATACTAACACCTTATAGGAATCACCATGATCTGTAAAATTCTGTAAAATTCATAGCCTATTAAACTCATATATATCCCTTTCTTACTTGTAACATACTTACATTTCTTTTTGTAAAGTAACTGCATCCTTCCTGGCTTTTTACAGCTTACAACTAAGTGACAGTATCTTATATTGTTTTGAATGTAGCACATTTATTTCATAGTTAATTATTGGGTAAGTGGGTTTAGAAATGGGTTTTTTGTCTGTTCCCACCGAGAGGCCAGGAGACAAGGCGGGAATCTCTGTGATTATGGGGCCTAGGAGATATGACAGTAGGCCTAGGCCATACAAGAGACACTGAGGGAGATATGGTTATGCTCACTGTCTGACCTATGGCCTATCCCAAGAGATGTGGGTTGTGTGGTTTGGGACTTAGACTCTGCTCCAGGGTTGTTGTTGAATGCGAGGTCCATAAATAATAAATCTGCCGTCCTGTGGGACTATATTGGTCATCAGGCTGTGGACCTTTCATGCATAATGGAAACCTGGGTGAGGAAGGGGAAGACAAGGGTCCTCAATGATCTCACATTTGTCCAGCTTCCATGGACACAGGGCCAGGGGTGGTGTGATGATGTTCGTCCAAGATACCATCTCCTTTAGGATGAATTTTTTTAATATACTCAAATATTCGAGTTTATCCAAATATGTTATTTATCTTATTCAGGCATACATATAATTTAATACCCAAATAAATCCAAATCCGAACTTTGCCAACTTTCTAGGGTATTTACCAACCCTAATGCTGATGACACCCAGCTCATGTTCATGATGGAGGGCAGTCCATTTTTGGCCCCTTCAGCTCTCCAGCATTGTTTGGTTGAGAGCGAGCCAACTGAAGTTAAATACTATGAAGACAGATGTACTGTGGCTGGGTCACGGGGAGCAACTGGTAGACTCTGCTGGATGGCAAGGCTCATTCATCAGATGTCTGGGAGTGATCTTGGACCCGGCGCTATTACTTGAGGCCCTGGTCACTCATAAAGCCCAGGTAGCATTCTACCATCTGCAGCTGGCACGACAACTGGCCTTGTACCTCTCCTGTACAGACTTAGCCACAGTCATCCATGCAATGGTCACCTCCAGGCTTGACTGTTGTAACTCGCTGTACACTGGACTGTCTTTGACTGTGATCCAGAAGCTTAAACTTTTTCAGCATACAGCTGCCAGACTCCTTACGGGGATGTCCAGTTAGGACCAGATTACTCCGGTTCTGTACTGTCTACACTTGCTGCCCATCGAGTTCTGGGTCATGTTCAAGGTGTTGGTTTTAACCTTTAAGGCCATAAGCAGCCTTGGGCCCATGTACTTGAGGGACCATGTCTCCCCTTATTTCCCAGTTCGGTCCCTCTGGTCTTTGGAGGAGAATCTGTTAGAGTCCTTGGCCTGAAACACATCTGGCTGGTTTCTAACAGGGCCAGGGCTTTTACAGCCCTGCCCCCTCGCTAGTAGAACAGGCTCCCTAGAGAGACCAGGGCCTTGTGGGACTTGCAGAGCTTCTGCAGGGCCTGTAAAACAAACCTGTTGTGCCAGGCATTTGGCCAGCCAGGCAGAGTGTGATCTTATTCCATGCTGGCCTTTGGTGGGCTCAGTTGGAGGGGGGGTGTATATTGACATCTGTCTGATATGGTTCCTTTTATAGTTTTATTGGTTTACTGTTCTTAATGATGTTTTAATTATTCTACCATGTTAGTATATTTACATGCTTTTCACCGCCCTGAGCCCTTTGAGGGAGGGCAGCCTATAAGTTTAAAATATTAATTAATTAATTAATTAAGTTTGCTACCAATTTGAGACTACATAGAATACCCACAAAGGATGGAATTCAGCATTGCACTTACTGTAGTTCATCAAGTGGATTTTTGTGCAGTCACATGGGCTGCTTCTCAGACTCCCAGGAGAAGAAGTTGCCGGGGGGAGCAGAGAAGTCCCATTTCCTTTAGAAAAAAGGAAACTGCTCTGCATACTCAAAGATGCCTTAGTCATGGCAGCAGTGAAGGACAGAGAGAATAACACTCCTCTTCCTCCCTTCATGTGACTGTTTGGGTGGGAAGGCTTCCTGTCCTCAGCCGAGGAAGAGTGAGTGCTCTTAGAGAAGAAAAAAGTTCTAACCCTTTAGAGAAGAAAAAGGCTTTCTAATCCCTCCATTGCTGGCCTGTGCAAGTCTCCAGTGTGTGCTTGCACAGAAACCCACTTAGTGAACTAAAGTTACAGGTAAGTGCAATACTGTATGTACTCACAGTATTTTCAAATAAAAACTACTCCAAATGATTTTGTATCTCTCGGATTGGTAACAGAATAGGTGATAAATTTGCTCTGATCCAGCATTTGGAATTACCTGAGGTTATATCCAAACGTGCTGTTCAGCAGTTATAACAGCACTTATGCCAGTGGAAAAGCCCTTGTGTTGGCCAAGCAAAGGGCTGATTTTAGCCAGTTCCCTTGTCAAACTGCAGACCTCTCCCAGCGCTGCTCATGATAGTCTCCTGACCCCCAGGAGAAGAAGTTGCCGGTGGGGGGCAGAGAAATCCCATTTCCTTTAGAAAAAAGGAGAAATTTAATTTATATTACAACTCTGTCCCACCTTTCTTCTGTTATGGATCTTGAGGTGAAGTAAATGCGGTCCCTAGGAGGATTCATCAGGCACTAACTAGATCCAGAACTTCTTAATTTTGGTTGTTGTTCTGCATACTTTTTTCTCGCTATGATGACGTCTAGAAGAATCAATAAGAAAACAAAAGGGCACTGAACATTATTTTTAAAAGAGTGCAAATACTGTCATTGGAAGTAAGATTTTGATTTTTTGGGTCATGATGAATGTCATAATGTTTAGGCAATTATTTTAAGGCATATTTGGAACAATGTGAAAGAGTTAATGATAATGAAAACAACAATGTCAAATTTTTGGAAACAGATCATTTAATAAACATTTCAGTTTTATAGGTTTGAACTTTTCTTTGTCACTCTAGCTTCTTTTTAATACTTTTCTCATGTAGAATTAGCCTCTGAAGAGAACATTTATTTATTGTTTATTATATAGTATAGTTTCAGACGTATCTATCTAGTTCAGAAGTGTCTAATTAATATTAAGTTCCTTCTCAGCATCTGCTATTATAAATCCTTAAACTGAGGATATCAAGAATTGAATTTGAGATCTTCCACATGGATGACCCATCTTCAATGCCTCACAAGCGCCTTTTGTAAAGGCAAAGTGATCCAAGACAAAACTTAACTTGCTTTCTTATAATCTTGACTTTGAGAGAAGTGAAAAAGTGTTATCCTCAGATAAGATACTCCTATCTGAATTGAGTCTTCAGTACAAAGACATAAATATAAAGATGTCTTTAAAAGCACATTTTAAAATTTGTACAAGTTTTACAGTTTATGTAATATCCTACATGTGTCATCTTCATAAGACACTTAGCTGCTTTCTACTGTCTGTTTCATTATACAGGGTCATAAGATGTTCTGCCTTTGGACTCTTAATTGCTCACCTCTTGTCTGAAGTATGAAATCTAATTGTCCATATAATCAATGTAACTTCCAGCCATCTATGCATTTTATCAGTGATCATAAAATTATCCAACCCTTTTAAAATCCCAGTGACCCTTTAGAATCAACTAGTTGAGTTTAAATAATATTTTAGGTTTTTGTAAATGTAATGCCCTATAACTTTATCAAGTAGCAGAAAACACCCTCTAATTTCAGTGCACCTCCATACTTGTGGCTGCTTGCATTATGGTATTTTTCTTTATCAATGAATATTGCTTTTTTTTGCAGCCTTTCTCCTTTTTTATTTATTTGCCTTTTATGTTTTGTCATACTTTAACCTTCATTTGCCCTATCTTCTCAGCATCCTGTTAAGAACAATTTTTTAAAAAATGTAAATTGATAATTGTAAAAATTAATAAAAATGTAAATCAATAAATGTAATGATTAAGAAAAATGTAAAATGGTACACAAGACAGTCTACGTAAGCACAGCCTATTAAAACTTGTGCTGCACTATCAGCATTAAGCCAGTCTAGTTGGGTAGCACTTCTAGTTGCCTAATACTTTGGCATCCTGAACCTTTTTGTAGAAGTACTAGCTGAACCAGGAGGAAGTAATAACAAAACATCTTGTCTGGCTACTATTAGGTTGTCATTAGCCACCAGTGGGGTTTGAGGCATATTGTGGGAATAATCTGTAATCTGTAATAATATGAAGAGGGTTGTAATAATATGAATCTGTAGTAATACGAAGAGTAGAACAGTTGTTGAATGTATGATACATACTACTAATCACTATTCTTAAAGGACTTTGAGCTGTTACAGCCTACAGATGAATACATTATAGTAAGCACATATTATTACATGGAAATTGAGAAACAGCACAGATTCCACTTTAATTGTATAGTTCCACACAACCATTCACTGTTTAGGAATGTATGGAGAGTACAGTAGCTTTCAGAAAAATAACACCCAAACTTCCAAGAAACTAAACCACTGAGTTCTCAAAGATTTTATTGTAAAATTAAAACAAAGAAATAAACAAATTCCTATTACAGAGATTTCTCAGCCAAGCACATTCTCGTTATCTTTTCTATCCGGACCTCAAGCTAAGAAATGCATCCTCTAGCTCAGCCCATGGTAGAATCTCCCTACCTTTGTTCCTTTACCTTCCAGGAGAACTTTCTTCCTGCCATGTGTTTCTAAACAATCCTTTGATCTAAACCGTTTGGAATTCACTTTGGTTTCTCTGAGGATCAAAGGTTTTTAACAGGCAGGTTTGACTCCTTCTAATACAGTTACAGGACAACTTCATCACACCTTCTTATAAGAAACAGCCATAATCGAAGCTGCTGACCAGTTGCAGTGGTGTGACAGCAAGTTCATACATTATGTTTTATTACATCCTTTTGTTTGATTTCTTGAATGTATGAAACTATCTTAAGGAAAGAACCAAAATGGGCCTTTTAAATTGCTATGTAGCAAAAATATAAATGAGTTTATTCAAATTAAAATCAAAATATCATAGTAAAGTCCCTAAATGGACTCCCAAACATAAATCAATGAAACTCACAGCATGAAACCACATGAAGTCTTATGCAACATTTTTAGATCCAAATGTGTTTCGGCCCATTGGCCTTCTTCAGTGATCAAAAATAATGTTGCAAAATATTACAATCTGACAAAATGTTAAAATATTGACAAAAAGTGCTTTATAAATGACTGAGGTAAGTATCCGTAAAAGAGTAAGCAAATTGAAATAATTAGCTAACTGTAAGTGTAATCATAAACTCAGAAAATAAATGAATAATAAAAAACTTACTGAAAAGTAGCTTATATCTTAGTCAATTATTTAACAGTTATAGGAGGTCATAATATATCTTATGTTCATTTTAAAGTTAAAATTATTACATGATCTGACCTAATCAGAGTCAATATAAACATTCAGTGAGTTATTACTTACCTGTTTTAGAACTCATTTTTCTCAGTTGTTAACTAAAATTCTATTATGTAATGCATATGATTAGTCTATCTCTCTTCCTCCTCCATTCAAATGGGCAACAAATCTCCAGCCTTCTGTCCAATAGACCAGTACTGATTTGTAATAAATAGAATGGCAGCATGTATGTTGATTTGAGCAGAGAGTGAGGTTAAAATAATCTAATTCTTTAGTTTCAATCATTATATGCCAGGCACAGTTGGACACCATCCATTCTTTATAAATATCTAATCTGTATGAAACCCCTGCTTTTAATCTTCTTTTATCCTTTTTATCTACATAGCAGCTTTTGTCTTAATAGTGAATAATACTTCAAACTCAACCTTCAGAATTTAACTTCTATTCAATAGAAAAGGAAAGTGGAAAAGAAATACTTCCCCTTTTCCTCCACTTGAGGGGGAAAATGAGAGATTAAAATTAATAGATTTAATTTATCAGAGTCAGATCTTAGCAAGATATTGCATTTGGACAACAATGTCAGGGTAAGATTAATGGCTATTTTGGTCATTATGTCACTTCCTTAGTTATAGGAACCATTCACAGCATTTTCTGTCTGGTCATTTAACAAGAGAGTACATGACCTTGAAACCCAGCTGTAACTTGCTTTCAAGGAGAAGGAAAAATAGTCACTCTCTAGTTTTGGTAGTGGTGCCATAATGAAACTTCTAAGAGTATGTGATTAATGTATGTGATAGTTATCAAATAATATTTTATAAATTCGCTTGATATTGTTACCATTTATAAATTCCCTTGATATTGTTACATCTCCATTCACATTTTATGGGCCTTGACTGTAAATCAAGTCATAATTCTTGCTTGGTGAAGTTGAGATATTGTACTGGTGGTTATTCAATCCTCACAGTATTCTGATTGGAAGAGTTGCACATTGTCACTGAAGGAGGTTCCAAGATCTCTTCTGTGCCACATATATACAGTGTCAAGATAGTATTGTTTTGTCATCTCCACTCTGGATTGGCAATGTCCAATCTCTCCCATAGACAGTAAAGGCATTTGTCAAAGAGCTTTTCTCCCAGCTTTGTCTGCTATTTGCTGTGCTGCAATGTAGATCTCAACCCGGGAGTGTAAAAGTAACAAGAATGACCTTAAGATCAATATTGACCTGTTCCAAACATGTTGTGGAAATAAACCAGATAAACTGATCAAGACAGTGACTAATCAGCTCCACGCAAACACAGGACAACTATAGACAATAGCAATCAAAGGGAACAAAGACCAGGATACTTCTATTCAGATGCATTCACCTATTGACCTTGCTATCTTCATTGTTACTCACATGCTACAGACTTCTTTGTGACCCACATGCCAGGCTACTCTATTCAGATGGCCTCACCTTTTGACCACACAGTATATATACTCCACTTGCTTTCCATTCCTACTATCAGATCCTCTGAAGATGCCAGCCACAGATGCAGGCGAAACGTCAGGAGAGAATGCTGCTAGAATACGGCCATACAGCCCGGAAACCACACAGCACCCCAGTGATTCCGGCCATGAAAGCCTTCAACAATACATGTGTCTGTTTGCTTGAGGTTGTGTGGTCCCTGGGCTATTTGTGTCTATTTGAAAATATCCTTTGAGCTATTTTGATTATATCTGTCTGAAAGTCTCTCAAAACATAGACCTGATGGAAAGAGCTTCTGTTGAGTGAAGGGAGTCTGCTGACTACTATTATCTAACTCCTGGGTATGGAGCCACAAGTCATCACATACTGGATGATTTCAGTTACCCTCTCACTTATTAGTAAATAAAATGACTGTTAATCAGAAATATCATAAAGAGAACAAAGACTAACTTTGACCCAATATGTTTTTGTTGTTTTTCTTTTTCTCTCTTAAAGGGAGGCCCAATCCAGAACAGAAAATCCAAACGTTGCCTGGAGCTTCAGGAAAACAACGATAATGAATTTGGATTTCAACTTGTTCTACAGAAATGTTCTGGTCAGCGTTGGTCTATCACAAACATCCTGAAAAGCTTGCCCTCATAATACAGACTCAGAAAAACGTTCTACTCAGTCCTCTTGCTACTGTGTAGCAAATGTTTGCAATGTTGCCTGCTGTACTGTATTTCTCCTCCCCCTTAATCTTTTTTGTGTGAGTGTGTGGGTGTTGGATTTGTGGGCTGAAAATAGAGATTTTTATTTCATAATGACATTTTCATGGCATTTATAGAGAAATGCTGAATGACAGGTGATGGTTAAAATATTTTGCAACTGTAAATAGGGAACAAATGGAAAATATTTATAACTCAGACATTAAAATTTTATTGATAAAAAAACACAGCATGATGCTATCTTTGGCTGATGAGTTTGTTGTGAGCCACACCCAAGATAACCTACGTGACTTGTGAAAACCAAAAGATAGATCAGCATCAAACTACAAAACTTATAATTGCAGATAGTCTCAAGGTGCCAGTCTGATGCAATGCTTCTTCTCCCCCTCAGTTGCAGAGAATGCCACCCCTTGTTAAACAAGTCATAAAATATGCCTGCACCCTTCAGTTATAAGTTTTTATTATGATTGAAAAGCTAATGTACCAGGCCACAGCGCTTCAGGGAGGAATTGAGAAAATAGGCTGCTCTCCATGCAAAATGCTACTTAAGTGGCAAGAGTTTCATTAGTGTTAATGATAGAGACTTGGAAAAGCCCTCATGATCACAACTTATATGTACTGTGGGCAAAATAAGTATTTGCTGGAGATTCATTATTCTGTAATTCACTTCCAAACTCAGCTATGAATCAATGCTAAATTTAAAGTGAAGTTTCCACCTGTGACATATAAACAGGCCTTGCTCTGACATTTCTTGTCTACTTAGGGAGGAGTAGTCCCCTATGTCAAATCACGAAGATGCATTTAAACTACTAAAAGTGAAAGCAAAGTCAGCCAACAGTCAGTTTTTAATATCTCTAAACTAATAATTACAAAATTGGAGTAAATGTTGCATTGTTATACTTTCTTATCAGAGGACACATATTCAAATTGTTGGGAAAGACACCAGAATTTGTTTCTTTATATTTTGTCACTAGAGAACAATCAGACAGTATTTAATTGGAAACTGGAGAGTAGGAAAGCTGCCTTTTACTGTGAAACAGGAAAAATACACAACTTGGTATTATTAAATACATTTTGCTCAAAATAATGGAACTAAATAAAATGGCTTTTGAACTCATTCAGATAAAAAGTACAAGAGGCTTGTTAATTAGTATTACCCATCAAATGATGTTGGTACCTTTTTCATTCTTTGCTGAAAGTTGCCCTTTAGTTTTTCTTTAAAAAGAGGATGGAATAGCTTCAGTTTTAATTGGGATTTTCATCAAGGTCTCCAACAAAAGAATGAACTCAACTTCCCTTTTCTTTTACTCCAAATCGTGAATTTTGCGTACTTGCCTAATCAGTTTGCTGAGCAATAGAATCTACAGAAAAAGAAGACTGATGAAAGGACGGCATGCCACATTAGTCTCTCTTTTGCCTTTGTTCTTGTCTGTATGCAAATGACCTTATCTTTTATTATTGCACTTATTTATTTTTATTATGCATTTATTACATCAAGTGGCAGCCATAGCAGTTTTCAGTGCTTGTAAAAATGCCAAGCTTCTTCCCGTTCACAGCATTACACTGTTCTTAATAGGTATTTAGCAAAAGCTGATTCACACAACCATTGAGTATGGAGGGCTGCTGAATTTTCATTTTCACCCGGCTTTCTGCTTATAGTGAACTAGTAGCAAAGGACATCATGTGCACGATTTAGCCTTCTTCATGCCATTGCAAACCAATAAGAAAAACCTACCAGGAAGGTACCCCGCATGAGGATATGAGCTGACCTCTATAAGCGTTAACTAGGTGGGACATTAGAGGGCAGGTCAGATTGGTCTATGTAGTTCTGGCAGTGAAAAATCTATCAGCTGGATCAGACCATTGATCAATATGATTGTGTATAGTTTAGCTACTCTGAATGGTGGCAGCTGTTCAAGATTTTCCCTGTTTTACGCTGCCTAAAATACTTTTAAGTAGAGATGTCAGCCATTCAAACAACAATCAAGCTTAATTCTCTTTCATAATTATTGAGGCTTTAGATTATTAAAAGATCACAATTTGCAATCACTGAATTTCTAACTCTGAGTCCTAATTTAAGAGACTGTGTTATGAAATACAAAATCTTTGGGGCCTTTCTAAGGAAATAATCAGTACGACTACTGTTAATATCGTTACCAGTTTTTGTAATCCATCAGACGGATTCCTGTTTGCCTTGACTGGAATCAGCTCATATTTTTTTCTATTTAGTGCCAAATCATATGCTGCAGATAGGGTATTTAGGGTTTCAGTTTATGTGGATTTCCATGGTGTTGTGTTGCAGTCAGTCTCAAGTAGGGATGTGCAGTGGGAAATAAAATTAGATCTGGATTCCAAGGAGAGCATTATTATTAGTATTAAAGGTTATTTGGGTTTTAAATACCAATTTGGTATTTCTTTCAGGGTCCTGAAATTATTTGGGTCCCTTATTCCTTGTGGAGAATCTTTCCAGTAGGCTGAAAGGGAGTGTTTTTCAAACAAATGAAAACAAAATTACAGCAGAGTTCATGCTATCTGTCCACTAAAGACTCGACAAGCTTCAGGTAAATTGGATCAAAAAGTCCAATTGTATGGGCCCCTGAACAAAGTGCTCCCATGATTCTATCCTTACTTCAAGGCAGAAAATAGCCAAACACACAAGACAAAGTAACCACTGGACAAAGATCTCCCAAGGCAAACAGAATCAACAAACAGAACCAACTTCAAACCAAAGAATCCCAGCAAAACAACAAGGCAATGTAGCCAGCTCAATAGAATTTCTACCCAAACTGAGAATCCAAGCCAAACCAACTGAAACAAGGGGACACTGTTGCAATCTCAACAGAACCAATCAGAAACACAGAAGCCAAGCAGAAATCAGGGCTGATATTGCAGCAAGCCCAACAGAATCAATGTCAAACCAGAGAATCCCACCAGAACCAACCTAGCAAGCCAGTACCAAGGCATCCGGCCAGCAGGGGCGGAGCAAGGGGGAACTGTGCCCAGGGCATGCCTGCATCCTGTGCCCCTGCCATGCCCCCATCCTGCTCCAGAATGCCCCTGCCATGCCCTCATCAAAGGGCTCAAGAAGAATCTCTGAGCCACAACAAAGATTTTTGGCCAGACTACCCAGAAGGGACATGATACCTATGTTTAAATATTTGAAGGAGTGTCATGTTGTAAAGGGAGCAAGCTTATTTTCTGCTGCCTCAGAGACTAGGACATGGCGTAATGGATTTATGGCAGGGGGTTGGACTTGATGGCCCTTGTGGTCTTTTCCAACTCTATGATTCTAAGCAGACCCACTTTCCTCTGCTGGTAGCATGCTCTCTGGACCTACATCTACTCCATCCACCAAGAGAGCTCATCTCTCCAGTGAGTCAGCTGACTGACCCACTTGGCTATGCTCCACTTAATGGTCATGCATGACCATCAAAACGTAGATTTTCCAGTGACTGAGAGTCTGTAGGCAGGAATAAGTGTCCTCCCACAGACTTCACACCAGTGTACACACTGCTGGATAAATGCACAGCCTGTACCAGGATCAAGATAGGAAAAACATCTCCTGAAGTTAAGGGAACCAAGGGATCGAGGGAATGACAAAACCCACACTTGCCATGTCAGTTGACAGTGCTTTGGTGAACTCCTTAAGGCACTTTAGGACATCCATGGTCTGGAACAAAGTCAACCACTCCATTCTGAATGTTCCTTCCCCCATACAATGTTGACCTCCAAGGTCAGCTGGGGCAATCAGACATTCATGCTTGGTTCAGTTGGAGTTCCAGCTAGTGCTGATGTCACTGATCAAGTTGTGCACTGGAACACACAACAACATCTGCTTATGGTGCAGCAGATGGGTAGCCTTCATACTGCCTAAGAAGTGACAGGAGATTCCTGCTGTTCTGGAACAGATGATGGAAATAATGAGTCAGTGTCCAGTTCTGGATTCTTTGCAGAATCCAACCCCAAGGTATCCTTTATCATACTAAGCAGTAAATGCACCTCTGGCCCACATCCTTAATGTTCCACTGCCTTAATATTTGCACCTACCATAAAAATAGGAGGAGCACAGCCAAATGTGTATATGTTATATTAGTAAGGTCATGCAAGTTTGGCACATGTTTCAACAATTTTTATTCATCAAAGTTATTTGTCACAGGAACATATTTTTATAGTCCTGTCAGAGCAGACATACATCTAAACATCAGTCTAAATATGCTGTATGTTGACTCTTCAGGTACTATATCTTTCTGCTTGTTTTCTATCCCAATAGGAGTGAGATTATCCTTGTTTTACCCAATGACTTATTTAAGGGACTTGTACTCTCAGCTTATTTTCCTCTAACTTCTATTTCTAAATGGAGGTAACAGTTGATCTTGTTTGCACTGAATGTTTATAATCCTCAATTGAATATTTAGTGTGAAATTTCCATACATGGTTTAAACTTATCTGGGAACCAACTATGTTGAGACATAGTTGTTTTCTTAATGCTATTGTTTCTTCCTAAGTCAACAACACACAGCATATTTGGACTAGTATTTACACCAGTAGCATTCACCATGAATCCATAGTGACATCAATGCTCATCCATCCTATTAATTGATTCTCAGTTGCAGCAGAGATGTTCACTTTGTGTGCCTTGCCAAGTGGCAGTGTGGAGAAAAGCCTGGCAATAGCCAGTCTGGCAAACCACAATCTCACCCTGCATATGGTTGTCTTCCTAGAACATCTCCAGATTGCAATTGGTGCACTATCAATAAAAAATACACTTGCGGCATCTTGCAGCAGATTCAGACATCAGATATGAAGTGCACAGATCTCTCACTAGTGTGGGACAACTGTGCCTTTACATGGTCCTTGAAAGCCTTGTACAAAGAGGGCACTACACAGATAACAGCATGCGCAGGTGTGAGCTTGGCCCAGCGGGAGCAAGCAGGCTTGGTTGAGAGCAAGAGGCTGAAACTGAATCCAGCAAAGACGGCGGTTCTGTGGGTGGGTCAGGAGGAGATGCCGGCCAACTTTAGCTTGCCTGTGTTGGTTGATAAGGCTTAACACCTAGCCACATCAGTTTGCAGTCTGGGGGTGATTCTGAACTCCGGGCTTTCCATTGAGGCCCAGGTCACCAAGACGACACAGACTGCTTTTTACCATCTCCATGAGACAAGACAGTTGTCCCTGTATCTCTCCCATTCAGGCCTAGCCACAGTAATTCCATGCAATGATCACCTCCAGACTAGACTATTGTAACTTGCTGTATGCTGGCTTGCCCTTGAATCTGATCTGGCAGCTGAAACTTGTCCAACATGCAGCCACTAGGCTTCTGGCAGAGGTCCCTAGCAGAGACCACATAATACCAGCCAATTTCCATCTTCATTGGCTGCCTGTCGAATACTGGGTAATTTTCAAGGTATTGGTTTTGACCTGTAAGACTGTGAGCGGTCTTGGTCCCACATACCTGAGGGATGCCTCTCCCCATACTGCCCAGTTAGGTCCCTCCATTCAGCAGAGGGAAACCTATTAGTGATCCCTGACCAGAAGGACATTTGGCTGGCCTCAACAAGAGCCAGGCCTTCTCTGTCCTGGCCCCAACATGGTAGAATGAGTTCCTGTATGAGATCAGGACCCTGCGGGACTTGAACGAATTCTGGAGGGCCTGTAAGATGGAGATGGGCTTTTTCAGGAGGCCAGCTGAATTAACAGTTATCATCACTGGCCTCCTTTGGGGGGATTAGGTTTGAAGTCGCCATCTTTATCTGTTATACTTGGTTTTATTGCATTTTAGAGTTGTTATGTATTGCTGTTTTAATTTTGGTGTGTTTTTATCATGTTGTATGCTGCCCAGAGCCCTTCAGGGAGGCAGGCAGGCAGGCAGGCAGGCAGGCAGGCAGGCAGGCAGGCTGACAGATCTTTGCACCGAATAACTCCAATGCCGCAGGAACATATCCCTTGCCCTTTCCATTAAAAAAACCATAAAATGGCAGTGGCATTTATATTAGCTGCTGAAATGCCCTGAGATCTATGAGTGAACCAAGAGGTCTGGTGATGAAAATTTAGGCCTAGATATTTAAACCATTTAACCTGCTCAAATTGGTTACCATTAAGTTCCTATCTACTCACTTGCCACTTATAGGTGAAAATAATTATTTTAGATTTATCAAAATTTAGTTGCAGGTCATTAAGCATGAAATATTCTAGACAACGTTTCAGTAGTTTCATCAGTCCTGCTCTTGAGTGCAATAGTACCACCATCGTCAGCATATAAGAGGAGGGGAATTGGAGTAGAAGTTAGGGTAGGGGAATGGCCATTTACCTCTAAAACATAAGCCAGATGATTTTTTTAAAAAACTTTTAAAAGGTCAGAGCCAGCACAGACCCCTGCTTAACACCTTTACAGACTCCAATTTTAGGGGTCAGTAGTCCCTCAGCATCACATCTAACTTGGCACAAGTGTTTGTATGGAGGGATTTAATTAAAAACAGTGATCTGTCATCAATCACCATTTTAGCTAACTTCCCCCACAAGAGATTCCTATTAATAAGTCAAATCAAAAATCCCATGAATAAATAAAGGCCATATACAAGGGGACCTTTTTCCTTATATTTTGAAACTAACCTACTTTGGACCAGGCAATGGTCAAGGGTACTTTGCCCTTGTTGGAATCCTATCTGTTCTTTGCCAATAATGTCTTTGGATGAAATCCACTCACTGAGCTTTTTAAAAAGATGTTTTGCATAAAGTCTGCCCACTACCGAGAGGAGGCTAATTGGACAGTAGCTGGAAGGGCAGAAGCTATCACCTTTCATAAAGATGGGAACAATGATAGAATTACTCCAGGCAGAGAAAATTAATCCACTTTGGTCCACCTGTGTGAATAAGAAAACCAAAATGGGAGCCCAGCAATCCATAAACACTATAAACAATTCATGTAAAAGATCATCTGGACCAGATGCTTTGTGTCTCTTTAGCTGGGCAAAAAGACCTTCATCCTCCTGGGGGGTCACTGGAGACCAATCATATCCACTTGGAAACTCAGTGAAATCATTACTGCCAGCAGTTGAAAAATCCCCATTGAAAATGGCAGAGTAGTAATTGTACCAGGAAGACCTTGAGATGCAAGCAGGATTAGCTTATCAGGTCCCACATCTCCAGAAATAATTCCAAAATTTCCTATGATCATTATAACTGGTGCCTGTATAAGTGTGTTCCAGCAGTAGCTAATGGATACCATCCTATTGATTGGGAGTTGACTGGACAACACCTGTTTCAATAAGAAGTACATCAGGAGCAGACTGTCCCAATTGAAATCTCTATATTTATTATATGTGTCATGAAGGGATCGTTTTATAGTTCTGCAATTCTCACAAAACTCAGGGTCAGACAAATTTAGTGTTCGTTTGGACAACTTCTGTATTCCCCCTGCCCAGTTACCTTTCTTTGAAAATCAGATACCATGGCAAAAGGGCAATCCACAATGCTTTGGCTGCTGCTAAAAAAGAATTGGCCTGTTCTTGGCTACCTGGACAGCTTCAAGGGGGCGGGGCTCAATGAAGACAAGCACAAAGGTGGATCTGAGGACACAACAGGTTCATAAGAGGGAGAGAGAGTGTGTGTTTGCAAGTAAGCTGGTCTCAAATTGGATATGTCTTAATAGATCAAAAATGGGACTCTCCAAAATATATATTGGTAACCACTATTACAGTTTCAAGACACCAGTTACATAATCTATATATATAAAAAGCTAACAGTGTTTTTGTTGATGATAGTATAACTCAGTAACTGCTGGACCAATTCCTCTGAAAATTCCCAGCCACTATAGTCAGCCAGGTGAGAGTGTTTTTAGATGTTCACATACCTGAAATTTCACACCTGGCCCAGGTAAAACACCTTTTTCCTGGTGCTCCATGGTGGAGGACATGCACCTGCCTGTGTGTAACTGTCACCCTTAGAATGTTTGTGCTGCTTTGAATGTTCACTCAGATGGTCAGATATGAGCAGTGAAAACAGTACATAGGCAGTCACTCGAGTGGAAGTGAAACACATACACACACATACACATGAGGGAGAGGGAAGGGAGGGAGAGGGAGGGGTGGCATGCAAGGGAAGAGAGGGAGGGGGAGGAAAGGGACGGAGGGGGAGGCATGCAATGGAAGAGAAGTGAGAGAGGGGAGACAGTGAGGGGTGGCATGCAAGGGAGCGGAGGCAGGGGGCCCAGCATCTTGATATGACCCACCCTCCCTAGCGGAGGAAAGGGAAGGGAAGAAGGGGGGAGGGGTGGCATTCAAGGGAAGAGAAGTGAGAGAGGGAAGAGAGTGAGGGGCGACATGCAAGGGACGGGAGGGAGGGGCCAGGCACCCTAGAGTCCCTGAATATTGCGGTTACAGTTAAGAAAACCAGGCACGCATTACTCAGGAGTAAGCTCGGTACAGCAACCGTGACATACTTTGAATGGCTGCATCATGCCCCTCAGAGGGTTTCCTCAGAAGCGACACCCACTGCCACCAACCAAACTTACTCCCAGGTAAAGGATCATGACCAGCCAGCCTAGATGTGTGGGAGGGGTGCCTTTCCATCCCCCCCCCCCAGGGAATGCGGGCACACACATCACTGACATCACACAGTATCAGGCTGCATGTTTGCATGAGCACGTACTGCTGGCCTCTGCAATTGATTTGCTGGTACTGTTCCTTTCCCATTTCACCACAATAAGCCACAGCAACGCATGGCCAGGCCCCGCTAGTCTCTCTATATAAAAAGCTACAGTGACCTTGTTAGTCATGCCCTAATGCTGAAACGGCTGGATGGATCGCCCCCCAATTTCCCCATGACGTTCCTCCCTGTTGCGGGCAGGTAATCGGACCTTCAAATTGCCGAAAGTCCATACCTGAGCCAGGTAAAACGTCTTTTTCCTGGCGCACCAGGCCATGAGGCTGGCTGTGTTTAACTGTCACCCTTAGAACGTTCATGCAGCATGTCTGTGGCCTGAGGGGTTGGTATGCCCTTACTCTGTTCGCGCAGATGGCCAGAAATGAGCAGTGAAAACAGTAAATAGGTAATACTAGTAAGTAATACGAGTGGAAGTGAAACACATACACACTTTGCCATGTGAGACGTCAGATGGGGTCCCCCCCTCACATGCAGGTAACTTTCACTCTCTGTGCCTCACCCACTGCTACCACATAACACACATACTCTCATACACATCCAGCTCATCCTCACACACCTCACTCTGCCCTCCCTCACATCCAACCACCACACCCACTTCCTCACCCATATTTGCCACAGCTCTCTTTTACTAAAAGCGAGCTGGAGTTTGCCATTTTCTTCTAAGAAAATCCGCAGGGTGGGGGCAAACCAACACTACTGGCTCTGCTTCTTTTGCATATGGCCCTTTAAGAACCCAGGGAGCTGGCCTCAATCTGAGTGCCTCACCACCCTGCCTCTGCTGCCTGACTGGGATAGCCTCCTTGCCCCAGTTCTGCCTTACCCAAGCCGGGACTGTGCGTGTCAACCAGCCTCATGGACAGTGGAATTCACACTCTGGACAGTTCCGTTGTGGAATGGAAAGGGTTACCTTATACTAAAAAAACAAGACAGCACCATATAACAATGTGAATTGAAAAGGGAAAGAGGGATTCCATTTGACCACCCCAAAAGGCTATGCTGGGGATCATTGGACCTGCAAGGACATCTGTGTGGGTTGTGGACTGTGATGAGAAGGACAATTGCCACAGCAACACGTGGCCGGGCCCCACTAGTATTTGCTAAATGTTTTAACCAAATGGCAAGTGCCCTATTTTGCACCAATTGTAGATTTTGGATAGTCTTAACAAATATATCTCTTTTGTTTTGAACCTCAAGCCTTGTCTTCATCACTTATCACTATTGCACAGAAACGGAAATGATGGATTCACTCTAATTCATGAGATTGGGCTCGTCACATTATAACTGCAGGTGCTTTATAATTGTTTCAGATCAGAAGAGTTCATACTTTTTGATCTCTTTGCTTACTAATTGAACAAATACACACACACAAAGCCTTTATTGGCATCATACAGTAAAACAATTTGTAACCAGAAACGTTTTACAACCAGAATAACATAGTTGCAACTCAAATAACCATCATTTAATATAAAAATCTCCCTTAGCAGATGTGCCAATTATATCCAACAGAAACTTGGCAACTAATTCAGAAAAATCCTGATTTGATCCATCCAGGAAATACTTTATCCTTTGATCATCTGTCATATCTACATTAAAAGATGTAAACAATGGTCTATACTTATACCTTAAGCATTCTCCTCATTTCGGACAGTGAAACATGACATGCTCTAGTGTTTTCTACTTGTATGCTGTTGCAAGGGCATAATCTTTCGGTCTCTTTTGGTATTTTGAATCGCACTGAGTAGAGCATATATAGATGGCAAAATATTGAATCTTGCTATAAAGAGAATGCACGCTCCTCAATCTAAAATTAATCATATAAAGTAAATAATGAGACATACAACCCTTTGCTTCAACTAGTGATTGATTTAGGAGGTGAGCAAGTTGAATTTGCTGCTATTAAAGATCTTTGATAATCCCATTCAAGGAATTTTTTCTTTAACAATTTTTTTGCCTCTAAATAAGATAACATTGATATTTCAATCCATAGATATGCCAATTTCTGTAATCTTATCAACTATTTTATCATGCCAGTTTGAAGTGTTAAGTTCAGAGAGCAATAAGCATGTGAAACTGCCTGGCTTGGAATGATGGTGATTTTAACCAGTATATAGTTATTGCTCTAATCCAAGCCAAGGTAAAGTTAAGGTGAACATAGGCCTTAGTTCAATGCTGCAGGCTGCATAAGACAATGAATTAAAGGAAACCCATAATCCCATGCAGAAATTTAGAGTGTAGAGTGTTTAGACTGGTGTTTTGGGCTAAGAAAAAAGGACTGGAAAGCCATAGAGTAGCTATGGAACTACTTTGCATTGAATGCCTTGATTACCGTTGGAATGTATTGGTGTCCTTTGGTGTAAAAAGAAATTCACTAAAGCTGTTTACAGTTGAGTAGCTTTTACTGGATGTCCGTTTTGACATGGGCTAGTCCAAGAAAAGATTATAAGTGAAACAAAATACCTAAGTATTTGTATTTCTTGACTAGGTTCAATTTCTTTTGTCGCTACTTTCCAGGGTTGTTTTTTTCCATGATCTAGCAAACACTTTCATAACTTTTGATTTATCAAAGTTAAGTTCCAGCTTGTTTAATTTTACAGTAACTGTAGCATCTGTTCATTGAACGTAACAGGCCTACCCTAGTGTATGACATTATAATAGTATCATCTGTGATAAAGAAGTTACCGTAAATGTGTATTTCCCAGTTTGGGGCTGTGTCCATCAATATTCCCTAAGTTCCAGTGGTAAGTCCCTTATATATGTTAAACAAGGTCGGAGCAATTATACACCCTTGTTTCACCCCTTTGTTGCTTAAGATATTATTGGTCAATGCCCCTCCTGAGTGCATTTTTACCCGCAAGAGGTGTTAGTGTGTAATTGCCTGATTAAAAAAGCAGTCTGGGGTCATGTTCAAATCCTCCATTTTCTTCCATAACAAGTCTCTAGGATAGTGAATCAAAGGCTTTTAAAGTCTACAAAAGCAACACATAGAGCTTGCCTTGATCGCTTTTTTAACTGTTTTGGGCAAGGTGGCCAGGACTATTGCGTGGTCATAAGTAGATTTTCCTCCTTTGAAAACCTATTTGTTCGTGTCCTATGACCCTTGCTCTTGAATCCACCTGTTTAGTTTAAGGTGGAGAAACCTAGCATATAATTTGCTCCACTACAGACAGCAGGTTGATGTATGATAGTTAACAGGGTCCTGATAGTCACCTTGTTTATAGATTGAACCATTATCGCCGAAACAAGCTTTTGCATTTTTCCTGTTGAATTTACCTGGGTAAAAACAGAAGACAGGAGTTGTGACCACCAGCTTATGTTGGATTTAATCAGTTCAGAAGTAATTAAATCAGGGCCTGGAGATTTGCCATATTTCAGATCTTTTATTAGAAAATTTATCTCTTGAGGAGATACAGGCGGCCAGTGTGGGATGTTTTCTAGATTGATGTCTGCACTCGTTGGTATGCTGCTATCATTAAATACTTGGTTAAAGTAGGCAAACCATGTTTCCGGAGAGATACAATATTGAGGGGCAATTGAACAAATAAATACATTATTCAAGGCAGAAACAACTTGGTCAGTAACTTCAGTACATAGATAGTCTAATGTTCTCTCTTTTACAGGTGCATTTGGAATTGCTACTAGAAAAAATCCAATAGGTTTTGCTTTTCCCATCTCCATGTTAAGGTACATTGCTCCCTGAAGTATTTTGAGTGCTTTCTCTAGTAAGGCAATGAATAACTCAATGGATGGTTCTTTGCCATTTCACCAGGGATCTCAATGCACAACACAAGCCCAACTATCAGGACTTTTATCCTAAGTAGTCCTTTGTACTTCATAGCTCCTAGGCACAGTTCTTTGTATAGGTAGCTTGAGAAATAGTCCTTTATGTTTGCATCTTTTCGATGCTTGTAGAAAGATAATTCCATTGAAGCTGCAAAAATGCCTCCAGAGATTTTAGGCAATTTTGCATCTGATAAACAATCCCTTTCCCATGTAATCCCTAAATCTTTTCTACTCCAGGACGTATAAATGCATGAAGTTGCCTTATGCTGGGTCAGAGAATTGGTCCATTGAGGTTACTTTTGTCTGCTCTAACTGACAGTGACTTTATGATACATTTTAAATATGAGCTGGGCTTTGAAAAACTGTACATATGCTGTGTAAGATTCCCCCCAGTACAGCTATGCATTAAAGTAGTGTAAATACAGAAAAGATAATGTGATCAGAGCTTTGTATGAATTCCTGATTTTGTCACTATATACTTTCAGAAACTGAATGTAGTTGGAAATTATTTATTTACTATCCATTTTTATGATTCAATTCCTCACACAGGACATATACAAAAGAAATCAGCTTCTGTGAATGCCTTAGCTGGACAGGGTGATATGTATTGCACCTTGCATGGAGATTGATGTGACACTGCATAACTTCTCACTGACCTTCAGCATCAGGGCTTACCATCCATTAGGCATCACTTAAATGTAGCTTTAAGCCACCAGTGATAAAGGAGCCATGTTGTCATGTTGCCACTCCCCCACTTAGCTTCTGACATCAGGGGTCTGCCTCAGAAGGTGCCCCTGGCCAGTGGTGGGATTCAGCAGGTTCACACCACTTCAGCAGAATCGGTTGTTAAAATGGTGCTTGTAAACAACCAGTTGTTAAATTATTTGAATCCCACCACTGCCCCTGGCTCTGTGGATGGCTGAGGATCCTGCTCCCTCTTTGCATCCTCTATCAGGGAATAGGGTTGGTGTGCCTGGGCTCCTTCCTACTTACCTGAACTGTGCTGCATCCAGCTGTAATGTGGAGACTGAGGAGGTGGACAGCTTCTCATCATAGCACAATGGGGGACAGGAAAACAGGTGCCATTCGCCTGCCTCTCACCACTGAGAGTAGGGGAGAGAGAACAATAAGCACCACCTTCCCACCTTCCTGTAGTGGGAAGAGAGGACAGGTGCCTTTTTTTTTAAAACTCCCCAAAGGGAAGGGGCAGCAGTGGCTGGGGCTATCTAGCTTAGGACACCCAAAATTCATGAAGTGGGTCTTTTTGCCTTTGGCTTCATGCTAATTTTAGCTTGTCCTGAACTAGGATATGATATACAACAACAAACTATTTCATGCATTAAACTACTGCTTTGTGCCATAATTTCAGTTGCACAGTGCAAACTGCAAGATTATTTCTGTGCATGTTTTGCCAAAGGAAATCTATTGCTCTCTTGAATTGATATACAATATCTCTATACTTGTTTTCTATGAAAAAAGATACAAGGATGTTTCAAACTCAATGTGTGCCAAAATGGCAAATAGAAACACAATTAGATTTACATTGGAAGATGTCAGTAACTGCAATTTTATATGAATTTACATTATACATAATAGCCCTCAGAAGGAAGCAAATTGTGATAAAGCATCTAAAACACTATTTTCATGCAACTGTAATTTACAAAATTTATTCTATCTTGTCATTTTGAGTAGTATTTGAATAGCATTATGGCCAATTGAAGATAGTGTGTTTTAAGACTTTGGTTTGCAAATTTGAGCAAGTTGGCTAATTTGACTTTATGAACAGCATTCTCTAGAAATCTGGGTTTCACTGGCACAACATTTGCAAAGTTGAAAAGTAGACTCTCATAGCCACATTCTTCCCACGGAAAATTTTCTCCCTCAAGCTGAAGTAATTCCAGTTTCATAACAACATTTCACCCGCAAAATCAACAAAAATTCTACTAAGTAGCAGTAATGATAAACAAAGGTGGAACAACACCAGATTTCTCTCCCCCTCCCTGCAAAAAAGACAAATGACTATATTCTTTGATCAAGAAATTGGGTTTTGTGGTTACATGTCTTTAAGTTTTGTTCAGTCTAGGGGTGTGTATTTGATCAAGCCGACCTGAAAAAAATAAGATCAGAATCTGATGGTAGCCAGCAATCCCAATCCTGAAAAAGGGAAATATGGCTTTTGGGGGATCAGGATTTTTGGTTACAGCCAGCAAAAGTAGGGGGACCCCACTTCTTCAATAGAGCTTTCCTGCCAGAATGTCCTGGGTTCTGCAGGGCTTCTATCAGTTTGTTTGCAGATATTCTCTGATTTGACATAGATTCAGATGGATTAGGCAGGGCTGGATTAGTTTGTTCTGAACATAGTCTGCCTCACCATATTCTGGTTTTGTATGTATAAAACTGCTGGCTAACTGCTGGCTCACTTTAAGCATCACTGTAAAAGCTGGACTCTCCAACCACCCCATTTCTTTATACGTTGTGCATTCTTCCTGATTCCAGACTCACTTGGACTTTTCTCCACTCTGGCATGGTGAGATGACCACATTAAAAGTAGGGGGTCATGTTGGCCTTGCCTGCCTCCTTGGCAGGGAGTATTTAAAAGGATGAAAAGGAGGCCGAGTGCTGTGAACATTTGCTGGAGTATTGAGCATATTTAATACATTTGCTGGAGTATTGAGCATATTTAAACATGAATAATTTGACAAACAGCAAGATGGAGTGCAGTTATATTCTGCAGGGGAGACAATGAACTACATATTAATTTCAGAATTAATAAAACTGATAGCATTTTAATCATACAAGTTGTGGAACAGGATATCACAAATAAAGGATGTAGCAAGCATCATAATTTTGGATAAACAAAATTCCCCATAAACAATTTTGGATAAACAAAATTCCCCATCAAAGTTGCTGCCAACATGTGGATGTGCATGCAGTGGCAAATACAATGTCAGAAACCATATCCGGATAAATTTGTAGTAGTTAAGAGTGGCAGACTCTAATCTGGAGAACTGAATAGGGACTCTTATTTGGTGAACCTGGTTTGTTTTCCCACTCCACCACATGAAGCCTGCTGGTTGACCTTGGACTAGTCACAGTTCACCTACCTCACAAGGTGTCTGTTGTGGGGAAAGGAAGGGAAAGCTGCTTTGAGACTCCTTACAGGCCAAGGTATAAATCCAAATTCTTCTTGCAGGATCACTTCAATTTGATTCTGCTGTATTTAGATCCTCAAAAACCTGCAGTATTGCCAGTGTTTCCTGCTGCCTGAAAGCAATTTAATTTGCAGTATTCTTTCCCCAACAAAACTATAATGGCATTTGGCGTGCTGTGTTCATAAACAACCATGCCCTCAGTGGCAAGCCTAATAACCAAAATCCAGGAATGTGAGAAAGTCACAAAATGGATAGTCTCAATTAACAGTTCAGAAATATTACCACTTTTGGAAGACAGGTAAATGGGTCCACTGAGGTCACATGTGTTTCCCATGGAAAAGGCACCAAAATAAAGCAAAACATGCAATTTTTGTATTATGCTACTTCATATAGGGCATCGTAATGCCCTCTATCAATAACTGGTGCTTCTGTGAGGCTGTGCTCATCATGGTTTCTCCAATAAAAATGCTACTTTCCAATGCACGATTTATCAGATTTTATTCTTTATTTTAAGTGTTTATACACTGTCTTTTCCCTCATTAAAACTTGGAACTTTTGGCAGATGACTGTAGAATTAAAACATCAGGAAAAAACAACACATGATGCAACACATGAACAAGCAGTCAGTAGTAACGGACCACCAAAGGCTACATGACAAAACAGTGAAAAACAGACATCCTGCTATATACATGGGTGAATCTCTACAGCTCCATTCAAATCACACCCCCAAATAAAATATGGTTTCCTAACAATATATTTTTAACGGCATTCTCTCATGCATTTAAAAGGAGTCTTTGTTTTTATAGCTCTATTGCCACCTCAATATGCTATAAAACATATTAATTTAATTTCTGGGCTAACAGATGTGACTTCTGTACCCAAAATACCCAAAGTGTCCACCATGGAGTTTTCATAGTACAGCATCACATAACTGCTGGCTGGTACTGGCTGGCACTAATGTGGCGTAGTGGTTAAGAGTAGGTGCATTCTAATCCGAAAGGAATCGGGTTTGATTCCCCACTCTGCCGCTTGAGCTGTGGAGGATTATCTGGGGAATTCAGATTAGCCTGTGTACTCCCACACACACAGCTGGGTGACCTTGGGCTAGTCACAGCTTTTTGGAGCTCTCTCAGCCCCACCCACCTCACAGGGTGTTTGTTGTGAGGGGGGAAGGGGAAGGAGATTGTAAACCCCTTTGAGTCTCCTACAGTAGAGTAAGGGGGGATATAAATCACAACTCCTCCTCCTCCTCCTCCTCCTCCTCCTCCTCCTCCTCCTCCTCCTCTTCTTCTTCTTCTTCTTCTTCTTCTTCTTCTTCTTCTTCTTCTTCTTCTTCTTCTTTTTCTTCTCCTTCTCCTCCTCCTCCTCCTCCTCCTCCTCCTCCTCCTCCTCCTCCTCCTCCTTCTTCTTCTTCTTCTTCTTCTTCTTCTTCTTCTTCTTCTTCTTCTTCTTCTTCTTCTTCTTCTTCTTCTTCTTCTTCTTCTTCTTCTTCTTCTAAGTACATGTCTGACCCCCCCCCAAAGCAAAACAAAGCAAAACAAAGAGAGTTAATTGTTTGACGGTTTATTTGAGCATGGTGGGTACAAGGTAATGTGAAAATGGTGTAGAAGTTGTACTAAATAACCTTAGATTACATACCATACCTGATGCCCTTTTTGTTATTTATTTCTATACCATTTTTGTAAAGCAATCACTTATCCTTTATCCTCACAAGACACCAGAAAGGTGAAGGCAGGCAGCATTTTCCTAATAAGGACCCAGAGAGAGCACATTCTTCCTTAGGGGGAGAGGGAGAGAGGCTCTGGGATTTCCTGATTGACTGTAGGTAGTTACTATTAGGATTACATACATATTTGAAGTATTGTTGTTGTTGTTGTTGTTGTTATTATTATTATTATTTTCAAACATTTATGTCTCACTTTCTGCTTTTTCAGAGGTTGTCAAGATGGCTAGAACATACATGATAAAATACATTACAAAACAATTACAATAAACTGCCTTCTCAAACATACCTCATTAAAACAACTTTAAAAAGAGTTCCAGTTCCTTATTGGGTTGGAGGTGGAGCTTGGAGAGTGGAGACAACAGTATAAAGCTAGAGGTATGAGAGCAGCAGGCTTCAGTTTGAGCCTGGCTGAGGTGAGGCTTGAACCTAGCTCTAAGCAGCAGGCTGCAGCTTTGGGCTCGATCCTAGGCTGGTCTCAGCCAGGTTCAACCAGTCCCTTGCTACTCCCTTCTCCAGGTGGAGATTGGGTGGGGCTAGCCCCACATCTGACCTCCACATGGAGATGGGCGTGGGATGAGCCCAGTTGGCCCTGGTTGCAATCTCTGTGGGGAATTTTCAGGGCACAGTTGGGGGTGGGATCACAAATGTACCTCCAAATTTGGTACCTGGTGCTTAAGACCCCCTGCCCCCCTGGATACACCAGTGGCAGCAATAGTGTTTAATACTCTTGGTGGTTGGGTTGATAACACTTCACATCCACTTGTTTGGCTCATAATCAATATTAGCTTCCTAACATGGGTGATTTAAATGGGTCTGCTTCTGAAGCATGATGTTTTGAGATATTAAATCCTTGATTCAAGTCTCTCCTCAGGGGTTAAATCACAGAGCCAACCTGAGAAGGTCTTTTGACCATCGTATAATGCATTAGAGATCACAAAAGTAAAAAAGGTTAGCAGTTGCAGTTTGGCATGGATTAGTTCATTCCCAAACCAGATGCAGTGCAGGGGAAAACCTCCAAATTTTGTGATGAGTAGGCAGAAGACCCTTTAGAATTCATAGGAGTGCAGTAAGAATAAAGGCAAAATACTATGTGAAACAATTTACATCATTTACCCAATGGCAATCTAAGAAAGCAAGGTGCTGAATCTAAGTTTCCCTCCTCCTGAATGGCTCTGCTTCATTTCCTATCACTATCTCATTTGAAGAATGAGCATTTCCAGCTATACTGCCCAGGATTTGGTATTTCCTGGCTCAAAAGGCCTCCCTTGAGGCATCAGATTGCGATTTTACCATTGCAATCCAAGGCTTATATGGATGTACTTTGTTTTAACTGATGCTGTGTTATTATTTTATTATTATAGCTATCAGTGTAACTATTTATTATGTTGCGAGCAGACTTGAGAATCCTCATTTTGGGATGCAAAGGCAAGTTAGAAATGATCTAAGTAACAAATGGACACTGTCCTATTTCATAGATAAAAGAGGATCAGAATGGAAAAATAAAAGAAGATCAGAATGGAAACATAAAAGAGGATCAGAAGGGAAGAATGGGGGTAATGTTCCAACAGAAGCAGCAAAAGGCCACATGCTCCTCTTTTTATTCCTTTCTAGCATGGCTTTGGCCTGACTTAAGGGCAACATAAATTCATAGTCATGGAGATGTTGGACAGTTGACATCATAGCCAGTGCATTTGACCTTCTTTCCTCCAGCCACCAGATGATGAACATCTGACACTAAAACAATGAATTTGGTGCCATGTGGCTGTTACTGTAAGGGCTGCCCTTACACATTGTACCTTAACAGCTGTCAAGTCTTTAACTCAGATATAGCACTTGTGTAGAACTGGTTTTTAAACTCAAGTAGAAATTCCTCAGGCATACTATGTGGTAGGAATCCTGGGTGAAACAATAATATTATTCTTTACTGATTTATAGGGCATCTTTTCCTCCCATCACTGTACTGTAGAGATATGGCTAAAGCGATAAAAGTCACTGCCACAATACAAAAGTATTCTTAATAACAAAATAAACCTTTATTATAACTAGAGGAATGCAAGGATTTTAATGAAACCCTGAAGCAATGCAAAACAGAAGCAGGTCATAAACTTCAAGCAGAAGTGTAAATACAACTCTAAGAACATTTAACTCTTGGGTATTAAAATCATTCTTCAAGGGATTTTTAAAAATAGTATGAGGGCCAGTTTGAAGGCTGGGATCCCAAGGGAAATGTATCTACAAAGGACTTCCCATAAAATTTGAAAGCTATTCAAAATGTGATTTTTTTTCCTGGTCAAATACAAAAAGTCTTTACCAAACCACATATCTGGCTAGTATTGGCATAGGGGCTCTCCAAAATCCAAATGATGAAACCAATATTGATAGAGTCATGTTTGCAACTATCCTTCACACCGCCATGCTGCTGCCCCCACAAAAAACTCCCAACAAACTTTTTCCTCCTTGAAGTGGCACCAGCCCATCCACCCACCACAGCAGCAGGGCCCATGCACATTCCCTCTGTACCCACAATGTTTTGGCAAACTTGACATAAGGAACATGCTCTTTTTGAGTAAATTTAGCATTAGTTCCCAACCTTCGGGCTGAGAAACCATTAAGAAAACAGAATTTTTCTTTAGACAATGGTTTCTCGACCAACAGACTGGGAGCTAATGCTAAATTCCTAAGCCAATTCATATGTTATTTAAAATACTGAGGCAGCACGATTGCTGTTCTTCTTTAGCTCCATGTTATAGCATTCTGGTATTGTAGGAATATGGTAAAATGGCATGGAATGAGTATGTAGAAGGTCAATATGGGCAGCTAATGCCATTCCTGTAGTCTGGTCTCCGACGCTAATATAATTATTCCCCTATAATCACAACTTCTCCCACGTATTGCAAAATGGAGACACTCTGGATCAAGAAAGCACACCTGATATGCTCTTTATCCTTTCTTCTGCATTGCAGAGACACCAAAACCATTCCAGACTTTCTCACAGCAAAAAGGACTTTTAAATCCCCACAGGCTAACCGTATATATGACCATCTGGAATGTGCACTATTACCACCCGCAAAGAACTTGCAACCATAGACAAGGAGTTGCTACCACTCCACATCCACATCAGTAAAAAAATGAGAAGCCAGGACTGGGACAAAATTGACAACCTCGCCTACAGAAAAATGGAGAAAGACATTGCTAACCACATGAAAAGACAGAAGCAGAAATTTGGCAAAATTCAAAAAAATCAGCATCAATAGAAACCCTCATTGGACACTTCAAGAATCATTATAAATTTGACTGAACAGCAACTTTTCAGTGACGAAACATCCGTCCTCCCATTACCATCCAAACTCCCATTGCCAAGGGAGGCAATTTTGCTGTTACTCCCACCAGAGTTCCTGTGGAAGACATCATTGCTAATGTAGAATCAGCCATCTGGAATTTTCCAGAAGAGGAAGCAGAGGAACTAAGAGGAGAAACTGAAAGGATATTACGAAAAGCAAAACTTCCCTCCAGCAACATTACACGTAAGGAAAGAAATGCCATTAATAATCTCAGCTCAGTTGTAGAAATCATCATACTTCCAGCAGACAGGGGAAATGCCACAGTAATAATGAAAACTGAACAATGTAAGGAAAAAATCAGAGAACTCCTGGATCTCATAACATACAAAAAATTAAAATAAGACCAACCAAGAAAATCACTTGCCAAACCATCACACAGATTAAGAACTCCTCCATTCAACCAGACACATGCCAACGACTCTGCAATTCAGAAGCTCTTCCACCCCGGTTATATGTACTCCCAAAAATTCACAAGGACTCCATCCCCCTCAGACATAATGTTAGTGTGATTGGTTCCCCCACATATGAACTGGCAAAATTCTTGTCTTCACAGTTACAAAGCCACATCGGACACACAAAGCATTATGTTCAAGACTCAGCCCACTACATCGAAAAAATTAGCAATCTCCATCTGAACCCTAGCAACAGAATTATCAGCTTCAATGTTGTCTCACTGTTCATCAAAGTTCCAGTTTGCACTCATCGGCCGGATTTTTCCAGATGACATCAAAGCTTTGTTTCAACACTGGCTAACAATGAGCTACTTCCAATGGAACAATTATTACTTGAGCAGACAGATGGGGTAGCCATGGGAAGTCCCCTCAACCTGGTGATAGCCAATTTTTACATGGAACGTTTTGAGAAACAAGTCCGCAAAACAGCACCCAGGAAACCCGCAAGTTGGTTCTGATTTGTGGATGACACGTTTACAATCTGGAGCCATGGGGAGGAGAAACTGCTGAATTTTCTGGACCACCTTAACAGCATCCACCCAAACATCCAATTTACCATGGAAACTGAAAAAGAAGGAAAACTGCCTTTTTTAGCTGTTTGGTCTTTTGCAGACCCAACCATCAATTGGGCCACACAGTATACAGAAAACCTACACACAGAGACCGGTATAAAAACTCCAACCACCACCCACAACAAAAAAGGGGTATAATCAAAACTTTGACAGATCATGCAAAACAAATTTGTGAACCTCAACTCCTCCCTGATAAAATCAATCATCTAGACTTGGCTCTGCAGGTTAATGGCTACTCTACAACAAAAATCAGAAGAGCTTTAAGACCAAGAGAAACCCAGAGGACTGAGGAGAAACAGCCCACCATAGGAAAAATATTTCTACCATACATCAAGGGAATCACAGATCAAATAGGGAAACTGATGAAAAAACATAACCTACAAACAGTCTTCAAACCTACCAGGAAAATACAGAAGATGCTACACTCAGCAAAGGACAAGAGAGACCCCCTCACTTCTGCAGGTGTCTATCACATACCCTGCAGCTGTGGAAAGGTCTACACTGGAAATACAAAACGCAGCATTCAGACTCGTATTAAGGAGCACGAAAGACACTGTCGGCTTAACCATCCTGAAAAATCTGCAGTAGCAGAATATGCTCTAAACAAAACTGGACATAACATTCTACTTGAAAACACTGAAATTCTGGACAATTCAGAAGTTTACTATGTCAGACTACACAGGGAGGCCATTGAAATTCACAAACACTAAGACAACTTCAACAGGAAAGAAGAGACTCTGAGAATTAGCAAAGCTTGGTTACCAGTACTTTAAAAAAATCAAAGATCAAAGGCATGCTAAGTTTATGGACAATGGACTCCACCCAGACACAGGATTTGCATTCACCAATACTGCTGCTGCAAATGCGACTACAAATATAAATGGATTGATAATCCCACCCGCAATACAATGCACTCAATCACACCTTTGCATAACAAGTTCCACCCAAACAGCTACTTATTGGTTCCCCACCCTGGGACATGGACAATATATACCTCACTAAACATTCCCTTCTTACTAGAGACAGTGTGCAACAGACTTCTCTCTGTGATACACCTCTGAAGATGCCAGCCAGGCAGCCACAGATGCAGGCAAAATGTTAGGAACAAGACCTACCAGACCACAGCCACACAGCCCGGAAAACCCACCATAACCAGTCTCCCACATATGTTCATTCCCTCAGTTGAACTCCCCCTTCCCCACTCCCACCGAACTTTCCCTGACAACCTCTCCTCCCTGCCACTGCCCCTCCAAAAATATCCCAACAAACTTTTTCCTCCTTTGAATGACATCAGCCCATCTTGGCAGTGGGGCCTGGCAGTGCTTTCTGGTGGGTCAACTGGTCAGCTGCTTCCAAGGGGCAGGACTGGGAGGAAGGAGGGCAGTAGAGGTGAGCCCTACACCTGGCCCAGGGGTCACATGATCAGAGCTGCAGACAAGTCAGTCAAGGCAGATTGGGCTAGCTAGGGCGAGCAAAGGAGTTTCTATTGGCACTATTCTCCATTGGCACTGTGACTTGTCTCTGCATGCTGTGCAATATTAGCATACCAGGGTGCAGCTGAGTGTGGTGCTGCTAGACTGCTGTGAAGGTGAATCTCAGAGAAGCATCGGGAAGTACCTCATCAGCTTTCTGTGTGCTTTCACAGCTCCCCCCAGTTATACTATTAAGTTGCTTAGATTCAAGCAGAATTGCATGTATTTATACAACACAATACTAGCCAATATGCTTTACTATAATGTTTAAAACAGGGATCTAATGGCACCTTAAAAACTCACAAAATTTATTCAAGTATAAGCTTTCATGAGTCAACTATCAGTTCATTTTATTAGTCATTGAGTAGAACACTTTAAACTACTTTTACCTACGCATTCAACACGTCTATTGGAAGAATTTGTTTCCCCATAAAATTTTTACAAAGCTTCAGCACAATCTAGATGACTTTAATGTTACCCAGCATTCATTTCAGCCATTAATATATCCACAGGCAAAACCCTTAGAAAAACTATGGAATATCTAAGCTTCGCTGTTCTTCATGTTCCTTTTCTATTGCTTCTCACAAAGGAAATGTAGATCCTTGTAAATGAAGTGTGTTCCTCTTCACTGTGATTTCCCTCTCCCCAATAACATTTTAAGTACCCAATATCTACCTGTTCTATTTCAGGGTTGCCATCTGAAAGTATAACAAGTAAAAAAGCATCAACATATTTGCTTAAAGAATTTTCTCAACAGCATTCATATCCTGGTCTATTTCAATGCAATAAAAATCACAGCATTGGAACATACTTCATACCTTTCATCTTAATGCTGAAAGACCAACATGGAAAGACATTAAATGAAAAGGACAAAATTAAGAAAAGATGGAAACAATACACTGAAGAACTATACAAAAGAGATGAAATTCCTTCCAAGAAGAGCCTTTTGAAGAAGAACCTGCAATTTTAGAAGGTGAAGTGAAAGCTACACTCAAAGCAATTGTGGAGAAACAAATCACCAGGAGCAGATGGAATATGAACAGAGACACAGCAACTATCAGAATATTACATTAATTTCTCACCCAAGTGCTACTCAAAATCTTAGAACAAAGAATGTGTCCCCGTTTGAAGAAATTATAGATGTCCCCGTGGGATTCAGAAAAGGAAGAGGCTCTAACAATCATAATGCAAATTTACATTGGTTATCAGAATTTCAGAAGAAAATCAGCTTAGATATCACAGATTGCAGAAAGATTTTTGACTGTGTAGATCATGAAAAACAGTTTGTTTTAAAAGATACGAGTGTGCCACAACATCTCATTGTTTTGATGTGCAACCTATACTCTGAACAAGAAATTACTGTTAGGACAGAATATGGAGAAACATGATGGTTTTCAACTGGCAAAGCTGTCAAGACAGCGATGAATTTCATATTCCTATTTTTTTCTATCTATATGCAGAACATATCTTAGGAAAGCTGGCTTAGATTTAGAAGGTGGAGTGAAAATTGGAGGAAGGAACATTAACTATTTGATATATGCAGATGATACTGTACTACTGGCTGAAGATAGTGAAGTCATGAAATAGCTACTCATGAAAGTTAAAGCAGAAAATCCCAAAGCAGGATTACTGCTGAATATAAGGGAGATAAAATGATGACTTTCACATCATTAAGCTTAAAAATAAGAAAAGAGGAGTATAGTATATAAATCATCGTCTAACAGGAATTATTTGCAGTACTTTGCACATTGTGCCCTACCTGAGCAAGACCCCCACCAGAGTGCCCCCCATTGAAACCTCTACCACAGAGCCAGCTGGGCATAACAACAAGCCTCATTGAAGTCTATGCTGGGAAAAGTTATTTTTTTCCCACCATAGAACTTGCTGAAGAGTCTGGCAGATTCTTGGGAATTTCTGCATGTGTAAGCACTGGCTGCACATTTTTGAAGATAGAGGCACCAGGCATTCAAGGTGGCTTCAGGAGGCCTCTTAGTAATAGTATCCAGGCTTGGTGAACTTTGCCTCTGGGGGCAGGGGGGGTGGGTTGAGAGAGTTCAGAGAGAACTCAGCCAGCAGGCTTCATGTGCAGGAGTGGGGAAATAAAATAAGTATTTTTGGGGCCCATAAAATTGAACCCCCAGAAGAAAAGTTCACCAAGCCTGGATGCTATTACCAGGAGGCCCTCCTGGAACCACCTTGAAAGTCTGGTGCCTCTGTCTTCAAAAATGTGCAGCCTGCTTACACACTCAAAAATTCCCCATTGGCTACAATGGAGCCAAGACACTGCAAAGCAGAGAATCTGGGCAAATTTCCTGGGGTGCCTGTCAGAGGTGCAGTTTTAAAACTAGTGGCACCAAAATTTCAGGACATAATCCATAGATTGTCCTGATGTTGCCACCCAAGTTTGGTGAAGTTTGGTTCATGGGGTCCAAAGTTATGGACCCTCAAAAGGGTAGTCCCCATCTCCTGTTAGCTCCCATTAGAAACAGTAAGGGATGGGGCACCCCCTTTGGGGGTCCATAACTTTGGGCCCTCTGAACCACACATTACCAAACTTGGGTGGTATTATCAGGAGAGTCCCTGAATGATATCCTGAAATTTTGGTGCCGATAGCCTTAAAAATGCACCACCTGCAGGCCAAAACCTAAAAAACACCCCAAAATACAAAAACAATCAAACATATCTGAATTTTTCAGACATACCCAAATATTCGGGTTCATCGGAATATGTTATTTATCTTATTCAGGCATACAGATAATTTTATGCCCAAATAAATCCGAATTTTACTGAATTTCTAGGGTATTTACCCAACCCTATGTGGGGTGTGACTTTCTTGCCTCCTTCCTCCCCTTGCAGTCTAAAATGCTTCCCAAATGTTGTTCCTGAAGTTCCCTGTCCTTAAGGAGCAGTATTTTAGGGAACATTTTGGGGTGCAGTGAGGGGGGTAAGCAGGGAAGTCATGTTCCATAGACAAAAATTCTTCCACCTACAGAAATGCTGAGTTAAGTCTAAATCAATGTTCTAAATAAATAAAAAAACATCGCCATGATCCTTACTTCTGGAAGAACGCACAGTAATTTGCTACTACTGCTGTGCATTCCTTACCAATTGGTGGTATATTGAGTACAAGGTATCCAACTTCCTTTTCTTAAGTATTCCGAAGGTATTTTGAAGGTTCAAGTACATACATGCAAAATATGAGGCCCAGAAAAAAGGTATTATAAGAAGTGAGTCTAATGACTTGACTGAACTGGTTGTCACAACAATTTTGTAACAAACCCAGTTCCTGCTTTGCCTAAAGATGGGTAAGTATGACATAGCTTTACAAAATATATTTTAACTCCACTGTGTATTTTTAAACATGTACAAAATCTGTAAGAAAGATGATTGTCACTGCTCTGAACAATAAAAGTCCTAATTAGTACCTAAGGCTCTGACACCATGGCTCTCAAATTCCCAGCCCACACACACATGCTGAGAATGTTTAAATAGAGTTCAATATCTAAGATAAAAAAATCATATGTCTAAACAGGAGAAAAATATACTTAGCAACTAGTTGATATCTTATTGCTGCTTCTTAAAAAAAGGAAGAATTAATAAAATATACGTAGATCTGATAACTGGTTTTTTACAATTCCCTTTATCCATGGATTGCAAAATGGAGTCATATTGGGCAGTCTTCATTATAATTTTAAAGCAGACAAATCAAATTAATAGTTGAAGTGCTGATGTGTACCACATTCACTAGTCAGCTTAAAATGTGATTTGAATGCAAATTGGGGGATGATATGCTCAAATACCTGCTTGCTTTTTATCAAATGTTCTGAATGAATCCCAAGCTGGGTCAAAATATTTTCAACTTGTACGTTCTGACACTGCCATTTGTTTATGGATGGATGCATGCATGATTTCTCCAGTTATCCACTCAGAAGAACATAGGACAATAGCCTCCCCAAAGAGGTGTTTAGTTTCTTATTTATTATTTCAAAAATTTCTATACCACTTCTCCAGGTAACCTGCTGTTTTGCCAACGGGGTTTTTTTGCGCAATTGGTAGAGATTCTTCAGGATTTGGAAACAATCAATGGAAATGGGGCTTTTTAGGAAAAATGAGTTTATTGACAGAACATCAGCAAATAAGTATTAACAAAATGAAAACAATGCTTGCTGTAGCAGATGAACAATGCTTGCTGTAGCAGATGAACATGACAGAAAACCAAATGCTAAACATCAATGCTGGCTTGGCCTGGCCTGGTTGTCCTGAGTGAGGCCTCTTCTGCACATGCAGTATAATGCACTTTTAATCCACTTCCACAGTTGTTTGCAAGTGGATTTTGCTATTCTGCACAGCTGCAAAGTGGATTGAAAGTGGGTTGAAAGAGCATTATTCTGCATGTGTGGAAGGGGCCTGAGGCTTTCTTGCCAGTTCTGGGTTGTGAAATTCCTGGAGTTTGAGAGGGGGGGGGTTCAACATAGGAGGTGGGGTTTAGGGAAGGAAGAAACCTCAGTGAGGTATATTGCCAGAGAGTCCACTTTGCAAGGTAACCATTCTCTCCAAGATTCTCTCTGATCTCTTTTCCCTGGAGACCAGCTGTAATTCTGGGAGAACTCTAGCCACCACCTGGAGATTGGCAACCGTAAACAGGAGGTCTTGCACCTATGTTACTTATCAGCCACCAAGCCCTTCCAATACTGGCTGATTGGTCTCAGCAATTGCCCTTGTTGCTTGCACCTACTAAAAGCATAGACCTCCAATTACACAGAATGGCAAAACAAGTACTAGTTGTTCAAGGCACTGAAAGGTGGCTTAGACACAGAGGAGAATTGTGGCACCTAACTTCTTGGGCCAGTCTTCCACATTTCCACACACCTTCCCAAAGCAGTTTGCAAAACAAAACATGACATAACATCAACTGCATAAAATAATTAAACCTGCAAAAATGATCAAAAACCAGCATAGAAAACAGCTCACTCTATGCCTGTGATGGTTGCTCAGGTTGTCTACTAGCTTGTTGATGCCCAGGCTACTGAAGTAAAGAAGCCAGGTGTTTATCAGGTATCTTAAACAGGACTGCAAGCACTATGCACATGCATGTTGTTGCATTGATATTTCAGAACTGTGGTTTGTGTGTGGAAGGAGATAGCACATTGCTTAGGAAACTCTATGCATGTCATTTGTCACAGTATCTTGCTCTGTGACTTTGCATGAATCACTATGAACTATCGACTGGCAACCTAATATGATATTAAATGTTCATCACAGTGCAGAGGCAGCACATAAATTTGAAATACTGATAATTTTGCATTTCAAATTTACCACATCAAGAATATGAGGGCTTGACTGAGCAAAACAGCAACAACAGCCTGGCATTGTGTAGGGTAAATTTGATTTCCAGGCTATTTTTTTTTCCTGAGGGTTGCAGTGCCATGGTTTTCAAGGTTATCTCAGTTCAGGAAAGACATGGGGAACACTGTACTGCTGATGAAGTTGATTTTAGTGTGTCGATCTCACACATGTATGGGCTGATATGAACAATAATGCTAATTCTTTCTAATTCTAAAACTCTAAAACTTTCTAAACCCATTAACTTCTGTGGATTTAGAAAAGTTTCACTCTGTTTAGAATTGCATAGGATTGCACTGTAAATCTAGGATGCCCTTAAGTATGCCTACCAAGTAGAGAACTGATGCATAGTGATCTCCATACAGGTTTCCTCACATCAGTTCCCTAAGAGATCTTTAGAACAGCCATTAAATGCAGATCAATTGTTCTCGGTCACCCAAAATCAAGCACATCATTACCTAGCTGGTTAAGAACTTGAGTTTGCAAAGCCTGTGGGGGCCACTGGGGGGATAATACTTAGCCTTTGAAAAAGTAGCAGATAAAACAACAGCAATCCTAAAAGAATGTTAGGAAGCAACGCTGAATATAGACCCCATTGACTTGATCAAGGAAAGAATCAGACTCAATAAAGTAGTATGAGAGGAAGATGTCAGGGTCCAACAAAGTTGCCTTTTATGCCCTACTTTTCTCTACCTTTACAGAGTCTCAGAGCAGCTTACAACCATCTCCCCACCCCCCAGAAATCTTATGAGGTTGGTTCGCTTGAGAGAATTCAGAGAGAACTGTGAGTAGTCCAAGGTCACCAGCAGACGTCATGTGTAGGACCAGGGAAGCAAACCTGGTTCAACACATTAGAGTCTACTGCTTTTGTGGAGTAGCGGGGAATCAAACCCAGTTCTCCAGATTAGCATCTGCCTTTCTTAACCACTACACCATGCAGAGATTTGGTCCCAGAATTCAGCAACAATAGTTACATAGTGGCAATAACACTACCAACAAGGAACATTCTGAAGACAGCAGTGTCATAACTCTAGGCTAGATCTTATTGGTCCCATCAGACAGCTGTTCCCTTTTGTTCTGATTGGATTCTTCCAAAGTTATTTTCTCTGCTACCCATCTTTGGGGCAGTGATGTTAACAGAAGTTTGGGTTAGCAGCTGTTCTTCAAAGGTTCTGTAGCAGCTAAACTCATGTCTTAGGTTCAAGTCCTTGTGGCACCTGACACCTTTGAAGATTACGTTTTTCTTTACCCAACCATCATTTGAGATTCTAAGAAAAGGAGGTAAAAAAAAAAACAGGCCACAAAAGATAGAGACTTTCTTCTATTTTCCTGCCTGACAGATTAACTATGGGCATTATCAGCTGCAGAATTCAAAATGAGGTGAATGTGGGTTGGAGAAAGGGACATGAGGTGGTGTCCTCTGACAGGTTTATAACTTGGTTCTTTAATGATCACTTCACATTGAGCCTTGGAATCCCAACTCCCAGCAACACTGCTAGTAGGAACTAAAAAGCAAAATGACAGTAGTCACAGTTGTTTTAGATTTACCAGTTTGCATGCCATTTTTTTTCCTACATGGAAAGTGTAACTACCTGAACATAAGTTATCAGCATTTATTATACTTTATGTTACTTGTCCAGTGCACACTTGACTAATTGTTTTCTGTAAATTGAAGTATTTCCTGTGTAGAAGAACTATAACTCAGTAAGCAGCATTAAATCTTCTATATATGACTTTAAAACAGCCAGGCACCTACCTGTGAAGATAACATGCTATATTATTGACCCGCCAAGATCCATCACTGTTTTCCAGCATAAGGTAGTTTTTTTAAAAAGAAGAATCTGATTAGGTATTCAAGTGAGTAGCACTTTTGCTGCCAGACTATTTTTCTTGTTCATATATCAGAAAAGGCTTCTGAACCTGGGATATCAATTACTGAAACAGAAGAGTCTGGGAGAAAGATATATGAGATAGCTATAGAAATTTCCCTACAAATTCTCAATACTGTACAATTAAAAAAAACCTAGAATGAATGCTCAAAAACCAGGAGGTTCTATAATATGGCTACTATTTTTTTTAATTTTTGAAACAACTGAGTGGAAAGGTAAGGCATCTGAAGCTTATCCTAAAAAGAATTATGGCTTTCTAAGTCTGTTGAAGTAAAGAAACCACTATAAATGTAATTTATGGCAAGAAAGGTCAAGGAGAAAAATGAAAAAGAATGTATCTCATTCGTTACTAAACCCAAATCTTAGACAAAATCATTTCAAACTGTATTTCTAGAGCAGTTTTTCCACCTATTGGAATGCGTTCTAAACACATTAGATGCTCTACTCTATTGTATGGGATATTAAAGAGAGGAAACCTGTGAGCAGATGCCTCAACTGTATCCCACTGTGGGGTTAATGCCTTCTCTCCTTCCCCTTCCTGGCAGGTGTTATTACTGTCCTTGCCCTGGGTGGATGCAGCTCACAAAGGCATTGCCGGAAGAGGGGATGAGGACGGCTGCAGAGACAGGGACAGCCCCGCAGTACACATGGTGGCTCCAGAGATTGAAAGAAACCAGCCAACTTTGCTAAAGTTTGGATGGTTGGGCACTCGTTCTGTGGGCATCAGGTTCACCTTCAACTGGCTACCCACAGCATTTGCCCTTCCCAAGCAAACTTTAGCAAAGTTGGCTGATTTCATTCAGGAGACTCACACCAGCAGCCCTGCAGGAAATTAGATGCTCCTACCCAGAACAACCCCCTCCCAAATCTCCAGCACAGAGCCAGCTGGGTATAACAGCAAGCCCCATTGAAGTCTATGGTGGGAAAAGTTAAGAAAGCTGAATATGTAGAGACTGAATAATGCAAAAGTAACATTCTAATTATTACTATGGTTAGTACCACAATTGCCTGCAGGGCAAACACTTGCCTCCAAGAGAACATACATTTTACATCACTTATTCCAAAGCAAATGTATGATTTCTCTAAAAAATCATATGGGCATTAGCAATCTGTGTCAGTCAGGTTTATGGCTGTAAGTAGCAACTTAGTACCCTGTTTCCCCTATATAAGACATCCCCGAAAAATAAGACATAGTAGAGGTTTTGCTGAAATGCGAAATATAAGGCATCCCTCGAAAGTAAGACATAGCAAAGTTTTTGTTTGGAAGCATGCCCGACGAACAGAACACAGAAAAACAAGACATCCCCTGAAAATAAGACATAGCACATCTTTGGGAGCAAAAATTAATATAAAACACTGTCTTATATTCAGGGAAACACGATAGTTACAAAGTAACTCGTTTCAACCAAGAAAAACTATATGCATGCATTAAATCACTGAAGAGAAAAAGTTGTGAAATGCAACATAGACTTTCATATAGTGATTAATAGCTTGTGAAGATAATTGAAAGTTACAAATTCTTAGCCAAATGTGAGTCCCTCTTGGCTATCTTGATTCCAGTCTTGTGCCTGCACATAAATCTACATCTTTATAACCTGAGGACTGTCAGCTTGATTTTGTTTCAGTCTTAGATAGCTCAATCCAGAAGCTGTGGTGCCCAGGGTTGACACCACTGCTAATGCTGCCACATCATCTGGAAGCCTTCTGCAGGCAGCATGGGAAAGCAACAAAAACAGAGAATTCCTGGTCACCTGAGAAGCCCCCATTGCTGAGAATGGATTTACTTCATCCTGGGTGACCTTGGGCTAGCCACAGCTTCTCAGCCCCACCTACCTCACAGGGTATTTGTTGTGAGGGGGAAGGGAAAGGAGATTGTAAGCCCCTTTGAGTCTCCTACAGGAGAGAAAGGGGGGATATAAATCCAAACTCTTCTTCTTCTTCTTTTGGGTGGTGTAAATTGGAGGCCTGCATTGGGGGTGTTCCCAGTCCAAAAGTTCAGTGGAAATTGACTAAGGGCAGCTCCACCCCTGGGAATGCACCTAGCCCACCCCCAGCCATGCCAGCACACTCCTTTAAGCTGGCATAGCTCTGTAGGCAACAGGTTCCTCCAGATCAGGTGGTGCAGAGCTCCATGGCACCCATTTGCCTCTGTATTTGCCCTCCCCACTGACATAGATGGTCTTGCATCAGTTCCAGGACTTGCTTCACCCCGCTATCTTATTTGGGCATATAGCATATACACTATAGTCCTAGGCTATCCACAAATTAATACTTCTCACTTTGTATGGAATGGGTTTTCTCTTACAAGACCATGAAAAATTGTAAAACATCCTCTATTTTCCATCTGTCTCCCTCCTCCACAGACTGATCCTTTGCAGAATGGTTCCTAATTGACACATAGTCTTGGGAATAACTGTATTAGTGTGTGCCCTTCTCTGGCCTCCACTCTCTCCTCCAACTGCTATTGTGGCAAACTTTAACAAAACAAAGAATTTTAATAGGTTCAGGTGTGTGATCTACTTTATGCAAGCTGTCTATCAAAAGTTATCATTTCACATTCCCATCTTTTTCTAAAGGTAAACATAAATTACCTGGTGCTGCAAGTAACTTAAGTTATATCAAACAAGGCTTTTCTAGCCTTTTGTGGTTTTGCAGAGCTTTGACTCTGCATTCTTTGTTTTTGTGTATTTGCTTTGCTTTGTGTATTCCTCATTCAGCTAGTTAATATGGGAATACATTGAACCTTACTTTGGAAATAGCCCAACTGGCTAGCCAGTAATATGCATCTCACATCTTTTCTTAGGATATAAAGCTAGGTTAGAGTTAATACATATGTAGTAATAAAATCATGTGTAGGAGATTTTCATTTAGCTGAATGCTTTACAGAATCTGATTGGCAATTTATACAATTTATGCAACCAGGCAAGCCTGATGAGTATCTTAGAATGCATCAGAGTAAGCCTATTAGTCACACAAAATTGAAACCACAGTTTCACGATGAATGTACTGATGGCTTGACAAGTGTCCTCAAAACTGAACTCTAAGGCAAAAACATAATTGAGGCAATTAATTTCTACAGATAATATGTTTTATGGTTTACTTGACAAGAGTATTCTTATTAGACACAGATTCTGCCCTATTGGCCATACTTATGAGAATGATGTTCACAAGATTTTCAGCAACAGCATTTTGAGAATTACAGGTGTACCAGAAAGGTGCCTAAAGTTTCTTTAGGGAGTCATGTTTGTACTTGCTACAAACATTACCTTACTGTTGAATATGTTTCGATATTCATTGTATATTAATCTTTTGCATGTCTGAAACAGGAAACAGCAAAACTATAAGTGGGGGACCCTCAAGGACTTGGGAGGGGCATTTCATTTCTCCTGCCCAATTACTTCCTGTTTCCCTTTAGTGGAAGCTTCACCCCCCCCAAAAAAAAACCCCTCTGCTCTTTTCCTTTTTTCCTTCCCACTCACCAGCCAATCTACCTGTGTTTACCTTCTATCATCAGTTTTCCCTCTTTCCCTTCCCTGACAGTCTCTACCTGGGATAAACTAAGTCCTAGTTGCTCTGTGACTGACATTGGGCTGGTTGTATGGTATAGTTGTATTGTATAGAATCCACAAGGACTTAATAGGACCACCTCATTTTCACCACATCCTATTCCCCACACTGTTTCCTCTTTCCTTCCTCCTGGCAACCTACATATCTCATTTTTCTCTACTTTCTATATTTATAATTTTTTTAAATGGCTCATTTTATACCCTGAATTTCTCTGCAATGGGGACCAAAGCAGCTTACATCATTTTCTTCTCCATTTTATCCTCAAAGCAATGCCGTGAAGTGAGTTAGGCTGAGAACGTGCAACTGGCCCAAGGTCACCAAGTAAGCTTCCATAATAGAATAGAGATTCAAAGTTAGTTCACCCAGATCTTCACCTAAATCTCTAACCTTTATACCACACTGGCTTTTGTGGAGTGACTGCTGTTGAACAGTAGTAAGCAGCTGGGTCTAGGTGAATCATGGAATTGTTGTGGTAGGAGATTACTCAATAGTTGCTGTCAGGGCTGGCCCCAGGGCTAGCCCCAGTGAGTCCTCTCTTAAATGTGAAAACAGTCCTAGAGTCAAGAGAGAATGCTGCTAGAACACGGCCATACAGCCCGGAAATATGCAGCCCAGAAACCACAGCCCGGAAACCACACAGCCCAGAAACCACAGCCCGGAAACCACATAGCACCCCAGTGATTCTGGCCATGAAAGCTTTCGACAATACCAATTTTGGTGAAGTTTGGTTCGGGGGGCAATGGGGGTTGGGAGTTATCCCTTTGAGGAAAAGCTGAGAAAATGGTTGAGAAAAGCAGGGCCAAACTACTACTCCTGCTCCTGCTCCTGCTCCTCCTGCTCCTCCTCCTCCTCCTCCTCCTTCTTCTCCTGTGCTACTTCCAGATTTTTACCAAAGTAATGTGATGCTGTAGTTGGCACCATAGTTTAATTCCCCCCCTCCCTTTGTCATGCTAGTTTCTCCCATAACTGAGAAATATGCCAGAAAGACTATGTAGGAGAACCATAACCCAGTCTGGGTTACTCCGGGCTACTATGTTTACAGTCATCTTGCTCTTTCCTCTAAATCTGATAAAGAAGGCTAGGCTAAGATGCATCACATTTCTCATGAACATAGAATTAATGTTCTACAGATCATAGCATGAATCTCCATAACAAGTCAAAGGTGCAGGATAATTGTTTAATGTGACTATAACAATTTATTTCACTGTCTGAGAAGGGAATGGACTGTGCCACAAAAAATGACAATGGTATTTTGTAAGCAAAAATACATTTTAATAATCATACCTAATGCCACAGTCCTGATCCTTGTGTGAGTAATGAAAGCAGCATAATGGCAACCCAGTTCACACAGAATTCTGAAAATCTAGAGGAAACTTCATGTAGTAGTAGTAATAGTAGTAGTAATTTTCCCTGTCACTAGTTTCATCAGGACTTTTCAGATACAAGGCTCCATGGTGAAATGTGAAGAAGGGGTCTTACTGGCCAATGAGACTGCAAGGCAAACAAAATAACATGAACATTCTTTAACAGGAGGGAATTTTGTAAGAGTTTTGGTACCATTATTTTATTGCATTAGCAGTAGATTATAAGCTGAGGGGAATCTGCAAGTATATAAGGCAAATGGGAATTATATACAATTAATATGAGGGAGATGACCTGAATAGGAGAAATAAGAGGGGGGAGTTAAAGAGGTGGGGGGGGCATTCATACAAGCCTGGAAAACACAAGGATAATGGGAAAGGGGGTACAGCAATTAGTGGGTTGAAGGCAAAGCTTGGAGAATGTGGGGGGAGTTAAAAGTACTGAAGAAGCAGTTGAGAGTAATGATGAGGAGAAAAGGTATAGAGATGATTGGAAGGGATATAAAGTATGTAAGAGGAGTACGCGAGGACAAGAAGAGTAGAAGAGAGCAGAAGGGTTAAGGGGAGGGAGAAAGGATAATATGGTCATGTGGAACCAAAAAGGATAGGAAAGAAGATACTGGGGAAACTTTTACCAGAGAACCTGTAACACAGGTCTTCACAATTTCCCCCCAGTAATGTGGGGTCATCAGCATATCTGAAATGGTTACTGCCTTGTAGCTACAATTCAAGGATTCCTCCATTCCATCGCCACTGGAACTGTCAATTCTTTTCGCTGATGTGGTCACTAATCCCTGAAAGAGATGGCTGCATTTCAGTCTGATGTCTCAGCTGTGACCATTGGGCTTTGAGTGATTCTATTAGAAATCTAGTCTCTTGACAGAATCTAAATTCCTCATGGTATTTCTCTTAGTTTTGATAACACACCCAACCCTCCTCACTACATTAAGGTGTGCATCCAAAAGGGGTACAGTTTACCAGTTCCTCTGAATTCCCACTTTATTAAAAAATTAAGAGGCACTAGTGGATAGTGTCAATAGATCATGATAATGTTGTACTGTAATGAACTAGCAACTGGATTTAAAGAAAAAAATTCTGAGTGGTGTGGTGTGTGGGTCAAATGGCAGCCGGGGAAGGCTGAGGCAAAGAGAATGCAGGAAAAGCTGTCATGTGGACACACTGTTGAACATTCAATGAGAACGACACAGGGAATTATTGCTGGGTTGATGCAGCTTTAAAGTTAATTGGAAGAAAAAAACTATTTAGCCTTGATGTATTGCACAATACTGTAGTGCTGGGTAAAATGAAAATATAGTTCCACACTGAAGCAATTTGTCAGGTGTGATGCCCTGACAGGGAATTGTTAATATTTCTTGTATTTCAGCAGCTTGCTCTGAATGCTGCAGCATGCCATGCTGAAATAACTGTTCTAATCCATTAGAGGGAGAAAGAACAATATTTTATTATGAACAGTTCTAGTTTTCCTCTTATCTTCCATTGCTTGTTAGAGCAGCAGTGGCGTAATGTTTAAGAGCAGGTGCACTCTAATCTGGAGAACCGGGTTTGATTCCCCGCTCTGCCACTTGGGCTGTGGAGGTTTATCTGAGGAACTAGATTATCCTGTGCACTCCAACACATGCCAGCTGGGTGACCTTGGCTAGTCACAGCTCTACGGAGCTCTCTCAGCCCCACCCACCTCACAGGTGTTTGTTGTGGGGGGAAAGGAAAGGAGATTGTAAGCCCCTTTGAGTGTCCTACAGGAGAGAAAGGGGGTATAAATCCAAACTACTACTACTACTCTTCTTCTGTTTCATTTTTAGTAAAATGCCACACAGAGATCAAAGTGCAATCCAAAGGGGAGAAAGTTGAAGCTGCTAATGAGGTGGTGTCACCCTGGCACTGATGCAAATACACTTGTGCCACAGTAGGGGGCATTTACGTTGGTGCAGAGGCACTTATGCTGATGATAGGAAGTCTTATGACAATGCAACGCCCAGGCATCATTGCAGCCACAGTCGCATTGCTATTCCAGTGTAGGAGCCTGTACCATGACAAAGGGGGCTTTACCAGGCTGGGGCTGGCTTTAGTTGGATTCCTGGGCCTCATTATGTTGGGGCAGACATATGCTAATAAAATAAGTGGTGCAAACCCCCTTTAGATGTATAGGACACTTTCATGAGAGAAGAGGCAGCATCTCTGGTGGGAAGGAAGCTGAAGGATCTGGATGTACAAGTTGTCATTTCAACTCTACTGCTGGTGGAAGGATATGGGCCATGGAGAGAAAGAATAGTGGAGGTGAACAACTGGCTTCGCAAGTGGTGCCACCAAAAATGATTTGGGTTCTTGGACCATGGTCTGTGGTTTCATGAAGTGGGACTGCTGGCAAGGGATGGGTTGCACCTCACGCCTGTAGAAAGAAACGTCTTTGCCAGGAGGCTCACAAACCTGATTAGAGGGGCTTTAAACTGAGTTGTGTGGGGAAACAGTATTCAAAACAGTATTCAAACAGATAGGAGTTCAACAAATGATAGTGATGGTAGTCCAAAGTTATAGAGAAAACTGAACGAATAGGTCAAGAAAGCAACAGTGGGAGGGAAAAAGCATTAAAGAAGCTGCCAGAGGAAATGCACCATGGCCTTTGATGTCTCTACATCAATGCACAAAGTATGGGAAATAAACAAGATGAACTCAAACTCTCAACACAGCAAAACAAACATGGTATTATAAGCATCACTGAAACCTGGTGGGATGAGTCTTATGATTGGAACATAAGAATTGGAGGGTATAACCCATTTCAGAGAAACAGATCAAATAGGAAAGGAGTAGTAGTAGCATTATACATAAAAATTATTACAACTGTGAGCAGGTCCATGACATAAATTCTGCAAACCAGGTTGAAAGCATTGGGGTAAAAATTAAGGGGGAGAGAAACAACACTGATCTCATTGTGGGGGTCTATAATAATGCCAGTCTAAAGAGATGGATGATGCATTCTTTGAACAAATGACCAAACTTGCACAAAGAAGAGAAATAGTAGTAATGGGAGATTTCAATTATCCTGATATTTGCTGGGAGTCAAACTCTTCCATGACAATCAGGTCCAACAAATTTCTCATTACATTACCAACAATTTCATGGTCCAGAAGGTGGAAGAAACAACAAGGGGAACATTTATTTTAGATCTGTCCTAACCAATAATGATGACCCGATTAGTGGAGTGGAAGTGGTAGGATCCTTAGGTGGGAGTGATCATGTTCTCCTGGAGTTTGTTATACAGTGGAAAGGGGATGCTAAGCATAGTTATACATGTATTCTAGATGTCCACAGCTTGATTGAGTCTTGCATTTGACCTTCCAAAAATGGCCAATATGATGTTATGATTAATGAGCCAATTATTTTCTTCTGAGATGCAGTACAAAAAAATAGCCTATCCCCTTTTCATTTACTGTTTTAATAAATAAATAGCATTCTGGTTTTATTGGTGCTCATACCCTTAAGTTAATGATGAATTCACTTGAGTTATTCATTCCAAAATTTAATAGGGTACAAGCAAGGCAATTTTCAAATGTAGGATTTTATTTGTTCTTAGTGTTAACAATGAAGTAAACAAAGCTAGTGCATGAGAAAGAATGGTGGGAGACAGTGGTAATTAAGCCATAAATACACAAAGAACTAGATGTGAAGTCAAGGACTTGTGGAGATGAATTTCATTCATGCTATCCTGACAAAGTTTTACTTGCTTGATATACAATTGCACAGTGCTTTTTCTTTAAATCTGACTTTATTTCATGCTGTAGTTGGATATGCATATTTTGTTATTGAATGACTTAAGAAAATGTAACAGCATCTTTACAACCCCTTGATTTTCAGGCATTTAGGAGTGTCTATAAAGCACAGTGGCTTTTAGACAAATAATATCCAAAAGGTTAAGAGTTCTAAAAGCCCCAAACGCTCCATGCTGTGAAAAGCTTCACTTGTTGATTTCTGCTAAACAAGTGTCTGATGGAGACACAAGTCAGCCAGATTAGATTTTTTCCCCATTCTGATCTGTCTGCAATCCTATTTATTAAGCTCTTCTGAGACATTAGCTGGATACAATGGTGATCTGATGTACAATAGTGGTCTGATTCTTTACTCACACTTTGGGTGATGATTATGTGGCAGAGCCCTAAGGTGGTGGAACGGATGGTTCAGAATGCAAGTGGTGGTTTCCAGATATAAGTGTTCCTTTGTATACAAATCTCCAATCCCCAGCTTAAGAGTGGGGAGGCAAGACGCTTGTGGGGTTTTAATACAGTAGAGAGAAATATTCTGTCTCTTTTCTTTGCCAGCTGTGCTGTTATCTAGTGTCATGGAGTTTTTGATACAGGAGAGTATTACAAAGCATGGACCTCCATGATCCTCCAACTGCAGTGTGATGTGGAACAATCTATCCTGCCATTCCAGTTTTCTGCTATTTCATTCCCTTGCATGCACCACATCAGATTTTACAACCTGACTCATGGGGTATCTGCAAATATGCTGAAGTGGGTGGAAAGTAGTTCTTATCCTTTCCCCTTCCCATCACATTTGCCCCTCAAATTGTCTCCTTTCAATGGGATTTTGGACATCAGAGCTTCTATCCACATGATGAAAGAAGAAAGCAGAGATGTGAGGTAAAATTTCAATAGTTGTGCATCCCCTCTGCTCTACTTTGTATCACCCACACTTTACAGCTGTGCAACAAACCTGTATTTTTACACTGAGATATGTCATATCAATGACTAAGCCTGTACCCGGCCCTGAATACATTGTGGAAAATAAACAAGGAATCTTTTCTCATGAAATTTCTAAATTAGAAATTTAAAAAAACAAACAAACCTGTCCTTTCTCAGGACTGGAAAAGTCACATCAACAAATGCATTGGAATGAGAGCTGGGAAAACTCATCTCAGGGGAAAAGTAAATCAGCTGTTATGCTGAACACAAGGCACACTTTCTGGTCTGGGAGTGTTTGAGTACTTACAATTTGCTATGCTAGGTCAAATGGAAGCTCTACCTGGCCCAAAGACTGTCTCCAACAGAGGCTAGTAAAATGTTGCATGGAAGTTCAGAAGCAAGATATAGTAGCGGTCATTGACGCTAATTTCCAGTGGCTGGTATTCAGATATATTGTTTGTTTTTTAATGGGAAGATTCATTACTAGTTTTCACAGTTAACAGGCATTGATAAATGCATCCTCTGTTAATTCACTGGCAATAAGCTTTACTTGGCTGAATTCTGATCTTCTTTTTTAATTGACCTATTTTATTATTATACTTATTTTGGTTTCTGTTTCCATTACTGAACTTATGTGACCTCGAGCTACTTACAGCTCAGCCTAATTTACCTCACAGATTGTTGGTTGTGGGGGATAAAATAGAGGAGAGATGGATGATAAAAGCTGCTATGGGTCTCCATGGGGGAAAAATGCCCTTCACCTTTCATAAAGGTTTAATGGAATATTATTTGCCAGGTGATGTTATTTTCCTCCATGCTCTGAAAACCTTGTTCCCCTTTTCCACACATTAAAGGACAGAACTCCCCCCACCCTTCCAAGCTGTTGAAAACTGTAGGCATAAATATCCTCCCCTATACATGGGGAGAGAATGGGTACAATTGCCAGCCGTTGTTCCATAGTAAATTTTCCCTGTTAAATTGGTTTTTCATTTTTTTTAATTGTATGTGGTTCAGCTCTACTTAAAGCTGTGTAGAATATAATAAACCCATAGGAAACAAATTAAGAGTAAACAGAGAAAGAGGGTCTCTGCCATTTAAATAGTCCTTAGGGGCTGTAACAAATGCTATCTTTGATTAGACCAAGGTTTCATGTAAACCCAACAACCTGTCTGCTATAACAACCATTCCAGTCAACATTTGCTGTCTTTCCCCCTAAAAAAATTGCTCTGCCTTTAACAGTTTAATTACATACAGAATTTCAACAGGTAAAGCATTCCTTAGGCCTTTATTTCTGTCCTTGGAAAACTGAGATCTGTTGAGTTTCTGACTGTAATACCATAGTTTCTGCAGCACCAAATTTGCATTGGTGGCTCTGAGAAGAGAACAGTACAAGTTAGTAATATTCTGAAAAATGGTTATTCTTGGGTTCTTACCTAATGTAACTATGTCTAAGATGTTACAAAAACATAGTCAGAGATGCTATTTTATTTCCTCTGTACTGCCAGAGGTGTTTAATGCCACCTTGGATAACCATGTGGGACACCAGTTTATTCAGCCATGACAGCTAGTTCTTGCTAGTAGTCCAAAAATATCAGACATGTGTATGCTTTGATTAACCCTGACAGCTATTCTTTCCTCCCTCCTATTTGTATATCTTTTCATCTGTTTCTTTCCAAATCTCAAGGGGAAAAATCCACTGTAACTAATAGGAAGGTAAAGATAAGATCGTTTCTTTGTTTAAATGTTTCATAGGATGGTATAGCTCCTGTCAAATAATATTTTTTAAGAAAATCAGTTAATCTTGACATCATTATTTCTATCTCTATAGACATCCTAAGCAATGATTCAGGCATTCATGGAAGAAATATTGTTCAGTATTCAAAGAACTCTCACCATCATGGAATTTACAGAGGAGATTGTATATCTGAAATCTCCCTGCAATCTAAAACTTGATGTTTTTGCACAAATAGCATATAATGAATTCTATCCTGATTTTTTTCTGACATGTTATTGCTCTGTATGCTCTACATACCAGTTTAACAGGGAAAACACGGAGGTTTTGATATGGAATGTGTGCTGGCCATGGGCAGAGGGAAAATGTCTGGGGCAAAGATGTGCTCACTGGCAAATCTCTCTGCTTGGCGGCAAAGCAAATTAAAAGTTATGCTAGAAGTGGTGTCACTTGCTATGGAGAGAATGGGAAGTGAAAGTGGGGCTCCAGGAAATGGGTCTGTACAAGAAATCTTGCCACAATGGACAATAGTTGTAAACACCTCCAAAGCATGGTCAGTTAAGATGTTTTCCATATGGTGACAAGCTTGCATAGTTTCCCTGTTGCCATTGATAATGTAGCACAGTGGTAACAGGGCTTCCTTACAGCAGGTTTCCCTGGTAGGCTTTGTTTAATTGGCAATTTAACAGTATTATATCAATACTAGCAATAAAGTCCGTTGAGTGAGAAAATAAAATAGGGTCTAGAAAACTGGCGTTTGCAAAGCTGGATCCTGGCTTTACAAAATGGAGGGGCAGCAGAGCTTTCTCCATCACCATAACTCCAGATCTCTCTACACCTGTTTGCCAAGCTGGATGTCTTGCTCTGCATGCGAGGGAACCAGCAGGGTGCCTGTGAAGATGGAAAAGAATTCTCTTCCATCTCAATAGGCACTCCCCACCCCAATTTCTAAAGTTGGGGATCCCACATCTTTGCAAAGGAGGGGCAGAAGAGTGCTTACTATGAAGATAGGGAGAAGCTATCTCCATAGGCATTGCTCCCCATTTGCAAAGCCTGGATCCCAACTTTTTTGAAATGGGAGGGGGGAAAGCAGAGTGTCTCGAGAGAAAGATGGGGAAAGTTCCCTCCCCAACGCCATACATGCATACACACACACCCTCTGCTTTGCAAAGCTAAACCCTGGATTTGAAAGGGGTGGGGGGAGCCAGCAGGATGCCTGTGAAGATGCGGAGAGATCTTCCCATATCCATAGGCACCCCTTAGAGTTAGACTGACAGTGACAACCTGGCAGGTGGCAGAAGGGTGCCCCCAAATACTGCTGCAGTTACTCGCCCCATCTTGGCCCCTTCCCATGTCCTGGCCAGTGTCACGGCCTCAGCAGCTCTGCCAGACAGGGAGGACTTGGCTTCCAAGAGAGTAACTGCAGCATTCCGCTGCTTTATTTGTTTATTTTAAAACACATTCTGTGTAAACCCCTCCCCAAATCATGTGTGTCTGTTGATTGGCCGGAAGCGAGTCGCCACCACCCACAACTAGCATTTTATATATACTCGCTGATTAAGCTTGCGCAATATTGAAAAAAATTGGGAAAATTCAGACTCGGCTTGATTTGGCTGTAAAATTAACGGGTATAGCCTAATCCCCTGATTTGGTGCACCCAAACGTATTCAGATTTATTCAGGTATGCGTAAGAATTGGGGTTCATGAGCATTTTTTGGCGTTTTAAGTGGGGTTTTTTTGCCTGTAGGGGGCACATTTTTTGTAAGCAATAGCGATATCAAAAATTTCTACTGTATCTTCAGGAGACTCCTCCCGATGACACCACCCATACTTTGTGAAGTTTGGTTCAGGGGGTCCAAAGTTATGGGAGCTAATAGGAGATGGGAGTTTACCCTCTTCTGTGGTCCATAACCTTTGGACCCTCTGAACCAAACTTTTATGTGAAACTCTACGTTGTATAATCAGGAGGAGTCTCCTGAAAATACTCTTGAAATGTTGGTGTTAAGAGTTAAAAAATGTGCCCCTGACAGGCACCCCAAATTTTCCCCAGATTCTCTGCTTTGAACTGGCTCCATGCATCCAATGGGGAATTTCTGGGTGTTTAAGCAGGGTGCACATTTTTGAAGTTAGAGGCACCAAACTTTCAGAGTGGCTCCAGGTGACACTCCTGGCAAGAGCATCCAGATTTGGTGAAGCTTGGTTCAGGGGGTCACAATGGACAATCATTCCCACTGCCCAGCACACATATTGTACATAATCAGCCTTTGGCTACAACAACATGCCAGCAAGCAAGAACTTTCCTCCTTTCTTAGATTTAATTTGTAAATTATATGAACTGGCATAATTTATTTAAATGTAATTCAAAAAACTCTTTTCTGGGGTTTGGAAAGTGATCACTGGAAATCAGGCAGCAGTGTAGATAAGATGTGTATTTCCTTACTCCCTTATCTCCATCCATTGCCAGAAGTCAACAACAGAGGCAGACAAATGAATCTCCATGCAGAGGGTTTTCCAAAGCTTAGGTGCCACAATCAAGATGGCCTTTTTTCCTTTCCTTAAACTGTATATTGGAATGTGTGCCAGGTAATTAAAATTAAGAATTTCTGAACACAGATTCAAAATAAGACATGATCATATGCCCTGCTTGTTGAACATTTTATAGACAAAGTGCCTTTTCTTTTCTATCATTCTTTTCTATCATTTCTTTCTATCATTGCAGTCTGAGGCTAGATTAATTTTTCAGTTGTAGCATATGAGCCTTATGGTTTTAATCATAATTTTGATTTTTCTTCTTTTTTAAAATCTTTCTTTAAATGGGGAAACTGTTGAGCCTTTTAGATCTTGTACTTTTAATCAGTAAGAATCATCTGTACATGTAGAAAATATACATTTAAAAGTTTGTATTAGTCCATGCCTGTTTAATTGTTAATTGGAACTATCCAAACCTGCCCCCATAGACTCTGTGGGATCTGCTGCAAGTGTGAGATACAGCTGAGTGTCATTTGCATATTGGTGGCAATACCACCAAATCTCTAGATGATCTCTACCAGTGGCTTCACATAGATGTTCAAAAGTATGGGGAACAATATGGAATCTTGCAGTATACTGTAGGCCAGAGGCTAAGAGAGGAACAATATTTTCCCAGCACAAGACTCTGAACCTCCCCTCAAATTTGGACTGAAACCACTGTAAAACAGTGTCTTCTTGTCCCAACCCCACCCCCCTCCAATGATTCAGAATACCATGATTGGTCATGTCAAAAACTGCTGACAGGCCCAGGAGAATTAACAGGGTCACACTCTCTGTGCCCATTGCCCAGTAGAAGACACCCATCAGTGTGACCAGGAATATGCATCTGACTATATTCCTTAGATTATCCGAGGAAGAAAATGAAGTTAATAACAATAAAAGAAAAAAGAGTAAAGGTTTGATGAGAACTGTATTACTCCAGTGCTACATTTCTTCACTGCTTGACAGTAACCTCAAAAATAATGTTGCTCCAAAGTGCCAATGTTTGTTTATGGAGCGATGCATGGGAAAAGTTCTGCATATGTGAATGGTTTCTCATTTATCATTCCTTAAAGCACCATCTCTAGGCTCCTTTAGCACATCTTCTCTCATCTCTAAGGTTTCTTCCATCAAACTCTTGTTAGCTCCAAACTCTACAAGACTTAACAAAAACATTTCAAAAGCTGAATAGGATTTTAAATCATACCACTTATCTGAGACCTTAACAGTAAACTATGTTTGGCTGCTGTTCATCTGACTCCAACAAAATGACATAAAGAATCATTGCTACTTCACAGTAAGGAGATCTCCCCAGTTTATGCAATATAAATATTTGCTTAGAATGAGTATTAGCTTATTTGCTGGCTACGAGGCCATAAATCTTGTTAGAATAGCTGGCATTCCTAATTCACTCACCTTATAAATATTACAACTGTAAAATTGTATTAGGCATTTTATAAATAAAATCTGTTGAACAAATCTCAGTAGATCTTCATTAGTGAACTGTTTGGGATATGAGCCTTTCTGCACCATGACAGGTTTCCTGCACTTTGCCTTCATAAGGGTCAGCTTGCTGCAAAACAGGCACCATGGGTCTGTTTGGCGGCAAGCAGATTTTTGGGATTTGGGTTTAATAAACCAAAAATGTTCAACCCCCCCCCCCCCAAAACCTAAAATGTTCAAAAAATTCTGGGCCTATTTAACGTAAAGTAGAAAAATACTAATATTCATATGGAGGAGTGGGGAATCAAACCTGGTTCTCAAAAACAGAGTCAGCTCCTCTTAACCACTATACCTCATTGGCTTTCAAGCTAATGTACCCTATGCTATCTTAATACATGTACCTTAATTTTTGCTATCTAGTTAGATAGAGCTAAGCTCTCCGTGAGACTTTAGTGTACTTTCTGCCCCACCTTCTTCTGATCTTTTATCTCCCTCCTTCAAGGCAGGATGTGATGGACAGTTGCATGCCAAGGAGTTGTCCCAGTCATAGAACTCCTTGATTAGTAGGGAACTTGAATAGAATTCTAAGAACAGCATTAGGATAGTTCTGACAGTTGAGAATTGACAGTTGATTGAGGGAGAAGTTAACAGACAGAGCTTGGAGTCTGCAGTGTGCGCTGCAAGTTGTCTGATGGAGGATTCTTTTCTGGATTGAAAAGGAACACATTTGGATTTTGAATCAAGAAGGATCCATAATCAGTTATCTAGGGAAATAGCTCAAAGGTTGATGGATGGATTCTTAAGAATTTAATGGGCAATAGTTCTGGTGAAGGGAGTGATCTTAAGCCAGTTTAAAGGAAAAACTGGGGAAGTGTGTTAATGTTCCTAACTCCTCTAACTAAACATCAATTACGGAAAAGTAGTTTAAGTTTAAGAAACAAACCAGTGACTGTCAAAATAAATCACTCTCATTAGAAAATAAAAGTTTAAATACTTGTAGGCTATCACCTTGCTACATTTGGAATTACAATATAACTCTTAAACAGACCATTTCAAGTTCCTCAATTCTGTTATTCTATTACAATCCATATTCATGTTATGAAACTTTGTTAACCTGATTTTTAAATGGGATGGGATCTGATCTGTGCACTGGGCAGCACAAGTGCTGTTCCCCCAGTGAAACATTCCTCCAACCCGCCTGCTGGAGGAAATTGTTAACCTTGCGCAGCAACTGTGGAATCCAGTCGGGCGGTAGCCACCATTACAATGCTCCAAAGTTGGGGCCTCTTTGGAATACTGTGTGCAGTTCTGGTTATCATACCTCAAAAAGGACATTGCAGAGCTGAAAAGAGTACAGAAGAGGGCAACTGAGATAATTAGGGACTTGGACACCATCTCTCTGAGGAAAGGCTGAAGAGTCATTGACTTTTCAGTTTAGAAAAGAGACAACTAAGGAGGACAAGGTAGAGGCTTATAAAATTATCCAGACAGTGGAGAGAGTTAACAAAGAGATCTTTTCCTCCTCTCCCAAAACATTAGAACTTCCAGTGAAGCTGATGGGTACTTGATTCAGGACAGATGAAAATAAATACTTCTTTACACAGTGAGTGATTAAAATGTGAACTCACTGCCAAACATTGTAGTGATGGGCACAGGTATAGACAGCTTTAAAAGGGAATTCAACAGAGATTCATGGAGAACTGATCTAACAGTGTACTAACCATGGTAACTAAACCTTAATCAGAACCAGTCAACCTTTAAATCCCAGTGCCTCAGGGGAAGTTCTCAGCCTCTATTCTAGGAAATCTAGGAAGTTGGTTCTCTAGAAGAACTGGTAGGCCATGGTGTGAAACAGGATATAGGACTAGATGAACCACTGGTCTCTGATCCAGCGGGGCTATTCTTATAACCTTATGACTGTAGTGGTTGGACAGATTCATAAGGGATTTGGTATGTTGGTCTCAAACTGAATAGGGCTTTGAAGGGCAGGACCAGCACCTTGATTTGTGCTCAGAAACAAATTGGGAGCAAATGTAGAAGGCTCAAGATTGGAATGATAAGGTCCTTATGAACCACTCTGGTCAACATCCTGGCTGCAGCATTCAGTATCAGATAAAGTTTCCAATCATTTATCAAGGGTAACTCAAAAGAGAGCACATCACAGTAATCTAATCTAGATGTAATCAAGGCCATGCATCACAGTTTCCAAATATACATTTTCTAAACAAACAATGGCTCTTTTATTTTTATCTATTGATTTTGATGAGTGTGGAGAAATGGCTCCCCCTCCCCTTTTTTCTTTTGCCTCCCCTTCTCCAACCAGGTACCAGAGATTTGGAGGACTTAGAAATCCCAGAAAAACATCAGGAAATGCTACCTTACCTAGGGGGAAATGATATCTTGATCCAGCCTGATCTGGTTAGAGAAGGGGAGGCAAAAGAAAAAAAGGGAGGGGAGAGCCATTTCTCCACAATGAGTTTTTAGATAACGCATTTTTCTAAATACATTTTGAGAATACATTGTCCTCTTTTACAAAATATAGCAATTTAAAATAATTTTCTATAGTACAATCTGCTAAATACTGCAGCAACTCCACTCTACTTGAGTCAAATTAATTCTAATACCATTTGAGCTTGAGACAGTGATTGTATTCTACCCCCAAAAGTGTGAAAAGTGAGGTGTTTAACACTCCTGTTGAATCAATGGGATCTAAGATTGTTTAACATTGCCTTGATTCTATCCTTGCAGATAAATAATAAAATCAAACTCTATTAAAATCAAGTTAAGCTTTGCAATATATTCCAATACACATGTCTTTTGGGAAAGAACAACAGGTTTAGTAATTCTTTTGTTTCTAGTGATACTGACAATGAAAAAAAAGATCAACTTAGAGTCACTGTAGGATTTAATGAATAGCCCAGGCTCGATTGATCTAATCAGATCTCAGAAGCTAAGCAAGATTGACCCTGACAAGTATTTGGAGATCTCCAAGGAATATCCAGGTCATGATGCAGAGGCAGGCAATGGCAAACCACCTCTGAAGGGTTCTTGCTCTGAAAACCACTGTAAGGGATCTGTGACTTGATACAACAAACATACAAATGAAATCTGGGAAGTAACTAATTATACAAGTTTATATATTTGTGGAATATTTTAAAAGATAGTAGATGTAAAATGATTTATATTAGGAATGAAATATAATAAATCAATAGTAGGAATAAGATACTAATGTATTTTTAAAACAGTGGAGAATACACATACAAGCAATGGAGAATACACATACAAGCAGGGACATCAGAAATCCTTGAAACTACATTTATCATGGTTTTGGGAAAATCTGGAAACTATCTCTTGTAGTCATAACAGTGTTCAGGACCTCAGGGAAACCAGAGGAATGACTGCTATCACTGGGAAAGGCAAAGAAAAGAAGTCAGAGAAAGAGGCAATAGCGGTGGATACATCAGATATGAAATATAGGTTCTGAATCTAATCCTCACTGTGAACTCTTTAAAATGCTTCATTAAATGCTTATGTCTACGTCTAAGTCAGCAGAATCAAGAGCTTGCATTTGCAACTGTACCTGAAACTTCCTATGTATTCAGCAGTTTGTCTGAAATTTCCTAAACCTTTTTAGAGATAGATAAATGCTTCAACATCTATATATTGTGTGTATACAGCAGAAATAGCCTCTAGGTTGAAGATCAAGACCCTTCCCTTGATTCCTGAAGAAGACTGTCCTGTGCCTTTCAGAAACACATGATACACACTTCAATATCTCAGTGTAGTTGACTACTTCCTTCTATTCAGTATTTTGAGATAAGTGAAAGCAACACTGAAGCAGACATGGACAGAACCTGGCAAAGGTTGAGAAGGGAACATTATGATGAAGGAAGAACTGAGAATTAATGCATTCTGGAAATTAATGGGTAAGGAATAAAAAGATACAGAATAATGAAAAGTGGAAGTGTAGAAGGTCCAGAGATGCCATGACATCACTGACCCTACAAAGTAGCATTGCCATCTCTGAAATGAAAAATACCCAAAGATTTGGGTTTGAAATCTGGAGAGGGCAGGACTTGAGAAGGACAGGGACCTCAGCGGGGTATAATGCTACATAGTCCACTCTCCAAAGCTGCCATTTTCTCCAAAATAACTGATTTCTTCTCCAGGAGATCTCCAGCCATCACCTGAAGGCTGGTAACTCAACAAGAGAAAGCATAAGACAGAAGAGATAGAGTTCCATTTTCCACCACCAGTGGAGCTCCCATGCTTGAATAGGCTATGCACCTTCTATCTTCATTAGAGCTTTCTTGCTGAAGCAGGCAACTTATGCAATGATCAGATATGGCCTATCCATAATAAGATGAACAAGATTCTGTGTCTGACTTGGCTTAGAGCATATTCAGCTAGGGTTCCTATTTTCTATATACTTCTTAAGATACACAAAACCGGCTTCCCTTCTCCTAGGAGACCAATCATCTCTGGCACAGGATTGGTCTCTGAACCAATAGCGAGGTGTCGGGACTCATTTTTTTCAACTTTTTGTCAGCAAAATGGGCTTCTTATATTAAAGATACTAGAGATTTTATATGCAAACTAACACTAAAGCCCATTTTAGTTTCAAATGGGCTCCAGTAAATGGGGGAGAGGGTGAGCCCAAATCACTGCTTTGTTCTCTTGGCAACTGTGCTGCTGAAGAGAAGACCATGGAAGCAGTGTCCCTTAGTAAATGTTAAAGAAGCCATTGGTATGTGGGGGGTGTTGTTGTTGTGTGCTTCTTACTTGGGAGGGAGAGTGCAGGCAGAGGTTTGGGGGGCTTTTCCTTTGCTAGCCAGGGGCTTTTATTTTGGGGGGGAGTAGGGCATGCCGGGTTTTCTGGAGGGTGGATGCTTGCTCTGGGGGTTGTGAGGAGGGAGTATGTACAGAGGATTGGGGAATCTCTTCCTCAGCAGGACAGATTGATTGTCTTGGGAGTGGGTAGGGCTTGCTGGGAGTTTGGGAGGCTGTTCACTTGGTGTGGGGGTTGGGACGGGGAGTGCACACAGAGGATTGGGGAGGGTGTTCCTCACCAGGCCATGTGAATCAGGAGGGGGGTTCTGGGGGGCTTTTGGAAGGGTGGTCAGCTGTTATACAGGGTGGGAGAAGGTGGGAAGATTCTGGGCATTTGGGACAGGGGAGGGTTGATCATGGAGGCATAGAGTGGGCTCCTGGGCAGCAGTGGCTTTCTACCCACTGCTCCTGAGCCTGGCATGCTGTTTGGGTCAGGGGGGAATAAGGGTGGCCTTGGCCAAGCTCCAGAGCAGCTGCAGCCTCCTGGGCACTGGGCCAGAGTGCTGTTTGTGGCAGGGTGGGGGGACGGGGAAGCTTTGGCCAGAGCAGGTAGGTTTGGGAGATGTTGTGCTGGGTGCAGGCCAATTGGTGTGCAGGATGCAAAGGGCAGGCCAATTGGTGTGCAGGACACAAAGGGCATGGTGATTGGTTAAGGGTTCATTGTTGGCACGACTAGAAGATTTTGATTGTCCCACAGGTACAATATTAATGACTATGGATGTGAATGATTTATGCACAAATATACCCCACCATGAATCCCACAAAGTCCCTATTGATATATTCAACAACAAAAAAGAATGGAATTCAGCACTCCCATTTATTTCTTGACAGAGCTGGTAGATGTAATTCTAGAGAAGGGTTACTTTAGATTTAATCAGAATTTTTTCTACCAAATAAAAGTTGTCAGTATGGGATCAGGCATTGCTCCAAGAATCACAATTCTTCTTATGGATGGGTTAGAAAATAGATATATTTGTAATAATCAAAATTCATGTTGGGGGAAGATAGCCATATATAGATGTTTCATTGATGACACCTTCATTATAATTCTAGACGAGACACATAATTACAGTACTTTTGAGGTAATTTTTTTACAAAATGTTTTTTTCTTTATTGAATTTTTTTGTATATGACATTGTAATCATTCATATGTAAACACAGTAAGACAAATATACAAGATATAAATTGATATTTCTTGAATATATTTCATTAGTCCTAATGTTTAACTAAAGGCAATTTAGAAAAGTTGCATTTTTGAGCTAAATCTTTGGATACTACAGTGTATATTGATGCCAATAAGTAATGGCATTTATACCCTTTCACAAGCCTACGAATAGTAACTCTGCCCTTTAGTAGAAGTCATGTCATCCTGGGTGGCATGGCCAATGAAGGAGTCAACTTTAGCCAGCTCCCTCTTGGCCTTTGCTGGCATTATGCCAGCAGACCATAGTGTGGACTCAAGCCACCCTTTGGGGGGCATAAGTCCATTGAGGCCCATAGAGAGTTCTCAACAGTGAGGAGCTTTCTGCTGGGAAGCCTCTTTGTGGGCAGTGGCCAGGTGCAGCTACAGCACTGTGGCCATGTACCTGGCTCTTGGATGGGGCTGCCCCATGTGAATTTTCACTGTGCTTTCATTCCCCTTCTTTCCCCTTTTTTCTTGTGATTTGCTTTCAGCTTCTATGTCAAACCATACATAGGATCTTATTTAAAGTTACAGAAATTCTTAACTCCAGCAGCTACTGTATCAGATATACAGGGAAGCAACTGAAATCCACAGACACCAGGATAATTTCAACCAAATGGAAGGGAGTCTGAAAATCAAAAAACCTAGCTACTGGTACAAAAAACATTAAAACAAAAAACTGGAGACATTTGAGTGCAGATGAACTCCACTTGGACACATGCTAATGCACTTGCAATTGCAAATGCAACTACAGGTGCAAATGCAAAGGAATTCCACCTGGACTCATACAAATACACATCACCCTCCCTCACATCAGTGAGTTGGACAAAACATATTTCATCAGTCAATCACTTCACACTGTGCCACGGAGAGAAACACATCTTACTGTGACATGCCTCTGAAGATGCCAGCCATAGATGCAGGTGAAATGTTAGGAACAAAAAGTACCAGACCACAGCCACACAGTTTAAAAACCCAGAACAGTCAGTTGATTCCAGTTATAAAAGCCTTTGACAATATAAAAAGTATACATGTTTATGACACTAAAATTTTAGCAGTGTTTTCACTGAGCAGTAGAGATATATATGCTTTTAGAAGAAGAAGAAGAAGAGTAGTAGTAGTAGTAGTAGTAGTAGTAGTAGTTTGGATTTATATCCCCCCTTTCTTTCCTGTAGGAGACTCAAAGGGGCTTACGATCTCCTTGCCCTTCCCCCCTCACAACAAACACCCTGTGAGGTAGGTGGGGCTGAGAGAGCTCCAAGAAGCTGTGACTAGCCCAAGGTCACCCAGCTGGCATGTGTGGGAGTGTACAGGCCAATCTGAATTCCCCAGATAAGCCTCCACAGCTCAGAATCAAACCTGGTTCCTCCAGATTAGATACACGAGCTCTTAACCTCCTACGCCACTGTTCTAACTACCCTTTGGTCATAAATTGTTGTAGATTACAAGGAAGTTATTTTTTCATTACCATTTATTGTTAAAAACCCACATGCAATCAAAATAAAATGAATCTATTATTTTTCTCTATCAAATGAGGTGATCTTTTAAAGACAGATGTGATTTCAAAACACAGGAAGCTTGTATATTGTATAGGAAAAAATTGAACAAAAAACTACTTCTATTATGGAATTTTGCAGGAGTGCTTTTGGGCTACCTGCTTGATACCTGTCAGGGAAAAGGGGCTATTTCAGCAAAGATTCCCATTTGCTATTGTCAAGGGAATGCAATTATCTAAGCTCACTGGTTTCTTCTGAGGAAAGTTTGATTTCTATTCAGTAACATGATGCAATCTGGAATGCTGTTTACATGGAGTACAAACTGGAACAATGCAACAAGGAGACCCATTGTGATTACTCATGTCGTTTGTTTCAGAACATAAATACAAGGTTTAACAGAAGGGTTTCATATTCACAAGGAGAATGATAATGATGATTCACACAGCAAGAATTAATCTAATGTTTTTCCAAAACTTCTAGTGTGATCCCCAAGGAATCCAGGGTATTAAAAAAGAACCTTGAATGCACACAGTGCAGAATTATAAAATGTTTCAAAGTCACTGCAAACATTTAAGGAATATTAAAGCCAAAGTATTCCCTAACAGCTCTCAAATTTAAAAAATACCCCACCTAACTATGAAAACTCAGTTGCATGAAATTCGCTGTGCAGAATAACAATGCTAATGACCCTGTTTTGTGGTCACTAAAACTCATAATACAGCATCTGATGCATATATATGTATGTACAAATATAAACATTTACCCAAGAAACTAGAATTGTCAAATGGTTTCAACAAAAAAAAATGTATGCGCTTGATAAAAAAACTGTCAATTCCATCCATTCAAAAATGTATATATGGTAAATTTATTGATAAGTTTATTGATATTGCATCTAATATTTTACCTTAGATTGTGTCACTTCTATCAATTTTAACCTCTGAATGTTAAGCTCAGAAATATCTAAACACAATTTTGTCATGCTGCCAAAAAGTGTTATTGTTGTGGGGTTTCTAAGGGTGATCTCTGGGCCTTTGAACTCTCGACGTTCCTTTTCCCTGGCTGGCCTTCAGAAAAGCAAAAAGGAAGATAGGTTCCTTTACCCAGCTCTCTCTCCACCAGGACTCCCTCATACTTTCCCCTGAGTGTGGCCTGGGTCTTCCTCCCTGCCTTTTGAAGCTCCTCCTGGGGAGGGGCATCTCCAAGCCCCTCCTTTCCTTCTTTCCCCAAGTCAGAGCTTCTTTGGCTGGCTAGACCCCAATCCAATGAAATATCGGCTGGAAAGGATTGCCAGCAGCTGGTTGGGAGATTTTGGGGATGAAGTCAGATGAGGAAGGGTCTGGGAAGGGGAGGGACTTTAGTGGGGTATACTGTTATAGAGTCCACCTTCCAAAGCTGCCATTTTCAGAATACCAGTAAAATCCCATTCCATATAACATTCATTGGTCATAAGCTTGGAAATTAAGATAAAATGTACTAATACATTGATGGTCTTTTGGTCTATCATGGCTTCTCTTCAGTAGTCATCTCACAGAACCAATTTGGCATTTGATGAAGAGAATGGAGAATGAAAATTACATGGGAATGTTTAGATAGCTTCACCTGGAGGAAGCACTGACCTCTGACAACATTTCATTTGAAGCAAAACTTTAAAAGTCATTTCTGCTCACAGAATTAGAACTAAAGCTGGTATCTAAAAGGGGTTTGCTTTAATATAATGGTCAAATTCTATTAAATCAAATATTATGTCTGTCAAAAAAAACCCCTCCTTACAAAATCCAAAAATAAATTCCTTTAGGATTTCAGGCATCCTTTTTTCTGTCTTGCATATAAAATGTCACAACCAGCCTTTTTATTCAGTCAAACCCAACCTTAATATTAATGAAAAATAGGAAGACGAAGGTATGAATAAATGGATTATTTTCACAGTGGAAGGAAGTAGCAAACAATGTGGCCTAAGAATCTGCATGGATGTCAGTCCTATTGTTCAGAAATGATCTGATAGCTGTGAAGCAGCTGGTTTTGCAGACAACACTGAGCTATCCAAGATAATGAAATCCAAACCCACAGATTTCTCCAAACCAAGAAAATAGGCAATAGAATGGCAAAGGAGATTCAATGTAAATAAATGTGAAGTATTGCTTATTGGGGCAAAAGATCCTAACTTCAGTATATTCTAAGTCTACCAAGAAAAATAATTATTGGGATTGGGGTTTATGGAAAACAACTCAGAGTGCAAGAGTGGGTGAAAAGTATATTCAGAATTGAGGTTAATTAGAAGAGACATCAAAATAATACTAACATTATTATATTACCTGTGTAATAAAACTGTGGTGCAATCACTTGGAATATTGTGCACACCTGGGATTGTCCAGTCTCATGGAGAGTTGTATAGCACTGTCAAGGGTACAAGAAAATTAAATAAAATCATCAAAGGGGGGGAAATATCCCCCTTTGAGGAAAGGCTAAAATGTCTGGTTATCTTAAAAATAACTAAATAAGAACATGATAGATATTTGGAGAATTTTTCATAAATATATTAGGAATATACATAGATTTTTCTCTAATAAGAGGACTGAAAATCATGTGATTCAGATGACAGAGACAGCCCTACATTTGGTACCGAAAGGAAAATGTGCACACATCTTACCACCCACCGTGTCCATTACACCTGCTCTTCCTCCAATACTAGCAGCCATCTACATGGTGGTGCTACATGTATAGGCTCCATCACCTATTTGGTCAGCTTCATTTATTCTATCACACAGAACAACAGGTTTAATAAAGTCATGAATAATTAAATCAATCACTTGTATAGATGCCATGTGTTGGATTTGGCCCTATTTGCTCATAACATTCCCACATGGGTGGTCAATAATGTATGAGGTAGGAAAGCATGCCAGGTGTGTGTTTGTACCATGCCTAAACCGTATGTCATCCAAACTATCCCCAGTTAAATTGAAAACAAGATGTGCTGTTTCACACAATCCATTCTTAGCATATGGACTTCACTGGGACAGGATGGAGTGATGGGCAGCAATATAAATTATTTAAGAAGAGGCAAATTATAAATCATAGATCAAGCAATACATTGTTTAGTCATGTATACTTCTGAATACCTGATGCTGGAGTCAAAAACAGGGCTGTTATCTGACCCTGGGCTTCTATGATGAGTGATTTATCGTTACAGTCTTTAAATAGCATATCAAATGAGCTGTACACACAAACTGCAAAGATATTAAACATTAGAAAATTAAAAATGCAGAAAATATTAAAACCCCTCAAATTCCACTTGCATGGTGGATCGAAATTGGTTCCTTTAATGGGGTTATCAACCCACCCCGCAAGAAGGACCCAGGGGAGGGGGAAATGAGGCCACCCAAAGCAGGGTCGACCCCTGACCCCCCATTCAAGGGGGGCGGACTGAAGTTAGGATTGCATTGAAAATTTGTGCTCCTGCAACTCCCTCCTGTTTCCCGCCCTTTGCCACTCACCTGTTCAAGAGGATCCACCAGCGGTGCTCCGCCCCTGCCCCGTACCGTCACCACTGGCATCAGCCAACCAGTTAACTGGGACAGGGAAGCCAGAAGTGGCTTGGGATAGCCATCTCGGGCTGTGCCTCTCTAGGAATGTGGACTCTTTCCCATTAACCCTTAGGGCGACTCTCTGAAGGAGGCTGAGAGGACCCAAGGCACACAGAGCCGCAGTGCAAGGACAAAAGAGCCACATACGGCTCCAGAGCCGTGGGTTGCAGACCCCTGGTCTAGGCCTTCTGATGGACAGGTTTAAAGTAACTCTATCTCATAGTCAGGAAGAAGCAGTTTGGGTCTAGTGTGGTGACCTAAAGAGGCACACATTGGTTTTTAAGCTTTCAGACATAGTATTACTGTGTACACTGATGCTAAGGAGCACATTGACATCTGTGCAGCAAAAGCTCCAGAAATCTAAAAGCAGGTTGTCAGTTCTACCTTCCTATGATAGACTGGAAGATGCTGAGTACTTCTTTCTAAATCTGTGGTACCTTATACTATAGTAAAACTGTTTCTCCTGGGCTTCATTGTGGGGGTGGAGGGAGGCAGTGGGTGGGATTAACAAGCGGTTCGAGGCTGCGAAGATGGGATTAACAAGTGGATAAGCCAAACCGGGCTGAACCAGCTGAATCCCACCTCTGGATTCAGGGCTTGACAACTGCACAGAGTTGGGTGGACAATCAGGAGGATCAGTAGGAGCCTCGGAGGCGTGGCAACCCTACGTGCTAATTTTGTGTGTACAGGGGCATCATTTCTGGAAGTGATGCCACATTGATCTAGGAATCATTAGAAACTCTGTGGTAAAAAAACCATAAGGTGTCTGATTATTCTTACAGTGATGTGATGTCACTTCTGGGTTGTCTGGGTTGTTCTGGGAAGTTATATCCTGATGTGTGCAATTCCAGTGTTTTTTTTAAAGAAATATCTTGCTGCCACTCAGAGTGGTGGTAGACAACAAGGGTTGACAGCAGTAGGACTCCCACTATGCCAACCTTATACCAAATACAAGAAAATGCTATCATATTAAATTTCTGCCAAAATTGAAAAGGTCTCAATGTTGTATTCTTTATTGCATGCACTAACAAATAAAGCAGAAATAAAACTATTCACACAAAACCACTCAAACTATCACACTAAATCAGCAAAGCTGTTATGATAAAGTTTGATGCATAGTAGGTTGAGTAGCATTTTGCTTGGTGGGTCATTAATTGTACAGATAGACTTGAAGAAGATCATAGGGACAAATTATTGGTACACTTTTTTGGGCTGCACAACTATTCTGCATTTGCTGGTATATCTTTTTACCATTATCTTTTCCTCTCATTTGTTTTGTACAAACCAGAGATGTAGAACAATGGCAAGAGGAAGACTTGGAAACATCCCCTGGGCAATGAACAAATGAAACAAGAAAATAAGTTTAGGTGTGTGATTTTATTTAATAACTATTATCTCCCCCTCCCTTTCCATTGACATTGTACTACATCCTCCTGGCAGTTTTGTGAGCTCTAAGGTAGTAAGTGACAGAGTAATGTTGCTTGAACTAAATCATACCAACTGTTCATATGTAGAAAAAATGCTGAGGCAGCATATTAAACCAATATGGTGTATTACTACCCCAGTTATATTTATTACCTAAGGTGGCATATGTAAAAATAAACATAGGCAGATCTGAAAGATGGCTGTGGCCTGTGATCCAGAAGAGCAACTGTGGGTAAAACAGAGGCGTGCGCCAAAATATGTCACCAGTCCTGCAAATAGAAATCACACTGCTAACAATGGAATGAGATCACTATGAATTACTCTTGGATGTTGGAAGTTGCAAGGTGCTCATGCAGTAATGATTCTGAAGTGGTTTTAAACCATGAGAGTTAAAAGCAAGAAGCTACATTTTTAATTAAAACACAGAAAACTTTGATGGAAGTCCTTACCAGGAAAGGTCTTGCTGGTAGTTTGAAAGGGCCATATAACAAGTTGCACAGCAAGAATTGGTAGAATGGTAATTATTTTGTTATGTGTTTAACAGTCATGATCTGAAATGCCTCCTTGCTGAGCAAACATTACACATTTACAAAAACAGTCTTAATGATCCAAAACAAAACTTTTTCTGAGCTTCTTGAAGGAAAAGTACAATAAACATGAACTAGATGTGAGACGGGTATTCCTGCTTAGGTTTTTTTGAGGGGGGGGGGGAATCCTCCGGCATCCAAAACAGCGATTTCCAAAAACAACACTGCATGAAATAAATATATCACTCTCTGGATAAAACAGTTAATGACACTTTTGGAGTAATGGATATTGCATCGTCTGCTATCTAGTAGGTTGGTGAAATGTGTGAGAGATGTGGCAACTTTTCTCTTGAGAGAAAGCAAATGAGAGAGAGAGAGAGAGAATGAAATGGCAGAAGAATAGTTAATGGTTGTTAAATCTAGACAAAAAAGGAGGAAAAGAAAAAGAAGAAGGTAGCAACTGGGTGCCCTTGAAAACAGTATGTATTTTCCTGATTCAGCTGAAACTGCTGAAACTCTGCCATTAAACATACTACTGAAAAATGCACTGACACAACAACAACATTCCAGTCTAGACTAGAAGTGTGCCTAAAACAAGTCTTGTGAGAGCCAAGCTCTCTTCAGCCCTTCTGCTTTGTTCTGCCACATTGTCTGAATTTTTGTGGGTTTCTTATTATATTTGTCAATCTTTAATAGGGGATCTTAACCAAAATGTAAATGGCATTCTGTGATATTTATGTGAAGATAATTTAAGTTTTATGTATTGTCAAAGGCTTTCACGGCCGGAATCACTTGGGTGCTGTGTGGTTTCTGGGCTGTATGGCCGTGTTCTAGCAGCATTCTCTCCTGACGTTTCGCCTGCATCTGTGGCTGGCATCTTCAGAGGATCCTCTGAAGATGCCAGCCACAAATACAGCTAGAACATCAGCATCTTCTTCATCACCGACCGGATAACCTCCCAGCACCTCGCTAAAGTTTTGTTGCTTTGAATATAATCTAATTAATAGCTTTTTCTGACTGACCCTACTGAACCCTTGGAAACCCTGATGTTCGTAGTGTTAACTGGAACAAGTAATTCATTATCAAGTTAATTTTATCACTCATAGCCTGTATCCCTCAGAATTGCCATGCTCCAAGGTGATTTGAAGGGTTTTGATTGTTATACTGCTCTCATTTATCATCTAAAAATTTTATGGCACTAACTGTGAAAAAACCCATCTGATACTGCAATTAATTAGGAGATTAAACAGGGAAAGACAAAGAAAATATATTAGCAAGCCAAAATCCCTATAATATGGAGGACTGTTCAGATGTAAACCAGGGCCCTTTCCGCACAGGCGTTTTATGGTGCCCTGGGGATGGCAAAAACGCCGTCCCCAGGGAGCCAATCGCACAGGGGGCACAGCTGCTGCGCAGCCGCGCTGCCCTCGCGTCGCCCGACTGGCGCGAAGCCGGCATTTCCCAACCTCGCTCGGGGAGCGAGGTTGTTGGGAAATGCCGCCTTGGAGCCGCTGCCGTGCGCCCTCCCCCTCCCACTCCCAACTTTCACTTACCTGGTCCCCGGCCCTCCGGCGCGTCGCCGAGGCCTGGGGACACACCCCCCTGCCCTGCGACGCTCAAGCAGGCGTGCAGGGCCGGGGGGGCGTGTCTCCAGGCCTCGGCGACGTGCCGGAGGGCCAGGGACAAGCCGGGTCAGCCGGGCGATGGCGCTCCGCGGCGCCGTCGTCCTAGCCGGTTCTGGGATCGTCCATGCGGACGGTCCCAGCGTCGTGGGACTGGACAGCCTGGCTGACAGAAAATTTCAAATGATCCATCTGAGTGAATGTGGGATATGTTGAGTATACATGAGCTGATAGGTGAGATAAGATAAATGTGTAACTTTATTTAGACAGGCAAATGAAGTTTGTCATTGCAAAACATCAACAGTTTCCAAAATCACAACCTTCTATACTATCATAAATTTTTGTAATACATTTGTGCGATTTTATGAATGTCAGGTGAAAGTAAAAATTAAAAATACTGAAATACAGCTCCTAGAATGGAAATATTTGACCTTTCTGATAATTTTTGTAATTACTTTTTGAATAATAAAGGTTAACAATACCAGTAAGTGAATGATTAACTTTGGATAAAAGAACAAAACAAAACGTGTAGCAACAACAAGCTTCTGTCCCTCCCTCCCCCCAAAAAGTGATCACCAAAATGTGAGCATATTGTCAATGCATCTGAAAACTGTATGTGCATAGATTCTTTCTCTAATATCAATAATTCTCAGATACTATTTGGAATCACTATGCTAGTATTCCATCAGTCATGTAAATGTAGTTAGTAGGGCCAACATTTATTTATTTATAGTATTTATAGTCTGCCTTTCTCACTGGGACTCAAGGTGGATTACACAGGGTGAGTCAATACAATAGACAAGATGGAACATTCAATGAACAGTGCAATAGAAATTAAGGTTGTGACAGGAAAATTACAAATTACAAAATTTAAATGGGATCACTACTAACTGGAAAAAAGAAAGTCTTCTCCTTATTGATTGCTCATGTCCAAGGAAAGTATCTATTCTTAAGAAAGTTTAAGATGCTGACAACTTACAGGCAAAAGCATAAGCATAGGCAAATTGACATGAGGCTCTTGTAGAACTTTTACATCAGAAACAATCAGAAGTCTAAAAACAGAACTGAAGCAATATGATAATGGTTGGGGTCAGCATGGTCATTTCTGCTCACCACCTATTTTCTCCTGCTATACCATACATCTTTGGAAGAGGGCTCATGAATATCCTGAGCTACGGGGACCTCTAAAGTTCCATTTCTTGTTTGATTTCTAGAAACCAGTTTTCTAGGGTTCAGGACTAATCCATGATATGTAGAAATTCTCTGTAGATCTTCAAGGGTAGAGAAGATTTTCTAGTGTTTCATTCTTGGGCTAGATACTTGAGATGGTGATGATGGCTACATAGCTTGAGGCAGTCTTCAAGTAGATGAATTATTTAGACTCATTTTGATCTGGATTCAGACCTTTCTTTTTGGATAGAAATGGCCATTGCTGGGAGTAATGGGGAATGATCTTTGCCAGGAGTAAGTAATGAAAAGGTAATGGAATGGAGGGCCAAACAAGAATGAGGTGCTATTTGTCAATGGAGTAGTTACTCAGGGTCTCTAGAGTCAGCCCATCCTAGAGGGTGTCATACTTCCCATGGAAGAGCAGGTTCATAGCTTGGGAGTAGGGTTGTCAGCTCTGGGTTTGGAAATACCTGGAGATTTTAGGGGTTGCGCCTGGGGGTGGAGGGGAGGGACTTCAATGGTGTATAATGCATAGGGTCTACCCGCCAAAGCAACCATTTTCTCCAGAGGAACTGATCTCTGTCAGTTAAAGCTTGGATGTAATAGTGGGAGATCTCTAGCCACTACCTGAAGGTTGACAATCCTACTTGGGAGTAGTGGGTTTTCTAGGTTTTGGGTTTTCCGGGTTGTATGGCCATGTTCCAGTAGTGTTTTCTCCTGATGTTTCACCAGCATCCTTGGCTGGCATCTAGCCACAGATGCAAGCGAAATGTCAGGAAAAAACACCACTGGAACATGGCCATACAACCTAGAAAACACACAACATCTTAGGGATTCCAGCCATGAAAGCCTTCTTGGGAGTGCTTCTGGATCCTGGCCTATTGTTGGATCTCAATTGTGGCACACAGCCAAACAAAAAATAACAAAAATACTTTATTACTAATTTTTTGCTTTTTAAATCCACCCCTACTGCAAATGGCAGTGTTTTAAGAGAGCCAAAAAAACTAGATCCTGAATAATGCTAATGTTTTTCTGCATTATTTAGGCTGCTTTGGCCATGTTGCCATTAAAAAAAAACTAGGGGGAATCCATTCTTCCCTCCCTCCCTTTCCTCCTCACTTACCTGCTGGCTAGATGGATTTCAGTAGTAGGAGGTGCAAAGCTGAATGCTGTCTGGGGTTGGTCAGACCCAGTTTTCTGCTTTGCGTTGCTACCTCCAGTCCACATGGGCTTGAAGGTAGCAGGTGGTATAGAGCTGAATACTGGACTCGATCAAGCCGCCTGCCACTTCCAAGATCAACATAAAGTTCAGAGACAACTGTAATTTTTCAGATTTGGGTTTAATAGACCCTAAAACATCTGAATATCTATAAAAACTGGACACCCCCATTTGGGAATTTGGCTTTTTTCAGATTTTTTTAAAAACATCTGAGTCTATTAAATACCAAAAAACACTGAAAAATGGTGCATGCTCCTACACAGCACTTTTTGTCGGCTCCACCTGGTTTGCCTGCTCAGCTGTTTCCCAGAAATACATGATCTAGCTACTGTGATCAATGCACTGATCACCTCCAAGTTAAACTGCAGTAATGTGCTCTGTGGAGTTGTCTTTGAAATTGGTGCAAACGTCTGAATGCTGGGATCAGGCCATTGGACTTGGATACAGGGATTTTATCACTCCTGTGCTGAAAGATCTGTGCTGATTACCCTTCTTTTTCTGGGCACAATTCAGAGTGCTGGTTCTTACCCTTAAGGCCCAAATGGTTTGTGTTGAGGCTAACTGATATTATCCAGTCTACCAGTTTAAGATCTCCCTCACAATCCCTGCTCTCTACACCTTCAGAGGTAAGCTGGATGGTGACAAGAGACAGGACATTTTTTGTCCTGGCACTTTGCCTCTATAATGTCCTCTTCCTTGAGACTCTCTGGGTGCCTACATTACTTTTTTCTAGGTGGTAGGCTAAATAAAACACATCTTTTGACCCAAGCTTTTAATTAGAATTTTATCTTACCAGGCTTTAAATGGTTTGCCTTTGTTTTATGGATAGTTTTCATGCTGTCCAATAGCTTGTTTTAATAGCTTCTTTTAAATATTGTGACATTGTTTGAACTGTAAGCCATCTCAAACAGGACTCTTAAGTGGCACCATAGAAACATCCTTAATAAATAAATGTACTGCAGTTGCTCAGAGATACTGAAATTAAATTCTATAGTGGGACCTTGGAGCTCAGGTTGTAGTCCTTTCTATTCTATAGTTCTTGTTACAATATATACATTTAAATAAAGTTCATACAGCCATTTGTACTCCACCCTTCCTCCAAAAACCTTGGAGTAGCTTATTTTATAATAAAATATAATAATTCCAAAGAAATGGAAATATTTGGCTATTTCTTGTTAAAATTACATAATGTATTGCTATAATGTAACATCAAATACCCAAGTGCTCACTTTGGCGCATTCCGCACATGCAGAATAATCCACTTTCAATCCACTTTCACAATTGTTTGAAAGTGGATTTTGCTGTTCCGCACAGTAAAATCCAGCTGCAAAGTGCATTGAAAGTGGATTGAAAGTGCATTATTCTGCATGTGTGGAAGGGGCCATAGATAATATATTTTAAAATGATCTTGGATTAATATTCCATTCACACCAGAAATACAACATATGTCCAGTGTGGCAGTAATAATGTTGCATCTGTGGCAGAACAGAAAGCTTCCTAAACATCTGGGGGGGGACTTAAATGTAGAATGAATGTGCAATCCTGAATTCTTTCACAAATTAAGCATCTCAGAAGAGCTTCGCCTTTTAACTTGTGGGTGAGGGGAAGTGATGCAAAAAGTATAGCAAGTCAAAAGATCAATGTGGTAGTAAAATGCTGTAAGCTGTATAATGACTTTCACCTCACTTTTTTCTAGAGATTTCTTGATTAAAAAAAAATATAAAATCTATTAGGACTAGTGCTATAGAATAACACAGTTCAAAACTTTAAAGAGCTGAATTAAAAAATGATTTGAAGGTTTGTGAAATTAATATATTTGCAGCATGGTATACCATGAGGTGGCCAGAAAAAAAGGGATCTGTTTATGATCATACTGGAACCATACACTGATTTACCTCATGCATCTATATTTTACTCTCAAGTTGTTCCAAGGCATAAGATTTGGGGATAATATTCAAAAACATGTTGTGAAAAATGGGCTGGGTGGGAAAGTTGGCTCTCAGAGCTTTCATTATTAAAGTTTACAAATCACTTCCTCCTGTTTAGAAACCCACCCATAGTATTTGGTATCTGGAACTGAGTATTGAATTTGAACACATTCTGTATGGGTCCCAAGTTACCTCTTAATCTTTTCCAGTTGACTTTCAGACCAGGGTTTATTATTGAATCTAAATAATTTCGGTCCTCACCAAAGTATTATTGCAGAAAAAAGATTAAGAAATCAAAACTGCCTGAGTATTATGCCACTGTAGACCTTTAGCTTGTTGAAATAATGTCCTTTTTCTTTACTGGAAAATTCTGCGTTTTAAGCCTGGTAATTATGTTCTTTTCGGGGGTGGGTAGTTAATTGTTCTGGTAAGCTTTTCTGTTATTTGCCAAGTATTATTAAAAACAGATAAAAGGCTGAGTAAGATTGGGCATTCATTTTTCTTATCCTACCCAGGGCTGGATTTAGAAAAAAACAGAGGTTTAAAGTATGGAATACAGCATGGAATAAATGGAATAAAAATACAGGCTAACAGCCAATTAACATACACAATCCCCCATTTCCAGCAATCAGCAGAAGAAATTCTCATACCTAGCATATTAATATGTAGTTTATTACAAGGTTGAAGTCCTACTGAAGGGAACTATCTGCAGCTTCAGGCCCCCCAGTGAAACTGAAAAGATTGTACCTTTTCTTACTTATATGGAATATCCTAACTTATATGGAATATCCTAACTTACCTCCCCTAATGGAGTCAGGGTTACACCAGGAAAATTACTGAAGGGTTGTTTAGAGACTACAGTATGTTATTGTAGCATGTGTACGAAAGGCCTATGAGACAGTGTCAAAAATATTACACACCTTGGCCACAGAATTTGAGGCCTTAGGCTTTACTCTGCCTAGCCTATAGATAAATCCACCCCTACTATCCACTGTAACAGAAGAATTAACCCCAAACTAGCATAATTCTCAGGCAGATTTTCTTCCACTGTTGTTACATATTACCATTCACATTAATAGAGAAATGAAACAGAAAAGATCTAATGGAACTAAGGGTCAGATGGAAAATTTCAATTAAACCTTCTTAAGATGAAATAAATTCAGTAACATAACTAAGAGGCATGGTCTCTTCCTGGCTAGACATTTATTCAGCAACTGCTTGAAGACATTGAATGGGAATGCTCTAGCATTGGGTTTTAAGCACTGACTCGCCCCACTGTAGGGTTGGAGATTGGGATGAAACAAATACCAGATTTGGCCTGAATCTGGGCAAATTCGGGCATATTTGGACAAAAATTATCCAAATATGCCTTGCCCAAATATGAATGAATCCGAATGCAAGGTATTCAGGCTTTTTGGGGTATTTTTTTGGTGTTTTTTGCATTTTGGCTTGCAGGGGGCACATTTTTAAAGCTAGTAGCATCAAAATGTCACCTGCAGAGTGTTCTGATGATACCATCTGAGTTTGGTAAAGTTTGGTTCAGGGCCCCCAAAGGGGTTGCCCCATCCCCCATTGTTTTCAATGGGAAATAACAGAAGATCGGGCTACCCTTTTGAGGGCCCATAACTTTGACCCCCCTGAACCTAACTTCACCAAACTTGGGTGGTATCATAAGAATAGTTACCTGGTGATATCCTGAACTTTTGGTGTCACTAGATTTAAAAATGCACCCCTGAGAGGCACCTCAAAAATTTGCCTATGAATCTTTGTTCTGCAGTGCCTTGGCTCCACTGTAGCCAATGGGGAATTTCTGAGTGTGTAAGCAGGCTGCACATTTTTTAAGATAGAGGCAGTTGTGGCAGAAAGCTGTCAGACTTTCAACAATGTTGCTCCTGCAACTTCCCCTTCCAAAGCTGTCTCTTATGTGCCTGTGCTGTGACTCAGTCTAGATCCTGAACTGACTCACAGCATTCTCTGTGGTGCCTTACGGCTTCCAAGCATGCAGTGCACCTTTTAGAGTGCAGTTCCTGCCATATATTGTACTCAATTAGGAAAATATTGCTTTTTCAGATATTACAATAGTTCTAATCAAAACGTATAAATGCTGTTTTAGGCTGTTTTAGTATAGAGTGCAGAGCTAGCTGCTGAGCTAAACAATGTAACAGATTAAAGGTCATAAGGGCTGGGTGTGTAAGCTTCAGTAGGAAACTCTAGAAACCGAATAGCAACTTTTCTATAGATACATCGAAATGGAGAGTTCTGTACCTGCGAGCTGAAAGTTCGCAAGGTATGTTAAGCTAAACCGCAAAATGTAGAAAACAAGTGCTATTGTAGTTGAGTGAAGCTCATGCTGGAAAGTGGGCCATAAAGATGTCATGAGTACAAGGTGACCTTTCAAGGGTGATGCACCTGGGTTTGGGGTGGAAAGAACCTAGTACAATATGGAAGGAAAAACCATATAAGGAAAAGTGTAAGGGAAGTAAGAATCAAGAGTGGTACTCCACATAGTGTGTTTGTACAAATGTAATAGGCTGTAAACTCTTGGGCTGTTTCCGCACGGCCACGCTGTGGGGTTGCGTCAGCATAAATGACGCCGACACACACCCCGGGACTGTTCGCATGGACGGTCCCAGTAGTGGTGAGGAAGATGCTGCAGCCTGTGCAGAGGCTCCGCCATCCCCCGAATGCCTTACCATCCCCTCCGGCCTTCCGGCACATCGCACAGGCCAGGGGACACGCCCCCCTGCCCTGCGCGACGGCTCTGGAGTCGCAGGGCAGGGGGGGTGTCCCCTGGCCTGTGTGATGCACCAGAAGGCCAGAGGGGACGGTAAGGCATTCGGGAAAGGGGCGTTCTTAGCATTCCTTGGGTGTTCTTTACTGGCCGTGCGGAAAGGGCCTTGGGCTCCTATCCAATAGGGACCAAGAGAAGGGACCACCCACCATAAGAGAGAAAATATAATCATGCTGTTTGAAGCTGTCAGCATGCCTGCCTGTTATACTGACATGCCTGTTGCTTGCAAGAATGAATCCTAATAAAACTTTGCTGTTTTTCACCAATTTGTTCAAAGTTCTTTTAAGGGGCCTTGAACTCGTATTTCTAACAGTATGGATTCTCAGTTGCCTCACAGACTCAGGTGAGCTGGGTGGACTGCTCGTTTGGGCCTCAATGGCTGGAGGTGCTTCTGCAGACATTCCAACTTCCAATTCTTAGCTTGGGCCAGCGATGTCCACATCCTGAGAGGCTTCTGGCTGTGCTTGAGGCCTAATCGACTAGGGTTCCAGCACAGCAGAGTCACCCTGCCAGTACTCCTCATGAGAGGACTCCTGACTGGCTGATTCTGTGCTCATGACACTAAGGGCCAAAATAGACAATATATAATCCCAATAGGCCTCTGGATGGAATTCCCTAATTTTCCAATTCAGTGTGTGAGGGGGGGGGGAGTCCAATCCAGCTTGATACCATGCCAAGAGGCTCCTGGCTCCCCCCTGTGCCATTTTCAAGAGTCCAAACTTCTGGATTTCAGGCTTTTCCAGAATGGTTTGGGAGATGGAGGATGGAGTCCCAGCAGCATTTGTAAACGGAGGGAATTCCAGAGGTAAAATGGTGGGGTCATATCTAAAGTTGCAGTATTGTTTAATTTGGTGCTGAGAAAGAAGTAAAGGGACAAAAGGCTGCATGTTATAGAAATGGCTAAAGATCTAAGGGGTTAAATGACTCAGAACAAGAAACAGTTTAGTGAAATCTGTGCCATTTTTCCTGCATTAGAGATGAGAAGGGGAAGAGATTTTTACAAAACCTGAATGCTCAAAATTCAGGAGGGCCCAGTGTATTTTCCCTATATGCTCCTCTTGTACACATGCATTTGGTTCTGGCTCTCAAGTCTCAGTGACCCAATATTCTGCAGTCTCCTATATCACTATCACATACTGTAACACAACCCAGCATGCTCCAGCAAAATAACTTACAATAAGCTACTCCATTTGGACTAGTGTTTTGCAAAGGCTGAGCGAAGAACACATTCATTTTTGGCTTCTTAAATTCCATTGCTTGAGAGTTTTCTCTTAACAAGCAAAACAACTGCATTTAGCATCTGACTGAATCAGGATCTTACTGGGACATTAAAAAAAGCTCTGGAGGAAGTCAAGTTGAGTGGCCCCTACTGTGCTTACAAGCAAGCACTGCAGGGTTACTCAGTTCACTAGGGCTGATGATGGGAATTAGTTCACCCCGTGCATTATCTCCCAAACTGGAAAGAATATCGTGACAGTTGCCTAAGACAAACAGAACTGGTTTTGAAAACACCTAAAGCCGGGATACACAAATAGAATGTCTTGTTTGGCTCCTACAACTAATCTTTGACAGGCACCAAGTAAGCAAATTTAGACTTTCTTAGCAGGATCTCTTCTCAGTTCCCCCTTGCCCTAAGGCATGTTCTGAAATGGTCAGGTCTCAGACTTTTTAAACCATGTGTCTCATGTCTGTGGAAGTCTCCCAGAAGAGCGGAAAGGGGGTTCTACTTTCGTAGCTTTCCACCAAGGCTGCAAGGCAAGGTTTACCTAGAGAGCTACCTTGAGTATGAGAAAGGGGGAAATATCTGGCTAATGGGGCATAAGGTGATTTTAGACAGGGTTTTTTAAAATATGTTTTAATGAATTTTATACCTGTTGTTCTAATGCTTTTTTAAAAATGCAATTGTGTTCATACTTTTGTTACCTACCTTGGATCCTCAGATGCCTGGAAGAAAGATGGGCATATAAATATTCTAAATAAATAAATGTGTACAAATTATGCATGGTGTGGTAAAGTTTGTCTTGGTAGTAATTGCACAGGACCATTGTGGAGGTACACTGAAATAAGTGCAGTTTATACTTGGAATTTATATATATGTTTCAAAGGTATAGTCACCTCAGCGCCATAACAGTGGTATTTGTCTTAAGGGGCCTTTTTTAAAAAAACAAACAAACCATGCTTGGATATCCAAACATTTTGTTTAGATCTCTATTGACATAAATCTAAATGAAAACTCATTCTGTGGAGTAAATTGTGGTAATGCCAAGACTTTGGGAAGGTAAGGATTCCACTGGCTCTCTACTTGGTACCTGCCCAATTTCCTGTAATTAAAGTCATTTGCAGAAAGAAGTACAGGGCTTCATGACAACCTGTTTTTCATGCTATAAAACTGACCATAAAAACAACATGCTATATGATTTTCCTTCTAGTAACTTGCAATAAAAAGTGATTTAAATATGTAAAGCTTTAATAGCTGGAAGAGAGCCTAATATATTTTTTTTATTCCCATTTGTAAAAGAGAAGTCCTATGAACCCAAATGTGATGAATAGTTTGTTTTCCAGAATGAAAGATTGGAACTCTCTCTTGTCAATTTTTTTTCTTTTTTAAAAATGTCACTTTTGACAATTGAAGTTGGCAGCTGCTGATGTTGTGGGAGGGCTAAAAGCAGTTGCAGCAAAGTAGTATTCAATTGTGCATGCACAGGCCTCTTTTTCTGCAGACATGGTTGAGCTGTTTAGATGCGGTCAACAGCATGTCTAACGTTCAGCTCTAATGACTGTTAACTGAGAACAGGAAGCAAGCTGACTTGGCAGTTGACTGAGTGCCATCAATCCTCCTCCAGCTGCAAATTTTGTCACATTGACAAGCCAACCTTATAACATTGTAAGCACTGCTGTAGGTAAAGTTCTTTAAGGCCATTTCTGGACGGCAGAATCATACCTGGTTACAACCGGTTTCTTACAATCTAGGTTTGTTTTATCCTGGTTTCTGTCTTTGCATGGTTGCCCGTTTTGTGAAAGAATCCAGTGAAGACCGAGAGGAAATACTCCAGTTTCTTTCACATGAGCTGGGGACTTCTGTATTTACATTGCAAGTGTATCTGAGCATGCCCAGTGTCCTGTGTTCTGATTGGCTGTTGTTTTTGAGTGGCAGCTTGAATGAACATCAGGCGGTGAGATCAGGGGGGTAGGTGGAGGGGCAGGGAGATCAGGTGGGTGGGTGGGAAAAATAAACGGGTTCTGCTCCCGTGGTGATTGCATGGTAGCAGGCTCTCCCTGGGAGTTTGGAAAAGAATCGCCAATTTGGTGATTTTTGAATACCCCAAGAGGAGGGAAATATTGTAAGGCAAACCTGCTTGAGAACCGGGAACAATGTGAAATTCTTGTATGGAACGGGGTATTTCTCTTGCTAAACCCTGGATATTTAGACAGTGTGGCCTAAATGCTTACAAAGCACTGCAAAATGCTACCTATTAGATTTTAATGTGTTTCTGTGTCTGCTTTTTACAAGAATTTACAAACACCAGAGATAGAAATGAAAATAAATGCTTAGTAGTAATACAAAATTAAATCAATTGCAATATAAAAAAATCTGACACACAAGATTGTTGTGAATGGTTGTGACACAATATTGCAAAATTTCCATGTGGGAAACACTGATCGATATAGGGAAACATAGCCTCCAAACAATCTACAGACCCACTAAGAAAATTCAACAAATGCTATGTTCAGCGAAGGAATCTACAGCATATCATGCAGCTGTGGACAAGTCTTCATAGGGATCATGAAATGCAGCGCCCAGACACAAATCAAATAACATGAATGGCATTGCAGACTAATTCAACTGAAAAAATCAGCAATGGCAGAACATGTGATAAACTAAGCTGGACACAGAATGTTATTTGAAAACACAGAAATTCTGGACCACTCTGACAACCACTACTTCAGACTACACAGAGAAGCCATTGAAATCCACAAACACATGGACAGTTTCAACAGAAAGGGCGAAACCATGAAGATGAACGAAGTTTGGCTACAGTACTTAAAAACACTAGAATCAAGACAATGGTTAGTGAACCCCACCCAGGATGTCTTCAGGCAGGCAACTACTATGCAGATGCCCTCACTAACTGATCATGCAACTTCATTGTTACTTACATTTGCTAAAATGGGTGGATTCCACTCAACACATGCACTCACACTTGCTAATTGCACCCTTTACACTTGTTAACCAATGCAAATGGTTCTTTCTCCCACCCTGAACATTCCACAGATATATATACTCCACTTGCTTTACTATCATCAGATCTTCTGAAGATGCCAGTCACAGATGCAGGTGAAACATCAGGAGAAAATACTACTGGAACACAGCCATACAGCCCAGAAACCCCACAACACTCCAGTGATTCTGGCTGTGATTCCAGCTGTGAAAGCCTTCAACAATACACTAATAAATATAATTTCTATCAAAAAATAGCAAAAACTGAAACTCCACCAAATTAACTAAAAAGCACACTAGCAGGTCACTAACCTCTTTTATACAAGTTTTCCTCAAGTGGTCAATAATTAGGGATATCTATTTCTAAACGAACAAAAAATCCTGAATTTTAAAAAAATGATTAATTTGTTTCCATTTCTTTATATTAAGTGCCTTGGCCTGGAGCCTCTCTCTTCTTCTTCCCTTTCTCTTCCTGTTCATCCTCCATCTCCTTGCCAACCCCTCTTCCAACTGTCTATCTGACTATACTGCAAATTAGAGCAACTTCTGCTAATGCTTGCTACAGGCAGACAGGTGGCCAACTGATGGGCAGCTGAAGGATTTTGTTTATCTATCCAGTGCTTGATACACTTTTTCTAGCGAGTTCAGGGAGGGCATCGTTCCTCAGTGAACTCTGGGGGATGTAGTCCAAAATTTCTGCCTGCCTGAGGACTACATTTCACAAGCTACATCAAGGTGAAGCACCTTCAATATGTAGGAAAAAACTGCCTAAGGGGGTTAGAGATGTACTCTCATCCATTTGTTAGCTGCTTGGCAAGCCACAGTTTCATACAAAATAGCAGTCACTGCCTTAACTCACTGCACAGTGATAATGGGAAAGAAAGAGGAGGCATTGTTTCTAATGGGATAAATGACAAGAAATGAATGCACAAAATAAAAGAACAAATAACATTTTTGAAAATGGAAAAGAAAAACATAAAACATCTACAATTGCCTGACTATTTTCTTCTTGGTCATAATACCTGCCTTTTTAGTCTCATCAGGCCCCCAACTTTTGTTAAGACAGTAGTAAAGAATGTTTTATATAAAACTCCAGGCTCCTTTCACTCCATCTTCTTCCTTGAAATCAGAGACTGCAAATTTGCTAAGGGATAAATAGGCAGATAAAAGCTCTCTTAATATTACAAAGCAGTCTTTGATAGTTCTAATAAGATAAATTGAAAAACATTCCTACTAATTGGGGGAAATTATGAATGTTTAAAGAATGTTTCAATAATGGTATTTGTTTTTATCAAATAATGTTTTTAAATGTACCTTTCAAATTAATAGTTTGAAATTTAGTACAGGAAATATATTCAGTTTTATCAAATTATTTACTCTGTAGGTTTGCTCTGCACTGTTTTTTGATGGGGTAGAAAACATCTTAGCATACCATCTTCTGTTTCCTGTCTTTCCTGTCCTTTCAGTTTCTTTTAGGTTAGCTTTAAGTCAGATCCATCAGTGCACTAATAATGGTGGCTTCAATGTAGAGAGATGAGTCTGTGTCTTTCTCCCAGTGGGGTCAGGGCTGGCAGCCTAAGTCCCATATCCATTGACCAGCTGAGGGCCTGTTGAAAACAGGACTCCTCCACTGCTGCAAGACAACTTATCCCTGCCCAAATTCACTGGAGCTGTGGTGATGAAGGCCTAGGACAGGCCCCCAGTCACCATGGCATCACAGTTGGTCATCAATGAGATTTAATTTAGTCATCATTTACTACTGTTTCAATAGAATTTAGCATCTATGACTTTTATATCTGAGAAGATGAAACTTCTGATTCAGGTGGGGGCAGGGATCATAAGGATTTGGGTGGGGCAGAGGACAAGGCACACCATGGCCAGGTGAAAGGACCAAGAGTGATGGCAGAAGTTAACTGGTACCTGATCCTAGCTCAGTGGTGGCGAACCTATGTCACTCGAGATGTTCGTGCACTACAATTCCCATCAGCCTCTGCCAGCATGGCCAATTGGGGCTGATGGGAATTGTAGTCCATGAACATCTCGAGTGACATAGGTTCACCACCACTGTCCTAGCTCAACAGGGACAGCTAGGCCTCCCTTATGGGAAGAATGGGAGGAATAGGTGGGGATCTGCACAGGAACCAACCACAGAGATTCCAGGAATAGGCTTTGGAGGAAGTTGTTGGCTAACCCAAAGGAAGCATCCAAGGGGTTGAATCCAACAGAGAGATGGAAGAATAGGGTGGAACTATCCCTCCCCCCGCTTCTGAGAGCTGGAAACCTCTCTCAGACACTGTCAAGGTGGCTGACCACCAACTGGCATTCAGTGAATTACAGCATCTTTGCTTCCAGTTTATTTTTCTTTAATATGTAAAAATAAGGAATTGCTTGACACCTGACAGAAAGGCAAAAGCACAGTAGTAACATTCAAGAATGGTTATTATAAATAAGCAACGAGAAAGGCTAACGGCAGTGTTGAAGATACTTCAGCTAAAAAAATGACAAGGACATGACATTTGGTTTTTCAAAACTACAATTGCATTGTCACTAACAGCCTCTTCAGAACAACTCAGCTTCATTACATTGAAGCAGTAAAAGGTCATGCACCTGCTACATTTGTGATAAAAAAGGACCCATTTAAGGATCATTTGCCAAAATATTCAGTCTTATAATTCTATATTTAACCACTTTTATCATTGTCTTGCCTTTTTCCCTGCCAGTGCCCTCCTTTCCTTAATACTTTCCCTTCTCAAAGAATGGAATTATTTTGCAAGGAATAATTCTCCACTCCACTTAAAAAGTGAAAATAATGCCCAAAATATGCCTAGCTGAGATAAATCCAAAGGGTTTCTCTTTTATTTAACTGAAGTGGGAATTTCAAAGAAATGACTCTCCTTTCTTGGTAGAGTTCTCATGTTTGTGCCACAATTCTCTCTGACTGCATGAATGAATGGCTTGTTTTAACTTTTTGGATGATAAATTAATCATCAGTAATTAGATATTTAAAATAGACTTATAAAAGTGGAATCCTAAAACTAATAATTGTCATATTTGCATAATGCTATCAAACATAAATAGTGATGATTGTGGTGTTAATATCAGCCATTCTTCTTGGAAGCAATTAAACTTGGCACTGCTATCGTTACTTAATGTGTTTATATCAGCTACCGTAATTGTTTTTCAAAATTCATAAATTTCTTTAGTTAATTATAAACAAATTGGCAAGCTTAATTAATGGACCACTAATAATTCACTCCCTCATATATGTATGAATCACACCTAGTTAGTAGCAGTGGTGCAGTTATACTAATGTGGCTAAGCCCAGTAACACTGTTAATATCTCAAGCATGGCAAATGTTCTAAAAAGAAGTCCAGTCACTTTCAGTTCACCAAAGAGTTTATTTATTTATACTTTAAACTTGTAGGCCACCCTCCCCTGAAGAGCTCAGGGCAATGAACAACATAAAAATATACTAACAATAGAATAATTTAAACAGCATTAAAACCCGTAACAATAGCCAATACAATACTATAAATAGGAACTACATCAGACATCAAATAGATGGTGATAAAAACCCCTCCCTCCCTCCCACCCCAACTGAGCCCACTGGAGGCCTAGATGGAATAGGGTCACACTCGACCCAGCTGGCCAAATGCCTGATCCCAGAGAAATGAGGCCAGCCAGCACAAGGCTGACCCCTGGACTCCAATATCGGCGAGACAGTGGACCAAAAGGTCATGATCTACTACATCGAACGCTGCAGTGAGATCTAACACCAGCAGCCCCAAACCGCCTCTATCCAAGTGGAGTCGGAGTTCATCCACGACTACAACCAGCACTGTCTTGGTCCCATGGTTAGTGCAGAAGCCAGACTGGAAGGGATCCAAAATGTTTGCATCATCCAGGAACCACTGCTCTGCCACCGCTCACTCAATTGCCTTACCCAGAAACAGCAAAATCTGAAACTGAGAGGTAATTGGCTGGATCCAATGGATCTAACTGTGGTCTTTTCAGGAGCGGGTGGACCACTGCCTCTTTAAGCTGACCCGGAAAACCCCTTGCTCAAGGGAGCTATTTATAATTTTCAACAGATGGCTCTGAAGCTCTTCTCTGCTGGCCTTTACTAGCCAGGAAGGGAATGAGTGAAGAGGACAAGTCATAGATTGTGCAGCTGCCAGTGTCCTGTCCACATCCATCAGGTTGAGCAGGCTGAAGTGGTCCAGACATGAACCTGAAGATGGCCAAGGGGCCTCCAGTTCACTTATTGTATCAAATGTCGCAGGCAGGGTTTGACAGAGGATCAAGACTGTCTGTGAAGTAGCTTGCAAATGCCTCACAGCTTAATGCCAATTCCGTCAATTTTGGACCCATAGCAAAGGTTGTAAGTGACCAAATTATACCAAACAATTGTGCCGGGGGCGAGCTAGCTACCGCGATAGAGGAAGCAAAATACGACCTCTTTGCTTCCTTCACAGCTCCCTCATAGTATCTGATAAAGTCCGGAATGGGTGTCTTAACCCCTTGTCAAGGTTCCACTGTCACACATGCTCTAGTTGTCTCAGCCCCCGCTTCATTTGTCACAGCTCCTTGGAGTACCAAGGAGCCTGTCTGGCACAGGCACAGAGAGGGCACCTTGGAGCTACAGCCTTGATGGCTTCAGAGACCCTGGTATCCTAGCTCTCTACCAGTTCATCAAGGGTGGCGCCAGTGGGTGGGGTCTCCTGCAGAGCATCTTGGAACCACTCCGGGTCCATTAGTCTCCATGGGCAGGCCAAAATATGCCTGTAGCCTAGACAGGGGGTGCAGCAGCATCTATCCGAGCCTTAAGGATGTAGTGGTGAGACCACAGCACCCTATCAATAGAGGATAAGCCCACATTCACGCCTGCCGCAAAGATCAGGTCCAGAGTGTGGTCATGCCTATGCATGGGTCTCCTGGGGTTCACAAGGGAGAGACCTAGCATCACTATGGTTGACACTAGATCAGAGGCTGCTGAAGAGGAGGCCAAATTAACATGGACGTTGAAGTCACCCAACACTAACAGTTTAGGATGCAACAACGCCCACTCCGAGATGACCTCCAAGAGCTGCAACAGGCTGTCCACCAGTGCACATGGCGACTGGTACACCAGCAGGACAGCCAGTCTCTCCGAGGAGTCCCAGTGAAGGCCCAAACACTCCAATCCAGTGGTCAGTGGGACGTCCTAAAGGAGATGGTATCTTGGATGAGAATCACCACGCCACCCCCACCCCCACCCCCGGCCCTGTGTCCAAGATTGCTGGACAAATGTGAAACCACCCGGGGTGAGATCATTGAGGGCTACTGTTTCCCCCTCCCTCATTCAGGTTTCTATAATGCATGTGAGGTCCACAGCCTGATGACCAATATATTCCTGTTGGACGGCAGATTTATTATTTATGGACCTCACATTCAACAACAGCAACCCCGGAGTAGAGTCCATGACCTGAACCACACAACCCATATCTCTTGGGATAGGCTGTAAGTCAGACAGAGAGTCAGCATAACCATATCTCTCTCAGTGTCTCTTATATGGCCTAGGTCTATTGTCATATCTCCCATACCTCGAAATCACAGGGATCCCCCACCCGTCTCCTGGCCTCTCAGTGGACACTGACAAGAAACCCACTTACCCAGTAACTACCCAACACTAGCAGATAACTCCTAATAAGCCTAGCAACCTAAAAAAGTACTACCCCTACAACAAAATCCCTAGTTTACTAAACTGACCAATAATTAAACTAATCCAGAGTACGCAACTAACAATAGGGAACATTTACTAAAGGGAACACAAACCAACAACTAACTAATCAGCCTACTCTAATTCCCACTAAAATTTCCCTATAAAGTCTGAACTCGAAGACCTAGTAGTACAGGTTAATGGGCAGTTGGGATAAAACCATATTCAAGTTGCCCAGCTCTCTCACATCCAGAGCTCCTGTTACTAAAGATGGCAGTCGTACTCTTCCAGCTTGCATGTCAGAGTCTTTATTTTCAGTTAGGGCACTGATAAGAGCAATGATGGTAATGATGGTGATGACAAGCAAGCAGGCAGCAGATATCCTATGCCAGAGTCTAAGGTCAAACCAGTCCAGTAACCACCAAAGGTGTTGAGATAGCCACCACTGGTTGATGCACTCTAATTTTACCACCCACCAATCACCCTGTGGGAGACAGGTGGGGACCACTGTCACTGGGTCTCCATCTTCCAGTCAACCAAGGGTCGCAGGCATGTCTAAGGGAAATAATGGTAGACATTCAGGTCATCCACACCCCTCTGCTGCTGCTGCCTTGGTCTACTGGTCCATAGTGTGGCCTTAATAGAATCTACAGCAGTGGTGGTGAACCTTTGGCACTCCAGATGTTATGGACTACAATTCCCATCAGCCCCTGCCAGCATGGCCAATTGCTGTGTGCTTTATATAGATTTGAAGTGTTCTGTATAATTAGAGTAGTTTATATTAGTAGTCTTGTACATCTTGCAACTTATTAAGTAAAGGCCTTCCTATGGAAAGAAGAACATTTCTGAAGAGTGTTTATTTCCATGAGTGAAGAAGGTTCTGTCATGATAGTTAAAGTGTCCATATCCTATCCAGCATGAGTCAGCATGAGACTGGGCTGACAAACCGGTTCTAACCTGTTCCAAGTGACCTTTACCATGATTGGTTGAGCAATGTATAAAAGCACTTGTATTATACTGTATCAGTGTTCCTTTGGGAAACGGGTGTTTGGCGAAGCACTTTGATTGTCTGCTGAATATTCTACGTTGTATATAGCTACTTGTACATAGAGCAACTGAATGATAAATGCCTTCTTATGAATGACAAAGCTGTGTGGAGTTTACTTCATGAAGGTAGCAGTGTGCTGTACAAGACCACTAGTTCTACTCTGAGTAGCACCGCTTGAATTCTGCTATCAGGTTATGTGGCCCAGGCAGTGTGGACTACTCGTGAGTAAGGCAGTGGTTCCTGTGTGTTCCTGTGTGTTCCTGTGAGCTGTGGTGTGGTTGTCCAGTACAGAGTCTACGATGGCGGTCACAGCAGCCAGTATGCAGTTTGAACGCCTTAATGAGGACAACTACTTGTCGCGGGCGCAAGATGCAGTCCTATCTTATTCGAAGATTTGTGGTCTGTGGTGGAGACAACCCCGCTGCTGCCGACGCAGAAAGGGTCGACGCCTGATCAAAAGCCCGTACCTCCATAATTCTAGCCGTGGAGAACTCCCAGCTTCTGTATGTTCGACACTATGAACGGAAGAATGTTGGGCGCTCAAGGCCATATATCAGCAAGATACAGCAGGGTCTAAAATGCTGATAGCGAGACGGCTATATAACTGCAAACTGAAAGCTGGTGAGTGCGTTTCTACTCATTTGCAGCTAATGAGGTCCCTATTCGTCCAGCTAGAAGACCGTGGGATGGTTTTCCGAGTCTCATAAATCGTGATATTATTTTATCGCCTCTTGATCAAAGTTGGGATCAGCTGGTTTACAGTTTACAAAGTGTGAAAGAAGCAGACCTCACACTTTTCTTCGTGACTGCTAAGCTGCTTGAAGGTCAGCAACAGAGGGAATTCCAGCAGGAGAGCCGCGGCTGTTGGAGCTGCCCCCTATGAGACGACAACGCTCTGAGGTGAAGGTTTCATCAGAGATGCCCGCGAAAAGCCTAAGCTGCTCGGAGATGTTACTGCTGTGGGTCCAGATCACATCGCCAAAACCGTCCAGACACCGGCAATAAAAGGCAGATGAAAGGACAGAAGGCTTAACGGAAGATTTACAGCCCAGAACCCGCTTCGACCGTATGATGCAGCTTATGCTTGGTGTCCAGTGCTGTGGAGAAAAAAGCAAAGCAGCTGGTTGATGGATAGTGCCTTACACAACACATTGTGTAAACGACAGAAGCCTGTTTCATAATGAAACTGCTACCATTTCCCACGCAAGCCTTGCTGATGGTTCATCATCAGAGGTGTTCCTACAAGGAACTGTGTATGTACCTGCTTTTGACTTCTAATATTCAAAATGTGTTACTAGTCCCCACCTAGACTTTAATTTGTTATGTAGCATGCCTTGTTCAGGAGGGGTATAAAAGTCACATTTAATAATGACATGTTATGTGAACAAGAATAATGTGCTGTGCAAAGGACAACTAAGGATATGTTGTACCACATGATTCCCAAAGGTACTAGTGGGAGTGTAAAACAACTATCCAGTCTGTCTAACAAGCCTCTACACGACAACTGTGTACACGGTAGTTGCCCGTGTGTACTGGGTCATGCATGGTTGGTCCACCATGTAAAGCAGTTAGCTAAGGTGTGTGACATACAAGTAAAACCCTGTAAACATTACCTGGAGACCAGGAGAATGGGGTATCAGAGAGACGCTTTGGGGTGTTGCAGGTGATGCGATCGCATGCTTGAGGATGCAAACTACCCTTTCACTATTGGGGAGGCTGTCTGTGCTGCCACTCCACGTAATTAATCATCTCTGAGTTCCAGTATTCAGGAAACACCCTATTGCCATGTTGTTTGGCAAGAAAACCCTCTTCTCGACATCTGAGAAGGTTTAGAGCTTTAAGCTTACTGTCTTGATACCAGGTGCACAAAGAACTAAAGGAAAACCCAGGTATCAGAGATTAAGATTTACAGGCTATTCAGAAAACACTAAAGGTTATAGATTTAGTCTGAATTTTGGTAGTTCAGACTCTGAGGAAGAAGAGGAAAAACGCAAGTGTGTTGATTTTCCCCGCAGGTCCAACAGAGAAAATAAAGGAGTGCCGCCACAAAGATTTGGTGTTACTCAGGTTGTTAGGATCTGTCAAACATGGGTAGAGCCTCAAAGTTTCCAGGAGATGGTAACTAGACCTCCTGAGGAACAAGAATTGTGGAATGCTGCTATGGATGATGAATTTGAATCCTTAGTGAAGCAAAATGCTTTGAAATGACTTGCCACAAAACCAGAAGGTGGCTGGATCATGTTGGGTGTACAAGAAGAAATCATTGCCCAATGGGGATAGCTTGTAATAAAGCTCGCTGGTTGCTCCAGGGCTGCGGCAAAACCTATCTGGAAAATTATGAGCAAACATATTCTCGCCTACCGCCAAGGCTGAGTCTATGAGACTGGTGCTAGCTGTAAGCAATGCAAAGGAATGGAAAATGCCACTTTGACTTCCAGTGTGCATATTTACACGCTCCTCTGACAGAGGATGTGTACATGAAACCAGCACCTGGATATGCAGTTGAAAAGCGGGCAAAGTGTACAACCATGTAAACGCTGTATCGCCTACCAGGCAGCTAGAAATTGGAATCAGTGTTTGCATGATGGTTTGTGCAAACTAGGTTTCCAAACGGCGTTATGATCCTTGTGTTTATACTAAAGGTGAAGGCCAAGAGCAAGTCATCATAATTGTTTACGCGGATGACATGTGTGTTACCGCCTTAACTGATGCTCAAATCACTGATGTCTATGACAGTTTGAAGAAGACATTTCAGGTGAAAGACCTAGGCTACCTGAAACCTTATCTAGGTATTAGCATAACTAAAACAGCAGAAGGAACCTTGCTGCTAAGTCAGAAAGACAAAATTGAAGAGCTCATAGTGAGTACTGGCTTAGAGAAAGCCAAAGTAGCAAAGACACCTATGTCTACTGAGTTCACTAAAGGGAAGAAAGATTCTGATGTTTCTTTGATAATCCTGGATTATATCGCTCTGTCATTGGAAGTTTGGCCCATTTGGCAAACTGGACAAGACCAGATATAATGCTTGCTGTTAGCTACTTAAGCAGACTTGTGTCTAAACCCACACTAATTACGTGCTTGGCAAGTGTGAAACGCGTCATTTGTTATTTAAAGGGTAATACACACAGCATTTTGGCTTGGTGATAGCTCCAAACAAAACCCAAGTGTTAACCGCTGCAGCAGAGATAGTTCTTTGCAGATGATTCTGAAAGTAAGTCCTGCACAGGTTATCTTATTAAATATGCTGATGTTCTTGTAGTATGGAGATCAAGAAAACAGACAACAACTGCCTTGTCAACATCTGAGGCAGAGTATTGTGCATTATCTGAGACATGCACAGAGTTGCAATGGATGAAGCAATTGCTATCTGACTTAAAGGTGCAATGTGTAGAACCTGTAGTCATTCAAGATGATTCACAAACTTGTATAAGTTTAGCTGAAACAGAAAGCATGAGAACAAGAACAAAATACATTGGTGTTAGGTACCAAAATGTAAAGCAAATGGTGCAAAATAAAACAATTGCTTTGTCTTATATTGAAAGTGAAAACAATCAAGCTGACTTGTTTACTAAAGCAGTACCAGAACTGAAGTTTGAACGCATGTTGCCTTTGTTAGGGATTATCAATGTACTTATGTAACTTTTCTTTGTAAATATTTGTAATTGTATGTAATGACTGCTTCCTAGGATATGAGAAGGGGTGTCATGATAGTTAAAGTGTCCATATCCTATCCAGCATGAGTCAGCATGAGACTGGGCTGACAAACCGGTTCTAACCTGTTCCAAGTGACCTTTACCATGATTGGTTGAGCAATGTATAAAAGCACTTGTATTATACTGTATCAGTGTTCCTTTGGGAAACGGGTGTTTGGCGAAGCACTTTGATTGTCTGCTGAATATTCTACGTTGTATATAGCTACTTGTACATAGAGCAACTGAATGATAAATGCCTTCTTATGAATGACAAAGCTGTGTGGAGTTTACTTCATGAAGGTAGCAGTGTGCTGTACAAGACCACTAGTTCTACTCTGAGTAGCACCGCTTGAATTCTGCTATCAGGTTCTTGTTGTGTGCAAGATGAGTACACCACTCTCTCCTTGCCACGAGTACAGCTGTTGCGTTAAATTACTTCTGTCAACATTTTTCCCACCATAGAACTTGCTAAAGAGCCTGGCAGATTCTGTGCTCTGCAGGGGCTCCATTGCAGCCCATGGGGAATTTCTGGGGGTGTCTGTGGGGTGCACATTTTTCAAGGTAGAGGAACCACAGTTTCAGGGGATCTTCAGGAGACTCTCCTGATGACACCCCCCAGGTTTGGTGAACTTTGCTTCAGGGGGTTCTGGGAAATGGGCCCTATCTTTTTTGGGGGCCAATAAAATTGAACCCCCAGAAGTAAATGTCACCAAACCTGGGTAGTGTCGTCAGCAGAGTCTCCTGAAGATCCCCTGAAACTTTGGTGTCTCTACCTTGAAAAGTGTGCAGCCTGCTTACGAGCCCAGAAATTCCCCATTGATTGCAATGGAATCAAGGCATTGCAGAGCAGAGAATCTGTGGAAATGTCTTGGGGTGCCTGTCAGGGGCACATTTTTAAATCTAGTACCACCAAATTTTCAGAGTATAATTCAGAGTCTGCCCTGATGATACCACCTGAGTTTGGTGAAGTTTGGTTCAGGGGGTCCAAGCTTATGGACCTTCAAAGGGTTAGCCCCTATCTCCTGTTAGCTCCCATTGGATACAATGGGGGATGGGGCACCCCATTTGGTGGTTCATAACTTTGGACTCCCTGAACCAAACTTCACCAAACTGGGGTAGTATCATCAAGACAGTTTCCGTATGATACCCTGAAATTCCAGTGCCAATAGCTTTAAAATGCACCCCTGCAGGCCAAAACACGAAAAACACTGAAAAAATACCGAAAAAAATCATATGGACCCAAATATTTTCAGGCATACTGAATATGGTATTTGGGCTTATTCAGGCATACAGATAATTTTATAAGCCCGAATCCAAATTTTACTTAATATTTGTGTATTGCTCAAACATAGTGAAAACACCTAACTTCTCCTGCATCACAGCCCACTTAAGAACCTCCACAGTTGGTTTTTAATTATGGTATTAAGCCTTTACAATAGATAAAAAGCAATTAAAAGAACTCTCCAGTAGAAAATAAATAGCTCCAGATTTGCCTAGAGTCATTTGAAGAACAGAAGCATGATCATTTTTTTGGGAAGGGGGTGGGGGTTGGTGGTACTTCCATCAGGTAGAGAAGTCAAGTTTTCCATTGCTTTAATATTAATAGGGGACTGCAGCTGATTTTGACAGCCTCTATGATGTTCACAGATGCACATCTGTTTTTTGTATGTCACATGTACTCATGTCTGTTTAAGAATTTATTTTGCAAGATTTTATCTTGAAAAGGCTAGCTTCAGAAGACAAAGAGCAATGTTATTTTAATCTCATAAATGCACCACAGAAGAGACAAGGATCAGGTGGGGGAGCCTACTGCCCTAGCACAAGACAGAAAAGGAGAGCTAAACCTTTCCTCATATCTCTTTATCACATTTCCAGTCAAGGTGCCAATATTGAAGGAAAAGCCATATAACGTTGTTTTCCTGTCACAGAAAAAATGTGAAATATAAGCCTGTTTTTAAAAAAGAACTTCAGCAAAAAGAGGAGAAAGTTATGTTCCTATCACCTACAGTCAGTGCAGCAGTCTTTTCACCTTTAACATTAATGAGGATAAATGCTCTCAAAATATTTTTGAAAACTTAAAATACCTCAGTTCTGCTTTGTGATTTTCATCTTTTTAGTGCAGTGTATAAAGTGGGGGCTGCAATGGGAGACTGGATCAGCAGAGAACAGATCACTGATGCTTGAGCTCAAGATTTGTTTGACTCATATTACACAGCCCCATTTTCTCTCAGATTTACTTGCTGCCTGTATTTCCTAAACTGGTGTTGGATTCTCCACAGGATCTGAGGACTGATAGCTCACTCTCATCCTTGCCTTCTCTCAATCTACCCCTCCCTGTTCTTCCCTTTGAGTAGGCAACTTGCCCATATGAGTGGTACAATGAATCATTATCTTGTCTTCATCTTTGAATTTTCCCAACTTGATATTTGTTTTATCCCCTCTTAATATTTCTCATTTTAATACAATTTGGGAATTCAGTATAGTCCTTTAACAACTTCCAACCTGGTAGTAACTCCTCCATCACTCAGTCAAGGATCCTTACAATTGGTATATGGTCCTTACTTGTATTTTTTTTAATTGGATGAGAACATAAGATCTTTGCTGAATCAGAAAAGTGCTCCATCTAGTCCAGCATCCTGTTTCACACAGTGGCCAGCCAATTGCCTTGGAGGGTCAACTAACAGGGTGTAGATGCCATGATTTCCCCTTGATTTTCATATTTAGAGGTTTGTTGTCTCTGGATATGGAAGTTCCCTATAGTCACCATGGTTAGTAACCATTGATTAACCTATCCTCCATGAATCTGTCTAAACCCCTTATAAAGCTATACATTACCTCATTCACTGGCAATAAATTTCACAATTTAATTACATGGACATGTGCCATTAAACTGCAACCAGCCAAGCGGTCTCTGCTGATATACCACCCAAAGAGCACTTAGCAGTGATCCCCGGCCCAAAGAAGCATCCAACTGTCCTTAACCAGAGCAAAAGTCTTTTCAGCTTTGGCCCTGGCCTGGTGGAATTCTCTTTTAACTGAGACCAGGGCCCTGCAGGACCTCATGCAGTTCTGCAGGGTTTGCAAGACTGAAATTTTCTGCCAGGCCTAAGATTGAGTACAGCAATGGTTTCCATCTTGCTGACCTTTCTTTCTCCTTTTTCTGTTCCTACTATCTATTGTACTACTATTGCTATTTTCCTTCCTAGAAGAGTTTTAACTGACCTGCCCTTCTTTTTTTGATTGGTCCCTTTATTGTGTTTTAGCACCATTGAATTTTATAAATTGAGGTTTAATGATATTTATATATTTTAATCACGAATTTTTATTTGGAAGCTGCCTTTCCTTCCACAATGTACTAATTAATTGAAGAAAAACAACATTCCTTTTGTCTGCCCATCAATTGGGTGTCTTGGTTGTTATTAGAAATCAAGGAAAGCATGTTAGAGTACTAGCCACCCAAAATGCAAAAAACTGCAGAGGAGCAGTATGTTTGGGTTTGTAAGGAAAATTTGTAAATGCAATTTCCATTCCAAGAGAAGGATGATGTAATGGACTTTCCCCACCCTGAAGGGCTCGTGTGTGTGAAAGGCCTAATGAAAAGGCCTTAGTGACATCCAGTGTTAAGGCAGCAGGCTCCACTATACTAAAGACCCCATTTGATTGGTCGAGAAAGGCACAGTTGCCTATGGCCAGGGTTAGGGGGAGCTAAAGTGCGAGCAGTATAAATAGACAGAGCAGAGCCTGTCAGAATCTCTGAAAAGATTCTGACACAGAGATCAGAAGAAGTCAAGATTGGGAGAGAGATTCAGGAAGAGCCAGAGTTTGACAGAGAGCGGTCTGTCAGATCTGAACTGAAGGATTCTGTCTCAGCAGTGTTAGCTGACAGAAGTCCAGTCACTCTACAAGCTGAGGAGGCTTGTCAGAGAAAGGAGACCCTCAGTTTGCTGAAAAGTGACACGCCAGTCAGTGGCTTGATAGTGAATACTGTCCAGACCTAGAGTCTGCCCTACCCTTGTGTAACACCAGTCTGGGAAAGCCCGTTCCAGAGGCCAGTTTGGGATTAGTGTGAGAGAGGGAGGCTTTGTATGCCAGAATCTCACAGGGCATAGACCTGTGGTGGCGAACCTTTGGCACTCCAGATGTTATGGACTTCAATTCCCATCAGCCCCTTCCAGCATGGCCAATTGGCCATGCTGGCAGGGGCTGATGGGAATTGTAGTCCATAACATCTGGAGTGCCAAAGGTTCGCCACCACTGGCATAGACTGTGTGTGTGTATTCAGTGGGTTGTGGAACAGAAAGAACTAGTGTCTGTCTGTGAACAAATTTAGTAGATCTAAAGCAAAATTGTTCCTGAAGAGACACCTGCGTGTGTCTGTGTGTGTGTGAAACCTAAGTAACATCTGAAACTCTGTAATTTTTAAGTGAAAAGAACCTCTCTGAAACCATCAAGCGTTAGTACCTCTCTGAGCCAGTTTAAGAAGCCTTTCTTTTGTTTTCAAAATAAATTTCATTTGTTCGTTCAAGTTACCCTCGTGCCAGCCTGCGTTTGTGTGTGAGAGGTTGAAGAGTGCCTGTCTGAGAGACTAGAATCCCAGCCAATTTTGAGTTCCCTCCATTTTTCTATATGGGACTCTGAAGGTCATTCCCCTCAGACCAAGAGCGAATGTGAGGTGGGATCCTTTATATATTTGGCAGCCAGCAACAGTTTTGGGATTCCTAGTTCTTTCTCTTTAATGGTGGCACGAGTTAAAAAAAAAAGAAGATCCCTGAACACTAGCCTGGGTTATTTTGGGTGGCAAAGGAAACCCCACTGGTCAATTTAGTGGGAACCTTGATTGTAGGCCACCCGTCCCGTTACAGCGGGCGGCTAGTGGTGGGATAATATCTCTCCCTCTCCTGGAATATAACCACCCCGTTACAGATGACATTCAGATGCACATGTGTCTAGAGGATATGCATGCCTGACCACATGAAGTTACCTGAAGCAAAACAGCAGATGACATCTTTGGGTCCAACCTAGTGTTCTCTTGAATGAAAACTTGATAATGATAATGAAAAACATATTCAACCCATGAATATTGGATTATAAGAAAGGTTGGGTTGCTCAATCTTATTGTTTTTCACTTAACAACCACAGTGTCGATGAAGGATAGTATAAGTATTTTTTTCTACCTCACACTATACTAGATGTGGATCAAGCAGCCAATGCCCTGGATCCACCAGAGTGTTTTCATGGACAAAAACATTTTTCCTGTGTTCTTACTTTCCCCCTCCCACTGAAGGGTGCATTTCAGGGGGGATTTAGGCAGCAGCAGGAGTGAGAAAGTCATTCCCAGGTGGCCGGACACGCCTCCCAGGTGGCCGGACACTTCACCGACACGCCCCAGGTGGCCCGACACCAGGTGGTCGACAAGCCACCTTGGTGGTGGCCGGACACGCCCCTGGCGGGTCGACACGCCCCTGGGGTCGACACGCTCTCCCAGGTGGCCCATTTTAGTGGGTCTGCCAGACATCGCTCCCAGGTATCGACAAGCTACTCCAGGTGGGTCGGACAATTCCAGGTAATGCCGGACAGTCCACTCCAGGAGGCCGGACACACCTCCCAGGTGTCCGGACACACCTCCCAGGTGTCCAAACAAATCTCCCAGGTGGCCGGACACGCCCTGCCGGACAAGCCACCCAGGTGGCTGGACATGCCTCCCAGGTGGTCGACAAACCTCATGTCCGAACAACCTCCCAGGTGGCCGCATTACCCTCCCAGGTGTCGACACCTCCCAGATGGCCGACATCGCCCAGGTGGCCGACACTTCCCAGGTGGTCGGACAAGCTACCCAGGTGGCCGGACACGCCTCAGGGTCGACACTTCCAGGTGGCATTACGTATCCAGGTGGTCGGACAGCTCCCAGGTAATGGACAAGCCACCCAGGTGGCCGACGACGCCCCAGGTGGCCGGAATTTGCGGTCGACGCTTCCAAGGTACCGGACACGCTTCAAGGTACCGGACACGCCTCCCAAGGGGCCGGGCATGCCTCCTGGTAGCAGGACAAGCCACCCAGGTGGCCGACACGCCCCAGGTGGTCGACACGCCCCAGGTATCGGACATGCTCTGGTGGCCGGACATTCTGTCGACACACCCTGCGGTGGTCGGACACGCCCTTGTGGGGCCGACACCTGGTAGAGGCTTCGACACGCCCCAGGGGCCGACAGCCACCCAGGTGGCCGGACATGCCTCCCAGATGGCCGGACACGCATCCCAGGTGGTTGGACAGCCTCCCCAGGCCGGACAAGCCACCCAGGTGGCCGGACACGCACCTGGTGGGTCGACACCTGGTGCGGTCGACACGCTCTCCGTTGCGGCCGGACACGCCCTGCGGTCGACAACCTCCCAGGTGGCCGGACACACCTCCCAGGTGGCCGGACACGCCCCAGGTGGTCGACAAAATTCCTCCTGGTGGCCGGACACGCCTCCCAGGTATCGACATGCCCTCCCAGGTCGGACACGCCCCAGGTGGCCGGACATACCCAAGGTGTCCGACAAATCTCCAGGTGTCCGGACACAGTTCCAGGTGGCCGACACAGCCCCAGGTGGCCGGACAAACCCCAGGTGGCTGGACAAACCTCCCAGGTGGCCGACACTTCTCCCAGGTGGCCGGACACTCCCCAGATGCACGGACATGCCCTCGCCAGACAACGCTCTTGTGCGGGATCGACACGCTCTCCTCGGTCGCCTGACACTCCAGGTGTCCCGACAAACCTCCCAACGCGGCAGGACACACTCCAGGGCCGGACACGTCTCCAGGTAGCTGGACAAGCCACCCAGGTACCGACACGCCCGCCGGGCCAGACACCACAGGTAACGGACACTTCCAGGGGCCGGGATCTTAGCGCCCAGATGGCCGACAATTCTCCAAGGGTCGGACAAACCCTCCCAGGTATCGAGGGATAAACTCTCCCAGGTGGCTGGTGACAAATTCCCAGGTGGCCGGACATCGTTGTGTGGCCGACAAACCTCCCAGGTGTCCGACAATAATCTCCCATGTGTCCAACAAGTTCTCCCAGGTGGCCGATTAATTCTGTGGCCGGACAATAATTCCCAGATGGCCGACATTCTGCGGTCGATTAATAATTCCAGGTGGTCGACATTCTAGATGTATCGACATTCCAGGTATTTAATGCAATACCCAGGTATGACATTCGGTCGACATGCCCTAGGTGGTCGGACACGCATCTTGTGGTCAGACAGCTCTCAGGTGGACGACAAGCCACCCAGGTATCGATTCTGTGGTCGACGCCCCAGCTGGTCGACATTCCAAGGTATCGGACATCTGGTATCGACATTTGCTATCGGCAATTCCTGGTAGCAGGACAAGCCACCCAGGTGGGTCGGACATGCCTCCAGAGGTCGGACACGCCCCAGGTGGTCGACATCAGATGGTCGACACGATCCCAGGTATTGGACAGCCCTGTGGTATCGACAAGCCACCCAGGTATTAGACGCTTCCCAGGTGGTCGATTCCAGGTATCGATTCGTAATGGACAAGCTCCTGGTATCGACAATAAATTCTGTGGGTATTGTGACAAATTCCCAGGTGGCCGGACACACTCTCCCAGGTGGGTCGAACACACCTCCCAGGTATCGACAGTTCTGGTATCGGACAAAACCTTCAGGTGTCCAACAACTCTCCTGGCAGGTGGCCGACATTCTCCCAGGTATCGATGCCTCCCCTGGTGGTCGGACACCATGGTATTGGACATTCATGGTATCGACCACAGGATCAATTTTAGGTGGATGGACACGCTCCCAGGTGGTCGACAAACTCCCACGGTGATCAATTTGCGGACAAACCTCCCAGGTGTTCGTAGACACCTCCCAGGTATTGGATTATTACCTCCCAGGTGTCCGACACTCCTCATTGACACTTCCCAGGTGTCCAACAAACCTCCCAGGTGGTCGACATTCCAGGTAGTCGACAAGCCACCCAGGTATCGACATGCCTCCTGGTGGTCGACAAACCTCCCAGGAGTCGACAATCTCCCAGGTGTCCGACAATAATTCTATGTCCATCGAAATCCTCCCAGGTATCGACACTTCCCAGGTATTGCATCATCACCTCCCAGATGGCCGCATTCTTGGTATCGATTCTGTGGCCGACATTCTGTGGTATCGACAAGCCACTCCAGGTGGGTCGACGCCTCGGTATCGACATTCCAGGTATCGACACGATCCTTGCGGTGGTCGACAGCTCCCCAGGTATCGGATAAGCCACCCAGGTATCGACACGCTTCCAAGGTACCGGACTTATCGACATTCCGTCGACGCTTCCAAGGTGGCCGGACACGCCCTGGCCGGCATGCCCTGGTAGCAGGACAAGCTGAATTCAGGTATCGACGCCCTGTATCGACGCCCTTGGTATCGACACCTCCCAGGTTCGACACTCTTTGCCTGACATTCCAGGTCGATTCCAGGAGGTCGGACATCGGACATCTCAGGGTCGAATCTGGTGGCCGGATATCATGCCCCAGATATCGACATCTTTGTGGTTGACGTTCTGTATCGACAAGCCACCAGGGGCCGGATTAATTGCCGGACTCGGTATCGATTATTCGGTATTGGACAAGCCACCCAGGTGGGTCGGACATCGCCCATGGTGGTTGACCATTGGTATCGACATTTTAGTTGATCGACAATTCCAGATGCATCGGACACCAATTCGCGGTCGGACAAATTCCATCATCGACATCAATTTGGTGGGTATCAGATCATTCCAGGGTCCGACACTCCCAGGTGGGTCGGACAACCCCAGGTATGATCAATTCTGTATCGACGTTCCTCTCAGGTGTCGAAGAAACCCCTCCCAGGTGGCGGACATGCCTCCCGAGGTGGCGGTCGACGCCTCTCCCAAGATGGCTCTGACATGCCTCACAGGACCAAGACCTCTTAGGTGGAGCGGGGCCGGTTGCGCCTTCCAGATGGCGGACACTCCTCCCAGGTGTCCGACAAAGCCTCCCATCGCGTGGCAGGACACACACCTCCCAGGGAATTGTGAACCAACCTCACAGGTGATGTCAGAACCGCCCCGTCCCTTGTATCCGGACACACCTCCCCTGGGGCTGGACACACCTCCCAGGTGGCGGACCTTGCGCTTCCCAGAGGCCAGGACCGCGCCCGCATTCGCCTCAGGAGGCCTGACACGCCTCCCAGGGGCCGGACCACCTTGCGCCTCCCCGGGGGGGGCGGACAAAGCCACCCAGGTGGCGGACATATCTCACCTGCGTATCGGACATGCCTCCCAGATGGCGGACCGCACATCCCAGGTGGTTGGACAGCCCTCCCCAGGTGGCGGGGACAAGCCGCAGGTGGCCAGACACACGCCTCCCAGGTGGCGGACCGACGCCTCCCAGGACACCAAGGCGGACAAACGCCTCCCAGGCGGGCCTATCATCACCCCATGTGGCGGACGCACCTCCCAGGTGGCGGACACAACCTCCCAGGTGGCCGGACACACCTCCCAAGTGGGCTTGGACAAACCTTCCCAGGTGGCGGACAGCACACCTCCCAGGTGGCCGGACAAACTTCCCAGCCGTTGGCGTCGACATGCCTTCGCCAGGTGGCCGGACAAAGAGGCCCTCCCAGGTGGCCGGACACACCTCCCAGGTGGCCGGGCATGCCTCCCTGGTGGCCGGACACGCCTCCATGGTGGCTGGACACGCCTCCATGGTGGCCGGACACGCCTCACAGGACACGCCTCTTAGGTGGATGGACACGCCTCCCAGGTGGCCGGACAAACCTCCCACGTGGCAGGACACATCTCCCAGGTGGCCAGACAAACCTCCCAGGTGTCCAGATTATTACCTTCCCAGGTGTGCCGGACACACCTCCCTGTGTCCGACACAATTCTCCCTGGGGGCTGGAGACACCTCCTCCAGGTGTCCGGGACCCACGCCTCCCAGGGGGGCGGTTCACACGCCCTCCCAGGGGAGCCGGACCACGCCTTCCCAGGTGGCGGACATTCCACCAGGCCGACAATAATTCAGGTGGTCGACCTGCGCCCTCACCGATGGCGGACATGCCTCTGGAGTGGTAGTTGGACAGCCTCCCAGGTGGCTTCGGACACGGCTCCCAGGTGGCCGGACAAACCTCCCACGGAGTGATCGGGGACATGCGGCCAAATGGCCGGAGTGGCCTCTCAGGTGGCGGACTGCGCCTCTCATGTGGTTTAGGCACCACGCGTATCCCAGGGGAGGCCGGGCATGCCTCCCCTGAGGTGGTATTGACAAGCCACCCAGGTGGCGGAATAATCTCCGTGGTTGCCGGACCGCGCGCTGCGCTTCCCAGGTGGCGGACATGCCTCTCCCAGGTGGCTTGACAAGCCACCCAGGTATGCCGCGAGCATTGCTTCCATGAGTGGCCAGACACGCACAGGTGGCCGGACCGCGTTCTTAGGATTGATCGACACGCTCTTCCCAGATGGCCGGACACCACCCTTCCGCAGGTGGCGGACAAACCTCCCACGCACGTGGCGGACAAACCTCCCCAGGTGTCCGGACACACCTCACAGGTGGCTTCGGACAAACCTCCCAGGTGGCCGGACACACCTCCCAGGTGGCCGGACACCTTACACAATTCAGGTGGCCCCGGACGAAACCCACCAGGTGTCGAACAAACCTCCCAGGTGGCGGACCGCCTCCCAGGTGGCCGGAACACGCGCCCTCCATGGTGGCCAGACATGCCGCACCTGCGCCCAGGTGGTCGGACACAGCTTCCTGTGTCCGTTACACCTCCTGTGGTGGTCGGACAAACTTCCCCACGTGGCAGGACACACCTTCCAGGTGGCGGGACACCTTGTGGTGTCCGGTATCACCTCCCATGTGGCGGACCCACACCTCCCCGAGTGGCGGACAAACATCGCGGAGTGGCGGCCGACAAACATCCCAGGTGTCGGACATCACCTCCCTGGTGGCGGTCGACAAACCTCTCCCAGGTGGCTCCGGACACGCGCTGCCAGGTATGGACCTGCGCCTGCACCAGGGGCTCTGACCGCTCCTGCCAGGGGCTGACCGCATCTGCCAGGGGCCGGACACGCCTGCCAGGGGCGGACCGCGCCTTCCTAGGTGGCCGGAAACAATTCCCAGGTAGTCGGACTGAGTCTCTCAGATGGCGGACATCATCGTCCCTGGTGGCGGTCGACAGCCTCACAGGTGGCGGACTAGCCCTCTCCAGGTGGGTCGGACACCGCACGTCCCTGGTGGCCGGACACGCCTCCCTGGTGGCCGGACACGCCTCCCAGATGGCCGGACAAACCTCCCAGGAGGCCAGACACACCTCCCAGGGGGCCGGACATACCTCCCAGGTGGGCCGGACGGCTTCCTCCAGGTGGGGCGGACCGCTGGGGGGGAGTCCAGAACCGCTTCCCAGGGGGCCATTGACAGCCTCCCAGGTGGGCCAGACAGAAGCCACCCAGGTGGCGGCGGACTGCGCCTCCCCTGGTGGCGATACGCCTCCCTGGTGGCGGACGCCTCCTGGTGGCGGGACCGCGCTTCCCTGCGTGGCGGACCACACGCCTCCCAGATGGCATCGACAGCGCTACTCCCAGGTATGGCGGACAGCTCTCCCCAGGTGGCATCGACACGCCTCAGCAGCCAGACAGAACTTCCCCAGGTGGCGGACACATTCCCATGGCGGTATCGGGACACACCTCCCAGGTGCGTATCGGACAAACCCTCCCAGGTTGCGGTACCAGACACACCTCACCAGGTGGCGGAGTGCGCCTGCCGCCTCCCAGGTGGCCCGGACCCTGCAGCCTCTCTCCCAGGCGTGAGGACTGCGCCTCTCATGTGGCCCGGGTCGAACCGCCTCTCAGGGCGGGGCATGCCTCCCTGAGTGAGGTAACGACAAGCCACCCAGGTGGCGGACACTGCGCCCTCCGTGGTTGCGGACATGCCTCCCCAGGTGGCCGGACATGCCCTCCCTAGGTGGCTGGACAAGCCACCAGGTGGCGGACGCGCCGCATACGGTATGGTGGCCATCATCGCCTCACAGGTGGCGGACCGCCTCTTGGGTTAGGCTGACCGGACCGCGCCCTCCCAGACGGCCGGACACCCTCCAAGGTTGCGGCCGACAAACCTCCCACGTGGCGGACACACCTCCCAGGTGGCCAGACAAATCCTCCCAGGTGTCCGGACACACACATCTCCCAGGTATCGGACAAACCTCCCCAGGTGGCGGACACACCTCCCGAAACGGCGGGTCGACAATGCCTCCCAGGTGGCGGACATCGCCTCCAAGTGGCCGGACATTACCTGCCAGGTGGCGGACATGCCTGCCACCAGGTGGCCAGACACGCCTGCCAGGTGGCCAGACACACCTCCCAGGTGGCGGTCCGCACCTCTCCCAGGTGGCTGGACAGAAACCTCCCAGGTGGCGGACATGCCGCACTCCCAGGCTGGCCAGACAAACCTCCCATGTATCGACATTCTGCCTCCCGGGTGTCGGACTCTCCCCTCCAGGTGTCCGGAAGGGCAAGCCTCCCAGGTGGCCGGAGAAACCTCCCAGGTCGCCGGACAAACCTCCCATTTGGCCGGACAAACCACCCAGGTGTCCGGACAAGCCACCCAGGTGGCCGAACAAATCCTCCAGGTGGCGGACCGCCTCCCCAGGTGGGTCGGACCACGCCGCTTCCAGGTGGCGGACCGCGCCACCCAGGTGGCCGAACAAACCTCCCAGGTGGCCGGACACGTCTCCCAGGTGGCAGGACACGCCTCCCAGGTGGCCGGACACGCCTCCCAGGTGGCCGGACAGTATAAGTATTTTTTTCTACCTCACACTATACTAGATGTGTATCAAGCAGCCAATGCCCTGGATCCACCAGATTGTTTTCATGGACAAAAAACATTTTTCCTGTTTTGTTACTTTCCCCCTCCCAATGAAGGGTGCATTTCAGGGGGGATTTAGGCTGCAGCAGGATGAGAAAGTCATTCTCTGTGGGTGAACATAATTCAGTCTGAAGAAACACTGGTGGATTGAAGGTTATATGAGTTGTGGTGTGCTGCTAAAAAAACAATCAGTATTTTCCAGATCTGGGATATTTGGGAACCAAAAATATTGCTATGCCCAGTTACTTGGAATCCAGATACTCATTTGGTATTTGAATCCAGATATTTTTTGGGGGGAGGGGGGGAAATCAATGTTATTTGGCTCCATTAGTGTCCATGAAATATTCCTGGAGGGGCTATTTTCTAAGTTAATGGCACCAAAATTGCAGCAGAGCTACCTGTTCTTTAAATGACCTCCTTCAAATGAATTAAACTGATTCTGTGGGGCTCCTGAGCAAGGTGTCTCCAGTCATCTTTCATTGTTTACTCTGAGAAACAAAAACTCCAAACTTTCTTCTGGGCAAACAGTAGCCAGACACTGAACAGCAAGCAAGCAAGTCACTGGTTAAAAGTCCCTGAAAGCTTTCAAAATGAACAAGCCCAAAAAACCAATGTAGAACCAGGGAATACCAGAAGAATCACAAGCCAATTGGCAAGCCCAAATGAACCAATGTCAAACCAGAGAATCACAGCAGAATAAGCATGGGCGAGCGGGCGGGGGAGGGGGGGCTTTTGTAAGCTCCAAAGAACCAATGTTGATTCACAGAAGCCCAGCAGAACTGAGAACATTCTGGCAACACAAACCCAGAAGAACCAATGACGATCCACAGAAGTCTAGAAGAACCAGAGACAGTCAGGCAGACCTGTAAGACACTGACAGTCAAAAAACCTCAAAACCCATACACATTAACATGAAGTCCCACTTGCCTGTGACATCTCCCTCTTTCCACCCTCCCTCCTGTTACCTAGGAAACATGCAAAAGGTTTTTTTTTTGAAAAAATAAGCTGCTTTGGAGTGCTTTAAAGTTTAAATTACTGGTTCTGAATGTATACAAATAGACCCCAAAATATCCAGATATATTTGGCATTAGAATTATCAGTTTTAGCAAGGATTCTCTGATGCATATTTGGATCCAGATTTCCCCAAGAAAAAATACTGACAAGGATTTTCATGTATATTTTCAGATCAGATAAATCCAAGTGCACATCCTGTATGTGTGAGGGGTAATGTATAATGTGAACCTCTATTATGAGGCACAAAACAATGTATACGTTATGCTAACCTTTGCTCAGGGACAAGGCTGATGTTCTGGAGCATAAACAAGTGCTGCAAAAGACCTTTCTCTGCATAAAAATCAAAGAGCAACTGCCAGTCAAACTTTACAGTGCAGAGATAAGTTGTCAAGCAGTTTCATACTGAAAAACAACCTAACAATAGAATTTTGCCCAGTGGGGACTTATGATCTTCATGAAAAGGAATCCTATTAATCCCCACATTTGCCTGTTCACCTGCCCATCCAGCAGTGGTGCTTCTGCTAGTCTGGCTCAAGTAATTACCTACTTCCAACCTACCACCCACCCACCCCCTTCAGCTTTTTGTCATTCCTTCACCCGGCAGCTTCTCATTGGCAAACTCTGTGTGGTTCCACATGCCAGGTTGGTTCTGGCTCAGTTGTTCCGGACCCATTTTTATGGTGGGAAACCTACAAGGACTTGCAAGGGAACCTCATTTCTTCCTGCATCCCCTCTTCACTATTTTTGATTTTCCTCTTCCTGGCTGACCACATACTCTAACCTTTCTCCATTTTATCTCCTTCTTTTATCTGCCCCTCATTTTCAGTTATATTGTTAACTTTATTTATACACTGGCTTGCTCCTCAATGGGGACCCAAAACAACTTATATCATCCTTCTGTTATCCATGTTATCCTTATAACAACCTTGTGAGCTAGGTTAGGCTAAGAGTGCAATTGACTTAAAGTCATTCAGTGAGCATCCACAACAGAACAGGGCTTTGAACCAGATGGGGCTTTCCCAGATTCTAATCTGAAACTCTTACTGGTATACAAATCTAGCTGCCATGAAGTGGCTGTTGTTGAACAATAGCAAGCAGCCTGCCTGAGTTATATGGTAGAAAGTCACTGGGTGATTGTTGCTAGGCCTGATGAATCCTCCCTTGAAAGCCAAAACAGGTCTAATAAGGGCCCATTTTCCTACTCCTGTCTTTTACTGAAAGGAACCCAAGCTTGAAGGGTGACAGTGTTGTTGTATTGCCTATCAACCTCCACAATGGTTAGTGCAGAAGGCATAGATTTCTTAAAGGTACAAGTGCTGTTTCTATTATTTTGACCACAGGTTTTTTTGTTTAAGATTTCAGATTTGTCTGCAAACCTAGATCTTTTCTCAGGTTTGTAGAAAGATCTGTTCTGACTATTCATGTCTCCAGTTTCCAGCTTTAAGTACCCACACAGATGGGCCGAAGTTGAGAATTAGATATTTTGATGATAACAGCAAAGATACTGTCCTTCAAGACTGTCCAACACCAGATGTTAATTTTTTTTTTAAAAAAATCTCAGTATTAACATGTTTGCTTCAAACTGAACTAATTTTCTTAATTGAAAGCTGTGATTCTTACATTGGTAGTTTCTGCACAGCTCAGTTTTCCCTGTTTGCCTTTGCACTAGAGATTTCACCTCTCCAGAAAGTGACTGCAAACAGATCAGGTTGCTGTGGCTCCTTTGGTTTCTCCAAAAAGATCACTATTTTTGTAACAATTGGGTTGAGGGAAATATAATGGGCTGAACCCCTTTTGGGGAGCGGTCCTGTGTGAAGTTCTTTCCCAAAATGGGATAAATAGCATCGTCAGCCCATTATATTTGGAATGCAGAAACCATCTTAGAGAGCCAACATAGTAGTTAAGAGCTATAGTTAAGTCAGACTCTAACCTTGAGAACAGAATTTGATTCCCTGCTCCTCCACATGAGTGGTGCACTCTAATTTGGAGAATCATATTAAATTTTCCATTCTTCCACATGAAGCCTGCTGAGTGACCTGGGACTAGTCACAATTCTCTCTGAGTCCCACCTACCTAGCAAAGTGCCTTTTGTGTGTGTTGGGAAGGAAGATGTGATAAACTGCTTTGAGATTCCTTTTAGTAGAGAAAAACAGGACATAAAATCCAGCTGTTCTTCCTCTACCTAGCTTGCAAAATCCCTCACTTTACCAAAGACATTCAACAGCAAGAGATCTCATCCCAGCTGGCCATGCTTCTTTCCAACTGTGGACATATTAGTGTGACTTTCCCCCATTTTCCCTGGACAAGGACATGTCTTTTGTTTGTGTGAGCCCAAAAGATGGCAGTAAATAGGAAATGTCAGACAGTAAGCTAGAAATGTAGGACTGCTCAGGAAATGAAAATTCTGAAGTAGATATATGGGCTTGGTAAATCATCTAACTTGGTAATTGAAAGCATGCATATGAAGGACAACAGTCAGGGAATAAATATAGGAACAAAACAGAATGGGCCAAGGTTGTCGATGAAGGCTGTAAAGATGAAGAGCCACTAAAATGAAAAGGAGCTGACTGAAAGAAGAAAGGAGCACCTGGAAAGTACTGTGGTGGCAATGCCAAAGGAGGGAAAATGTTGAAGAGGACAGAATGATTTTGTAAGGCAAAGGTAAGGAGGTGGGATCATCAAGGGAGTAAAAAGACCTTCAGTTTAGTCTTTATAAAATCACTATAAGAATAAGTTCAGGATTATGGACCCAGCAAAAGGCAGATATATGCCAATGTATTGCACAATATACACTAATCTAAAAATGCTATCTGTTGGCAGCCAAAAAGCCACTGTGAAATTGAATAGTTTTGATTTTAAAGAACAATTATTAGTATTTTTCATGACTCTAGGAATCTATTCAATCCAAAATAAAAGGAGAGCTGCTGACTTTGCAGCACATAGTGAAAAGTTCATCAGTGCTGTAAATAAGATATTTATTTTTTATTCATTCAATTTATATGCTGCTCTTCCGAATTGGCTCAGAGCAGCTCACAACATAAAATACAAAAATATACAATTTCATCTAAAATACTAGTGACTAATTCAGTAAAACTACTTCAAAAATCTTCAAAAATGTGCACCCTGCTTACCCACTCAGAAATTCCCATTGGGTGCAATGGTGCAAAGGCACTGCAGAGCAGAGAATCTGGGCAAATTTCCTGGGGTGCCTGTCAGGAGCACATTTTTAAAGCTACTGGCACCAAAATTTGAGGGTATCATCCAGAGACTGTTCTGATGATACCACTGAATTTCCACATATTGTGTGTTTCACATGTATTCTGTGCCACAGCTCTGCTTTGTTTCAGTGAACTTAGAAGAAGGTGATTCTGATCAGAACTGCACATTGGGTTCTAGCTAACATGCCAAATGTTACATTGCAAAGCTGCATTTTAGTTTTACATGTTTAAGTGAAACTGTGTGTGTGGGTGGGTGATTTCTGACCCTGCGAACAGATATAAAATTGCCTGATGTAACTGATGTATTAAATTATAACAGCCTTACCCCAGCTCCCTCCCATGACTTACTTCTTTCTGTTGCTTTCTTCCTTGTCAATTATATCCTCTTTCTTTTAATAGGCTGAAGCACAAAATTTGAATCTGATTTAAATAAATGTATGCATAGTAAAATTAGGAAACTTAAAACCTCCACTCCCTATCAGTTTTAATTCTCCATCTGAGTTTTGCTAATAGTTGGCTCTTTCCCCATTCCCTGAAACCTTTCCACCTGTTCAAGGGACTAGAACAGGGGTAGGGAACCTGCAGCTCTCCAGATGTTCAGGAACTACAATTCCCATCAGCCTCTGTCAGTATGGCCAATTGGCCATGCCAGCTGATGGAGTAATTACCAGTTCCTGAACATCTGGGCCGTTTATAGTTCCCCTACCCCTGGACTAGAATGTGTGATTTAGGGCTTCATTAACATAAACTGCTGACTGGTCTGAATTGCACTTACCCCACTGAGCAGAGTAGCAACTGTTTTAAATGATACTTTGTATATAAGAGCATTTGTTTAATTGATAATACATATTAATGAATCTATTAAGGCACCTCATGGTATCAAAAATAGATCAAGATTGTTCCCATCTGGGTTTTAACAATGTAATAGTAACTCCTTCCATTTAAGGAAATTGTAATTAAATTTCTTAAGAAAAGCTCTCTCTTTCACAGGTATCGCTAGGTATCATAAGTATCTATTAGAGATGGGTGACCCTGCGTGGTGATACACAAAATTCTCAAGGTGGGGTATCCAAGGCTAGGGTATATGTTTCAGGGATCCACAGGTTGACAAAAATAAAAGTTCCGTGTGAGTTTCTGAGATCATCTGGACACTTCTGACATGTTCAGGGTTAGTACGAGGACAGGTATGGCAGTGGCATGGAAAATAACCAGGTGATCAACATGATCAGCAGAGTTGCTACTTGTACATGTTATATGCAGAACCACAACCATATGGAAGCAGGGGTTTGATCATCTGGCAGGCAGATGGGGGACTTAAGTCCAAGTAATCATATATTTCTAAAGTTGCTCACAATGCCAACTATGCTAGAAATTTCATTCTTTGATTTGTTGTGAACACAATGCCATTGGTAATAATAGTTGGTAAAGACACTATTCTGATTTCTATTAGTAAGTAATCAGCTTTGGATTTGCAAGAACAAATAATCCATGCCAATGTTGAATGTTCTATTGTATGAAGACAGTGTTTACACATGTATTAATAGAATAATCCTTTCCCAATTGTGGAAAGCTTAACTAGGCCAACAAGATGCAACGGCTACATGGGATGGATCTCAATCATAGTTGCTTCATAGTTCAACATCAATGTGTAGTTACAAAATAATTGATCTCCGTGTTCTAGAAGGACACTCAGAATGTTCAGATATTAGAACTATTCCATGGTTACAAAATTGCACTTCATAGTATTATGCTGTCATATAGCTAACAATTTGGTAATCAGTTTTTCAAAGCCAAGCTAATAGGGCTTCTGTTTTACAATGGATGCATGATTTACAGTGCAGATTTATTCCATGGATTTAAACCCACTGTTTCCATGGATTTAGATCAGAGTGACTTTGCATACGATGACACCATTAGCACCTCTGTTGTATAATCAAACCTTCCTACACAGCCAAAACAGATTATGCTATTAAAAATTTATTTTCAAACATAGTGCCTGACATCTTTTCACATACATTTTGGGAGGGGGGAAAACCCCTTTTTCTAAATATTACTTAATATCATGAATACAAAAATATGCCTTAGCATTTCAAAATATGTAAATCCATGAGCTTTTAGACATTTTTAGCATTTTATATTCTAATAGCAAACTTAGCTAAATCTGAAGGTACTTAAAGTCAGTAACTGGAGCTGTGAACAAGCAAAACAGATCTTTTTATGTACCTAAGCAAAAAGTATGAAATCTAAAAAAAATTCATGGGTGTTTGTTTTTTAATCCCCACAATGATAGTGGAGTGTATGTTGCTTTAACAAACAGATTCCATCAGTGGCTATTGTTAGGCAATCATAGACTCTAGGCTGGGTTTTAATGAGTAAAAGGCTGGGGAGGGTCTCAGTCAAAGCAGTGATTTTCTCCAGGATGGCCGATCTCTGGAGTTTAGTTGTAATTCCAGGAGATCTCCAGATCCCACCTGAAAGCTGGCAACACTAGGTCTGGCAGCAACCATTGGGTGACTTGCAGAGGGGAGAAGGGAAAGCCAAAGACAGAAGGTTCTGTTGAATTACAGTAGTAACACAGCAAATAGTTGAAAGGGATGCATGTGTGCATTTTATACCACAGTAGTCAGGTACAGTTAGTGCTTGATGATATTATTGTGCTGAGCTGCATGAATGATTTGCAACTGGGGATGCACATTCAGATATTTTGGTCCACAAATAAACTGAACGATACCTTATTGGCATTTTCCAGATTTATCTGGGTGTCTGGTTGGTATCCAGGATTTTTGGGAAGTTTTTGGTAAATGGGTCCTCGAAAATTCTGGAGATATTTGAGATTAACTGGATATATTTGGAGCCAGGAGCCATATTTTAAGTAATATACAATGGAAATAATTATTTAGGCATATACACAGTTGTTTATGATGTTACAGTACATAGACAATTTCAAGTTAATTACATATTATTTTAATATCTTGATTAGAGTAAGAACCTCTTAAAATAGTGTAATATTTTTCTATGTAAATAAAATTATATGTATCAGTTTTTTTAAAAATATAAGAACTGAGAATGTAGTTAACATTAATTAGACTGTTTAAATGATTAATGAGTAAGGTTGCTTTTATTCAGTACAGTAGTTAATAGCAGCTCATTTTTATAAATTTGTAGAATTATAAATGCAGATCCAAGTTGTTATCATTGATTTCCTATTTTTCTATTTTTTCTTCCTTTTCTATATTTTTTTGTTGGTAAAAAAATAAAATTATCTTTTAAAAGGGCTCCCAGAACTATGTTTCTTTAATTTTACTGTTTGTCTTCTTGTCAGGGCTTCCTATCAGCTTGCTAGGTTGGTTTTGATTGAATTATCTCCTTTGAAATTGGTTTTGTTGGTCTTGCAACACAGTGTTCTTTGCTTAAAATACTTTGCATGAAGATTGTTGTTTTCATTGGATTCTATGGTTTAACATTTGCTTGGATTGTTAAAGTCTACATTGGCTTGGATTCTCAAGTTTGATATTTGTTGGGTTGTGGGTAGCATGACTTGTTAACTTGGTTTAGTTGGTCCTTTCTGCACAGCACAAATACTACATTTGGAGAATGCCTTTAGAAAGCCACCTCCTCATTTTTGTCCAGACAACATGGACAAAAAAGGCATCAGAGGAGAAACAGCTTTTTCCTCCACCCACCATTTCCCCTTGCCCGAGTTGAAAGCTCTCACACCTGATGTTCTATGGTGCTGCAGTGATTCTCCATGTCTGCAGCCATTCTCTGATGGGACGTGGGATGTGTGCTCTGCAGGCTCCACTGCTGGGTGCCTTTTCAACCCAAGAAGTACATGACTGTATTCAGCTCATCCTGCCAATTCCGGGAATACAAAATGTTCCCTTTTAATTTTTTTCTGATGAGCTGGCTTTGAAGACACACAGATAATATGAAAATCGGCATGGATTCTGAAATGTGTCTGTGTGTCTTCGAAGACAGCTCATCACAATTCTACTTAGGTAAAGGTTCCTTGAAAGACATTGGTCTTGTACACATAAAAGAGCTAGCAATGGAGGAAGTGAGTGTCACAGCAGGGGAAAGCCTTCATAGGGACCAGAGAGAAGTGAGAAAGGAACAAAGTCATAGGGTTCCAGCCATAATGTCTTGCTTTGGTTTGAAATGAATCTCAGACTTATCTAAACTGCCCCAAAAAACAAACACTGGAGTAAATACATATTACATTATTTTTTTATTTTTTTATTAGAGAAGTAGAAGGAAGACTATTAAAAAGTTGGTCTATACTTTAAAAATATATATCTATATCTATCCATCAATATTTGAAATATAAAAACATTTCCTTTTTGAAATTCTTCAGGTATTTACTGTTGCAATGAACAATAAAAAGTAACAATCACTGTATAAAGAAGGGCTGTGTGTTTACATTTAGACTTTTTTGTTTGAACTCAGACATCTTATTCATTAGCATGATGTACTATTTCTTGTTCAGCTACAATTCTACTTCTGACAAAGATTGCTGTTTTCAATGGTCAGAAAGTGTTCTAGCTGTTATAGATGTGTAGCAGAGGAAACTGACATCTCTGTGGTCAATTGCCACTCAATCCCACTCTGACTGCCAATCAGAACTCATCATGAATCCTCACATAGTGACTTTCAATGCCTGGGTCCACATCAAGGTTGCTGGCATAGGTACAAAAATGACTGGTTTAATAACATAACATTTGCCCTGGTAACACAGTTCAGGAATGCACATGAAACTCTTTCACTTGGAACAGTTGTACATTTTTCTAGAGAAAGCCAGTCCTTCCACTCAATTGAGTGGCAATATGGATTGGCTCTCTCAGTTGAAATGAATGGGAACTCTCTACGGACAAGAAATCCACATATACACACACACATATATACACACATATATATATACACATATATACACACATATATATACACATACACATATATACACACACATATATATACACATACACATATACACACACATATATATGCACATACACACACACACATATATACACATACATACATACATTCATACATTCATACATTCATACATACATACATACATACATGCATACATGCATACATATGGATCATGTGTTATGTGTTATGTTTGTGATGTTTTATGTTTGTGATAAACATCTACTTACAATAATGAATTAATTGTGGACAGTGCTTGAACATAGTTTATGTTAAAATCTTTGCTTAAAAACCAGAACAATAATTCATTATTTTTAGTAAATGTCTCTAGCAGGATTCATAACGTGCCTTACATACTTCTACAACTTTACAGTGGCAGATGACAAATCCTCTGGTAATGCATTCACTCTACATAAATTTGCTCATAGTTTCAACGATGCAGAAAATAGCTGTCCAAATTCTTAACTGCATTAAAGGCTGCAATATCTTTATTATAGTATGACAGCTCTCAGAATATTACCGAATGTTGTTTAAATGTTAACTGTTAGAAAATGCCCTCACTACAATCAATTAATGTTATTCAGAGCTAATGTATCCAGTTGTAAACCATAAATATTGTTTAACAATGGAGAAGTGTTATGGAGTTTGAATTATGAAAATATAACTTGTCCCTGCTCCCACAAGAAACTGCTACTGAGTTCAGTAGAATTTAATATTTACTGCTTAGGGTTACTGCACGCATCATTCAACCCCAAGACCTATTTCTTATCCTACTATATAAAAGCAAAGCCATGTTCCTGATGACTCACTCCTTAAAGTGAAGGACTCTGGGAGATGTGGTCCAAAGGGCACCATTTCCTAAGTAAAGGGGGGCAAACTGGACTACACCTCCCACAACCCTTTGTTTTAACAATACAGCTGTCACCGATATGCCTTCCCACCCTGCCCCTGAAAACTGCAACACTCTCTTGCATGTGAAGCCTCAGCCCCACTCACATGCCCTTCCAAAAGCCCCCTGCCGGTCGTCTCAGCTGGTGAAAGTGTCTGGAACCAGGCCTGCTTGCAGTGGTCATTCAAAGTCATTGCTCTAGTGCCCCATAGATTGAAAGGATTTGAAGTGGCATCTGCCAGGGCTCTCTGCCCTCCACCACCCAGTACAATACTGATTCCACACATAGGGAAGGTGGTGGGACTGCACTGAGAAGGGCTGAGTACCACCACCAGCAAATGAGGGAGGAACAAGGGCATGTGGCCAGGTCCCTCCACTCCCAGGGAGGGATGGCAGATGAGGGAATAAAGGAAGGACATTGCTAGCAGTGAGGGTCTTGCCACTAGGCCAGTGGTTCGTCCTAGCAGGCCAACAAGAAGCCCTTCCCAACAGTTTTTTAGAATCTGTTGTGTTTGCACAAAGGGTTTAACTGCTAGTAATCAGTAATTGTCATCTGGGATTAGAGCCAATCCAGGACAGAGCAAAGTGACTCCTGGAACTAGAGTGGGATCTCACTGATGTGTTTGCCCATCCCACTAGCACTTCTATTGAGTAAGTAACCTTCCACTGAATTAAATCTCAAAACAGCTTCTGTCCCTATCTGCATTCAGGCTATATGTATGTGACAGTTTCATTGCTGCTGTAGCAAGCCTGTATCTGAAAATGTTCCAACTTTGCTTGAGCTGTCACAAATAATGTTTCATGGCAGGATTGCCTCAGTGACTGGCCCCAAAATTGTGTCAGTACCCAGTGAACCTATCTGCAATTGATTATGCTAGAGAAACTATGCAGAGGAGAGAATGTGGTGTACTGGGTCTAAATGGTGCCTGGGGGCATGACCGGCTCCCTGCGTCCCACTTATGGGAGCCAGCAGGGAGGCCCAGGAGTGAGGCTCAATGGACGGTTCAGATGCCCTCCCCAAAAGCTGGCTTGCAGGGAGACTGGGGGGGGCTCTGTGGTGGGGGGCTAGGGCGGGTGCTGTGGCAGTAGGCTGGCTCCTGACCTCCCTGGGGGCAAAAGCTGGCATGCAGGGAGGCTGGGGGACTCTATGGTGGGTGGCTAGGGTGGGTGCTGTGGCAGTAGGCCAGCTCCTGGCCTCCCTGGGGGGCGGGAGCTGGCCTGCAGCTGCGGCAAACAGCTCAGCCAGCGAGGGGCACCCCGGCATGAGGGAGCCACTGTGTGACCATGCCGTGGTAGAGGCCAAGAGAGAACCTGGCCAGCACCCCCCATGTGACAAAACGGCATGCACTCAGGGACATGGGAAACCCCATGTTCCCATTAGTGGTACGCCACTGACTTTTACTTTTTGGGCAACCCAATCCAGGACAGAGCAAAGTGACTCCTGGAACTAGAGTGGGATCTCAGTGATGTGTTTGCCCATCCCACTAGCATAAGTGGCACCTATACCAGTAGGGAAGGCAAACAGGGCAGTGGGTGGGCACTTCACAGTACAGTGGTGTCAGACTGGGAAGAGCCTGCTGCCTGCATAGCTGCACCTTCCTAAAGATGGATGCCAGATTGGAGTGTTCTAGGAGCATTCCTGGGGGTGGAGCTGACATTAGTTGGCTTCCACAAGACTTTTGACCTGGGAACGCCCCCTGGCATAGCCCTCAGACTTATGCCACTATAACTCATGGTGTAAGTCCATTTCCACAATGGAGTTGTCTAGGAGGTAGTGGAGTCCCCCCCCCCCCACTGCTTGCTAAGTCCCCTGGAGCTCCATTGGAGGTGATGTGGCACCACCTTTGCCATGTTGTAACCAGCTGCTGCTGAGCTCCCCCTCCATTTGGACTGGGCTCCATTTGAATTCACAATCATTAGTATCACTGTAATCATACTGATAATTAGTGGGTTTGGGAACTCTTGATGGGTTCTTTTCTCTTCCATATAGGGCTGGTTCACAACACAAGGATGCTTCTAGACATTTTTTTTCCTCATAGAATCAATATCTGGGTGTTGTTTTTTAATATTGGTTAATCAGCTGCATCCCTTCCCAAATAACAGTTAACTGGCTACTATCAAACATGGTATCTCTATGGGGGAAAAAACTTTCACACCATGTATAAGAACATCTATGGTCTGATAAATTCTTATTTTTTTATCACTGTAAAGTGCTCTCTGTAGTTCAGAAGATGGAAACTTCAGCTGGAGCAAAATGTTGTAGCTTATGTCATAACAGCCAGTGATAAGGATTATGTTAAATCACATTTGGTTACCTACATCTTTCGATGCCTAGTGCGAAGTGTTGTCTATGACTTCCAAAACTAACCTTGGCCCATGTAACTATGGGAATGTCCAGTATTAATAATTCCATTATTAGAGGTATCCAAGAGGAAGCTTGCTTTTGTTTCCCTTTCTAGGCAGAATTTTAAAATTCTGTGTTTTTGTATATAACTTCTTTTGTAGTGGTATCACAACTTTGGGTCTCATGCCCCTGGGAGGCTTACCAATTCACCTCAGGTTGCAGATCAAAAGCAATTTAATTCTGTTATATTATCGTTTAGTGTCAAGATGCCAAGAGATGTCAGGCAAAACAAAACACAAAAGGGTAACATGCTGCCACCAGTTCATATAACTAACCTTTCAGCCAAGAGATGGAGGAATCAAGTCTCTAACTAACACTACTGGGTATTAATAAAGAAGTCAGCCTAGGAAGATAGGGCACTTGCAGTTTGAATTGCAAAAACAATTGCCTTGGTACCTGTAGCCAATGCAGGACAAAATAATGAATTTAGACTGAAGCCTCAAAATCCAAATACTACAAGATATGATTAATGAGTTATTAAAAGAAATATGCAAGAAAATTACAATATAAGAACAAATCCAAAGCAAATAATAAAATCTAACTAGCTAACTTGAATTACTTATACAAGCTCCAGTTCTCTAATCTCAATGTTTCCTGACCAGACTGAGGCACAGGGTCCAGACAAAGTTCCATAGTCCAAAAGGCAAGTTTTCTGTCCATATCAGGACCAACCTGGTCCAAACTCAAGAAAGGGGCACAAACCAGAAACAAGAGGTGTTCAAACAAGAATGAAGGATCTACCTTTATGCCAAACTGCCAGCAGATGGGCTGATCCTACTTGACCAATCAGATGCATTGCTAGACCTATGACTTGACCAATAAGGTGTGTTGCTATGCATGTGACCCTTGAGGCCACAGCTGCATATACTCATTATTAAGCAAACACCCCCACCCCCATCCCCAGAGTTTCATGTGATAACAAGTCAGCATGACATTTTCTTCTCAGAGAGACTCCTTCTGTAACTTTTGCAAGGCCCAAAGCCTGAACCAAGGTTTTTGAAAGTAAAATTTGAAAGGCCAAGACATGGCCAGAAAATCCAGTTTCTTGACATTTGTCTTTTCAATCTAGCTGCCTTTGAATGTTTTATTTTTGAATTTCACTTCTTGTTTGTTTTGGCACCCAGTGTTATTACAATTAATAAATATTTTAAAAACATGCTAAATAATACAGCTTCCACTTTTCTTTTAGAGAAGAGGATAATATATACAAAGAATAGTGTGTAAGCACAACTGTTTCCCATTCTGGTTTCTACCTCTATAGCACCAATCACCACCCTGCTTTCCATACAATTGATAATTGTAAACAAAGCTTTATAGTTTGAGCTATTTACATGCAATCTTGAGGAGAAAAAAATAGATATTAGAGCACTGTTTTTGAAACTGCCTCTTTATAAACACAGCTAAGCTGACAATGAGAAAGATATTGTCACACACCAGCACCAGCTTCAAAGAAAACAACTGACATACCTCATTAAAAAGACAAGAAATGTTTAGTATCTATCGAACCACTGAAACCATCAAAATGCTTCTTCTAGAATCATGGTTCAACACATCAGTAATTTTAAAGCTGAAGAAGAAATTAATAAACTGGAAGATTTAATAGAAAGCAGAGTAAATACACATTATGAGAATTACAATGCTGGGTTTTATTCTGCTTTTTTTTCTTCTTCAAAAGGTCAAAAATTTATCTGAGCCCCAAACCTTGGAGCTCATTTGTGCATGCAGTAAAGATTAACTGAATAAATTGACTGGACAGTAAATATTCAAAAGATATGCTGCTTGTGCTTGCAATAAATGACTATATATCACAGTTAATCCTGGAGCTATATTCATAAGAAAACAGATACTTCTACCATGCAGCTGTCTAAGCTTCTAAACAAAACCAAACAAAATAGCATGGCTTGGAACTTTAACAGGAAAAATTGTTGTTCAAATTTTGTCTGAATTCAGGTCTCATACAACCATTTCACTGTAAATTATTCTCCATGAAGTGCTTTATGCTTATGAATTATGTAACATTTGAATTGTCTCTAACAGTTCTTTTCTTTCCATTTCACTTTTTGAACACTGAGCATTTTGGAGATTTTTGCCATCAAGTGCAGCCAGGTTAGGGTTTTCAAAGCAAGAGAAATCCAGCAGTGGTTTCCCATTGCCTGACTCTGGCTGTTTCCACATGGGCGGAATACAGCAACCCAGGGACACTAAAAACAGTGTCCCTGGAGAGGGGTTCGCACGGCCGCCACCACTGCATCGAGCGAGGTATTTTGGAAACAGCATCTTCCAACCGCTGCTGTGCGAACGGCAGCAGCTGCAAGGCACCATTCCCCCCCTTTCCCGAGCACCTTACCGTCCCTCCAACCTTCCGGCGCATTGACCCGGCCAGGGGACACGCCCCCCTGCCCTGCGACTCCAGAGCTGTTGCGCAGGGCAGGGGGGCATGTCCCCTGGCCTGGGCGACGCGCTGGAAGGTCGGAGGGACGGTAAGGCGTTTGGGCGACAGCGCAGCCTCCGCGCAGGCTGCGCTGTCTTCCCCGCTCCTACCGGGACCGTTCGTGCGAACGGTCCCGGGGGGGTGCGTCGGCATTGTATATGCCAATGCACCCCCTGAACGTGGCCGTGCGGAAACGGCTTCTGTGTGGCTACCCTGGTGTTCCTTGGTGGTCTCCCATCCTAATACTAGCCAGGGCCAACCCTGCTTAGTTTATGAGCCCTGGTGAGATCAGGCTAGCCTGGGCTATCTGTACCGGAATGAGCAACTAATGGATAAGCACAATCTAAAACTGAAGCAGGACCTTGGACAGTTTCAAATTAATTTCAGTAGCAAAGTGGGCTTTTGATATACTGAAAAGGAATATTTGTCTTGAATGGCCCATTCCAAATCACCCCTGAATGTATACTATAAATGAGGAAAGAGATGCATGTCTGGATCTAGACTCCATAACTCTTCTTCCTCTCCATTTATGCTATGGATATGGCAAAGGAGCACAATTCTCTCAGATACATAAATAACTCAGGGTAGAGATTAAAGCTACTGTTAGTTTACGAATGAGAAATAAGCATAAGAACATAAGAAGAGCCATGCTGGATCAGATCCAAGGCCCAACTAGTCCAGAATTCTTCTCACACATTGACCAACCAGCTATCTATAGGAAACCCCCAAAACAGGAAGACTACAACCTCGTCATCCTACCTGTGTTCTCCTGCAGCTGATTTAAAGAGGCATACTTCCTCTGGGAAGCAGTATATATTCATCATGATTAGTAGCCATTGGTTAGCCAAATTGTTTTGGCTAACCAATGTCCACTCCTTTTTAAAGTCTTCCAAGTTGGTGGCCATGATCACATCCTGCTCCACAAATAAACAGTGCACTGTGTAAAGAAATACTTCCCCTGGTCCTGAATCTCCCACTTTTCAGTTTCAATCCATGACCCTGTGCTCTAGCATTATTATGCTCTAGTATTATGTCTATTTTCTCCATACTACAAAGTATTTTGACAAACCTCTGACATATCTTTCCTTACCTTTTTACTAGGCTAAACTGCACAAAGTGTTAGCTTCTTTAGTCCACTGAACATTTTGTTTGCTCATTCTGCACCTTTTCAAGTTCTGCAACAGCCTTTTTCAGACGTGTTGACCAAAACTGAACACAATATTCTAAGTGTGGTCTTACCATGGATTTGTATATGGGCAGCATGATAGTGGCAGTTTTAATCTCCGTTCTTTTATTTTCTTCTCCATAGCCAGCATGGAATTTGTTTCTTTACTGCAGCCACACACCGAGTCAACATTTTCAACAAGTTATCCACTACCACTACAAGGTCCCTTTCTTAGTCAGTTGCTGCCAGCTCAGATCCCATCACTGTATACATGAAGCTGGGATTATTTGCCTCCATATGCATCATGTAACACTTGCCATTTTAATGCCCATTCCACCAAATTGAAGAGATCTTTTCAGAGTGCTCTGCAGTCCACTTTTGTCATAAACATGCTAAAATATTTGGTGTGATTTGCAAATTTGTGTATCTCATTCAGAGGCATATCTAGGAAAATGTAGCCTGGTGCAAAATCTGAGCTTTCCGGGGGTCCCATGGGTAGCCGCCCTCTTCCACCACAACCAAACAACTTTTTTTGCACCAGGTCTTGAAGTCAGTGTATGGACCCGAGGGAAGGAGGAGGGGTGTGGGGAGTGATTTTCCGCCCCCCCCCCACGTGAAAAAAGGGCTGCAGCCAGGGGACATTTGACCCCATATATTCCCCTGGGTGGTATGCCCGTGACCTCACTGCTCATTCTTAAATCCAGATCATTTTGTGAACAAATTGAAAAGCACTGGTCCCAATACAAATCCCTGAGGGACCCCACTACTCACATCACCCTATTGAAAGAGCAGAAAAATTGTTTACTCTTGGCTTCCTGATTTTTTTTTAGCCAGTTTCAAATCCATAAGAGGATTTGTCCCTCGGTTTTGAAGATTGCTCAAAAGTCTTGGGTGAGAGACTTTGTCAAAAGCCTTCTGGAAATCCAAATAAACAATGACAATGACCACCAGTTCACATATTTATTGATACTTTCGAAGAACTCTAAAAGGTTAGTGAGACAGAACTCACCTTTGCAAAAGCCATGTTGGTTTTTATTCAGCAGGGCCTGTCCTTCTATATGCTTGACAATTTTATCTTTAATAAGGTATCCCATCAATTTACTTGGAACAGGTAACCTTAGCTAGGCATCCTGACATTTTATGTTCCCTCTGGAACCTTTTTTGAAAATGGGTGTTACATTGGCAACTCTCCAATCCTCCTGTACAGAGGCTGAGCTTAGGGATATGTTGCATATCTTGGTTAGAAGATCAATGCTTTCATATTTGAGTCCTTTAAAAGCTTTAGGATAGGTACTATCTGGCCCTGGTGATTTGTAGCTTTGCCATTTGTCTTTAATTTTTAGAACTTCACTATTTGCCTAAATGCTACTCCTCCTGAACTCATCCATTCAGGAGCAGAAATCTGATTTATATCTTAAGCAGTAAAGACAGATGAGAAGAATTCATTTAGCTTTTCAGCTATCATATTAACCTCTAATTTCATTATCATCCAATCATTTATTTATTTTTTAGGTTCGTATCCCACCTTACCCTGACCAAGCCAATCTTAGGGCAATGAACAACAGTAGTTTTAATACAATATAATAATAATACAATAAATTTTAATCCAACCAATTAAACAACCCTGATTCAATCAAAAACATTAAACATTAACAACATATAAAACATCTAATAGTTAGGCAATCAACAGTCAGCAACACAGAACTTCCCAGCAGTTAGGAAGGAGAAAGATGTCCCAACAGGGAATCATCTTCTCAAACAATATCCAGAAAATCCCCACCTCCCATGATTTATAAGTTTGTTGTCTTGTAATATAGAAGGGAGGCAATGGAGAAAATAAGAAAAGGAAGGCAGAAGAAAAAGGAAAGAAGGGGAGGGAACTGCATCTCCAGCCAGCCAACTGATCTTAATGTATTTAAAGAATTGTTTATTGTTTGACTTTATGCTTTTTGCAAAATGTTCCTTAAAATCCATTTTGCATCTCTAATTAAATATGCAATGTGCCCTTTAGCAGCCAAATACACTTTCATAACTTCAGTGAATCACAGGACCTATCTCTTCCCTAAAGACCAAGAGAAATAAATATAAAAATCATCTGAATTCCGCTATCAATAAATAAACAAAATACACATACAGCAACATTTTGTGAACTGCTAATTTGAAAAATAAATTGCTATCCACACTTTAATATTTTCATACACTAAAAACATTCAAAGTAAAGGCTTCTGTACAAATTTTCTTCTAAGCTAGTTTGTCACTTGAGACAACTTCCTTTCATGCTTCATTACAAAACTAACAAATATCCTTCTGAATCAGTGTTCACTCATTAAAAAGGTCACCTGTGCAAACATCAAGTCATTACTGACTCATGGGGTGATGTCACATCACGATGTTTATTAGGAAGATTATGTTTATAGGATGGTTTCCCATTACCTCTGCCAGTCATCTACATTTTACCCCCAGCAAGCTGGGTATTCATTTTAACAACCTCAGAAGGATGGGAAGCTTATGGCCCAATCCAGATTGGGGGGGGGGGATCATCCCATGGAGGCAGTGCAGGGTCACGTCAGTGAAATTGCCCTCTCCAGGGAACTTACTCCAGCAGAGTGACAAGCATGCTGGGAGGCAGCCGCTGTGCTGATCCAGTGCTGAGCTTTATATCAATGCTCCTGCACCACCCCCAACCCCATTGGTGCAGTGAGAGTGTGGCAAAGGCATCCCCAGGGTTGAAACTGACATTAGTCAGCTTTGGGTTTGTGGGGAAGTGTGCAGAGGCCCAGGGCTTGGACTTTTGCCACCCTTTCAGATGGCTGAACTCCTTTGATCCCCGTGGAGAGCTTTCTGGCAGCACGGAAGTTTTTTGGGTTTTCCTCTCTCCCACACCACCAGAAATCCCCCTGGAGGTGATGTGGTGCTGCCACATGGCACTGTCCCAAGCTGTCCCAGGATCTGGATTGAACTGTTAGTCAACCTTGAGCCAGATACCTGAAACCAAGTTCTGTTGGATTAAACTCAGACCACGAGCAAAACTTTGATTTCTGAGGTGGTTTTCACCCATTAATAAGTTATTTCTACAGTGATTTAAACTATCAGGCACAATAAAATTTAAAAAATCTGAAATGTTTTGCTCATAGTTTTTTTAAGGCATGGATAAAAATTTATGTTCCGTAAGTATTACCCCCAAGGCAATAGCAGTCCCTCTGAGGTCATCTTCATTTGTTTGAATTTCATCATTAATGTATCATTCTCAGATACTGAAAAGAAGACAAATAATTTTACCAGGCAGTACCACATGACATATTTGAGATGGTCCTCATATTATGAGAAGAGGTGGCCTTTCATTGGTATTTGGAGCCCTGGGATTCTTTGTAAGTGAAATTCATAGTTCTGCTATTCAGTGATGGTATTAAGCTTTTTACCAATGTCATTTTAAAATCTCATGCCTTAGGAATGAGCTGAACTCTACAAAAGTTGAATATGTGACCTTTATGGGAAGAAATATCTATAAAGGGGTTTTTCCACATGTTTCTGATACATCTGGTGTAGCCCATTAATGGGGAGAGGAGAACGTATAAAGTCTTTTATGGTATTTCTACATTGACTGACAAGTAAGGACATCATTACTCTGACACTGGTTATAGTGATTAGAAAACCAAGGTCTATTAGGCTATAATGTTCAAGCTTATCATCATAGTATGAATACCCAATGTTGCTAGAAAATGTTTCATTTGCCACCTTGCTTAACATTTTCCTTCACTGCTGAGATGTATATCAGGAATATCAGTTGGACTGTAGTTTTCCAAATGGAAGCTTGTGATTTAGAGAAATGGTTTCTATTTTTCAAGAAATGTTAACTGACTCATCTCTGTGCTGTAAGACCCACAGGAGGGTGACAAATGATATACCTAGCACACAATGTCCTCCAGTCAAATTCCTGTCTCTCTACCACAGTCAAGGTGGCATCCAGTGGAAAATTTAAAACCAGATCAGATGCCAGGTCAGGCAGCACAGGGCAAGGGTCTTACATGCTACAACACAATCATGGCTCACATACATTCAGGAAATGGATGCACTATAATGGAGTACACCCCCCCCCACCTGTGAAGTAGTAGGCTGACCCAATGTGGCTGCTGGTTCCACTGGCTGGTCATGGAACTGAACCCACTGCTAAGCGATGAGTTCGAAGTCGTGCTGCCAGGCCTGGCTGTGCCACTGTAGAGCCACCCACTTCCCTACGCCTGCCCCTGCTGCTACTGAGCTCGTGTGCTGTGCAGGGCATTTACCACCTTTCTGCTTTGGTGCCATGCCCGAGGCAATGAAGCTTCTCTATGTGATGTTATATCTACCTTTTTTTCTACCTATCTAATTGCTTATCTATCTACTTATCTATTTACTTATCTATCAACCTATCTATTTATCTGTTTATCTTTATGACTAACTACCTGCCTATCTAACTAAGCAACTATCTTTAACATTATTAGTACTCCAATCCTATTATGTATTATCCCTATGATAAATATTATTTGTGTTTTTTACACAACTAGAATTACTTTCATGTAGTGGGACAAATGCGTGGATGGGAGGGACTTCCACACTAGCACCCAGCTGACACACGCCCCTGATCAAACAGGCTGGGAGGGTCCAGTTGCTGCTGGCTGCAAACCAACCCTTTCCACCTCTGCAAAGGAGAGGGGGCGGGAAGGATGGGGAGGAATGCGATAAGGCATGGCCGGGCAGTCTGAGCTGTGCCAATCCTGCCCTTGCTGCCAAGTCCACTAATGGGGAGAGGGCTCCCTCTCAAGCCACCCCCTCCTGCAGGCTTCAACCTGATCCCAGCTGGAGCCACAAGCAGCACAAGCCTCCAAGCTGTGTAGCACTGCCAGCAGCCCCCCAGCTGCATCCCCTACTGTGCTAAATGATAATGCCCTGTGGGCAGTGGTGGGATTGAAAAAATTTAACAACAGGTTCTGATGGTGGTGGGATTCAAACAGCGGCGTAGCGCCAACAGGACAGGGTGGGACACAACGTGGTGGGGGCGTGGCCTGGACATTCTGGGGGCAGGCCGGAGTGTTCCAGAGCAGGGTGGGCGGTGGTGTGGCAGAGGTGCAGGGTGCGTGCGCACCAGGTGCATTTCCCCCTTGCTCTGCATCTGGATTCAAATAATGACCATTTACAGTATTAAAAAAGCAATATAATGAAAGGTAGTGTATTATATATATATATATATATATATATATATATATATATATATATATATATAAAACTAGTTTGTTTTTGCATATTTTGCAGCAGCTGCCTGTAGTTGTCTTCTAATGCAATGTGTTATTGCTCTCTTTCACCTGGTGGGCTCCAAAAGATGTCATGTGGAAGCAGCCATTGTATTTTTGGGATGCAGAAAGAAAGTGTTCTGCCATTGGATGCTGATGAGAGAGAAGGCTATGAAGAGGTTCAGGGTAGGGTTGAAGGGCAGGGAGCTGGACTGTACTGCCACTGCAGCCCATTCCTGGGGACTCATCCCGCCACTTCAGAGCACGACACCAAACACAGTGTGATCAGAGGCTGAGAGCAATAAACTTGTCTCCACAGTAAGCAATCTGATGTCCATATGGAAAACCCGACAAATGTTTAGTAGTCCAAGGTGACAGTGTGGTTTGTAATCTGTTTTGATAGTATTTGGCTGTAGCGGTGTTGTTAACATGAGGGTGGGTGGAGGAGTACTTTTTCACAGCCTGTCTGTTAACTTCGGGGTGACATTCAGCATACTTTTTTGCATCCTGTTTGTGAACTTTGGGGTGACACGCAGCATATTTCCTCACAGCCTGTCTGTGGACTGATGGGTTTGTTTTCAAATAGGTTCACATATATTGTGGAGGGCGGTGGTAGAGTGCAGTTGGTGATGAAGCTGCTGGTGTGCAACTGTAACCCTTAGAATGTTCATGCTGCCTGTCTGTTTGTGGACTGAGGGATTGGTTAGCCCTTAGAATGTTCGCACAGATGGCCAGAGATGAGCAGTTAAAACAGTAAATAGGTAATAAATTGAGTGGAAGTGAATATTTTGGGAAATCCTTTCTTAGTGAGCACCTGGAGTACATAAGGAACAGGTGTGCCAAATTTCATGTGTGTGGCTTTGGTGGTTTTTGAGTTCTGTTGATGAGTCAGTGAGTCAGTCAGTAGTATTTTGCATTTATATATAGATTATATTGATTGATTTTATATGATAACATAAGGAGAGAAACCAAAAACTGTTTACAATTGTTAACGTATTACAAACATCTAATTGTCTATCTCTCTCAACTCCTCCAATTAAAACATCACCAAAAATACAGGCCATTTCCGCACGGTGTCGATGGGGGTTGGGTCGGCGCATTTCACGCCAACCCAACCTCCCTGGGACCGTTCGCGGAGCACCATCGCCCGTTCGACCCGGTGTGTTTCTGGCTGTCCGGCATGTCACCGAGGCCTGGAGACATGCCGCTGGCCCTGCACGACTGCTCCAGCATTGCAGGGCGGGGGGGGCGTGTCCCCAGGCCTCGGCGACGCGCCGAACGGCTGGAGACAAGGTAAGTGAAGGGTGGAAGGGAGGGGGGAGGGCGCCTTGGAGCCGCTGCCGTTCGCACGGCAGTGGCTCCAAGCCGCCATTTTCAGAAAACCTCACTCCCCGAGCAAGGTCAGAAAACGGTGGCTTCGCGCGGTGTGAGGGCGGCGCGGCTGCGAAGCAGCTGTGCCCCCTGTGTGAATGGCTCCTTGGGTGTTTTTGCCATCCCCAGGGTGCCATATACCACCCGTGCAGAAAGGGCCACAGTTGCCCCACTATTTTGTGTCCCTCCTTCCCATATTTCCCTCCCCCATACTTTAGAACATAAGAACATAAGAACAAGCCAGCTGGATCAGACCAAAGTCCATCTAGTCCAGCTCTCTGCTACTCGCAGTGGCCCACCAGGTGCCTTTGGTAGCTCACATGTAGGATGTGAACGCAATGGCCTTCTGCGGCTGTTGCTCCCGATCACCTGGTCTGTTAAGGCATTTGCAATCTCAGATCAAAGAGGATCAAGATTGGTAGCCATAAATCGACTTCTCCTCCATAAATCTGTCCAAGCCCCTTTTAAAGCTATAAAGGTTTGTGGCCATCACCACCTCCTGTGGCAGCATATTCCAAACACCAATCACACGTTGCGTGAAGAAGTGTTTCCTTTTATTAGTCCTAATTCTTCCCCCCAGCATTTTCAATGAATGCCCCCTGGTTCTAGTATTGTGAGAAAGAGAGAAAAACGTCTCTCTGTCAACATTTTCTACCCCATGCATAATTTTGTAGACTTCAATCATATCCCCCCTCAGCCGCCTCCTCTCCAAACTAAAGAGTCCCAAACGCTGCAGCCTCTCCTCATTGGGAAGGTGCTCCAGTCCCTCAATCATCCTTGTTGCGCTTCTCTGCACTTTTTCTATCTCCGCAATATCCTTTTTGTGGGGTGGCGACCAGAACTGGACACAGTACTCCAAGTGCGGTTTCACCACTGCTTTATATAAGGGCATGACAATCTTTGCAGTTTTATTATCAATTCCTTTTCTAATGATCCCCAGCATAGAGTTTGCCTTTTTCACAGCTGCCATGCATTGAGTTGACATTCCCATGGAACTATCAACTAAGACGCCTAAATCCCTTTCCTGGTCTGTGACTGATAGCACTGGCCCCTGTAGCGTGTATGTGAAGTTTGGATTTTTTGCCCCTATGTGCATCACTTTACATTTTGCTACATTGAACTGCATTTGCCATTTCTGAGCCCACTCATCTAATTTATCAAGGTCCGCTTGGAGCTCTTCGCAATCCTTTGTGGTTCTCACCACCCTACATAATTTGGTATCATCTGCAAACTTGGCCACCACGCTACCCACCCCTACTTCCAGGTCATTTATGAATAGGTTAAAGAGCACTGGTCCCAAAACGGATCCTTGGGGGACACCACTCCCGACATCTCTCCATTGTGAGAACTTCCCATTTACACCCACTCTTTGTTTCCTGTTTCTCAACCAGTTTTTAATCCATAGGAGGACTTCCCCTCTTATTCCTTCATTGCTGAGTTTTCTCAACAGTCTCTGGTGAGGAACTTTGTCAAAAGCCTTTTGGAAATCCAAGTAGACAATGTCCACCAGTTCACCCCTGTCCACATGCCTGTTTACACCCTCAAAGAACTCTAGTAAGTTTGTAAGACAGGATTTGCCTCTGCAAAAGCCATGCTGACTCTTTCTCAGCAGGTCTTGCTTTTCTACATGTTTTATAATTTTATCTTTAATGATAGATTCTACTAATTTACCAGGAACAGATGTCAAACTGACTGGCCTGTAATTTCCCGGGTCCCCCCTAGATCCTTTCTTAAAGATTGGTGTGACATTGGCCATCTTCCAGTCTTCAGGGATGGAGCCTGATTTCAGATTCCTATAACTACTTTATCTACCAGCATTCCCCTTGAAAGAAAACTAACAGAGAAAGAGATCCAAAATCCTTAATCTAAAAGAGTTATTTAAACTCCTCTCTTTCCAATCTGTATTTCAAGAAAAAAGAAAATGAAACATATTTACCTATAATACTTTCCCAACCTTTATAACAAACAATGAACAAATGACCAAAAAAGAAAAATAGAATTATCAAACCCATTTCTCCAGACTCTCCACCACTCTTAACCACCACACCACGCTGGCTCTCTTCATCAAGACACAGCCAACTTATGGCAATCCAGAGGACAGGATTAACAGATGCAGTTTGCCATAGAGTGTTTCCCCTGACCTTAGGAATGAAATGGCAAGTCTAGACTTCTCTTGACACAAATTACTCAGGCTAGGCCAGGGATCGGCAACCCGCGGCTCCGGAGCTGCATGCGGCTCTTTCAGCCTTATACTGTGGCTCTGCGTGGCCTGGAGGTCAAAGGGTAGTGCGGGCAGGTCCCTCCAGCCCTCCAGAGCAGCACTGGAAGGAAAGGTGAGTGGAGGGGCCAAACCGGAGGCAGCTCTGTGTATGAAGGTACCACTTTTCGTGTCCCCTCCACTCACCTCTCCTTCCAACACTGCTCTGGAGGGCTGGAGGGACATGTCCATGCTGCCCTCCAACCCCTGGAGGTCGGAGGGTACCATGGGCATGTCCCTCCAGAGCAGCCGCCACCCCCCTCTGCCATCCCTGCAGCCACCATCCCCCCTCTGCCCCACGGAGCAAGCAGCTGCCTGCTCTGTGGGGCAGAGGGGGGATGGCGTTCATGGCCTGTCCGGTGCCACTGCCTCTGGCACTGTGGGAGGCAGCAGTGCCGGGCAGAGAAACCTGTTCAGCCTGATGGAGCAGGCAGCCACTTGTTTCTCTGCCTGGCAGCATTCCCTCCCGTAGCGCGAGAAGTGGTGGCACAGGGCAGGCCGCAGACACCATCCCCCCTCTGCCCCACGGAGCAGGTGGCTGCCTGCTCCATTGGGCAGAGGGGGTTTCCCTGCCCGGCGCTGCTGCCTCCCGCAGCACAAGAGGTGGCGGCACAGGGCGGGCTGCAGCCGCCATCCCCCCTCTTCCCCACGGAGCAGGAGACTGCCTGCTCCACTGGGCAGAGTGGGTTTCCCTGCCTGGGGCCTGCGCCTCCCACGCTGGAAGGAAAGGTGAGTGGAGGGGCCGAACCAGAGGCAGCTCTGTGTGGAGCCGCTTCTCCAACTCCGTAGATCTTCAGGGCCGTGGAAAACAGGTCTAAATGTCTCTTTGGGTGGTAAAGGTTGCTGACCCCTGGGCTAGACAGAGACCAGGAAAAACAAGTCTTAAAACAGAGAGTGGAAGATATTAAGAGACAGTTCAATCTTGCTAACTCCCCAGCCTTTTTTGTCCCCAGCAAATAAAAGATACATCCTCACACCAGCTGCTTATCTTTCACTTATAGACATTAGTAATTACAGAACAGAATTTAACTTAAAGAGATGTTTTGCTCTACCAAAAACAGTGCTGGAGGGAAGGTACAGAAAAATCCCTAGATCAAAGACATTATGCCCATTTGAACTAAAGTAAGTGGAATCACTTGAGAAGAATATAGGTGCACAAATTAAATCAACATTGTGATTCTAAGCAAATCAGTATTCCCTGGGTAACTTATGGCAGGCCACGCTGCAGATACATGGCTTCCTTCTTAGATATCTTTGCATTTCTTCTTATGGTAACTACTGCACATGTACTGTGCAAACAGGACATACTAGCAGTTCTACTGTAGATTACATTCATCCATTCAATTTATAGGCTGCCTTTCCCCTTATGGGCTGAGGGCAACTTCTAAAAATAAAATCCAAAAACCATAAACGTTCCACAGAACTGCCCCGAACTGGCAGCATCCCACCTCTGCCTGCGGGGCCCCCCATGCTCTTCCGAAACTGTTGCGGCTAGGCCCAATGGGCCTAACAAATGTGCAGTGCCCAACAGAGCGAGCAACAAGCGAGCAGCGCTTCCCCCACTCTGAAACCTTGAAAGAGGCCAGAGCCTACTAGGTGTTGCTTTATACAGACGCACCCAGGCTCCCTTGTCACGTGACAGGGCCCCATCATGTGACTCCACACACCCCACACCCAGGCCATTTACGCTCTCCCCTCCCCAACCGTAACAGCAGCCCCAGGTAATTCTGGGGCTTCATTTTCTCATCCAGCATAGCTACGTAACCCAATTTGCCCCCCATTTTGTACTAAGCAGGGTAAACAGAACTTATTAAAGAATTATTGTGACATGAACTTTTTCTGAACTAGAGCCCATTTTATCAGATGTAAGATGTGTATCCTATGTTGGTAGACATATATGTATGTGTATAAAATTACAGAATTAGACACATAGCTGCTGAGAGTAATATTGAGAGGTACAGGCTGTGCACAAGGAATAGATGTGGAGGACATTTTTTGCAGGCACTGCTTGTATGGAAAGGAGAAAAACTGATCTTTTTTCTTTAATACAATTATGATGATTTGTATAGATATGGGAACCTGCCCCTGATCACTGTGCTCAAAATATTCAAAATTAGTTTGAGTAAGAAATGATACTTAATAAAGCAAGGACAGCTTTTTTGGGGTGGGGGTGGGGGTGGACTATAGCCAAAATTTGATTTATAACAAGTGTCATACCCAGTCTTTCTTCTTAATTGGGACTCAAAGTTGCATTGTAATCCTGTTTTCCATTTTATTCTCTCAACAACCCTATGGAATAGGTCTGGATGAGAGTGTCACTCAGCAATTTAGCACAGCAGATTGTGGATTTAAGTATTAGAGACACATGGTCCATTGCTTAAAGGCTCTTGTATTACTTGTTACCTGTTGTAAAGATGAGAGTCAGTGTGGTGTAGGTGTCAGACTAAGGTATTTGGATGGGAAACCTCAAAGGAATACCAGAGCATTATACAGGGAAAAGCAATTGCAAACCTCCTCCACAGGTCTCTTGACTTGCAAACCTTATGAGGCTGCCTAAGTCAACTGTGACTTGACAGTAAAAACAATTATCTTTGGGAAACTGAAAGCCAACCTATACACAGCAGTAAGAAGACATTTAATAGACTTAGCTAAAATGAATGATAACTGCAGATTTCCTCGCAAACCTGTGATAACTCCTAAGAAGTAAACCAATGCTTGAATAGCACAATAGTTGTAAAAGCAATTAATACTTCCATTATGTATTACAGATGGTTGTGTCAGTATCTCTGCTTTGGATGATGGTAAACATATTTTCAACCTTTCTCAGAATTCTTCCTGAATTAATCTGCAACATCAAGCTTAAGATTATTTCATAATATCTAGGATTTCATTCAAATGCATCTCAAATGCAAATAAAAAAGAATAATATTTTGTATATTGCTGTAGTAAGTTTCAATGAATTCATTTATAATTTAGGTTGGAAGCAGAAGAGACTATTCAGGCAATCCAAAATAAAGCTGCCATGATAAGTCTTTAGAGACATTTACAACTTGATGGTTGATCCTTCATGATGCTTTTAAAAACATACAAGAAAGCTAGGTCTCAATGAGCTTATAAATAATGAAACTTCACTTGCGTAGTGAATGATTCTGGAAAAGAAGGAAATACGACTGCTTAGAAATGCCCTAAAGAATAAAATGACAAACCAATTTTATACATAAAATTTGGCTTCTCTGCTTTATATTATGAGACTGAAATCTCTGCTTTGTGTTGTGATAATCTAATTAATATTAAGGCAATTGGATATTTCTGTTGTAAGTAGCACTTGTAAGCAGTTCATGCCCATTTTTCACATCAAATTTGATTTCTATTTCCTAGGGGAAAGGATGCTATCCTATTTATTGAGAACTAAAGCATGGTTTTCACTTCATTTCAAAATGTATTAAAAGAGTATAATAAAGCTCACCATTGAGTAGATCAGTTCAATTCAAAAGCTTTACTGCATTCTCAAAAACCATAGCAAATAATACAGTTCCAACATAGTAAATAATTAACAAATTACGCATACACAATATCACACACACACACATAAATAATAAATGAACATTCCAAAAATTGAAATACAAAGATTAAAACTCAACAAACAATATACTGCAAAATCAACAATGTTTATCAGTTTGGTATCAACGTAATTATAAATATCTAGTACCAAATACTAAATGTCAAATATTTAATGACACAGAGTAGTACCATTCTATCTGTGCTGTGTTGTTTTGTCTCAGATCACTTTCCATCTTCTACAGACAAGTTATTGACCACTGATCCTCTAGACTGTTGGTTAAATGTAACTAACCTTCATCTCTCTCACTTTTCTTTGCCATGATGAGTGGAACTATCTGGTGTTATATTTAGTCAGAAATTATCTTTTTCTGCCTGACCTTGATAGAAATATACCGAATCTGGCTAGAATTGTAAGAACAGATAGCACAGATATCATCTTTAAGCATAGAGAACTGATTTGTTGTGGGTCAAGTCTCAGCCAGTGAGGAATCCTAAAAGGCAGAGTATTGTCATGATGACCTGGCCTCAACAATGCCCCAACTAGATGAGGTCCTAGGGCCGTGGTGGCGAACCTTTGGCACTCCAGATGTCACGGACTACAATTCCCATCAGCCCCTGCCAGCATGGTCAATTGGTCGTGCTGGCAGAGGCTGATGGGAATTGTAGTCCATAACATCTGGAGTGCCAAAGGTTCGCCACCACTGTCCTAGGGCAACCAGAGCCCCTGCTGGAGAAAGACAAAGCTCAGTAAAAGGAAGCTAACCCACAAACAAGCTGAGTGCAAACTATCAGAGTGCCTGCAGAAGCTCCTCACTCCCCTGAGCCAGCCTTAGCAGCAGATCCCAGAACTAACTCACCCAGCTCACCTAACTAGTTAGGCAACATCAGCTATGTGTCTGCCAGGAAATATGAGCTAAAAGATGCAGTGCAAGACTGGAGACTCAGAAATGGCACAGGGCAACTCAGCTGCAGCAGGGAAAATTGTCAGTGGCTGAATACACTTCTGAGTTCCATTTATTATCTCAAGATTTGGACTGGAATGATAGTGCTTTGTGGATCAGTAGCTAGAAGGCTTGTCTGATGAGGTCTTTGACGAGGTCACACAGGTGAAGTGGACTCCAATGATTTCTCATATTCACCAACTATTACCTCCTGTTCATAACTAACTACATGTTCCCATCAGTTTCACTAACCAGGCTACTATGCCTTCAGGCGATGTTTTGATGGGATTCCAACAAGTATTCCTGGCTCTGAAGACTCACTTTGTCATGGATCCCATACTCTAATACCCAGACCTCGACTAACCTTTCACCATGAAAACAGGCACATCTAGTGTCACCATTGGAGCTGTGCTCTCCCAGTGAGTCAGCCCCGCAGACCCACTCTACTGTCAGTTAACTCTCATGGAAAAGAATTATGCCTGGGAGCGGTAGCTGCTGGACATCAAAGTTGTCTTTGAAGTCAGGTGATACCGCCTGAAAAGGGCCCATCATGCAATACGAGTATGGAATGACCATCAGTACTTGGAGACAGGGAACTGGTTGAACCAATGACAAATCTATTGGTCACTTTTCATCTCCTGGTTTGACTTTGTAGTCAAGTACATTTTGAGTACCCAGAACCAGCAGGCAGCTTCATTGTCCTGAAAATCAGTGTACTGTTCACTACTCCTGCCAGAATTGCCTCCAGCCACCATCCTGCCACCAGCAACCTTCACTGCAACCACAGATCAACCTTCACTTTTGAAGTGCATATAAGAACAGAAGTGATGTGCTCAAGGATTCCATGGAGTTGAGATTCCTGGGCTCAAAAACAGATGCAAGAAGTGTAGGATGGCACACCAGCTAGGAAAGCAGATCTAGTCTTATGCCAGGATTTGCTGCTAAACCAAGGATGGCTCTATGTTCCCAGTGGACCCTTATGAGGGGAGGTTCTAAACTTCTCCCATTATGTGCTTCCTGCTGGCCACTTCTGTTGCTTTCAGGCCTTGTACCTGCTGACCAGAGATTTCTTGTGCCCCGGATACAGGCCATTGTGGCCCAATATATAAGCATGTATGATGTCTGCCAGTGGGCTAAGGATCAGTCATGGAAGCCAAATGACTTCCTATAGCCTCTACCAACAGCCCTGGGCTTCTGGAAAACAGCGTCCATTGACTTTATAATAGACCTGCTGAAGTTCTATAATAGACCTATTCTGGTGGTCATGGACCGTGAGTCATTTTATTATGTGCATAGGGGGTCCTGAAGAAAGAGCACAACTGTACCTCCAGCACATCTGCCAATTCCATGGAATTCCTGAGCACATCGTCTCTGACCAAGGAGTGCAGTTCCCCTTGTAGTTTTGGCATGCCCTGCACAACCTCCTTAGTACCCAAGAACACCTCATCTTGGCACATCACCCCCAGATGGATGGCCAAACCGAATGAGTCAATGTTGTGCTATAGAAATAGTTCCACAGTTACTGCAATTACCAGCAGAATAATTGGGTAGAGCTGTTACCTCCAGCTGAATTTGCTTTTAATAATGCAGTGCAGTGCTCTGCGCGGGGCCATCAAAAGGCGCCGTTAAGAAGAGCGCCTGGGATGCTGCGCACTGAGGGGTGCGACAGCAGCAACTTCAGGGTGGCTGCGCTGTTGCTGCCCCTCTCAGTGGGGAGTGCCGAGGGACCCCGCGCTACTCTCCTTGAGTAGCGCGGGGCTTAAGGTAAGTGGGGAAAGGCCCATAGAGTGAATTACAGTATTGCAACCTAAGGGTGATTGTTTCCATGAATCACTCTGGTAAGATCCAAGTGGGACAGATAGGTCAACTGTCTAGAATGGTGGAGTTAAAAAAAGAAACCATTCCTGGCCATATGTCCAATATGGGCCTCAATATATAAAGAGAACTCCTCCAAGCTTTTGATGGAGGAGGCAGGTGTTAAAGCCACTACATCCAATGCTTGAGGGAGATGTTAACTATTTCCAGCACCACACCTCAGCATCGCCAGTCTTCACCAGCCATGATGAGCACAGATCTAGATGACATGTGGGCAACTTTACAACTGTTAGCACTTTGTCAACATCAGCCTGGGAGAGCAGACTGAAATGGTCCAATACTGAATCCGAAGACTGCCCAGTGTCCTCTAGTTCATTTACTATATCAAATGTTGCAGGTGATCATGATGGAGCTGCAAAGACCTCAGACTCAACAGCCAATTTACTAGGACTTCTGGATCTACTCTAAACAATTGGGCTGGCTATGAGCTTGCAAATACAATGGAGGTCTCATAGAACTTCTTTTTGATGGCTTTCACTGCCACCTGATAGACTTTCATAAATGCCCAATAAAGTTTTCAAGTGGCTTCATTGCAAGTTTGCTGCCGAATTCGCTCTAGTCATCTTACCTCCTTTGTATACCAAGGACTCCTCTATATACCAGGACTGATATGGGAGTGAAGATTGTTTTCTGCTTTGGTATTATTAACCACCCTGTTCTTTCAGTTATAAAAACAGATTTGGGAAAAAAACCCAGAAAAGATTAACTCTGCATGTAAGATAAGGTTATATTTTTGGTGAATTAAACTCCTAATTAATCCCATGAGTCTATAGCTGATTTCAAAAGTAATACATTTCCTCCCTTATATTATTAAAAATCCTTATTAGTTAATACAGAGTGAGTTAATTAAGCATAGAAATCCATTTTCAAGTACCATGCAATAAACAGTAAGCTTAAAAAGCAAACTAACATCTATTGAAAACAATTACCACAGTCTCACGTCACAAGGTATTATTACATTTCCAATCTAAAATTCCCCATTGCTCCTACCAAGAAAACAAAGGAACATTTGCAGAGCTTTTGGGGAAAAGGCACTTTGTCCATCATTTGTATTCATTAACCTACTGCAGTTGCAAAGCCTCAACAGCTGTGGTACACAAACAGCCCTACGCAAATACAATGTTGGATAGTTCAGCAGGTTTACTGTGCAAATGGGAGTCTAAAAATAAATGCTGTTCCTCAGGGTCCCTATTTTTTTCATTATTTTTAAGAATCCTACATTTGTAGTTAGAAAATATCAATACCCCGGTGCTAGATATTTCACTGGTGTACAACCTCCTGTTCTTGCCTCTTTCCTGATACTTGGGGTGGGGCTATTGCTCAGAAGTAGAGTATCTGCTTTATATGCAGAAGGTTCCAGGTTTCATTCCCAGCATCTCCTGTTAAAAGGTTTAGGGTGTCGGTGATGTAAAGAGGCCTTCTCTGAAGAGGCACTGCCAATAGGCATAGACAACACTGACTTTGACAGACCAATGTTCAGCTCAGTAAAAGATAGCTTCATGGGCGTGCCCTGCCTTCTGACTCCTACATGCAATTTTGTTTCCTGCTTGTATTGACATACAGTAGGCATGACCTCAGCTTAGACTCAGTGAGAAATGGCTGACAATTGCTGTTCATTTCAGTCCTGAAGAAATTACATTCATATATAAACACAATGAAACTACCAACACAATCCTAAGGAGAGATTCTGATCCAAGCCCATTAATTTCAATAGGCTTAAACTGGAGTAATTTTGCATAGGATTGCACTGTTAATGTGATGCTGGAAATCAGCATTTGGATCCTCAGATCTGCAAGAAACAAAAACAAAAATCAGTAACCAGGAAGGAGCAATATCAATCAAATCAATGTCAGGGCACTGGGGAAGGGGGAGGGGGTTAATTTTGTGTCCATAATTTCCTTGATTAAAATTGGGATCCCCTGAGTTGTTTATGGTTCAAGAAGATTTACCATATTGTTATAGATATTGTGTTGCATGACTCACTAAGTATCATTGTCTATACACTATTTTTATTCTTTTGTTTACTTCCTGCAATTGCTAGATTTCTGTTATGAAGTTAGAAATAACAGGGATTGCTTCGTTGTAGGTTGTTTGCTAGCTTTTTATTTATACCTTACTTTTTTGACAACAATGAATAATATTAACAGATGGAGTAACTCAAAACATCCAAAACTTACAAAAAGTGAAAAACATCCAAGTGATAATCCACAGTGCCAATTTCAAACTGCCTGATGTACAAACTTAAGCAAGTCCCAAAGTTTAATATTTACCTATCAAATACTGGCTGCTATATGAGCTGCCCTTGGTATGAAACTCCACAATTCTGCTTCTGCCATTTGAAAGATCCTGTCCCGTTTTGCCACTCACTTCTAATGGTGGAGGTACATGGAGCAAAGCTGCAAAAGATGAGTTAAGGGGTTGAGGCTCTTATAGGAGGAGCTGGTCTTAGTACAGCTTGTGATTTTTCTTCAAGTTGAGACATAAATTGGATAAATTGGGTGCCATACTTGATTCCACATATTTGCCTATACATCTTGTCCCCAAATCTTAAAAAAAATGATCCAAAATGATTTCTAATAATTGTAACAAAACTGTAACAAAACCCAATTTATTTTTCTTCTGACTTTAAGAAAAATTCATTAATAACCCACAAGATAATCCATTTTATATCATTATTTATTGATTATTATTTATTGTTTATTATTTATTGGGGTTTTTTGTATTTAGGAACAAATCTAAAATGGATTCATTTGTCCTATGGCAGAATTCAATACATGAAAATATTAAAGCAAAGGACAATTCAGTGAGGAGCATCTCCCATTTCTAGACATCATGATTAATACTGATAAACACAGGAAACTGAGTGTCAACTTATACCACAAACCTACTGACCACAATGTCTACTTGCTTTGGGGTTCATTCTACTTATATCACCTGAAGTATAATATTTTCTGTGGGGTATTACTTAGAGCTAAAAAAAATCCCTCCAAGGTTAGGGATGATAAAAAAGCTGCCAGAAGGGTAGAAATTAACCTATTGAATAGATACCCCTTTGTTCTTTTAATCTATGGACCTATTTGTTATTGTTGACCAGATACAGTTTTCTGCTGTATGTATGTTTTATGGGTCAATTGATTGCACAGTAAAGCTTATCTTATTGAATAGAAGTTACCCTTGATCTATTATAAAGCAAGCAACAAGCAAGGCAAACCAGGCTGAGAGGCAACAGTTGCTAACACCTAAATTAAGACCTACATTGCAAAGGATCAATATTTCTCTGAACTTTACCAAACTGAGTGAGAGCATTTTTCAAAAATTATTTATAAATACTGGCTTGTGAGTGAGTTGCCCAGATGTCAATACCCTCCTATGCTAGGGTTTAGAAAGATCAAATCCTTGGGCAACTTTTTGATTAAAGCAGACCACAGAGTTAAAGAGAATTCAACCTGTGGTAACTGGGCACTATTGGTGTGGGAGTTGCTCTGTACATTAACTGACATGGGAAGGTAAAATCATTAAGAATTAGGATAGAGGCTGGTGTAAAAAATTAAGTAACTTTTCTAATTACAATTCCTCTAATGTGGTATACATGATCAAATATTCCTGCAATCTTTTATACTATGGACAAACTTCCAGGAAGATCTGTGTTAGGGTCTTGGAACACGTATCAAGATCAGCAATAAGGTCTTAGAAGCACATCTTGTGGAGCATTTCCTCAAGGAAAACCATGTACCAGATTTTTTGAGATTCTTATCCTTGCAACATTTGAGCAAAGTGATGCTTCCATCAACATCAAAAGACTACTGAAGCAGATGGAGACCTGTTATGTCTTTGAGTTGGTAACCACATGTCCTGGAGGACTCAATCAAGCTCTGAACTTTTCTTCATTTCTGTAATCAACACAGGTGTTGTCAGATTTGTAGACTGGTTCTTTAAATTGCATTTGGCAAGAGCTTCTCTGTTCTCCATTGAAGACCACAGCAGAGCATGAGAAGGTGCAGTTGAATAGTGGTCTCAAAGAACACCTTTAATATAGCCCAAGAGAGCATTAGAGGTGCTTTGGCACAGATTATGTTGCCCAATTGTTTAGTATTTTTGGATTATCAAGTGGCAAGCACATATTTGTATTAGTGTTGTATTGAATTTGTTGTATTGAATATGGATGCCCAGTGTATGTAAGAGGCACCTATATGAATTTTTGTGTTATTGTAAATATGCTAACTTCTCATGGAAACTTGAAAAATTAATTACAAAGACACAATTTACTGTACCAATTCCTTTATTTCATTACAACATAGTCTTCCTAACTGCATTTTCATCAGTTGGTACCTGCAATATAGATACACATTTCACTATCTATATATATAAAAATCTAAACGTGTGTTTGTCCCTGATGGTCTCCCTCAGAAGCTGCTGGATAGATCGCCCCCAAATTTTCACAGGATGTTCCTCCCTGTTGCGGGCAGGTAATCGGACCTTCAAATAGCCAAAAGTCCATACCTGAGCCAGATAAAACATCTTTTTCCTGGCGCACCAGGCCATGAAGCTGGCTGTGTTTAACTGTCATGCTTAAAATGTTTGTGCAGCCTGTCTGTTTGTGGCCTGAGGGCTTGGTATGAGGGCTTAGAATGTTCGTGCAGATGGGCAGAGATGAGCAGTAAATAGGTAACACTGTTAGGTAATACGAGTGGAAGTAAAACACATACACACTTTGCTGTGTGAGACGTCAGGTGGGGTTCCCCCCACTCACGCGCAGGTAACTTTCACTCCCTGTGCCTCACCCACTGCTACTACACAATACACATCCAGCTCATCCTCACATACCCCACTCTGCCCTCCCTCACATCCAACCACCACTTACCCACTTCCTCACTCATATTCGCCACAGCTCTCTTTTACTAAAAGCGAGCTGGACTTTGCCTTTTTCTTCGGGGTGGGGGTGAACCAACACTACCGGCTCCACTTCTTTTGCACGTGGCCCTTTAAGAACCCAGGGAGCTGGCCTCGATCTGAACACCTCACCACCCTGCCTCTGCTGCCTGACTGGGATAGCCTCCTTGCCCCAGTTCTGCTTTACCCAAGCCAGGACTGTGCATGTCAACCAGCCTCATGGACAGTGGGATTCACACTCTGGACAGTTCCGTTGTGGAATGGAAAGGATTACCTTATACTAAAAAAACAAGACAGCACCATATAATGATATGCATTGAAAAGGGAAAGAGGGATTCCATTTGACCACCCCAAAAGCCTATGCTGCGGATCATTGGACCTGCATGGACATCTGTGTGGGTTGCGGACTGTGATGAGAAGGACAGTTGCCACAGCAACGTGTGGCCGGGCCTGCTAGTATAATATAAATATACCGTATATACTCGTGTATAAGTCGACCCGCATATAAGTCGAGGCACCTAATTTTACCACAAAAAACTGGGAAAACTTATTGACTCGCGTATAAGTCAAGGGTGGGAAATGCAGCATCAATTGAGGCATCAGTAGGTTAAATGTTTTTGAATATTTATTTCAAAGAAAAACAGTAAACTGGCTCTGTAAGTGGAAAAGAGGGTCAACAAGAACAATATGGTATCAACAATAACTTTAAAAGTACAAAAACCTTAGCTCAACCAGCAACCAAGCTAAAACACAAGAGTTAAAATCCTTCAAAACTGGATTTCTCCTCATCATCTGTATGTCCAAATGTAAACCAACTTAGATTTTAAGAGGGATATTATCAGAAATGAAAAATCTACTATTAGCTTCCATTGTAAACAATGGGGGATGGGGCATCAGGGAGCCAGGAATATGCTTGGATTTTTGCTACATAAATGCAAAGGCATCTTTTCTCATGAATATTTAACCTCATACAATTCAAAATAGTTATTTCTCAACTAACTCCAGAAGCCAAAAGACTATGGACCCACAGAAGACAGGTGAGTGACTGTGGCTATAATTCTCTACCGGTCAAATTCAACTACAAAAAAACCAAACCAAAAAATAAAGGCAAACCATAGATGAGGTTGTTGTTCTATATTTGTGCCTGTACTGAAAATCTAATTGCAGAACATGAGTATTATTACTAAGGTACATGAATTGTACTGAAGTCTTCTGAAAAAATTATGTTCATTGTGTCCCTCTCAGTTTGGAACAATCATCAATCCATTAACACCAGAAAGCTCTGTTCTTCGAAACAGTCAGTTATTTAAAATTGTAAGTGATTTACCAGATGGAGGTGATTTTGGACACAATCTCTGAACATATCTGCGTGCATACACAATTGAGACTGCCCCCCCAAATGTGAAACATTTCTTGGGCTTTCTGCCTTTCTGGACTTTCATTTGCTTTATGGAATTTATTGATGTGTTTCTAACATATTTTTCCTTGATTTTGTGCTTCTGGTTTTTTAGCTATACTTTCTACTGCAGTCTTATTCAATGGGGCTAATGCCCACTATGTAGATCATTATTTTAGATAGATCATTAGTATAATCCACAGTGCATGAAAAGCTAAACATAGCAAATGCCTTGTGTACCTAGCAATAGTGCAAAGATATCTTTCTCCTGCCATGGTGGAAAGTAATTTTGTCCCTATGCTGAAGCAGTAGAAACTATTAGCATTCCTGCCTTGGTGCAAAGGAGGGAAGTCCTGAGAGGGAGAGGTGATAGGCCTATGGTTGGTTTTTGGATAGACTCATTCCAATTCAGAATGTGATCTAAAAAATGCTTCCAAAGAGACACACATGATACTATCTTATACTGAGTTGGATCACTGGTCCTTTAGCTCTGTGTGTACAGCTCTGACACAGTAGATGAAGCCAACTACAAATGGTCTGCCATAGGGGACCAAGCCAAGTAAGATCAGGGAGTGAGGGTACACATAACTCGAGTAGTAACTCTTAAATTTATAGGCAGAAATTCTGATCAATATGATACCTTTTAAAATGAACATATTGCTTTAAAATATTTTCTTGCATTCACATAGCTTACCTTCAGTCACACAGGGAAGATCCCTATGCTGTGCTAGACACTGTTGCCAAAGCATTTTTAAAAAGTCTGTATAGCCAATCAGATTTCTTGGGATCAATCAGAATTCCTGTAGGGCAAAATTCCCACCTGCCCCACCCATTTTCTAAAAACACATGGTGGGTACCAGGAAAAATGTCAGCAGATGCCATGGCATCTATAGGTACCACATTGGCAACCCCTGCTGTAGTATGATACAACACAGACTTTCTCTGTACTCCTGACTGCGTAGGGCACTGGGATATTTGGGAATTCAGGAGAGGTGCTGTGGGAATCAGAAAGATAGGGTCAGGAAGTAACATGAATGATGAATGTATGCCCTCAATGCTGTGATGCTGCCATGTATCTTTGCTTCAGGGAAAATAAGAGGGTGACACAAAAATGGGCTCATGTTCAGCCAAAGTCCAAAAGCATCTGTGCTCAATTGAACATGGCCTCAGAGAGGATCATAATTAGTGCTACACAGGAATGGATGTACATTTTTCTTGAAGGGGGGTAAAAGTACAAAATAACATCTTCCATAAATTATATACATTTATAAATTATATCTTTATATATAGGTATATAATCAACATCTGATATGACTTGATTTTCTGATACACTAAACACACTTCTAGTTTTAAATGAAAATGATAATCCTACCTTTACTAAGTAAGAATTAAAACAATTTTTCAAATGCTCACCCCTATGCTGCACCCTAGGCATGGAGGTTACCCCACAACCATCTATGGAAATACAGTGAACAGTCAGGGCAGACCTGGAAAACTCAATTCTGCTTGATTGCAAAAACAAGGAGAAAATTTCTCTCTACAATGCCCACCTAATAAAAACCTGAATAACCAGTCATCACAACCAGTGCATATGCTCTAAGTAGCTTAGCTTAATGGTGATATGAAAAGGGCCAACTGGAACAACTTTGTTTTACTAAATGCCACCAAAATTTCAGCATAGTCATCCCTTTCTACTAAATACATCCCATGTATCAAGGGAATTGGACCCAGGGGTCCAATTTTATAGCTTCCTGGAGAAGGTGCCCCAGCACCCTATCCCCAGGTAAAAGGCAAAAATTAGTCGATAATACTGATTAAAACAAATCAAACCAGTTTGTAGTACACAGTAGGAGTTCAAGGTCCACACCAGAATTTGTGTACTCTAAGCAAAGCCCAGGCAGGGACCTCCAAAGTACATTTAAAGTTTTAGAAGCCAGAATACACAATGAGCAGTTGATGGAAAATTTCTGTATGGGATAATGTGATTGGCTAAGAACTCTGCCAATCCCTCCCTGGAATCAGATGGTCTGGAAAACCTGCCTCTCTTTCTCTTTTTCAGGAAACATGAATAAATTGCAGGCAGATAACTGAGAATGATCTTCCTGATTAAATTCTGGAAGCTTTTTGCTGAACCAAATATAGTTGACACAACCAAGTTTTTGGAGGCAAGGCTGTTTAGTTGCAAACAAAAATTTTAGTTGCTGTAGTAATCTGATATCATGAATGCTTGTGTAAGAAACATAAATTTTAAAATGGTAAATAATGTAAATAAATTATTTTAGCTGCTCTTTTCTCTTAGATTTAATTTATATCAGTACATCTCATTATCAACATGGACTTATCTGTGGATATGTAAATCTGGAGATTGTTGCCATGGACAGATAACACATTTTTGCTTTAAGAAATTAATGTCTCCTCAGCGGTAATTACTAGGCAACACAATAATATTGCCATTCTACAATCCTTGGTTTCTATAAGTTAAAACAAGGGGAGTGGGAAGGGCCCTTTCCAGGACTTTAAATACTTGTTCTGGCCTTTGAGAAAGGACATAGCAGGGCCAGGTCCACCAGCAACCATGAGAGTTACTACTACATGATTTGAATGTCTCACCCAGGACTGGCTGCCTGCTATCACTCAATAGTATCCACTCAACAAAAGCCAACATAGTGTAGTGGTTAGAGTTTCAGACTGTGTTCTGGGAGTCCTTGTTCAAATCTCCACTCTGGTATGGAAGCTCACTGTGTGACCTTGGATCACGCACTCTCAGCCTAAATTATCTCACAAGGTTATCGTAAGGATAATGACCTAAACTAATTGGGGTCCTCCTTGGGAAGAAAACTGTGGGCTCAGCCTGCCGAGCACAATCTCTCAGCCCTGCCTGGTAGCTGGGCTGGCACTTCACAACTGGGCCAGATCTTTTTGAGGGGGAGAGATTGCCAGAGGGAGAAAAAGGGGAAAGTTGAAGACAGGAGTGGAGATAAAGTTTGGTTAGCTTGCAGGTTTAGGGAAGGCAAGGAAGCAGGAAAAGAGAGAAGTTATGGGGTTAGGGGGTTTTGCCCTTTCCCCATTCCTTTCTCACCCAGCCCGTTTTTTGCCCTTTCCCCATTCTTTGCTTGCCCAGGCCGTTCCCCCCCCCCTTTTGCCCTTTCCCGATTCCTTGTTAGCCCAGCCCGTTTTTGCCCTTTCCCCATTCCTTGCTTGCACAGCCTGTTTTTTGCTTTTTTGCATTCATTGCTTTGTATAAATTACTCTGTGTAAATGATACACTGCTCAAATGAAGTGAATAATCCAATTAATTGTAGAGACTACTGAAGTACAGTCGACCCTGTACCTTACACTTTTATTTTGACAGTCCCTCTCCCAAAACAAAGCACATCTCCACTGAAGCATCCTCTTCCTACCCCTTCCAATATTTAAATGTATCAGTTTTATTGAGGCTATTATTCTGAATGTTAAATAGCATAGATTTTTTAAAAGTCCTTTTACTAAATTAAAATTTAACCTTTGATCCCTTTCACTTGGCTGTATTCATCTATGGAAAGGGGATCCAGATTTCTATCTTCCCATCAGACGTTTGAGACATTTATTCACGAAAAGGGATGCAATTTCAGTTAAATTCTGTTTTCTGAATTTGCATAGAAAAACTGAATTGCTGTTGTACAGATATTTATTTTAATACACAACTGGTTTAATTGTTCAACAGCTCAGGGAAAAAGAAAAGTCTAGTTTGGCTCTTATTGTATATGACTTGGAGCATTATTCTTAGCATATATCTCATTAGTTCGTGACTGCGTAATGTACGAGTATGTGTTTGTGAGAAAGTATCTTCCAATAAAGTTCCCAAACCCACTGTTGTAAAGGCTAGACATAATTTATAAAGATATTTGTGACATACCTTCTTACTACACTCATTCAGATAGAAAAGCAAAATTGTGTAGCTCAAAGATATGTTTGTCTGGCAAGTTGGAGGACTGAGATGCCTAGTCACACAATGAACAATGAAATTTGGTCAGGGAAAGACAATTTAAAATCTTAGAGGTGAACATAAAGCTTTGTCAAGTTTACAGAACCTCTGCTACTGGATGGTTATTTCTACCACAACACTTGCTAGCTTTTGTAAATTATTTAAACTGAATGAGCCATTTTGTTTCCCTGTTGGTCCACTGAAAAAATTGAGGGCAACCCTGATAACTTTATGTGCCATAAATGTGCCTTCTGTACTCAAAAGATTACTCTGAAAAGCAGATCTTATGTTAGAAAGGAAATACAAGATGCAAGAGAAGCATCATTGACTGCCAAGCTCCATGACCCCCTTTGAAGAACTTCTTGGCATCTTGCAAGCACTGGAAATGAAATCACTATTCATTTCATTAAATTTCTTCTGTTTCTTGTGAGTGGAGATAAATGTGGTAATAACCTAGAGTGCTGGAATATATTGCCAATTGCAATGAGTCATTGCATTTTTCCCTAGCAGTAATATAGCTGGTAAGAGGATAGTTGGTTTGAAGAATACATAGAAAAGATTAGCAAAGGCATAGATATGTGTGTCAGGGTAGGTTTTCTGTATTATTCAGAAGTTTTTATGTACCGAACAGTAAAACTGCATCAAAGATAGATAAAACACTTAATACATATAAAAGTACTTAAATTCTGAGGAGTTAATTCCTATCTTGTAAATGTTTGAAGTAGTTTTCATTTCAGGGGAAAATTGTGAAAGCGAGGGTGTATAATAGTGACAATGACCATGTTTTCCCAAAGCAGCAAAAATGATCTCCCTTCTTCCTCCTAATGTCTATTAAGTTATGGTCTAACTTCATGGATAACTTTGAGGAGATAAATGTGCTCTGTGGAGGCATCTGGGTTTTTTCAGGCATCTGGGTTTTTCTTTTTTTGCAGCCTCCCCATGCTGCATGGAAGCCCTCTGGAGGCAATGTGGTGGCACAGGATCAATGGCTCCCTCAGTAACTGTAAATCTACTTTCTCACAGGAAATATCCATGCAGGGAAGAACCTAGTCCTAGTAGATATTGTTTCTGATTATGCTTTAGTTAGGTTTTGCTTTAGTTAGATCTTGGCTCCTTAAGTTGTTTCTGGTGTTTTGAAATTGATCATTGTATGTAGTGAAATTTTTTGTGATGTTTCCAGAGAGAGAGAGAGAGAGAGAGAGAGTGAGAGAGAGAGAGAGAGCATTATGCCCTTTAGAAATATATTTCTAAAAATCCAGTGCAATGTCATACATTTTGCCTGGTATTCCTTTGGTAGAAGCCCTTTTTCCACAGAATATAAGATGAAAAGTCTAATAAAATATTTAAATCTGTTTATGATCTTGAATCCAACTTCTTCCATCTTTCTCAAATCAGCTTTTAATTGGCTATGTGTAGAGTGAGCATTCCTGACATATCAGATGTATATAGTTCTTGTGAGTATAAATTACACTTGAGGGACTGAATCCAAAAGATTCAGAAATTTAGGAAGCAGAATGAATGAGTCAAATGACCATTTTAAGGAACATAGAACAAATGTAGGCTGCTAGTTATAGACACTGAGCGCCTAGAAAAATTGTGAAAGGTGGAAAATGAGGTAATAGGTTGATAGATCTGCTCAGTGGTGGGATTCAAATAATTTAACAACTGGTTGTTTACAAGCACCATTTTAACAACCGGTTCTGCTGAAGTGGTGCAAACCTACTGAATCCCACCTCTGGATCTGCTACTGCTGGGGTGAAGAAATGTTGCTGCAGGTCATATCATGATGGCAGATGTCTAAAGTACTGAAGGGAGCTAAATGAATAGGGCTTGATCTTGTCAGGAAAGGTTGTACCCACACAAATGGCAAATGAACCTGCCATATTTATTCCAAATTTATGATGGAGAATCTTCTGCTCTTGGATACCAGTGTGATTGCCTGGCGGGGGATGGCCTACTGAAGTGACAACATGAAACGAAAAGGGATCATGGGGAAACTGTAATAGCAAAATTTGAAAGAGGAAGCTAGAATAGCATTTAGTGATTGATCATGTAGGCTTTAAGTGGCTATTTTCACAGTTTTGAGCACATATTAGATTCTGCTAGAATCCATATAAAACTCATGTATATACAGATAGAAGAAAAATGGTATGTTTAGAACAGGGGTAGGGAACCTGTGGCTCTCCAGATGTTCAGGAACTACAATTCCCATCAGCCCCTACCAGCATGGCCAATTGGCCATGCTGACAGAGGCTGATGGGAATTGTAGTTCCTGAACATCTGGAGAGCCGCAGGTTCCCTACCCCTGGTTTAGAACATGTAAAAGCATGTTACGAAAACCATTTGTTTTTGCTCTTTTCATCCTTTATAATCCAGGGCATAAGATATCTAATGAAGACTATTCATGATAAAATGCTGCAGGCTGATAGAGAAGAACTCACCATGATTTGTGAAGCAGATACTGTTTTGAACTCCTATAGAGCATACTAACAATGTTGAACCCATGGAAAACAGCAAAAAATGAGCCAACCTCCAAATCACAAGCTAGAATTAATCCAAAAGAAAAAAGAGGGCAGAAATCCTTCAAACAGACAGACCAAAGTACAGAAGGATGTGAACTACAAGCAGAAGGAAATGTGCAATAAACCACTTTGACCCCACTAATTAAAATGACTTTAAAAATACTCAAACAAGTGGGACTGATGCAGGGGCGTTAACGAGGCAAACTGTACCCCTTGGCAAAACCTGAGTTGGATGCCACCGCCGCTGCCCTCCGCCCCCATGGGCGGCTACTCCACCATGACCAAAAAAAATTTTTGCACCACGTCATTGGTGCCTGCAGGGGGTGCATTTTTAGACACATCAGCACCTAAATTTCAGGGTATCATCAGGAGACTGCCCTTATGCTACCTCCCATGTTTGGTGAAGTTTGGTTCAAGGAGTCCAAAGTTATGGACTCCCAAAGGGGTGCCCCATCCCCCATTGTTTCCATTGGGAGCTAATAGGACATGGGGGCTACAGTTTTGAGGGACCATAACTTTGGCCCCCATGAACCAAACTGCACCAAACCCGGGGGGTATCATCAGGGCAGTCTCCTGATGAGACCCTGAAAGTTTTGAGACTGTGCCTTCGGAAATGTGCCCCCCCTAGCCTGCAACCCCCATTGACAGCAATGCAGAAAACTCAATGCAGAACAAAGATTCTTGGGCAAATTTCTGGGATGTTCCTGCAGGGGGTGCATCTTTTGACATATCAGCACCAACATTTCAGGGTATCATCTGGAGACTGTCATAAAGGCACCTCCCAAGTTTGGTGCAGTTTGGTTTAGGGGGTCCAAAGTTATGGACCCTCAAAGGGGTGCCCCATCCCCCATTCTTTGCTAAGGGTGGCAGGCGGCAGCGCAGCCTTCGCACAGGCTGTGCCGTACCTGAAAGCTTACCTCGTCCCCTGGCCTCCGGCTTGTCGCAGAGGCCAGGGGACATGCCCCCACAGGCTGGAGCGACGGCTCTAGAGTCGCAGGCCAGGGGGTGTGTTTCCTGGCCTCTGCGACGAGCCAGAAGCCAGGAGATGAGGTAAGCTTTCAGGGATGGTGCGGGGGACATGGCGCATTCCATCTGCTGCCGTTCGCATGGCAGCGGTTGGAAGCCGCTGTTTCCAGAAAACCTCGCTCAGGGAGCGAGGTTGGGAAACAGCAGCTTCGCATTGCTGGGGGGGAGCGAGGGCGGTGCTGCTGTGATGCAGCAGCGCCCCCCATGCGAACAGCTCCCTAGGGACAGCGTTTTTGCCGTCCCTAGGGCGCTGTTTTTGGCCCGTGCGGAAAGGGCTAATGTTTCAATAATAGTTACAAATAGTTCTTCTTTAAGCATTACATCCATTTGTACCAAGAACCCAACCAACTTTGCTAATGATATAGCTTAGGGCTGCATTTCCTTCCTTTAAAAGTAAACCTGTTATTTGAAATATAGCCCCCAAATCTAGGCATGTTCTTGCTGATAGGCTGAATAAGAACTCTAACCTCTGTAGTCACATCAAAGAAAAGTAGGTCAGAGTTAAACAAATTTTTAAAGTAACATTAGTATCAAGACAAGTTCATAAACTAAAAACTCTGAAGTGTTTTGAGACTGTAGATTTCACCGAGGTCTTTGCTGTGCTGATACATATCTGTCTAATATAATTTTCATATAGCATAGGCTGAGGTATATTCTGCATATGAGTGCATTCAAGAGTTTAACTACATTATGGTATGAAAAAAGCCTATTTCATTTGTGATTCCATAGAGATATCTTTAAATGATGAAAAATAGCTCTATTTTCATAGTGATATAAATCTGAGAGTTTCTACCAGACTCCTTTTCAAATGTTCAGCATTGCTTTCATAGTGAATATTGATATATAGGAAAATGACACAGAGAGTAAGAATAATAAGAACTAATCTTTATTTCATTTTTGAACAGAGGAAAAATGCTGCTTGAAGGTAAATGTGACCTTTTGAAATATAGCATTTTAATGAGAGTATGGGAATAATCTTTACGAAGTTTTTAAGGAATCCTGTTAGAAGCAACAGCCCCAGACTCACCTGGAGCTGCATTTGTGTACTAGGACCAGGGACAGTCAGAGGGAGGCTGATCGTGCCAGTGCTGTGTTTACAGTGTGTGCCCTGAAAGAGTAGTGGTCCTGCAGCCTAGATGGCAATAGGTGGCCTGGAAGGCACATGGAGCCCAGACAAGTCCATATGCATCTTGGAGGCAGCAGGCAGTGCAGAACTGAATTCTAGGTTTGTCTCAGCTAAACCTAGCTTTAAATTTGGCACTGCTGCTTCCCCCAAAGCCCTCATGTGTCTCAGAGGTGGCAGGCAGTGGCAAGCTGAATGATGGGCTTGGCCTGGCCAGGCCCAACATAAAGGGTCTGTGCCACTGCTGCCTCTGCAGTCTATGTGGCTCACGGAGGTGGCAGGAAGCACAGCTGAACACTAGGTTTGGCTGAGCTGACCACAGTTTTCAGCTTAGCCCTGCCTGCTACCTCTGAGATCAATATGGATTTCTGAGGCAACTGGGATTTTTTTGGATTTGGGTTAAGTAGGCCTGGAAATTTTCAAATATCTGAAAAAACTCAAATCCACTGATACCATAAAGGAATTCAGCTTTTTTAAAAATCAGAAATTTCTGAGTCTGTTAAACTTGATCCTGAAAAATACCAAACCCCACCCAAAAAATGCTGCACACCACTGGAATAGATATCTTTTCAACAATGGGAAACTCTATGGTTGAAAGCATAAAAGTTACAGCCAGCCAAATATTAAGAAAAAATTAGAACAAGTTGTTTTATGGGTGTTATATCACTCCAGAGGATATCAAGAAGATGGTCAAGAACTGCAAAGGGAAATGTTGAAAATGTAAAGAAGTGGACAGTACCACATGGTTGACATGTACTTTTTTTTAAAAAAAATGGAAAAATACTTGCAGAAATTCAGAAAATGTTTAAAAATTAAATTTGTTATGAACACCAAAAGTATGTTATTAGGCATTTTGCCAAAAACATTCCAAAAATCTTAGAACTGTTTCACGATATGATAACAGTGGCTATATGTAAAGCAGAAGAATGTAAAGCAGAAGAATATCTTAGCTGAGAGGATTGGGAAAGCAAACAAGCTAAATATGCAGTTATGGCAAAATTAATGAACTTTGTAAATAAGTGACCAATCAAAGAATTTCAAGATAAACAGAAAGCATATTATTTATATTATCCTTAAAAATTAGGTTGTTGAAATGTTGTACATAAACTATTAATAATCCTCAAGACAGGCTAAATATTGTGTCTAAAGAACACATAAAATATTTGAATATATTATGAATGGAAGATAATTTGTGTGTTCCATATGTGATAATTATTTTTATAAAGTTATAATAGTAATCACTCAGTCTTTCAGTGCAATCCTATGAAGGGGAAGTTGCATTGCAGCTGGGGACAACACAACCACAGCACAGCTGTGCCATCTGCTAAAGGCATGATGCACTACAGCCAGGAAGTTGACAGCAATGCTGCCCATCCCTATGAAAGTGGCATTTGTTGGTCAATGGGCTGTCACCAATTTTGCTAGCATAATGGTAGGCAAATGTGGGTATTTCTAGGCAGAAAAGGATCAGGCAGCCAACTAAAGATGGCCATGCCCTGTGAATGCCCCCTTCAGTGTTGACATGGGTTTCTGCACCAGAAGAGCACTGCTGCCATCACTGTTCTGGCAGCCTGGTGTTACTCTGTTGTGTGACTCCTCAGCACCAGTGTAAGTGCACTTATGCTGGTGCAAGTGGCATTTATGCTGGTGCCAGGCTCATGCTGCCTCCTAAGCAATTTCAGCTCCCCTCCAAGGACTGCCCTGTTTTTAATCAATTTAATCTATTTGAATTTATAACGTTATCTAATATTATTATCAGTTTGATCATGTATATTATTAGGATAAGCGTTATTTCATGTTACTATTATGTAATTCATTGTTGGTAATAACAGCTATTATAATTAAGTGTATATTGTTTATTAGATTATTGTGTATAATATCATATGCATAATTTCCTTTCTTCTTAGTCTTCCATTACAGTTATAATATTTGTGGTGATTCTTTTTTTCTTATATTTTTCCTATATTCATAATAAAAATAAGTTTAAAAATAGTCTGTTTTGCAGTTTATTTAGTGGGACCAATACTTTTGCCACGTTTAGCAAAAATCTGCTCAATTAGTATACCAAGTCCAAAACACATTGCAGTTCTGTAATGTAATGTTCTTTTTCAGTATAACTGCATATCATAGTGCTATTCATAAACACCGATACACCTTTCAGGTGTTAAAACAATTCCATCATTTTCCTTTCAAAGAATTCCAGAGTGCTAAAATCTCTAAAACAGCATCTGTGGAAAAAGTATCCCCCAAACAGCATAATGAACACGATTAATTTACTATTGGCTGGATCCAACCAGCAGCATACACTGGGAGCACCCAGCAAGAAAAACATGTGAAATTTTGCTAGTCATGGGAGGATATCATCCATACTGGAAAGAATGTATTTCTCTCTTTTTACTGTTCCATTCCATTGTTTCGCGTTTACACAGGTATGTACAGTGCAATTCTTTTTGTTTTGTTTGTTTTGGTGCTGGCACACCAGTCTGAAGGTTCTGTTAATCAGTTATGTAACCCTACATTTGACCATTTTACCCAGTCTGGCTTTTACTTTCAGAAGTACGTAAAAATATTCCTCTGGCGGTGCAAACAGAATAGGGTACAGTTCCTTCTTTCAGCCTTATATGTTTTGCTGCAGTATTCAAGGTTCCTCTATTGTTATGAGGCTCCACAGAGTGTTCTTCTAGGTGGCACTCCAAGTCCATCGTAATGGGGGCATCATAGCTCTGTATGATTTTAGTCTGGGCACACAGTGCATATATTCTAAACTCATAACCTTTCCCTTTTATTTATTTATTTATTTATTATTAAATTTATACACCGCCCTCCCTCTAAGGGCTCAGGGCGGTTTACAACATAAAAGATAATACACTTTAAAATACAATATGTAATCATAAAAATAAACAACAGCAGCAGCTCAGAAAATAGATGGCATCCAATAATCAAAAACTCCCTCTAAAAGGGAACAACAAAGCCCCAGATTGTTAAATTAAAAAGGGGGGGAGGGGAGGAAGAGGGGGCACCAATCAGTGGCTGGTCTCTCCAAAAGCCCGGCGGAAAAGCTCAGTCTTACAGGCCCTGCAGAATTCATTAAGGTCCCGCAGGGCCCGGACAGCTGGAGGGAGAGCATTCCACCAGGCAGGGGCCAGGGCTGTAAAGGCCCTGGCCCGAGTGGAGGCCAGCCGCATCATGGAGGGGCTGACCGCAGAGGCCGAGATGGGACATATGGGGCCAGACGGTCCCGCAGGTACGAGGGTCCCAGACCGCGTAAGGCCTTAAAGGTTAAAACCAGAACCTTGTAGACGATCTGGAATTCAACCGGAAGCCAGTGCAAGCGGCGCAGCACAGGTAGGATATGATCTCTAGTAGCACTACCTGTAAGCAGACGAGCCGCCGCATGCTGGACCAGTTTAAGTTTCCGGATCAGCCGCAAGGGAAGGCCCGCGTAGAGCGAGTTGCAATAGTCCAATCTGGAGGTGACCGTTGCATGGATCACAGTGGCCAGATCCGCGTGGGAGAGGAAGGGGGCCAGACGCCGGGGCTGACGTAGATGGAAGAACGCAACCCGGGTTACATGGGCCACCTGGGTCTCCATTGAAAGAGACAAATCCAGGTGGACCCCCAGGCTGCGAACGGAAGGGGTCGGTGCCAATGTGACCCCCTCCCACACCGGCGGCTGAAATTCCCCCGCCCCCCCCCAACCCGGCCCAGCCAGAGGATATCCGTCTTCGTGGGATTCAGTTTCAACCTGCTCTGTTTCAACCAACCAGCAACCGCCTCCAAACAATGCTGGAGAGCTGCAGGGGCGGTGGCTGTTCCCCCCTCCATCGACAGAATGAGCTGAGTGTCATCAGCATATTGATGGCACACCAGCCCAAAGCTCCGTACCAGCTGAGCAAGGGGTTGAATTGATTATGAGCCTGGAAATATCCTCCACAATTGCATTTTCCAGGGCTGGATGTCTGCTGGAGGCTTGGTAGATTATTGAAACATCGATAGACTCTGCAGTGAAACTGCCCATGGGTCACAATGATCATTAAAATATCTAAGTTGTCCCAGAAATAGTCGATTATTGGAATTGTACCACTTTTTGCATTTTTGAGTATGACAGACTGTTGCAAAGTGTCCTGTTTTCTTACATTTGTGGAACTCTGTAAATGCCCTTTTCTATAGCAGCTATATCTAGTGTTCTGCTTCTGAGTGCTGAATGGTTGATCGGTGCTGGTGACTCTGGGCTGATTGTGGCCATCTCTTCATCCCTTCAGAATGTTTAAAGAACGATGGATTTTTTGGAAGGGGGGCTATCTATTGTAGCCTTTTAAACTCTACTTTCACTTGTAGTCATCTTATGCCTCAGTCAGGGCTACCAAGGTGCAGTGAGGGGACTGGGAGGATAAAATTCCTGAAGCCCAAGTCCATAGTAGGGCCTCTGAAAGCAACCATCCTGTTGCATTTAGAATGCATCCCAATGTATTTTACTTCTCATGCAGTTTTGCATTGCAACCACTAGGAGCACAGGGAAAGCAGAGAACAGCAGCAGTTCTGCTTTCTGCTCTGGCCTCTGTCTGCAAAGGAGGCAAACATCCTGCTAAACTAGGGTCGCCAGCGCTGGTTGAGAAACATATAGATATTGTGGAGGAGGAGCCTGAGGAAGGCAAGGTTTGATGCAGGGAGGGATTTCAGTGGGGTATAATGCAATAAATTCCACCTTTCAAAGCAGCCATTTTCAGGAGGTGAATTGACCTCTATCTCCTGGAGATCTGTTGTAATAGAAGGAGATCTCCAGTCACCACCTAGAGCTTGGCAACCCTAAACTAAACCCATCTATCATGCCAGCATTGGAGCAAGGCAAGAGCAGCCTGCATAGCTTATTGTCACTACAGTTATTGTCAGGCTGCACCCCCTAACAAGGTTGTTGTTTCCACCAGTCTGTTTCTCCAGCAGTCTGTCACTGCCACTCAGCTCTATAGTTTTATCTGTTTTTTGTCAGTGTTGTAGAAAATAAAACAGTCTTTCCAGTTGCACCTCTTGGTGAGAGATAATAGGATTAAAGCCAAAACCTATGCTGGAACACTCTTATCCAAGCAATTGCTCAAAATGATTCTAGGAAGTTTTGGATGATAATTTCCAGTGATTTTCATCCATTAAGTGACCATATAGCTTGTATCCCAAGTTCAGTTAGCACCAATATTACTCTGAACATGTAACAACCTTTCCTCTTTTCTTAATTTTCTTCTTTTCCACACTTTTATGGTCCTTAATTTTGCTCTCTTCCTTCCATGATATTCCTTCATTTTTAGCTTCCCACTTCTAAGCCTTCTGTTTATTTGTCAGTGTTTACAATTCAGTCCAGAGCCCTGTCACCTCCAGAGAGCTTTTGGGCGGTGCAGGGAGGCAACCCCCCACCCCAATCCTCCCCACAACTGAAAAGTTCTCCGTTGGGCTCAATGGGCTTACATCACCCAAAAGGTGATGCCAAAGTCCAAGAAGGCAAAGCCAGGGTGGAAGCCGACTAACATAGACTCCATCCCTGGCCACATCTCTGGAATGCCTCTATGATGCCAGCACAGCTGGTGAGGATGCAGGAGTGCTGATGTGTTGCTTTGTGCCACCTCTGGCTGTTGTAAAGGGCCACAGAAGTCACCCACCAACAAATTTGCCCCTCCACAGGTTAATGGCCCAGGGTGGGCAAAGCTGCCGGCACAAAGTCCAATTGCCTCAACAACTCCCTTCACCCCCACTCCTGCCTCTGGATTGGGCCATTGGTCTCAACTTCTCTTTCCTGGTTGGCTACTTAAAATGAACTTAATAGCAGTAAAACAACAAACCCTTGTAAATATTATGAACCAGAGGGAGTTAATATTTCCCAGTGAGCTTTTCAAGTAGTAAAAGGATGCTCTGTCCCCTGCCCTTTGAGGAGGCAGCCAGGTCAGGGTTGCTTAGGTTGTTTGCTAAAGGGTAGTGAGATCAGTAGCACATAGATCACAGGGTAGTGGGTTAGAGCACAAAGGTCAGTCAGCAACTGAGAACCTATCTCAAGGCTGATCTCTCATCTCTGCTTTTAGATGCTCCTCCTTTTAGTTCTCCCTCCCCTCCCTTGCATGCTACCCCTCACCCTTCCCCTCCCTCCCTTCCCTCTCCCTCCACTAGGGTGGGTGGCGCCGTGGGCCATGTTCAGATACTGGGCCCCCTCCCTCCCCTCCCTTGCATGCCACCCCTCCCTATCTTCCCTCCTTCCCCTTCCCTTGCATGCCACCCCTCCCCCTCTCTCCCCTCCCCCTCCTCTGCTACGGTGGGTGGTCCATGTCTATCACTATCAAGGAGTTCCAATTATATGTTCAGCAATGTTCTTTCTTTCAAGTGCCATGAAGTCACCACTCAGAGGTAGCAGCTGAGCACTTGTTATCTAATGGGGAAATTTTAATAAGACCTCTGGATCTAACAACCCCAAGTTCCAATATGCAGCCCAGAATTTAGTAAGCTCTAAAATAGTCTACAGGCCATTATAATTAAGATTTGGACCCAGTTTTACATGTTTGTGGCACATATGCCTATGATAGAAATGAAGAGTTGCTGCAGTATTGAAATAAATATTCCATTTGCCACCATGCCATGGTGCAGATGTCAGTTTAGCCAGGGATGTAGCTACAGAAAATGGTGCATAGGGCAAGCTCTCAAACTGTGCCCCTCAGCCTCTTGCAATCTGGATGTTATGCCCGTATGTATACACCCCATCACACTGACTGCTCATATTTAACTTATTGAACACCTGTACACCCCCAAATCTTGTTCTGTCACAACTATTCCAGTTGCTTATCCTCAATCCAGAGAGAAAGGAGAGAGAGAAAGAAAGGGAGAGAAAGAAGCAGGGGGGAGGGGGAGAAAGGGTGAAAGAGAGAGAAATGGGGAAAAGAGAGAAAAGGGGGAAAGAGAGAGAAGGGGAGAGAGAAAAGGAAAAGAGGAAGAGAGAAAGGGGGAAGAAAGAGAAAGGGGAACGAAAAAGGGGGAAAGGGAAAGAAAGGGGAGAGAGGGAAAGGAGAGAGAGAAATGATGGAAAAGAGCAAGAAGGAGGAGAGAGAGAAAGAGGAAGAAAGAAGCCTCAGAAAGAGAGAAAAAAGAAAGAGAAAGGGGAAAGAGAGACAGTGGAGGCTGTGGTGGCGTGAAGGAAGGTCACCCATGTCCCTCCTCCAAGCAGCAAAAAAAGCCTCTCACTGTTTTAAAATTATGATTAAGTTACTTTCAGGTGAGCAGCATTGCAGCTGGGAGGAGACTGGAGGTGGTGACAGGACAAGGTAACAGCACCCTCCCGGGCCTGTCTCCACCCACAGTTTCCTCCAAGCCACAGTGTTGCTCGCCTGAAAGTAAGTTAATTTTAAATCAACCGGATTACTTTTTAGGCCATGGCAGCAGGGGGGAGTGTGGGCCACTTTTCTTCTTTCTGCCCACCACAAAAGCCTCTGGTTGCTTTAAACATCTCTCCATTCAAGCATTACTTTTTCAGTCTAACAAACTAGTGCATTAGTTGCAGCTCTTATACAGTGACTTCAGTACAATACGTACAATGATCCTTTGGGAAAATACACTATCTACAATCCAATGTGCTGCTATGCTTACTTAATTCCTTTGGTTTCAGGGCAATTTAAAGGCATGTAACTATGCACAGTATTGCTGCCTCTGTAAATTATTTCACCCTGGGAACTGCGTGTTTCTTCACAAAGGCTCCAGTATTTCAATCAGGCAATTCTGAAGAAACACCTTTTACCCTGACTATTGAAAATGCACACAAATGCTTCTATCATTCACTGATGGTTAGCAAAAGCCTCAAACCTTTCATGAAACACAGCATCATGAACATCTAGCGCCTTCTGGCCTGCATATGGATATTGTTAACTGGAAAATTATATATGATTTGTTTGCTCGGTCTGTGTTTGAAAGATTGATTCCCCTCCCCCAACCATTCTTTAGACATCTGAGCAACCATGCATAAATCAAAGGGTGGGGGGGGGTTCAGTGTTCTCTCTCCTGTGGTGAAATGTAAAAAGAATAATAAACTCAGGATATAATAGCGTGGAAAGGTGTTCTGCAGAAACAGGGAATAGAGAAGATATAATAGTTATTAGAGGATACCTTTGACATTAAATAGAAGACCAGGATCCAGAAAACCAAGATCTGACTGACGAAATCAGATCAGACAAGTGTGTGCGAGGATTTGCAAGCCCATGTGCAAGCTGAGTGCACGATTAGATTAATTGTGCAGATGGACCTCTACACTCACATTCAAAAAAGTCATCTTTAAAAATGGTTGAGTTTTTCTCGTACAAACTACTTGAGTAACCTGCTTTCAGATAAGGAAACTTGATAATACATAAACCCTTGAGTTGAATATATGAATGCAAACAATCTTCATGGTGCGGTAATATGCCCTAAAGTAGTTTTCCAGGATTCCAAAACCTATTGAAGGCATACCATCATCATTGTGTTATCAGTACAAAAAGAAAACAGCTACCAACCATATTGATGTAGTGAAATCAGAAGAGGGTGATATTGCAATGGTCTAATGCTATCAATTTCTTTTTGTTTTAGCCAACTATACCTAAGATATACATGAAGCTCTAAAACAGCAGAATTTGTTTCCTACTGGAGCATACAAATGGTGGCCCATCTTGACTTTTGATAGTGCAGGAGCTGTCTTTGCCTTCTCTCCCCTTTCAAATAAGGAAAGTACTGATCCTGAAGGCAAGCATAGTGTCATGTTGCCTGACCAATCAGGTGCTTTGTCAGAGCATGACTAGAAATATATGTGTTGCTTCATTTGTGGCACTTGACATATGGAGCTGCTGTCCACCAAGGGGAAATAGTGGTAGATGAGAAGCTCCTCATGGCATGCCTTTGGGTATGAAGCTAGGAAAACCTAGGGGCAAATCTGATCTGGGCTTTGAGATAATGTGAGATTGCCTGTAAAACTGTGTACTGGTTTTAGCCCAGTAGATAGGTAACCTGCACTCATGGGCGGGGAGTAACAGATCAGCTGTTATTTAATAAACCCAACTAAGCCTAGTTCTTGCATGTAGCAATTATGGGGATGACTGAGCAATGCTGTTGACCTGGAAATACCAGCAACTGTTCAGATTTTTTTCTGACAAAATATCTTCTCCAGCACTAATGCCAAAAATCTGTAACTTAGATCAGATAAAACTCACATTCTGCCACTGAATTATTGGTCTTCATACCTGTAAAGTAGGAAGCCTTGGTTGCGATTAATAATTTATCCAGCAGTGTATGGTGCTTGTGGTGGCGAAACCTCTTCATAAACAACATGTGTCAGACTGGAAGGAGGGGGGACAATAGCGTCAGATATAGGCAAAAAGTGTGAAAGATGGGAGAAGTCAGTGGCAAGAAAGAGACAGAGAGTCAGTGAAAGAGACAGAGAAGTATGATAGTGTGAAAAAGGACAAATGGGTGGCTATGCATGACACATACTGCAAGACAGGGCAGAGATAGATGAGATAAAAGTGGGGGAGATGGATGAGCAAGAGAGATGTCATGACTACATTAGGGACTGAGGGAAAGACCCAAACCAACACACAGGAAGAGTGATCTAGTTATTAAGGCCCAACTTAAATGCAGTGCTGGCAGAAAGATTAATTTAGTCTTGCATGCACCCTTTGTCTTGTTTAACAGGAGCTTCTGAGTGTGCAACATTACTGTTCCATCACAATGCCTCCCTGGGCTATCTGATTTGGTAACATTACCCATGTGCAGTGACTGAACATCCAGTTTAAATGAGATGCTGAGAGCATGCAGTATCATTCCAACATCCCATTTAAATTAGACCTATGTAGCTTGCAGGAAGGGCAATATACATTTGGGGCTTACCAATCAAAATCCTGGTTGCTGACCATCACTTTCTTCTTTTTCACTAAGAAGCTGGTCATAAGAAAAAGAACAAAAGCGGTAGGAAAGGTCCACGGCTAGCTGCAAATTCTGATTGTAACTGATTTGGCTCTTCCCAATTGAAGCTGATTGGAAGCTTAGTGTGAAGCGCTCTTGCTTGTCTGCTGCCTCCTGCTCAGTTCTCCCCCCACCCCTTGTTGCAGGGAAGTCCAGGTCAGAAGGGTAGAGGCTGGCTTCAGAATGAGCAGGAGAGAAGGCACCGACCTAACTCTCCTTATTCCTGGCAGGAAGGTTCCCCAGGCTGAATGGGAATCTCCACTGCCTGCTTCCTCCCCAGCCAAGCCTCTCCCAACTGCCTTTGTGGAGGTTGCTCCACCTTCCCACTTTCCCTCCCCAGCCACCCAACCCCTCAGGCCTGCCTCTGAGCCTTTCCCCCAGGGTTCCCTTTGGCTGCCTGACACATCCCCAACCCCCTTTCCACTGTCAGATGCTGAAGCCTGCTTGTCAGTCTCCACCACACTTCTCCCTGTCTCGACTCCTTGTGCCTTGCCTTTTGCCTAGATGTCTTGACTGCACTGATGTCTTGACTGCACTGAGGGTCTAGCTCACAGGTGTCAAACTCACGGCCCTCCAGATGTTACGGACTACAGTTCCCATCATCCTCTGCCAGCATGATGCTGGCAGGGGATGATGGGAACTGTAGTCCATAACATCTGGAGGGCTGCGAGTTTGACACCTATAGTCTAGCTGCTGCTCTGGCTGCTCACCACTGGCCTGTTCCCTGTCTCCATCTCCAGGGTCTCCTGGCCCGGCATCACTGCCCTGATGGACGGTCCTCCCAGAGGCCCATTGTCAGCCTGGTAAGGTAGACTGGGGTTATCGGGTCCTAGGGTGGACTGTGGTAAAATTTAGTAAAATTTGCATTCATTAGTAAGGTTGGCAGTCACTAGTGATGTCTGCTGTTTAAAGGAAGGGACAAAGAGCAAAGTAAAGCATGAAACAAAATTTTGTGAACACATTTCTCACACATCATCCCTTGAAGCACAATCCAATCGTTGGCAAGCGCTATGGCAGCTGGAGGCAGCATGGCAAAGGTAGTGCTGGGCTGCCTCCAAGGGGGCTTCAGGCAGCACAGAAGGGAGGGAAATTAAAAATCCCTCCATTCCTTAAATTGACAAATTGGTGATAATAGCTTATGCCACACTTTTGTGTAGAATAAGTCTGAAGGTCCAGGGACCAGCATTACAAGGCTAGACAGGGAAGCTGACTCACATCAGCTCCACTCCCAGGAACAATCTGGTCTACCCCTCTGTGTGCTGGTGTCTGAGTGGATGCCAGCATTGTTCTATGGTGTCCCCGAATTCTGGTTTTTGTCACCAGGAATTTGAAGAGTTGCTGGTCCCAGCACTTCCATTACCTCCACCACCAGGAGTGCCCCTTATGCCAGTGGAGGGGAAAAACACATTGGAATGATCCTCTACCACTTCAAATGTGCATCAGCCCCCCCCCCCCCGCCCCGCATTTGGATTGGGCTGCCCAACTCATGATTTTTTACATTACGCCATCTTAAAGATAAGTATCTAATCACAAGTGAAACTAGGAAATGAGAAAAATGGTTCACTTAATGATACAAACCCCCCTCCCAAAAAAAATTCTGGTATGAATTATTGAGAAAGTAACTCTTGGCCAAACTCTTTACATTATGGTAATATAAAGGAAAATGTGAATTGTCTCAGGAAGGATGGGGGAGGATACAATGAAACTGGTGAAAATATTCATGGTCATAACTGCATCACATAAAATCTATCTGGCATACAGATGACTGAGATTATTAACTTTGCATTTCAAATGAAGGACAAGATTCTAATCATCATGGCTTTGGGAAAAGCATTCATAAGATATGGGCAGCGCATGCTACAGACTCAAAATCTGAGTATGAGGGAAGGCACAGGCCACTGGGGTCTCTACTAAGAAAAACCTTCAGCCTGAGAGACCTTGAATGGTATCTGATGCTGTACACACACCATGGTTTGATGCTATACACACACCATGGCCTGCCTGTTGATGCAACCATGGGCAATATTACTAAAGAGGAACAGTGATGTAATTCATAAAACACACATTTTAAATCAGGGCTTTGTTTATACCAGCTAACTGAACTGTAATCCACAGAAAAATGCAAAAATGTGATCGGGGTATCATGTTATCTCACTTATTCTCCCTTTCTGATACCATCATAGGTTGACATCTACAATTAAAACATTGTTCTGTATAGGTTTGAGGTCAATCAAATTTTAGGGATATTGTTAGCAACTAGTCATATTTTTGGTGCTCTTTCACTGTTAGATCCACTCTTAAATTGAGACAAATGCATAGGAAATGAGATTAGCAACAAATGATGAATTAGCAAGACAATGTTTCTGGGTGAAAATCTTACTGATTTTAATGGTCATACTATTAAAGTGGTAGAAACAGAGTTCACTGACAGCAATAGATAATTTTCTTCCATAGCCTTTCCCATTCAACCCTACCAGTACTCCCAAATTCCTGCCTGCTGACTTCTGTGAGCAGCACTGGGTGCAATGAGGATGAGAGAAGGAAACTGGGAAAAAAACACTCCTTTCTTCTGCAAATGGAAATGCCTTTCTGCCAGGTTAAAACAAGATATGGATCCATTTCCTCTTCCATTACTTTATATTAAAACGTTTAGCTGGTTTTGTTCTCTCCTGCCCCCTTTAGATGTCATTTGATTTGTGTAGGTAATTGGTTCCATGGCATTTATTATGAAGCTACATTTTCTTGACTGGAATAGAAAGTTTTGTTTTATTCCTCTGCTGAGATATAAGCCAAGTTTCTCCTTGATAATCTCCCTTTCTCCTTGATAATATTGTGGAGCCACTAGCTTTCACTGAAGAAATGGAATTCGCCTTATTTCTAGTTGCCATATTATAAACATCACTAGCTTCTTAGTTTCAAAGCCAGGGGAGTAGTACTTGCATAGATTATTTGTATGAAAAAGAAAGAAAGAAAAACGCTTCGTTATTCCACTCAAGGAACAAGGACAAGGAATTTTCGTTGTCGATATTTCCTTCTTCCCTAGCTTTCCACTCTAGCCACTTCTTTGCATTTGAGCAACTTAGTAAAATGTTGGTGGATTAGCTGTTCATCAACCTCTCATGGTATTTCCAGGCACTGGAAACAGATTAAACAGCCAATCTCTTAATTGTAGTCTTATCTTCTTAGTCCCTTTTCTTAAAGGGGACTATATCCCCTCTTCTGCCGATTAGCACAATCTGCCAGTTAAATTTATCAAAGTTCATTATTTCTTATTGTATTTGGAGTGATAACTCTTCGTTTCAACAAATCCTTTCCCACTCACAACACAGGTGCCCCTCCCACTAGCGCCTCATCTCTTCACCAAGCCACTATGGTTCTCTCAGTTCACTCGGCAGCCAATAAGTGCGGCGAACTAAGTAAAATGGTAAGTCTGTAACAGAAAAAGATTCGATTTACCTTTTTTGCATTTCTTTATAATAGCTGGACTGTTCGGTATTTTTACTATAAATTCAAAAATCAATACGGTTCGGTTCTTGCTCCAGACCACACTAACACCTCTTCTTGTATTCGCCTGGAGAGCCATTCCTTGGCACTTTGCTCTGCTCGTACCATGGAGCTATGCACCTCCAACTTCTATAGTAGTTCCCCCACCCCCATTTGGGGTCGAAGTATTAATCCCAATGCAGCGGATTAATAGGATATTTGGAGGGCATTAACAGCTCGAGATGAATTGGAGCACTGGCCAAACCGGAAGTCCAGATGACCTGAATTTATTGAGACTTGCAGATAGAATCACTGGAGGGAGATGCAGACTAAAAGGCACAGTGCATGGTTGCTTGCATGCTGCAGGCATGTGCTGGAGCAGGAGTGGAGTGAGTCCTCACAGTATGAGGACTAATCTCCTGTGAGGATTTATAAAAGGATTGCTGGTTGAAAGACTGTTGATGCAACTGTACAACTTGACTGCTGTCTAGCTGGCACTCACATCACTGCTTTCTCTGGACTGACCCTTAGACTGGATCCCTTGGAGTTGGACCTTGCATAATAGACTTTAGTATCCCTGTTTTGGTAATTTGGCTCTGATTTTGTCTCTGTTCTAACTCAGCTTCTGAATTCTCTGCTCCGTTACTGTTTCTGAGTCCTCAGAGACCAGGTTAACCTCTTGCTGTAACTTGACACCTCTGGTCAGCTGCCTAGACCAGCATACTCGAAGGACCAACATACCACCTATTGCCTTATAAACTTGACTGACCATTACGATCATCTTCAGAAGTCCTGCTTTGATAAAAGTTCTGGAACTTTCTCCCCAGAGTATCATCTATCTCCTTCTGTTACCATCTTCTGCCAGTGGGTGAAGACTTCTTTGTGTTGTCTGGTATTTTCTCAGGAATACCTCCTTCCTGACCAGTATTTTAATTGCTGTTTTTATGTTTTTGTAAGTATTCTGTTTTTAATTGTTTTCATGTTGTATGTTTTGGGGGAGTTGATTTTAATGATTTTAAAATGTCAGTACCAGTTAAAGGAACCATGTCGAACCTAAGTCGACTCTGCAGTGGGGAATCGCCCATTGTTTGGCTGTGCCTGTATGTGCCATTCACAAGGGCGCCCTCAGCTGCTGTTTGCTTATTAGTAGGTGTTCCCAGGGTAGGTATGAACTCCAGCCTGCTTGTTATGCAATCTGTGTCTTGCAGTGAAGCATGTGTTGTTGTTTCCCCCTGCAGAATATCTACAGGGAATGGACCAGTGCTGTTTCCTCAGTCTTTTCAGTCCTTAGGATTGCACTGCCAGTGTCCACAATGGAGCCATATACCGTATATACCGGCATATAAGACGACTGGGAGTATAAGACGACCCCCCCACTTTTCCAGTTAAAATATAGTGTTTGGGATATACTCGCCATATAAGAGTACCCGGCGTATAAGACGACCCCACACTTTACAGATGATTTCCCAGGGTTCAAAAGTAGTCTTATACACCAGTATATACAGTATCTGTTTTAGGTTCAGAGGAAGAGGCCCCAATTCATACTTTTTGATCAAATGTTAAAGCTCTCTGAATGCTGAAAGTCTGTAGTATTGAAACAACTTACTTTAGAACAAGTTGATTCAGAACTGCAGGCAAAGTGAATATCACATTTTAAACCAGAGCCTGTTTGAATCTAGACTTTGGAAACTCTCTAGATACCTAGCTAGTAGCTGTAAACACTATTCCCAAAGGAAATAATTTCCATGTCACTGCACTTAGTATTAAAGGTTGAGCAAACAAGTGTAATAATGGACAAGGTTAATTTGACCCATTATTTACGCTTTGTGTATGATTCAGACTGAGGCAAGTGATAGCAATCCATATAAAAAAAACAGAGTGCCAAGGCATAGAATTTCTAATTATTGTTTCAGTAATTGCAGTTGTTTATTTTGTTCTAAGTGGATTGACCTTTTAGTGTGAAAAAGAAAATTAGACCACATCAAGGCTTTCTGAATATAGCCATTTGAGCTTTCACATTGTATGAACAGAGTTTGCTACCAGTTTGTACAATAACAAACTCAACTCCCAAAAGGTTTCATAGGTATCTGAAGGCTAGTCTTTTGTTGCTTGGTGTGGGTAATTGTTATATGAAAAATGGAAAGCAATTGAGCAATACAATAAAAACACCCTGATTGATTAGTGCCAACAGATTTCCCCTTGACGAGGAGATGATTGGCAGAAGAAGAAGGGTATTATCTGAACTGTTTCCATTCCTTAAGAATGGCATATCCAAATTCTGGCTCAGGGGATGGTGTGAGTACAGAAATATGATTCTGATCCACATTGATTGGGCTCAAAGATGAATTCATGAAGGTTAAACTTAAGGTAGTGTTTACATTTTTCTACTTACAATACTTTTTGCTTGTTGCAAACTCAGACTGTTTTAAAACTGACCTAAGAACAAGGTTATAAAGAGTTGAACTGATGAGAAGGTTTGTGATCAATTTCACATAAGTAATTTGTGGTGCACAGATCCAATTTCTTATACACCCACACCCACACCTCTTTGGTAACTAAAATCCGCCAAATTACCAATTTGTGACACATTCCTAGAGTGCCAGAGCAAGGCTCTTTAGAGCTAAATATCAGTGTAAGTCTTTTATAGTTAGAAGAGTGCTTAACAGCTGGCTTGCAACCAATCAATATTTCATGGGCAGGACAGATGAAAGAAATGCTGTTCGCAACACCATAGGGTCATATAAAAGCTGTTCGTGCTTTCAGTTCCAGACCCCATCTTCAAAACATGCAGAAATATAATATCTATTTTATTTGCATTATTTATAGTCCACCTTTCTCACTGAAACACAAGGCAGATTACACAGTATAGGTCAAATACATTAAATGGAATGTCACATCCAGTAAACAAAATGACACGGTTTTGGATTGCAGAAAACTGAAAGTAAGCAAAAATCTGAACATGAAGCTGAAACAAAACTGAAACAAATCAGAAAGTATTAACAGACATGTTAACGATGCATAAATTACATAGTGACATCATACATCAACAGACAGTATGTACCATACATAGTAAGGTTCTTATCTTTTTATCAAATCATCTTTCTAAAACATTTTGTTTTAGGAAAGTCCTAAATTTACCTGTGTAAAAAAACCTATCCTGAATAATTATAATAGGCATCACTGAAATCTGGTGGGATGAATCTCATGATTGGAATGGCCACTGTGATCCATGCAACTGTCACCTCCAGGTTAGACTATTGTAACTCGCTCTACACGGGCCTTCCCTTGCGCCTGATTTGGAAATTGAAACTGATGCAGTAGGAGAAATTCAGCATAGAATAAATAAAGAGGTAGCACAGGAATAGCTGGCTACTTTAAATGAATTCAAATCTCTGGGGACCTAATGAACTACTTCCCAGGGTATTAAAAGAACTGGCAGAAGTAATCTAAGAACCACTTGCTATAATCTTTGAGAGCTCATGGAGAACAGGAAAAGTCCTAGCAGATTGGAGGAGGGCTAACATTGTACCCATCTTCAAAAAGGGCAAAAAGAAGACCCAAACCATTGCTGCCCAGTCAGCCTGACATCAATACCAGGAAAGATTCTGGAACAGAAAATAAGCACTTAGAAGGGAGTATTGTGATCATTAATAATCCACATGGCTTTTTCAAAAACAAGTCGTGCCAGGCTAATCTTATCTCTCTCTCTTTTTGATAGAGTAACAAGCTTGGTAGATGAGGGGAATTCTGTGGACATAGCATGCCTTGATTTTAAACAGACCTTTGACAAGGTGCTCCATGATTTTATTGCAAGCAAGCTAGTAAAATGTAGGCTAGACAATGCAACTGTTGGATGGTTTTGTAATTGGTTGACTGACCAAATGCAAAGGGTGCTCTCTGTGAAACAGGTGTGATACTGGAGAGAACTGACCGGTAGGAGCTTTTATGTCATGAGGCTGCAGTGCTGGCACTTTATCAGTGACTTGGATGATGGAATACAGGGCATGCTAATCAAATTTGCAGATGACACCAAATTAGCAGGGATTGCTAATATCCAGAGGACAAGGTCAGAATTCAAAATGACCTGAACAGATTAGAGAGATGAGCCAAAACTAACAAAATGAATTTTAACAGAGATAAACATAAGATACTAAGGCAGAAAAAAAATTAAATATACCAATACAGGATGGATGATACCTGACTTGACAACAGTATATGAGAAAGGGATCTGGAAGTGTCAGCAGACCACAAACTAAACATGAATCATCAGTGTGATGGGACAGTCAAGAAAGCCAATGCAATTCTGGGCTGCATCAATAGGGATATAGTGTCTAGATTTCTATTCTGCATTGGTCAAACCTCACCTGGAATACTGTGTTCAGTTCTGGGCACCAACATTCACAAAGGATATTGACATACTGGAATGGGTCCAGGGGAGGGCAACAAAAATGGTAAAAGGTCTGGAATCCATACCCTAAGAGGAGAAACTTAGGGAGCTAGGTAAGTTTAGTCTGGAGAAGAGAAAGTTAAGGCATGACATGATAGCCAAGTTTAAATATTTGAAGGGATATCATATTGAAGAGGGAGCAAACTTGTTTTCTGCTGTTCCAGAGACTTGGACAAGGAGTAATAGATTTGAGGTGCAGAAAATGAGATTCCACATAAACATTAGGAAAAAATTCCTTACAGTAAGAGCTATTTGACAATGGAATACACTGCCTTGGAATGTGGTGGAGTCTCCTTCTTCAGAGGTTTTTAAACAGAGGCTGGATGATCATATGTCAAGAGTGCTTTGATTGTGTATTCCTACATGGCAGAGGGTTGAACTTGATTGCGCTTGTAGTCTCTTCCAACTCTATGACCTTTCCACACGAGCAGAATATAGCGTCCTAGGGACAGCAAAAACACCATCCCTGGGGAGCTGTTTGCACAGCTGGAGCTGCTGCATTGCAGCAGCGCCGGCCGCACTGCCCCCAAGCGGCATGAAGGTGCCGCTTTTAAACGTCGCTCATGAAGCAAGGTTCTCCAAAAGCAGCACCTTCCTGACAGCGCGGTGCGAATTGCATCAGCATGAGGGTGCCACTTTTGGCCCCTGTACTGTGTGACTGGAACTTACCTTGCCTTCTGTGTGCAGCTCGGGACGGCTGCAAAGACACGCCCATGCTGCCTTCTGACCTCTGGGGGTTGGAGGGTAGCATGGGCATGTCTTTGCAGCTGTCCCGAGCTGCACATAGAAGGCAAAGTAAGTTCCTGTTGCACAGCATAGGTGGCTCTGTGTAGAGCCACCCCTGCAGGCAGCAGCGGCATTGGGACTGCCCGCACAGATCCATGCAAGCAGTTCCCGATGCTCCACCGGCTTACTTTAAGCTGGTGGAGAGTAGCTGCCTTGGCCGTGTAGAAACGGCCTATGATTCTATGAATTCAGTTTTGCATAGTTTGCTGAAAGCCTGAATAACTGGAGCTTTTCAAACTCATAAACCATACCATTCCATAAGGTGGGAGCCACAACAGAGCATGTACAATCAGTAATTAATTTTGCCAGTTTGCAGGATGGCACCTGCAGGATGCCCTGCATGCTTTATCTAGCTCTTGATAATCAGGCTGTGGCATTCTGTAGCCACTGAAGTCTCCAAGTTGACTCTGAGGAGTGAGGAGAGACCTATTTAGTAATCTAGGGCCCTTTCTGCACAGGCCTTTTACAGCGCCCTAGGACGGCAAAAACGCTGTCCCTAGGGAGCTGTTTGCATGGGGGGTGCAGCTGCATCGCAGCCGCACCGCCCTTGCTCCCCCCCAGTGGCGTGAAGCCGCTGTTTCCAAACCTCACTCCCCAAGCGAGGTTTTCTGGAAACAGCAGCTGGAAGGCGCCATCCCCCCTTTTCCGATCGACTTACCTTCCCTGCGACCTTCCGGCACGTCGCCGAGGCCTGGGGACATGCCCCCCCTGCCCTGTGACTCCGGAGCAGTCGCGCAGGGCAGGGAGGCATGTCCCCTGGACTCGGCAATGCCCCGGAAGGTCGCAGGGAAGGTAAGTCGATCGGGCGACAGCGCAGCATTGTGCCGTCTTCCCTGTCTTTACCGGGATCGTTCATGCGAACGGTCCCAGGGTGTGTGTGTCGGCGTCGTATATGCCGATGCACCCCCCAGCGTGGCCGTGCAGAAGCGGCCTAGGTTTGATTTTCCATTATATGGATATGGCTGTTTAGATCAGCTGTATTAAGGTAAGAAGAGGCAATCTTCCATGATAAAGTGATTTGGAAGAATGCATTTTTGTTTCAGCTGTAATAATTCCCTTCTCTAGCACCAATGCTGAATTCAGCATAACCCTAGTCTTAACTGAGTCAGCAAGGGTCATCTGAATTTCAAAAATGGGAAGCACAATGTTATTCAAGATTTCTGCTTTCCCAACCAACATCACATCTATCTTGTCTGGGTTTAGTTTCAGCTTGTTCACTTTCAGCCATGTAAGATTCAAGATCTTTACTATATCACCATGGAAACGGATTGAGAGATATAGATTGGGTGTCATCAGCAATTTGATGACATCCAATTCCAAACATAGGAATGATTTTTCTTAAGGGCTTTACATGGAGGTTGAATAACATATGGGACCCCAGAAAACAGTTCTCACTCTGAAGATAGCTGGTCTCCAATGGCAATCCTTTGAGTGTAATCCATGAGGAGTGATCAAAAAGAAGTGAATGCCTCTGAACGTTTGTGGGAATTATGGTTGTTTGCTCCTGGTTGGGAAATTTGGAAGGTGGAACCTGAAAAGGGTAGGGGTTTAAGGAGGGAAGAGATTTCAGTGTGAGAGTCCACCTTCCAAAGCAGCAATTTTTTTCCAGATGAACTAATCTCTGTCATTTGGAGATTAGTTGTAATCCTAGGAGATCTCCAACTACCACCTGGAGGCTTGCAACCATAGAAGGAATATTTATCTCATTATCATTAAAAAAATGCCTCCTCCAAGTCACTATATTCTACTTTCACAAGCCAGAACTTCTGTTTTTAGAACACCACTGCACAGCCCTGGCAATTATTCCCAGGAGTATGTTACAGAATGAAATTAGCATTCTCACACTTTATGAAAGGTCAGTAAATTCATAGCAATAATACCAATCTGTCTGCATTGGTAACATTTATCAGATGCTACAAAGAAAAACTCATATTTACAGAATAGTAAAGAAATAACTATTCCATAGTTATTTGGTTTAGGAAAGTTCCCATAACGCAAGGCTTGTGTAACAGGAATGTGTTTGTCACATCTTTGCCACAGTTACTGACATTGCAGTTTTCTATGCATTTTAAATTGTTTTTAAAACTATTCATACAGCACTAAATATGGCTTTTACTTGGATGAGGATGCCAAGAAGAAGGCTTTAAAATTAAAACTAAGTCAAGCAACTATTGGTCATATGGAACTTCTAAATAGTTACACCTAGATGGAACAGGATAAGGTAATGAATCCTAAATGCTGAGGTGGTGTAATGGACTGTACTACTTCAAGCTGGAAATAGCCCAACCTAAGGTATTCCAAAAGAAGAAAGCCAACACAGGAAAAGCTTTGTATTGATATGTGGAGTCCCACAGTGCATCACATGGACTCCTCATGCCAATGCAAAACATCTTTTATGCAATAAGTGGAAGAAGGGTTGCTGGGCCACGGAAAGCTTCACACTAAGGCCCCTTCCGCACGGAGGCGGAAGGGGTTGGGTCGGCATAATCTACGCCAACCCGATGCCGCTGGGACCGTCCGCATGGACGGTCCCAGAACCGGCTGGGACAACGGTGCCGCTGAGCGCCATCGCCCGGCCGACCCGCCTCTTCCCCGTCCCTCTCCCATCGCCTCCGTCACCCTGCTGGCCTCCGTAGACCCGCCCACACTGCCCTCCGACCTCCAGGGGTCGGAGGACAGCGAGGAAGGGCCTTCGGAGGCCAGCTGGGCAACGGAGGCGACGAGGTGAGTGGGAGAGGGACGGGGACGTTTGAACAAGCGCATTCCAATGGTGCTGCTTCGCGACCGCATCGCTGGTAATGCGTTGTTAGTCCCAAAAACCTCCCTCCAGAGGGAGGTTTTTGGAGGCGGCCTGAGGCCGCCCTGGGGGAGGGGGAAGGGAGCCAGGTGGGCGCTGCTGCATTTTGGCAGCGCCGCCTGTGCGTTTTTGCCGTCCCCAGGGCGTCGTTATTGGCCTATGCGGGAAGGGCCTAAGATACAATGTGTAGAATACCTCAGAGACATGCTTGGATTCTGGATACTAATGCAAAGTTGTGCTGAGTCAGCAAAAACAGTAACCACTTGCTGAACTGGGAGCATGTCAGGATAAGAGGACGCTTCGGCACTTATTGTATTATTGTATTAAGCGTTGTTGATGCGTTGGCGTGGCGCGCTGATATTATTTATTTTGCACCTTCCGTTCCAGCCGGTCCAAAACCATTGTTGGTTTCTAGAGGAAGCCTGGAACTTTCTTCGGAAATTATTTGGTTTCCCACCAGAAGCCATGATTCTGCCCAATGTTTCAGCAAGAGCACAATTCTGTGTTATCATTAATTCTTTCCAGAATCAATTTGACTCCTTTGGGCTGGAAATTAACTTAAGAACAATGCTGTGCAAAAGCAAAAATACAAACAACACTATGCAAAAGAGAAAATCATACAAAAGCAATGTTTTAAAATCTATTATTTCCTTTCTCTCCACTTCCATTAAAAATTCTATTACTCTGAGGGTAATTTCATTTCCAGTAATGGCCATAACATTTTAACAGTGCTCACTGAACCCTTAGAACCTCTGTGTCCTTTTAATCAAAATGCACTTAGATAAACAAGGTGTTGTCCTGCTAGAGTTTTGCCCTTCACTGTATGATGTACACATTAAACGGGAAACCCTACTTAGAGAAGAAGAGAATGATAAGGACTTAAGCCCATAAAAGAGATCTTCCAATTTCACCTATGAATTATTTTTATTGACTCCCTTTGGTGCATTACTGTACAGAGGCCAGGCAAATTCCACTATACTGCTTTGAATCAGTGCCTCAGTTTCTATTTTCGGCAAGATAACACTGAAACAGAGTGTTGAGTCCAAACCTTCCACCCACTGCCATTGATATCATTGAATGTACCACACAATGCAAGCATTCAGTCACACAGAGGTCCTTTCCTGATATACACTTTATAACATTTTCAGATAGGGAAAAAAATGTTTCCTCCATGGAGTTTCACATTGTTTCTACCCCAAGCCTTTTATTTGCAGCCTCAACACATTTTAAATTAGTGCTTTTCAAAATGATTCTTTTGTTGAAACATTTCCAGAACAGCTTCACATGCCTGGCAGTTCCTTTAAGACATTTCCCAAGCCTTTCGGCCTTCCCTGAACTAACTCATTGGTGCCATTTTCTCAGCTCACTCCTTGCCCCTCACCCGTTTGTCCTGCAGGTGTCTTTATTTTTGGAGGGATAATCACTGAAGGATTGACTGCAGAAGATGCAGAGAATTATAGCACTAATCTGTGAGGCATAAAAGCAGTGTTCTCAAACAAAAAGGGAGAAATCACAAAATGATGGTCAGGAATCATTAGGAGGGGTGAGTGCAGACATACATCATAGTAAAGGGTGGGACTGAAAATATTTTCAAAATGTTTTTAATGATTTGTGTGGAATGAGCCACAGACAGAATTTGCATCATTTTTACTTTCAAAAAAATGGTTTGCATTTGGGGAGAGTTGGAGGGGGAATACAAATGAAAAGAAAAATACTAAAACTGACTTTATGATCATGTGTTCTTTCTTGCAACCCCAACCAACCTGGTGAAGGAGAGAAAACTCTACAAGGCAAGTGCAATGGTGTAGCACCAATGGGGAGGCGTGACGCCCCAGGTGTGGGTGTGGCTGGGCATGGTGGGGGCGTTCCCAGGCATTTGGGGGCAGGGGTGGGCGGCACCACGGCAGGAGGGCAGGGCATGTGCCCTGGGTACAGTTCTTCCTTGCTCCACCCCTTGGCAAGAAGTATAATGTAACTTCTGGCTTTTGCTTCATTTCACTAAACCGTATAGGTGCTGGGAGTAGTTCCTTCAGTCTCACTCCATCTCTACCAGCCTCAAACTGTGCTGCACCAGTGTTATAAAGTCCAACCCATGTATGTGTTGTGCTTTGCCCTGGGTCAAGCTCAGTCCTCCTCCTCTTCAACAAACCTGCTAGCCTAATTGCATGGCCTCTTCTATATAGTAGTCTGTCACCTGCTCCTGTCATACAGGTGGCCTTATTCTTGCTCCTGTGGTTGTATTTCCCTGTAGAAAACTAGCTAAATGCATTTGTTTGTTTTTCATATTGTATTATTCCTTGCCCATATAAAAAGCCCAAAGCAGCTCCTAACAGATTGATAAAGCAATAAAACACATATTTTTTTAAAAAAATCAGGAACATACAATAAACACCTGTATTTTCAGTTATCTTGTAGTTCTTTCAATGTCTCAACAAGGTGCCTCTTAGGTAAATTACAGTGTCACCCTAGGCAGAAGTCAATTGACTAAGAAAGATATAACATACTTCGGGTGACACATGCAGATTAAACTAATTAAAAGACCATGTAATTTAATTGATTAAACTAAAATCCTTCAGTCAGTTAGCAATTTTCATTTAAATCATATTCTCCAATACAATCTCAAAAAGGTTTTTATAAACTACTTGTTTAGGGAAGGATATGTAATGTTTGCTGGGAGGGAAAGCAGCATGATGTAGTCCAGTCTCATCAGACCTTGAAAGCTAAGTTGTGTCGGTACTTGGAAGGGTTGGTACTTCTTCTTGTGTGTTTTTTTAAACTAGGTTGATACTTGTTTTTGTTTTTTTAAAAGGCCCATTGTTTGCCAGAAAATACCCACTTAGGAGTCAGTGGAACTGTCCTGTGTGGGGCAGGGCGGGAGAGGTGAAGAGAACAGGAAATCAGAGGCAAGGCAAACAGACATGTAGGCAGGGGGGAGCAGAAATCACACTGGCCTCACTTTTGGAAACCACAGGGATTATCAGATCTAGTGTGCAACGAGTTCAGGAGGGGGAAAAACCTGCGTGCAACAGAAAATCTACCCCGAAGAGAATGTATATTCACTGTGGTGCAGACCACAAGTGCATAACAGGCTGAAGACTCTGCAGAGGAAGGCAATAGTAAATCATCTCTGCTTCTCACTTGCCTTGAAAACCACTTGCTGAGGTCACCATAAGTCTGCTGCAACCTGATTTGATGGCACTTAACACACCCATACAAACATAATGTTCATTATATCTTTGACTAAACTGTTCTTGTTAGCTTACATATTCACTTTATTGGATCTTATTTTGAATGATGCTGGAAAAGAACTGTTAAGATAATTTGATTTTGTGGTTCAAAGGCTTCTTTATGAAATTTTGATACTTTACTATGGGCAGTGCCAATCCACAGGCCAATGCAGCCAGGGATGGCATCACTGCAGCACCACTGCTGCCTCCAGAGGGCTTTCCAGTGACATAGGGAGGCAGAAAATATAGAAAAACCTTTCCACTGTCAGAAAGCCTTCCATAGGGCTCAATGGACTTACGCCACCCAAATGGGTTGTATAAGTCGAAGCCCCAGACCATGATGTGCTTGCCCAGGACCCTGGGGTGTAAGCCAACTAACATAAGTTCCAACCCCCTGGAACACCTCTGGCATGCCTCACTGTGCTGACAGTGCTAGCTGCAGTGCAGCAACAGTGACACTGAGCTCAGTGCCATGTCTTGGTGTTTTGGAGGGCCATGGTGGTGTGTTTGCCTCTCCACTGGGGTAAGCACCAGTGTGTTTGCCTCTCCACTGGGGCAAGTGGCCCAGGGAGGCAAAATCTACTGGTGTGGGCCTGCATAGCCTTCAAAAGATGATTCACACACACCAGATCTGGATTGTGCTGTGTCATGTTTAAATTACAAGTTTACAGACAAGGCTTGTATTTTTTTAGTCTATTACCAAAAGAAACCCTACAAGTCTCTTTACAATCTGCCAATTTTTGTGCAGTAACATATAAAATATGTCATATTTTTGTAAAAAAAATACAATATCATTTTAGTTGTGTTAAGCATTACACAAAAGGCTTAACTTATATATGCTATTATTGCATTGTCAATGGGAATTCTGTGATCTATGTGTTAACTTTGATTTGATTTGAATCTATTGTCAAACATTTAGTATATATGAAGAGCTATAGAAAAATATGGTAATGATTGTGGTAATCTTGGTAATTATGTTAACATCTATATATATAAACGCAAAATGCCACTGACTCATCAACAAAACTCAAAAACCACCAAAGCCACACACATGAAATTTGGCACACCTGTTCCTTACGAACTCCAGGTGCTCACTAAGAAAGGATTTCCCAAAATATTCACTTCCATTCAATTTATTACCTATTTACTGTTTTAACTGCTCATCTCTGGCCATCTGTGCGAACATTCTAAGGGCAAACCAATCCCTCAGTCCACAGACATGCTGCACGAACATTCTAAGGGTGACAGTTAAACACCACCAGCTTCATGTCCTTCACCAACTGCACTCTACCACCGCCCTCCACAACGCATGTGAATCTATTTGAAAACAAACCCATCAGTCCACAGACAGGCTGTGAGGAAATATGCTGCATGTCACCCCAAAGTTCACAAACAGGCTGCAAAAAAGTATGCTGAATGTCACCCCGAAGTTAACAGACAGGCTGTGAAAAAGTACTCCTTCACCCACCCTCACGTTAACAACACCGCTACAGCCAAATACTATCAAAACAGATTACAAACCACACTATCACCTTGGACTACTAAACATTTGTCGGGTTTTGCATATGGACATCAGATTGCTTACTGTGGAGACAAGTTTATTGCTCTCGGCCTCTGATCACCCTGTTCTTGGTGTCGTGCTCTGAAGTGGCGGGATGAGTCCCCAGGAATGTGCTGCAGTGGCGGTACAGTCCAGCTCCCTGCCCTTCAACCCTACCCTGAACCTTCTCACAGCCTTCTCACTCATCAGTATCCAATTGCAGAACACTTCCTTTCTGCATCGCGAAAATACAACGTCTGCTTCCAAATAATGTCTTTTGGAGACGACGAGGTGAAAGAAAGCAATAACACATTGCATTAGAAAAAGACAACTACAGGAAGCTGCTGCAAAATAATGCAAAAACAAACCCATCAGTCCACAGACAGACTGTGAGGAAATATGCTGCATGTCACCCCAAAGTTCACAAACAGGATGTAAAGAAGTATGCTAAATGTCACCCCGAAATTCATACAGAGCCTGTGATGAAGTATGCGTAGCGAAGAATGGGTGCCCTGCTAGTGTTTATATATGTTTATCTTCTTCATGCAAATGCGATGTTTATCTTCTTCATGAGGAAGTTCTTATGCTAAATTGATTCATGGTTATGGCATTTGAAGAAAAGGAAGTATCTTTACACTTAGAAAATATCAGGTAGGATTATTTTTATACATACTGAAATTCTTGGGCTTCACTGAATATTATAGGTTGACTATGCTAGGTTATAGAAAGGGAAAATATAAATCATAAATTGTAGATAATGGCAGAACTTTTAGGGGCCATTTAGATGAATGAGATTCAGTTACCATGTACATTTGCTTTTAAGAGAATGAAACATCCATCTGAATCTGTATTAAAAAGTTCCTTCTACAGTTAACCTTGTACAATGTCCTGTGCAATCTCCTTGTAAGTTTTGGGTCCAAAAATCACTTTCACAATTAATTTCTAAGGTGCATGCATATGCTGCCTTCATGGAACAAGCCAGGCAGCTGGTTAAAAAAAACATGTTTTCATCTGCACTTGTGGAATAATTGTTGAATTCTATTCTATTATAATGATTTTCCATGGAAACAATTTCAAATGCCATGGAACCAAAATGCTTTTACAGGTGAAGTTATCCTAAAGAGTTAAAATAAGGAGGAAGGAGGAGAACAAACAATTTTAGAAAAATGTTTAAAACAAAATGCCCCTAAATGTCAAATCAGTGTTCATCATCCTTTCAATGATATTTTCCCTAGAAGACTCATAATTTTACATCCTGCCCCCCAAATCCACCCCCAGTGCAATTACCTGAGGATCATTTCTGCTAGAAAATATGGCATTGACCATGTGACTCGTTGGCTTTCAGCACATGCATCTCAGTGGATCAAAACTAACCACCTAATTATGAGAAATGTACCAAATTAGCAGAAAGCAATTCAGCAGCTTGGCTAGAGAACAGATCATACCGACAGCCAACCATTCACTTTATTTTCATTTGGCAGCTTTGTTTCACAGAAGATGCCAACAAAATACTTGTATGGATTGTACCAAAAGTAGTTTTTCCCCACCCTTTCAAAAATATTCTCATACCACACTGTATTACAACTCTTGCATTTAATTATTTAAGAATAATTATTTCAGCATTATAAAAAAGTATATAATCTCTGTTCAAATGCACTCCATGTTGTTTTTCTCTCAGCAAGGGTTATTTCCATCTTTGGAGTGTGGTTGGATGGGAAAACAACCAAGTCCTTTTCACAGAGCTGTACTTTGGAAAAGGTTTCCTATTCAGATCCAGAGTAGTTACCATCTCTGAGAAGATGAGGCAGGGAGAATGAGTAAAACTGATTTTGTGACCCACTAAACACACTTTAAGTGGCATTGGGGAGCAGAGCAGCTACATGTCACCTGGGTGTGAATGTTTTGATTTAAAATTAGTCAGTGCAATAGAACATTCAGTCTTTTTAAAAAAATGTATCTTTTGAAAATAATTACAGCATTTTGGCACCTGCACTTCAGACATTATATTTTAACTTCAGATGGTTTTTCGATCTTGCAGATTTTTTCCTTATTTTCTAATCAAGAGTTCTCTGCAGTATGTAATTATGTTTTTTTTATCACGGCAGTGACTTGGAATAAGAGGATGCATTAATAGATACTGTGGAAAACTATCAGTGGAACAAAGGCAATTTGGAGAAATAACTGTGGTATCACTGAAAAGTACTGCTGATTAGAAGTGTAAGATTAGAGAAGATGCTTATAGTTCTCCAAGGAAAATATAACTGTGGTTTTCAGGGGGATCTTAAGGCAGCCGGTGACACCATCAGCAATACTGGGACAATTCTAATATCCAGAAGAATAGTTTGGTTTTATACCCTGCCGTTATCTCCTGTAAAGAAACTCAAGGCAGCTAACAAATTCCTGTCCCTTCCTCTCCCTCAGAGGCGCCAAAAATGGGAAAATAGCTCCCGAAGACAGCCGTTTTCAGGGCACCCCCCATGCTCAGGGGGGTGGGCCCCCTGAGCTCCCCCAGCCCCACCCACTCCACCTGGCTCCCAGTCGACAGTCCCTTTTTTCCAAGTAAGGACTTGGTGAAAGCATCTGCAATCATTTCTTCAGTGCAACAGTACGACAAAGCAGCAAAATTGTCTTCATAGATGTCTCTCACAAAATGATGTGTCACATTCATGCACTTGGTTTTGGAGTTTATCTTTTCTATCTGTTCAAGCTTTATACATTCTTGATTGTTTTGGGCATGGAGGGAGTCCTCCCCTGGGCTGGTGGGCTGCATGGAGATGGGGCAGGAGGAGACTGGTCAGCGTCCCCCATGCAGCAATGGCACGGAGGCAGGTAGGTGACCTGGGAGAGGCTTCCCAGGCTGAGTCAGCTGGCAAGAGAGGGATGAGGAGGGGTTGGCCCCATGACCTCCCTCATGCTCACACCACTCACCTGCCCACAGAGCTTTCTCCTTGGGGCTTGTAAGCCTGCCCTGTATACCCTGCCTTATGAAATATTGGATTTCATATAGTTTCTTATGCTATGTGCTGCAAAATGCCAGTTTCCTTGTTTGTATGGGTGGATAGCAGAGTGTCCAAGCTGAAAGCAGGCCCCAGGCAAAAGGTCTGTTTAGCAAGATTAAATTAATGAATGAGTTACTCCAGCATAACCTGGAGGCCTCATTTTGTTTGTGGGCATGATCACCACCCCTTGCTGAAACACTGTTAAGACAAAGAATATGGAAAGCCACCTTAGTATCAGATACTGCATTTCCCTATCTCTTCTGGAAATCAGGTCAGCAACAGATGGTTGCTTCTCTGCATCTCCTCTACCCATTGTTATGACTTTCCTAAACCACTCACCTTATCCCGGTCAAATGTCTCAGCTAAATCTGAATAACCTGGGCAGTGTCTCTACAGAGTTACTCTGCATAAAGCCATTCTGTGCTTCCTGACTTAATCTAAGAGCAAGTGACTCCCATTGTCCCGGGGTTTAGAACAATAGAAGAGATTTAGATAGAGCTCAAGCCAGCAAGTCCAGCATGGGAAGTTCCAGAGAATTTAGGGGAAAAAACTTAAAACTCACTTGCTCCCACCCCTACCTGGGCAAAAGGGTATAAAAGTTTAGTTTACCTGCAACACTTTGCTCAATACTAGCCTGTACCTCTCTTGGTCTGGTTGGGTTGAGACATGATATCGTCCTTCGCCTGGATTGCTGGTCATTTGAATCCTAGCCTTCTACAAGATCTTCTTCAGCTGAATGTAGGTAACGTATAGTCCCTGCTTCCCCAACTCCCTGTGCTATTATCCCACCTATCTTTCCTCCCTATCTATATACTAGGAACGATGTGCATGTGCCTTGACTTCTTACTATGTGATTGTTTGCAACCAACATTTATATAAAAATATTTAAACTGCAATTTGGTCTTTTGTGAATTCTCTGCAGATACGTTTCAAGCCATTTCTGGTATACATAGTCTAAAAAAAGTCCCTACCCAGCCTGCCTCTGTATTGCCAAAGCCACGTTATTTTCCCCATTGCTACTTAAAATAGTTGTGTGCTGTTACACTCTTAGCAGCTGGTGGAGATTCCTTAAAAATAAGTTCACAACCTGTGAAAGCTGGGTAACAGGCTGGCTCCAATGACAGAAGCCCTGCAGGGTTTGGGGCCAGGCAGCCCCTGCAGCATCTCCCCCTGCCCTGAGAGGACCTGGCTGAACTGCTTCTCACCCCCCCCCCACTCCCTGAGCACTCCCCACACAGGAGGCGACTGGTGTGGGCTCTTCCAGCGTGGTGTAGTGGTTAAGAGCAGGTGCACTCTAATCTGGAGAACCAGCCATCATGTCACAAGACCAGGCCTGGGTGGGGGGCATGCCTGCCTTGTAGATTCTGGGTTCCTTTCTCCAGATACTTTGAAACCAGCTGAGTTCTCAACAATTTTATTGAAAAAAACCCAAAAAACAATTAAACATTCCAATACAGATATTTCTTAGCTAACAGCACGATTCCTGCAGGCTTGTCTCAGCCCTAAACTTGGAGATGCTCCCTCCAGCCCAGCTTGGATTAGAATCAACTTTCCTTTGTTCCTTTGTCCTTAGGAAAACTCTGTTTCCTGCCATGCTGTATCCAGCTTCTTTGATGTATGACAGTTTGGTTACTGGCTTCATTTTGGGTAATTTATTGTAATCATTTGGTTCCCTATCCGGAGATCAAAACCCTTGCCAAGCTAGTGTGACCTGCCTGATACGCTAATGGAACAATTTCATCACATCTTCAGAGGATGCCAGCCACAGATGCAGGTGAAACGTCAGGAGAGAATGCTGCTAGAACACGGCCATACAGCCCGGAAACCACACAGCACCCAAGTGATTCCAGCCGTGAAAGCCTTCAACAATACAATTTCATCACAATTCCCCACTCTGCCACTTGGAGCTGTGGAGGCATTTCTAGGGAATTAGATTAGCTTGTGCACTCCAACACATGCCAGCTGAGTGACCTTGGGCTAGTCACAGTTTTTCAGAGTTCTATCAGCCCCACCCACCTCACAGGTTGTTTGTTGTGAGGGGGGAAGGGAAAGAAAGGGGGATAAAAATCCAACTCTTCTTCCCTCAATCCAGTCCAAATGGACTCCTACCAGTACCACCCCAGCACCATTGGCACTGGACCCTACTCCCCCAAAGGTGGCACTTACGAGCTGGAATACCTGGCTTCTTACAGCTCCTACCATGTTTCCCCGAAAATAAGACAGTGTCTTATATTAATTTTTGCTCCCTAAGATGCGCTATGTCTTATTTTCAGGGGATGTCTTATTTTTCTGTGTTCTGTTCGTCGGGCATGCTTCCAAACAAAAACTTTGCTATGTCTTACTTTTGGGGGATGCCTTATATTTTGCACTTCAGCAAAACCTCTACTACGTCTTATTTTCAGGGGATATCTTATATTTGGGGAAACAGGGTATGCTCCCTATGGGGCCAGGGCTTTGCACATTAGCAACCACCCTGGTAAGTGAGGCTCTCAGGGGAGTGGGGATACTATCTCAGAAACTGTGGCCCCCTTTTTATGCTGCTGGAGCAAGAGGAGTGAACAGCCCACCATGGCCTGTGTGTCTCCCCTTCTGTGGCAAAGAGGAGCATCGCCAGGCTGATAGCCCTCAGTAATGGGACTGCAGTCAAATCTCTGGTATTTGTCCTCCCCATGTTAATTACCATTTTCTCCTCCCCCACCTCCAGAGTGGTATCTAGTGAAAATGGAGCCCAGGGCAAAATCTAGAGGAAATGAAGCCGGGGGCAGGGGGGGGACTCAGATTTTTGCCCTGGGCTCCATTTTTCCTAGGTATGCCTCTGGAGGTTACTTTCCCTGCCCTGCATTTAAAGAAGAGGTGCTTCCATTAAGTCCTCCAAGATGAACCTTGAATTTTATATCTCTTGCCCCATTCTTTCTACAGCCATGTCCACAACGAAACAGGTGAATCAGTAATTATTTGGATATTCTGTGTGCTTATTACAGATGAATTTTCAAGCATAGCTTGATTTCTGCGGGGAAATGCCTTAAACTCAGCTATCTTGGCATCATGTCCATGTGAAAGCCAGATTGGTGTAGTGGTTAGACTGCTGGAATGGGGCAGGATTGGGGGGAACACCAGTCAAAACCTTTGCAGCCACTAAACCTACAGGGCGCACTTCACATTGTTGAAAGGAAGAAGGAGGAAACAACTATACAAGCCACCCCAAGCTCCTTGGAGGAAAGGCAAAGTACAATGTTGTCAGGAACACCAGAATACATTGGTATATTTCTGAATATACAAACCACTACAAGAAGTGTTTTAAATAAACCAATAACACCCAGTTTTACAGTCTTCCAACACAAGGAACACAGATTTTGTCTTGGATTATTATTCTGTTCATAGGCCAGCTGTCTTTATAATTCCACTCCATTCTGTCTGCTCCTTCTCCTTCCAAGCACAAATCCTGACCTTAAATTGCTGCTACCCAACATGTTGCTACCCAACAATAAACACCATCCACAGTCTTTTGAGGTATCTGTAACTATTGGTTAACTATTCTTTAATTGCACAATTGTGATCTTAGTATTTGGGGAGAGGGGATTGCAATCTCAGTCAAGTGCAAATGGCCAAGTCAGCCTTCCACACCATAATTATAACTTCACCAGTACTGGCATTACCATTTAGTACAACTAAAGGTGCACTTTGCTGCAATGCAGTCTTTTCTACCTTAATTAAGACAGTTTGTATTCTGTTCTGTCTTGAAGCAACCTAGATCTGGGAGACTCAGCTGTATTCATCTGATGATATACTGCTGAGGCAGTTGCATGCTTTTGTGGCTTAAAATGGCAAAGTTGTCAGCTGTAACAGCACAATCCAGGGTTACTCCAGCCTACCCCCATTGCTTTTAATGGGCTTACACTGGAGTAATTCAACATAGGATTGCAAAAGCTCCAAATGTTGAACATGTCTGTCCAATGTGAATTTTGGCCTACAGTTCTGTAAACATTATAGGATTCAACCTCAGTACAGATTTTGCATTTTCCATTTATTACTACAGTGAATGCCCACATGGAAGAAACGTTCACACAGTGGATTACTGTGTACCATTTTCTTTGTATTTTTCCACATCATGCTACTGGAGGACTTTTTGAAGACTTTAAAATGGTGATTGATATGGTATTAAAGTGTGTTAGGGCCAGTGGTGGGATTCAAAAATTTTAACAACAGGTTCTGATGGTGGCGGGATGCAAACAGTTGCGTAGTGTCAACGGAGCAGAGTGGGGCACAACATGGCGGGGGGGCGTGGTCTGGGCATTCTGGGTGCAGGGATTTCCGGAGCAGGGTGGGTGGTACTGAAGCAGGGGCACTGGGCAAAATCTCCCCTCTCTGCCCTGATGCCTCCTGGGTAGACAGTTTTGCAAAATGGAGCCAAGCACTGAGCAAAATCTCCCCTTCCCATCCCCATGGCACCAGGGTAGAAAGTTTTGCAGGCAGAAACCAAGCACTGGGAAAACTCTCCCCTCCCCCTCCCCATGGCACCAGGATAGAAAGTTTTGCCAACAGGATCCAAGCACTGGGCAAACTCTCTCCTCCCCATCCCCATGGCACCAGGGTAGAAAATTTTGCCAGCAGAAACCAAGCACTGGGAAAACTCTCCCCTCCCCATCCCCATGGCACCAGGGTAGAAAGTTTTGCCAGCAGAAACCAAGCACTGGGCAAACTCTCCCCTCCCCATCCCCATGGCACCAGGGTAGAAAGTTTTGCCAGCAGAAACCAAGCACTGGGCAAACTCTCCCCTCCTCATGGCACCAGGGTAGAAAGTTTTGCCAACAAGAACCAAGCACTGGGCAAACTCTCCCCTCCTCATCCCCATGGCACCAGGGTACAAAGTTTTGCCAGCAGAAACCAAGCACTGGCCAAACTCTGCCCTTCCCACCCCCATGGCACCAGGGTAGAAAGTTTTGCCAACAAGAACCAAGCACTGGGCAACCTCTGCCCTCCCCATCCCCATGGCACCAGGGTAGAAAGTTTAACAATACCCAGCTACTTACTTTAATAGCCAGGAAGAACCAGCTCAATAATCTCCTGGTGTTCTTGCCTCTGACCCACTCCTCTCGCAACTGAGGCTTTGTATGCCCCTCCTCCAAGGGATTTCATTGGATACTTTTTAAACAGTGCCTCACACCACTAACTCCCATCAGGGAGAGGGGGATTAATCATTAACAGATATGTCGGGTCAGTTGAAGTTGAAGTTAATCATTAACAAGCAGTTTGCAGGACTGAGGAAAATTTATCAAAGTTGAAGTTAATCTTTAACAACCGGTTCCCTGAACTGAAGAAAATTTAACAAACGGTTCCATCGAACCTTTGCGAACCAGCTGAATCCCACCTCTGGTTAGGGCTATCTCCAGGGAAAATTATGACCAGATAGTATAGACAGAAGGAAAATTACCTACCCATAAAGTGTGTTAGTGTTCTTGGCCTGTGTTCTATCTGAAAAGTTCATAGAAAAGAAGGTTTGAGAAACAGTGTATTAAACATGATGAAAACATGTAATGTGGGTGATTAGAGGACCATACCATATGGATGCTTCAGAAACAGTGCTCCAGATTAGAAACAATGGTGGATAAAACTGTGAAATTTTAATGGCAAATTGAAAGTTTTATACCATTAAATAATATATGTAAGCAGATATCTTTCTATTGTACATTCTAGTACTGGAATTTCAACCTTCTTCTGGAAAAATGCAAGTAATCAAAATATGTATTTTAATGAGTAAAAATAAGCTACTAGTCTTTTCATATGAATAAAGAGTTAAGAAAGATTTCCTCAGCTTTCCAGTGAAAGACTGGGACTGAAATCTTATCCACAGTTATTTGGGAGTAAGTCCTGTGTAACAAAGTGGGACTAGTATAGGATTTTTGTTGTAAAAATATAGAGTAAATAATCACAGACGCTGCTAGTTAGTTTAAATAAACTTTACTAAGAAAAATAGAACGGAAGGGTAACATGGCGGAAAACAATAAAACAGTCCTCTCTAATCTGAGCTATATGCTGCTTCTACATTGTGAGAAGTTGTGACACTGAACCAATTGAGAACAAAGAAATTTACAAGTTCCTCTGAAGTGCGTATATTGAAACACATTGTCTATGGCAATATATTGATTAGCCAATGACAATCATTGGATCAGTTCATTTATGCAGGTAACTAATTACTTGACGCCCCATTGGCTATGCTAATCTAGCTAATGTTTACTAACAAACAGAATCATTAACTCCTTCAAAATTGAAGAGCTGACATCGCACATACCAACAACTATACTACACACTAGGTAACATGCAGTTAATGAAAGTCACTCAGTTGTTTTTCTTATTTGTTTATTTGTGGATTTATTCACCACCCTTTCCTAGACTTTGAAGTTGATCTGGTGCTCTACCAGGAGCAGAGTCCAGCTGGTCCAGCACTGGTTGATTATGTGTGCGCCAGGGGGGCCCATGAGGACCCAGGCTGCTGTATTTTGACAATCTGGAGCTTCTGAATCAGGCCCAAGTGTAGCCCTGCATAGATCAAGTTGCAGTAATCTAACCATCGCATGAATCACTGTGGCTAGGTCAGCCTGGGAGAGATAGGGCACCAACTACTTTGAATGATGTAGATGGTAAAAAGCTGTGCATTGAATGTGTGTTACCTAGGCCTCCATAGATAGGGAGGCATCTGGAGGCACACCTGGGCTCTTAATGTTTTGCATAATGTTAAGTTGCACCACTCTGAGAGCCAGCAGTCAACACACCTGCCCCCCCCTTCCCCGTTGGTTCAGTCCTAGGACTTTTGTCTTTGTTAGATTCAATTTCAATCAGTGGTCTTCCAACCACTTCACCAAAGCCTCTAAACAGCTGGCCAGAGTATCTGGGGGAGAGTCCAGGTAGCTGTCAATTAAGAGGTCCAGTTGGGTGTTTTGCTATACATTTCTGGAAATGGGCAAATGACTGTAATTATAAGCTGTCACCATTTACAATTCACTAATAGATGCTCTGGAGAAAGGAAATTAACCCTACACACACACATTTATTCAATTTATATGATTGCAAGCAGAAACACTCCTCCAGTATTTCCTCCTCCCTTTTCCTGAAAACCCACATACCCTATATACTCGTGTACATGTTGACCCGCATATAAGTCGAGGCACCTAATTTTACCACAAAAAGCTGGGAAAACTTATTGACTCGAGTGCATAAGAGTGAGAGAGGTGAGAAATTCTGGTGCAGCAGCTACTGGTAAATTTCAAAAATAAAAATAGATACCAATAAAATTACATTAATTGAGGCATCAGTAGGTTAAATGTTTTTGAATATTTATTTCAAAGAAAAAACAGTAAACTAGCTCTGTAAGTGGAAAAGAGGGTCAACAAAAACAATATGGTCTCAACAATAACTTTAAAAGTACAAAAACCTTAGCTCAACCAGCAACCAAGCTAAAACACAAGAGTTAAAATCCTTCAAAACTGGATTTTTGGTCAGGGGAGGAATGTTCATATTAGCAGTACCAACATTTCAGAGTATCCTTAGGAGACCCTCCTGATGATACCACCCAGGTTTGGTGAAGTTTGGTTCAGGGGGTCCGAATTTATGGACCCGATCTACTATTAGCTCCCATTGGAAGCAATGGGGGATGGGGCACCCACTTTGAGGATCCATAACTTTGGACCCCCTGAACCAAATGTTACCAAACTTGGTTGATATCATCAGGAGCGTCTCTTGAAAAATCCCTGAAATTTTGGTGCCACTAGCCTAAAAACTGAGCCCCCTGGCGGCCGACAAAGTAAAAACCCTAAAATATTTTTTAAAAATAAACCTGACTCGCGTATAAGTCGAGGGGGTTTTTTCCAGCACAAAAAATGTGCTAAAAAATTCGACTTATATGCGAGTATATACAGTAGCTTCTTTCCTTTTCCTGCTTCCTTCTCTCCTTCCCACCCAGTAGCCAACTTACATTTATCTGCCCCTCTGTACTCAGTTTTCCCTCTCCCTAACCTCAGCCTAGGAAACTATGGCCCAGTTGTGTGATGCCAACCACTGGACCAGGCCCACTTGCATGGTTGGTAGTCCACAATGCAAATTAGGTGATATCAAGTCACTTGGTGGTTATTGCCAGTCCTAGGGTTGGCAAATTGGATGATGACAGAAATCTGCTTCCATGGGAAAAGTGGATGTTTTAGAGTAATTGGACTCATTGGCATTATATCCAGCTGATCCCTCACCTGGTATTGTCATTCCTTCTCTCCATATGTCTATCTCTTTTTCCATTTCACTCATGCTGTCAGTCCTTCTTCTGCCACACTATCATTCCTTTTCTTCCTCTCCCCTTACACATCTGCCTGTCTCCATTGTCTCCCAGTGTTTATGGGAGGATGGGTGGATCCCCACTTGCTTGCCTCCACAGCACCTCTCCACCTATATTTTTCTGGAGGTCCTCTGGAGGGGTACTGTCTTCCTGGGCTTTTCTCCTGCTCTGCAGCTGCTTCAGTTCTTGCCAAACATGGTAGGTGCTTCCCCCTCCCTGCCCAACATGTCCCATGCCCACCACCTCTCCCAGCCCCTGTCTCTCTTCACAGCAGCAGGTAGGCACTCATTTTTCTCACTGATACCATTTTGTGGCCTTCCAGAGCCTTTTCCAGCCCTCACTTCTCTGTCCCTGTAGTCTACTGTACCTTGGCTGCCTTATCTTCACTGGAGCTACCTCCTTTCAGTCTGAACTTTCTCCCCACCATCTCCTCCATCCTAAGCTGCCTCTCTGCTGCTCCATGGTGCCTTTTGACTGGAGTAGGCTGGCCTGCTACACCAGCATCCATGATTCTTTCCATGCCAGCCATCTTTCCCTCCCACCAGGCCATCAGGGTGACAATGATCACTCCTTCTCCCATCCCTACTTGAGTTGTGTGAGAGGCATTTCTGTGCAAATGCAAATAAAAGTACTCTGTTGTTATATTTTGTAGTAATCCTAACCTTTCCGCTGTCACTTTCAGATTTTTCTGCAAGCCTGAGAGGCTCCCCTAAATTTGCAGAATAATCTTACTTCACTGGAAGTGGCCACTATCCATGGATGTAGATATCTGCAGATTTCACTATAGAATATATGATTATAAGATTAAGATTTTCTACAGCTCAGACAACTCAAGGAGATCTACACAAGGTTCAGTCCCCATTTATGGCATACCATTTCAAGAGAATGGCTAAGCGAAACTTTACAATTGGATATTTTACTACTTTACTTGTGAGAACTGTTAACATCAATATTCCAGGTTTTTGGAGGATGTTGGAAAATATTCCAGTCCAGCTAACTGTGTTTTCAGATGCAGGAACTCCATTACCAACACGCATCTACCCAGCACACGGAATACCCTCAGTTTTTTTAGTGGCTGAAACTGATTGGTATGCCCTTGTGCATGTCTGCAGTTTGGCTTTTCCAACTGAAATGCAAGGACATGCCTACATGTACTACAGCAAGAACAGGGCAGGCTGATTTACAGAGGGAAAGAAATCCCACAATCTACAAATTCTCACAGGATGAAGGTTATCTGTAGCTACACTCAGAGGTGGAACAAGGTGAAACTGCGCCCAAGGTGAGCATGCCCTGCATCTCTGCCATGACACCACCCACCCACACCCTGGAACACCCCCGCCATACCCCCTCCACAGTCTGGCCATGCCTCCACTGCAGCTCCGCCCATGGTGTTGCGCCCCCCCTCCCGGTTGGTGCTACGCCATTGACTACACTTCTGGTGTGGCAACACTTCTTGTGAGACTGCACTGCTCACTGCTGGATGTATAAGCCCTACAAAATTATTTGCATTATTTTCATGTATTTTCATGTATTTCCTGGACGCTACCTGGAACAAGGGTGTGCACTGTGACAGATGCATTCAGAGCTTCCTTAGAACAACTTCCAGCTGTCACTTTGGCCAGCAGCCTGTTCTTGCTCAGCCTAACAGACAATCAAATCTGTGAGTTGTTAACAACTGTAAAATCAGCAGGAATGTAACCTTCTAACCTCAAGCAAATTAATCCCAATGGAAACCTGGAATATGGGGTTACTAGATTATAGCTAAAGCCTTCTGAGTGGCTATAAAATGTACATTCAATTAGAGTCATTACATTTTTCTCTAACAATTTTTTCTTTAAAATATGTTTAAAATATATTCATTAGAAACAACAGAAAATATAACACTGTTTGGGCAGCAATTTTAGAAAGCACAACAAAATAAGGCAAGAGAAATTCAGGGAAGAAAAAAAACAGATTACCCAGAGCAAGAATGGTTCATTGCTTTAGAAAAAGTCTTTGGGGAAGGACAATATCAGCTCAATTTCTCAGTGAACAAAATAAAAAAGACATATCCTACAAATCAGCCAAACTTTAATGCCAACTTGAAAGGAGGAAACCAGAATAAAAATGGAACATCCAATTCAATAAATAAGTAGTTTGGGGGAAAAGCTGGTTGAAATGCAAGCTTGTCACTTCTAATATGCTGAGACAGGAATAACACAATACTCTGTTTTCCTTGTGAATGTATGTAACTGACATTGATAAATAGACATTATAGTGACTTTTCTAACTACCCAGTCCTTTGGATTCTGGAAGGGACTGAGCTGAGGGATGCAGAAAAAAAACTCTCCATATGTTTGTATAATTGGAGGGCATCACAAATAGCAGCTTTGCTGCTGCTAAGAAGATATGGGGACCTGGTCAATGTGTTCCATGTGTTCCCTGAGTTCCATGTTTTAAGAAAGGAGAGATGTAAACAAAACAAACAAATAAAATCCGAGAAAGACTATTCTGTGTGGAACATTAAACCATTAAATAATTTTTGGACTCCAATCGTACTCAAAGCTTGGTTTACTTCATTAATTGTAGAGAAGAGAGGCCAAATCAAGGTCTCTTGTTCTCCAGGGCCACAAAGGATGCTGTGAACTGGGAAGACCATAATGCCCCGAACTGGTAACAGGCTTCTCAGGACACCTTGTTGCTAATTCAGACTTGTAACCATTGGATAATTCTTACTTGAGAGGATCCTGAAACCTGTCTGCTATACCACATTTCTGAAGGAGGCAGGCCTTTCAATCCCCTTTCTCACCCTGCAGCTGTAATAAAACTGAGTGATAACCTACTCCACTAACACTTTGTGTTGTTCATCAAGTATTACAGAAGAGTTATTTGTTTGTTTAAAAGATGTTTACCCTACTTTACTTTTCCAACAACCATATCAATATAAAATTAGACCCCCAGACTTAATCTTTACCAAATCTGGGGGTTCTTGTCAGGAGAATCACCAGCATCTATGCTGAAAATTTGGTGTCTCTAGTTTAAAAATTACCCTCTCCATGAGCATCTCATGATGGTAATAAGGAAAAAAAATAAAGTTATAATAAAGCTATGTTGAAAATGAAAACATTTTGTACACATCCCTAATTATTAACCTTAAAAAAATCTTTTAAAAGATTTTTTGATGATGATGACAGCACTTTAAAACTAAAGAAGTTATCTCTTAGCCAAAAAGAAGCCATCTCATACTTGAAGACAGTTGACTGCTGTATTTTTAGAAGTACAGGTGAATTGTGTGTATGGTTTCCATCCATTTAACAATGGAGATGAATCAACTGTTAGACACATTTAATACTGTCTTCAGATGTTTTAACAAATGATTTAACAATTCCCAGGAGGGAAGAAGGCCTGCTAGATTATCCTGTTTATAATTTAGAAGACACATTAATGGATGTTTCTAGACTAGGGAAGTTAAGTCAGCAGTTGTTCCCTTGTTAATTATTAGTCCTCTTTTCTTGGAAATGGGGTAACTTCTTATTCTAACTGATGAATCCTAAAACATCTAGAGAACCTTTCATCCCACAGCATTCTTTCATATTTGGTCATTGACCGTAAATAAAGTATTCTATTCTATTCAGCATTCTTTCTGCCCAGTCAGAAACCAGGCTGATGGTTAGTTTTTCTTTACAAGGTAATCAGAACTCCACATACCAACAGAATTTCTAAGAACTGGAATAAAATCCTTATAAAAGAATTTTTATTAATGAAAATAAATAAAACAGAAAAAAGAAACAAAAATCAGGTATGCCGCTGAGAGTAACCACTCAATCCAGAGTTGGCAACTGAACTGACTCCTGGAGGAGACATGGGCCCAACAAAGATTCTCCAAGGGTAAAATAAACCTGAAAAAGCCAAAAAAAAATTAATCATTTTTTTTTCAGATTTGCCTTTTTAGCTCCACTAAATTGGTGCCTCTTTTTTGGTTCAGCATATCTGAATCCACATGCCTAGAAATTAATGTTGTCTTTTCTTTCAGGAGCTACTCTGAAACAATGTAGTTAGACTCCTGTGAGCACTGAAGGAAGCACAATTGCTTCTGTTTCAGATCAAAGGTTTTTTCGCATGCATTATTGTTGATGTTTTTGTTTTTGTGTTTGTGCTGCATTAGATTTTTTTCTTTCTGCACATTTTTTTACCTTCTAATGATCATTTAGATATTTTATCTCTGTGTTTCCAACTTATTTCCCAGCATAGCTGGGGGAGGGTGGGGGTATAAATTTAATTTAAAAAAAAATTAAAGCAATTCAGCAAGCACAGAAATGTTTTCATTCTTCGAGGAGAACAGAGGATAAAAACTGAAATATAGTTCACATTTATTTATTTTATTTTTATTTATTTATTATTTGATTTCGTATACCGCCCTATCCCCAAAGGGCTCAGGGCGGTGAACAATATAAAAGCATATATAAACATAAATATATAAAAGTCTAACTGTCTAGCAGAAAACAGCTGGTATGAAAAGTGAGACATTGTTTAGTGATATTAGATATATGCCTTCCTAGCTTTTTCACTTTTTAACCTGTCAAAATGTGCAAGCAACATATTCCAAGAGGAGCAAATAAAAGAAACCCTATAATACTGAAGGCATTTATAATACTGAAGGCATTGTTGGTCTTTTCATATCTTGTTAAGGAGGCCAATAAAAGATAATAACATCAGCCACTATAGTTATTATGAAGCTTCCATGTTATAAATGTTATAAATATTTGGAAGTACTTTTGTATCTTGAAAAATGTCCTTGAATTGTTAAGATTTTCTGTCAGGTGAAGCAAGGGAATCATTTTATTGAGCAGCTAAAGTTTTTTTTCTTTTTCCTTCATCTTTGAACCTGGGAGACTGGAGTACACACAATTGGTGTAATGCTCCATCTAAAGTACAGCATATTTTTTGCACCATTAAATTGGATAGGAATAGCTTAAAACTCTCTTAAAACTCAATGGAATTTAAAAGAATTTAACATTGGACTGCGGCTCCTGTATTTTGTGACTGTTCATCTAATATTTAAGGCTCTGTAAGAAATGTTAAATCTATATATATATAAAGCTAACAGTGACTTTGGGCCTTTCCCCACTTACCGTAAGCCCCGCGCTACTTGAGGAGAGTAGCGCGGGGTTCCTCCTCCCTCCCCACGGCAGGGGCAGCCACAGCGCAGCCGCCCCGACGCTGCCGCTGTCGCGCCCCCTTAGCACGCGGCATCCCAGGCACTCTTCCGAACGGCGCCTTTTGACGACCCCGCACAGAGCGCGGGGTCGTGGGGATGCCTGGGCGCGTGCCTGGGATGCCGCGCGCTGAGAGCAGCGCGCGGCATAGGGAGGATGGAAGGGAGTGGGGAAAGGCCCTTTGTTAGTCACTCCCTAACGGCGAAACGGCTGGACGGATCGCCCCAAAATTTTCACAGGACGTCCCTCCCTGTTGCGGGCAGGTAATCGGACCTTCAAATCGCCGAAAGTCCATACCTGAGCCAGGTAAAGCATCTTTTTCCTGGCGCACCAGGCCATGAAGCTGGCTCTGTTTAACTGTCACTCTTAGAATGTTCGTGCAGCCTGCCTGTCTGTGGCTTGAGGGCTTGGTATGAGGGCTTAGATTGTTCACGCAGATGGGCAGAGATGAGCATTGAAAACAGTTAATAGGTAATACTGGTAGGTAATACGAGTGGAAGTGAAACACATACACACTTTGTCATGAGAGATGTCAGGTGGGGTCCCCCCCACACACACATGCAGGTAACTTTCACTCTCTGTGCCTGACCCACTGCTACCACACAATACACATCCAGCTCATCCTCACACACCTCACTCTGCCCTCCCTCACATCCAACCACCACTTACCCACTTCATCACCCATATTTGCCACAGCTCTCTTTTACTAAAAGCGAGCTGGAGTTTGCTTTTTTCTTCTAAGAAAATCCACGGGGTGGGGGTGAACCAACACTACCAGCTCCGCTTCTTTTGCACATGGCCCTTTAAGAACCCAGGGAGCTGGCCTCGATCTGAGCGCCTCAGCAACCTGCCTCTGCTGCCTGACTGGGATAGCCTCCTTGCCCCAGTTCTGCCTTACCCAAGCCAGGACTGTGCATGTCAACCAGCCTCATGGACAGCGGGATTCACACTCTGGACAGTTCCGTTGTGGAATGGAAAAGGTCACCTTATACTAAAAAAAAAGACACCACCATATAACGATGTGCATTGAAAAGGGAAAGAGGGATTCCATTTGACCACCCCAAAAGGCTATGCTGCGGATCATTGGACCTGCATGGACATCTGTGTGGGTTGCGGACTGTGATGAGAAGGACAATTGCCACAGCAACGCGTGGCCGGGCCCTGCTAGTTATAAATAAAAAGAGTGTAATTGTTTTACTTTTAACAACATCAAAATGCAATCTGTTTATGCATTTGTAATTTATCTTGCTATGGAATATTAGGGTCCGAAACCAGAAAAGAAGATCTATACACAGAATTTATGCAGGGAAAGCATGCAGACGTGTTCTCCCAGAATCTACATGTAACTGTAAATGTATCTGAAATAAATTCACATTTGGCACAGGCTAAATGTTTAGTCCATCATTTAAGATGCTTCTCATAATCCCTGCTTTCTATAACCCACCTGTAGAAGTGAGCCAAGATAATATGGTGGCAACTCACCTATGGAATAGTCTTCTACTTGAGACTCATTTGAAGCCTACTACTCTCTTCTAGGCACTAGGCTAAACATGTCTTTGTACTGGGTTTTTAATTGATGAGGTTAATCCTTTAAAATTGTCTTTACAATCTGCTTGTAGTCTAAAGGCTGTTTTGCAAGGATCATACTCGGCTGTTAAATGTTTTGTGCAGGTTTTATACACTAACCAGTATTGTAATGTCTGGATTTTAATAGTTTGTTAATGTTAATGATTTGCATATTATGATTCTACCATGTTTTTCTTTATGAGTCACTTGAAGCAGCTTCTTGAGAGAGGCTACATTAATGTTCTACATTAATGTTCTACATTAATAAATGGCTGGTGCTTAATTATGTGTTATTTTAAACATGCATCAACATAATAATGCTGCACTGATGCCTATGCATTTCAGGATGCAAATGCATATTATAATGTGCATTTAGGAAATATATAGCACTTCTTTTGCTACAGATTGAACCTGGAAACTTCAGCATGCTAAGCAGATGCTCTACCAGTGAGACTTGGGTGCTTACCATCTAGGACCACTTGTAGTGCATGATTACAGTTGGATAAAATCCTAGGTGCCTACTGGCCACCTCTGTTAGCTGGACTCTATAGCTGCTTCAAATGAACTGGCAGTAATGGAGAGGCAACAAAATGAATGAATGATCTGACCTTACCTTTATTATGTCTGCTGTAGAAGATATTTCAGCCAAGAGGCTGAGTCATTTATATAAGACTGTCAAAATCACTAAGTTCAGACTGGTTACTTTCTTAAGGTCAAGACTGAAAACAAAACATGTATTAGGTCAGTTCCCTTAAGGGACTCAGCACAAGTCTATCTCAAAGTCAACTGTATGTATGTAATAGATCTTTAATCTCTCTTCAGCTTTTACCTTTACCCCACCCGCATCAATCATAGTGAAGCTGTTGTTTTCTGGATGATAAAAGGCACACAACTGCCAACCAGTATGCTCACACGTGGTACTTTAAAGGCAGACATATATTGTATCCACTTTATTCATCTAAGACAGTTGAAATTACATGCTATTAAATTCAAAGTAGTAATAAAAAAGAATAATAGGAGACCATTTAGAAGTAGGGAACATGTTTTTAGGAGGTCCTAGGTTCAATCCCTAGCCTAGCATCAGCAGTGAAATGATTTCACATAGAAGTCTGGAGGGACCTCTGCCTTTATATCTTGAAAAATGCATTTTCCAGTTAGAACAGAAAAAACAGTGTTCTATGTATTGCTCCATACATTTTTATCCCACCTTTCCTCCATGAAGCTGGGGTTTTAATGTAGAAAAGGCCCAAATTCAAAACTCATCTACTGATAGCTGAATAGTCTAGAAATACTAATTCTCATAACCTTTAATGCTTATGCATGGAATTGATGTGACTGCACTGAAGTTAAAATCCCTGCAGTGCCATGTGGACATCAAACTTCCGGGGGGGGGGGGGGAGAAACAGTTGAAACTGGAAGAATGAATGAATTCTGTAAAGCACAAGTGAGCACACTAACAGTATTTTTAAAATGCCACTATTCCCAACGTAAGGACAAATTAGGGACAGTGATTTGCCAGAGACAGTACCAAAAACAGGGACTGTCCCTGGTAAATTGGAATGGTCAAGAGTATATGCAGCTACATGATATCCTGATGCATTAGAGTTACCAATCTTCAGGTGAGGCCTGGAGTTCTCCCAGAATTTATATATTTAATTCCAACGTGTGCCCTCTATCTTAGGATATGTAAATCTGCACATAGGGGTCATACTTACTCCAAACAGATTTCTCCTCAAACTAGGGGAACTCCCCACGTTTGCAGAAAAATTGAAATCAACAATAAAATACATGGGGGCCTCCCCAGGCTCAACAGCAGCTACAGTAGAGAAGGACATCGGCCGATACTTTGGGCTGGCTGTAGTTTCAAACTGTCCACACAAGATATTCTTTCCAATAGGAAGGTTTTACTTAGCAGTTGCAAGGTTACACAAGACTATACTAGATAAGACTACAAGGCTATACAGAACACTTCAGCAATACTATATCACTAGAACTAAAACAGACTAGAAGACTAGAGAGAAGAGAGAAGAGAATGCACAGATTTCTTATTCATTCAAGCTAGGTACTTCTCCCGGCAACAGTCTCCCATTAGACCAGAGTCACAGTTGAATGCACCAATCAGAACTGTAGCTGTTTGCCCCCAGACTTCCCGGCTCCTAGCCCTTATTCCTGGGCAAACCTTTTTCGGCCTAGAAGATGACCTTGTGAACCTTTGTTTTATATATCTTGATAATAGCAATGGAAATTATACAGCTTGGTTTTTATGAATATGTATATTCACAATCATGTAGCTGGAAGGCCCAGTTAATTCAATGGACTTATGTTGAAGTCAATGTATTTGCAATTGTTGCTCACGTCTGTATTATGAGTCACTCTGTTTTGGGAGAATAGTCTTTTTTTAGAACTAACAAAAAATAAAGCATTTTCAGAGCTAAGGTGTGTGATTAGCTTTTGTTTCCAGTGTATAAACAATTCCAAAAAACAGATGGAAAGATTGCAAAGGAACAAAAGATAGAATGTTCTATGTCATTATCGTTGCTTGACAAGAGAAGTTAAACAACACCTACTCAGTTACACAACTGTTGCAATGTGTTTCTGGGAGTTTTTTAAATCTAAAATTGTTGCTAAATTATTTTAACTTACTTTTTAATTTACTTTTTTTAAAAAGGGGAGGTAATTTAACTGGAAAGCTCTACAGAGTGATGATCTTATATACTGCAGAATTTTCATTAAATATTGTCCTGGATTGAAAAGGAAGAATAACATCTTCACCAACACATCCAGTTGGGTTCCACTCAGCTGAATATATGGCTCCTTTAATACAGGGAGGATATGAATCCTATTGGGGGCCACTGGTTGCTGTGCATTACTAGGTATGCACAGACAGAAATACGGAGAACTCAAAATAACTTAATAGTAAAAATGTTCACGTGTAATATAAATATTTACTTGTTAACTTGAGCAGAGGGTGACTTGGCTATCAAGTTGACATAAAGTCACATCCTTTCCAAGGATTAATGGTTAATTAAAGTTTTGGATATCATTTTTAATGGAAAAATTGTCCAATGGGAGATTAGCGGAGAGGGAATGGCTCAATAGTAGAGCTCTTGTTTTCTGAGCAGATGGTCCCTTAAAGGGAATCCCCCAAAGTTACAGTACCACCTAACTTTGGTCTCTTTCAAAGCTTTGTGTTCATGCAAAATATCAGAGTTGGGGGTCTCTGTAAAAATTCTAGCAGCCTTAGGCACTCCATCATATAAATATGGAAGCAGCTCATTCTGTGTAAAATGTCTGCTTAAAAGCAACTTTATCAACATCCTCCCCATATGGAAGGATCCATCAGACAATTGTCCTTAGCATAAATCCATCAGCCACCCTGGACATAGCTACCTGACACAATCTTGTCTACTGGGATTATCATCAAGTGTGAAACTGTCATTTTTGACATAATTTTCCCACTGGCACTCTTATAATTCAGCCTGCAGTGCTTATAATTTGTCTGCCTAGCAGTTAGATTGTACTTCTTAATAAAATTCAAACTTTCATTCAGTGTCCAATCCCAATCCTAGAGAAATCACTAGCATGCAGGAGCTTCCTCAGTTTTCCTGGTAGCTTGCTAACAGGATCAGCTCACCGATTTCCACTGTGACACTTTGTAGGATCCTTCACGGAGACTATGAGCAGGCCTCTGCACCCTGATCACCAGCTGGAATCACTCGTGTATTGCAACATGTCATTTATCTCCTTTCTCTTAGACCAGGGGTAGGGAACCTGCGGCTCTCCAGATGTTCAGGAACTACAATTCCCATCAGCCTCTGTCCGCATGGCCAATTGGCCATGCTGGTAGGGGCTGATGGGAATTGTAGTTCCTGAACATCTGGAGAGCCGCAGGTTCCCTACCCCTGTCTTAGACTCTAATGGAGCTCTAGTCTGGTCAGATAAAGCTCAGATGTTTTCTTTACTCCTGCTTGTCAGGATGGCCTGAGTACTGGGGATGGGACCTGTAAAATATTTCTGCTGTTTTCTACTGCTTATCTCTCCTCTGCTTAGCTAGTTTGGTCTGTAGTGCAGGTGTGATTGTATGTTGGGCGGGGGAGTTGGGCTTGTTAGTTATTTTCAAATAGATACGTTTTGTCTGGGGGCAGCCAGAAGCGTCTTTGTACTCTATACTGTTCTGAACTATTCTGACCTGCAATAAAGGAACCATTGTTCATCAACAACTGCTTCAGTTGACTGGTTTTGGGATGTTCTGACATTAAGACGCTTCTCCTTCATCTTTATCATGGAACCAACTCAGGAGGAGTTGGATGGATTTTTTCTTCAAGGCTGTGCTTCTCAAGATTCCTCAGACTTTCCCTTTCTGCATTCTGACCGGGACATTAACCAATCTCTCTCAGCCATACATGCTGGGAGATACCTGAGGGGAGAGATTGGTTTGCAGGATCTTACAAGGGAGGAATTCGGTAATGCGTTTGAAGGCTATCAAACTGAATCAGGACCGGTGGCCAGGTTGGCTCAGCAGCTGGCTCTTCAGTCCTCTTGCCCGGTGTTGCAAATGGCAAGTGGACTTGATCTAAGACCACAGTTCTTGGAGCTACTGGTGGCTTATCCTACAATCCGTTAACATGGTCCAACCCCGGGATCGATATCCCAGCTGACTGGCCTCCTTCTGTGACTCGAGATCACTGGCTGACCACGCTTCCATCAGACTATCGTTTCACAGACCCCAGAGGAGGTTCCTCAGTGGATTTCTCAGCACCTCCAGACCCTTCATTCCTGAATCCAGGTGGAGGCCACTCTACACAGATTGTGGATCACAAACAAACAAGTGTTCGTTTTTCCACCAATTTCCCTGGAGGTGCTTGGCCAAAGTCAACTGCTCAGATAGTCCAGCAAGAACCTCTGTGCATCAACCCCGACATGGGTTGGGGATTGCGCTTCTCGGACGTCCCAGTGTGACCGCCATCTCAGTCCGACTCAGAGGAGTCTGACAGAACTGGTCATAAGGAATTGGAGCTCCAACTGCTTGACGTGCAAATTAAGCTGGAACAAATGGAGGCTAGAGCACAGGAAGCAAAGGTGAAGGTGTTGGAATACAGATGGCAAAGTTCTGCATTGCAGTCAATTAACTGTGCTTCCATTAGCAAACCCGTGCAGACCTCACCTCACCCTACCCCGATCCATCGGGATCAGACGACACAGGGTGCTCACGTTCAGAGTGCTCCCATTCCACAACCGATTCCACACATGATTTCTAGGGCCCATGGTACCTTCATTCCGTGGCAGCTGCCCCCTCAGCAGCAGCAGCAGGTACTGCATATGGACATGCCTCATCAATATATGCAACAGGCCCCAATGCTACCTGCAATTCATCTTAAGTTGTCCATACAGTTTGATGGCTCACCCCAGAAACTGCCCTATTTTTTGATCCAAGTTGATACCCAAATGCATGACTTTGACCAGTACTATTGCAATGATGGTGAGCATGTTCAGGATGTTGCCACTACCTTTCAGGGATGGTATGTGGAGCTGTTCAGTAGGGCTGCTCAGGAGCTCACCTTGTTACCTCTCTTCCTGATGGCCCTTCGTGAACAGTTTGAGCAATTGCACATGGATGAACAAGCTAAACGGGACATTAGAAATTTGAGACAAGGATCTATGTCTTGTGCAGAATACTCCAGCAAGTTTCATGCCTTGGCAAGCTGGATCTTTGATTGGCCTGACCAGACGTTTGCTATTGCCTTTTTGGAAGACCTTAAACTGAAACTCCAGGAATGGGTCCTTATGACAGCAGAACCAAAGTGTTTGGCAGAATGGATCGCAATGGCAGCGGATGCTGATGTCCAGCTTCGACGCTTCAAAGTGTTAGAATCTAAACCTGGTTGTCCTCATTGTACTGTACCTCTGCCTCGTAAACCAGTGGCATCAGTCACTCAACCTCCTGTGGAGACTCTCTGCACTGAGACGACGTCTCGGTTTGTGCCTGTATTGCAGGGAGTCTGGCCACATGGCAGCGGCTTGCCCCACCAAACCAGGCACACCCAGGTCATTGCCCAAGCCTCCTCAATCTAGTAAGACTCTGACAGCAAAACCCCCAAGTACTAAGAAAGGCACGTCTAAAGCGGCTGCTATACCTGAATATAGATCAGCTGACTACAACAGGGATGACTCTGCTACAAGTCTGGGTGCTACACAAACTCCTCTGCTGACCGCACCTTCCTGGGTGAGTGATCGGGGCAAATCCTTAGAAATACAAATGACTCTCACACACACACCCCAAAAACCAGAATGCTGGTACATGCTCTTATTGACTCTGGCTGTTCTCATTGTCTTATGCACCCATCAGTGGTGGAAGGTTTGGGTTTAAAGACTATTCTCCTCCGACAACCCATTCACTTCTCCCAAATGGACAGCAGCCCGCTTGGGGGAGGGGGCGGCAGCCATGTTCAAGATGGAAAAAGTTTTACTTCAAAGTGATCAACATTGGGAGCGACACAGTTTTATTGTGGTTCCCATAGCTGAACACCCTGTAGTGTTGGGCATGCCCTGGCTGCAAGATCATGACGCCATCATCAAATGGGTGGATCTCATTGTATGGTTTACAGTACCCCCCTGTGGCAACCACATATTATCTAAACCTGCAGAGCCTTTTCCCCCTTCACCTGTCTCCGCTGCCTAGGGTGTTGTTGGATCTGGCATTCCTGAGCCGTACCAAGACTTGCATCATGTATTTGAGGAGGCCGAATGTAACTTGTTACCCCCGCATAGACCAACTGACTGTAAAATTGAACTGTTGCCAGGAACCAAACTCCTCAAAGGCAGATTGTACCCGATGAGTCGTTTGGAGGATGTTGTCTTGCAGGCGTGCCAATTTATCCGGAAAGCAACTAAAAGTACTTTTGCGGCTCCGGTTTTCTTTGTCAAGAAGAAGGATGGCTCCCTTCATCTATGCACGGATTATCAGGGTTTAAATGCCATTTCGGCCTCCGACAAATACCCGCTACCACTCATCAAGGATCTTCTGGCTTCTCTGGGGGAGGTCAAGATTTTCACTAAGTTAAGGGAAGCCTATTACACAGTTCATATTGCTGAAGGCTTTGAGCATTTGACTGCTTTTAGCACTTGTTATGGACAGTTTGAGTACCAAGTATCCAAAGCCCCCAGAGTGTACATGAGCCTCATAAATGAGGTCTTCCAGGAGTTTTTGTTCAAAGGTGTCGTGGTATATTTGGATGATGTTCTCATTTATTCTGCCAATGAGCAAGATCATATTGCACTCATTCGCAAAGTCTTACAGAAATTGCTAGACAATTCTCTCTATGTGAAGCTATCTAAATGTGATTTCCACAGAGAGAAATTAGACTTTTTGGTCTACCGTATTTCGGTGGGGGCTTGGAAATGGATCCTGTCAAGGTGGCGGCTTGGCCATAACTTGTTTGCAGACACGTCTCAAGCAGGGCCCTCCCAGTTCGTCACTACCCACACACCCCTCCTCTCTGCTATCTTCCTTTCTGGATGCTGGCAAGCTTACAGTTGCACCGGATGAGGGTGGGACTTCTCTGCAGTTGAAAGATGGCTTGTGGCATAAAGGCAACTGTTTGTTTGCGCCCCCCCCCCCTAATGCAAAACAATAATGCAGCAGTGTCATGATTCTAAATCCGCTGGTCATTTCAGCTTTTTTAAAACCCTTCATCTACTTCGCCAGCAGTTTTGGTGGCGGACCATGCATAAGGATATTGATGCCTACGTTCAGGGCTGTCCAGTCTTTGCTGCTGCAAAGTCAGTTCCTGGTAAACCACATGGACTGTTGCAACCCATCCCTGAGGAACCATGGCACATCATCTCCATGGACTTTATTACTGATTTGCCCGAAAGACATGGGAAAACTGTGATTTGAATGATAGTGGATTTGTTCTCTAAACAAGCTCACTTTATTCCTTGCATCTCCATTTCTTCTGCTCTCCAGCTGGCTAAGATGTTAATTCAACACATCTACAGGTCAGCCCCACTCAAAATAATTTCTGATAGGGGCCCTCAATTTGTCTCAAAGTTTCAGAAAGCCTTTTTGGAACTTTTGGGGGTGGAGCAAGGTCTGACATCACCTTACCATGCCCAATCTGACAGCCAATCCAAACGCTCTAACCAAATCCTGGAATAATACCTGAGATGCTACACCAACTATCATCAAGATAACTGGGTTGATTTGTTGCCTTATGCTGAATATGCTTATAATAATGCGGTGCATAGTAGCACTGGCAAGTCACCCTTTGAAGTTGTCAATGGCTGATCAATTCAGCCTCTTCCTTTTCTTGGCCAATCAGCCTCTGGTCCCCCAGATGTACAACAATGGATTAAGCACATCACTGATGGCTGGGATCCTATTCTGCATGTTCTACAATCAGCTAAGGATGCTCAAAAGAAACAGGCAGACAAACATCGCCAGCCCATGACTTTGCGGGGGGAGGATTGGGTTTACTTGTCCACCAATACTCTATGCTTGGGCATAAGTTCATTGGGCCCTTCTGTATTAATAAAGTGATCAATAATGTGATTGCTCACCTTGATCTGCCAAAAGCTTTAAGTAAAATTCACCCTGTGTTTCATTCCAGCTTGCTAAAAAGTGCTCCCGCTTTTGATGCCTGGCACCTACAACCTACGTGTCCAGCTCCTCAGATGATTGATGGTGATCTGTATTATGAAATCCATGACATTCTAGACTCTCTTGCATCATAATCGTCTCCAATATTTGATTTCCTGGGTGGGCTATCCCCCTGGCCATGATGAATGGGTGTATGCTTCTGATTGTTGGGCACCTAAACTCATTAAAGCGTTTCATAAGGCTTTTCCTGACAAATCAGGAGGGGGGCCTTAGAGGGAGTGGAATGTCAGGATGGCCTGAGTGCTGGGGGATGGGACCTGTGAACTATGCTGTGTCAAACTATTCTTCTGTTGTTTTCTAACTGCTTATCTCTCCTCTGCTCAGCTAGTGAAGGCCAAATAGTTTGGTCTGTAGTGCAGCTGTGTGATTGTATGTTGGGCGGAGGAATTGGGCTTCTTAGTTACTTTCAAATAGATATGTTCCGGCTGGGGGCAGACAGAAGCGTCTTTGTACTCCGTACTATTCTGAACTATTCTGATCTGCAATAAAGGAACCATTGTTCATCAATAACTGTTTCAGTTGACTGGTTTCAGGATGTTCTGACACTGCTTTATCACTGCCTTTCAGCAATTTGCAAGTAGGTGTGGCAAGAAACCATGATAGCTGTTGTGGGTTTTCTGGGCTGTGTGGCCCACAGGAAAGCCCACAATAGCCAGTTGATTTTGGCTGTGATAGCCTTCAACAACACATTCACCTTGTTGGCTTTATTTCTGTGTGTGAGATTGTGTGCATGCATGTGCTCTACTTTCAGTGTGCCTGCTGCCTTCTCTATTTTTCCCAATAAATGTTTGAATTGTTTTATTTTATGCCTTTTTATTTTTAAGAATCGTTCTGTGCCCCATAATGAAACACTGCTCTGAATGGGATCCTAGTATATACCAGATTGTGATCCCTTCATGAATATTTGCTCAGAAGAGCATGTGATTTGACCTAACATACCAGTGGGACACTCCAAACATTAAGGGCTTTACATATCTATCCCATTTTGGATAATACTGGACAGCAGTTGCCAATTATAGTAGACAACACACTGTAGTCTCACTTGGTATAAGGCAAATCCATGAGTTTCTTTCATTTAATGAATTTGGGGAAATGAAAGCCAGGAGCATTCATGAGATTTTCATTTCATCTTTTACATTATGTTGATGAACCAGATTTGCACATGGCTAAGGATCCAAATATCTGTTGGTGTTTATTGGTCAATTTTATAATATCCTTGTTATTAGGATCATTATATCACTTTTAATTTCCTTCTGTTCAATACATTTTATAAGTGTGCTTATAAAAGCAGCTCTCCGAGGTCGGGGATGGCAGACTCCCCTGCCCTGCCCTCCCCTGCCCCTCCCCTCTGGGCAGAAGCATAGAGGGAAAATAGAGCCTGGTGCAAAATCTGAGTTTTGCGCCCCCCCATGGCAGCCGCTGTGATGCTGCAATCCACCCCCAAACAGCATCACTTTCAATGGTGTTTAAACTAGAGAGCCCAAATCCTCCTTTTAAATCCACCTTAAAGGGAGAATCTGGGGTGCCTAGTTAAACAACATTGAAAGTGATGCTGTTTTGGGGTGGATGATCCCCCACCCTGAAACAGCATCACTTTCAATGTGGTGTAGTGGTTAAGAGCAGGTGCATTCTAATCTGGAGGAACTGGGTTTGATTCCCTGCTCTGCCACTTGAGCTGTGGAGGCTTATCTGGGGAATTCAGATTAGCCTGTGCATTCCCACACATGCCAACTGGTGAGCTTTTTGGAGCTCTCAGCCCCACCCACCTCACAGGGTGTTTGTTGTGAGGGAGCAAGAGCAAGGAGATTGTAAGCCCCTTTGAGTCTCCTGCAGGAGAGAAAGGGGGCTATAAATCCAAACTCTTCTTCTTCTTCTAAACCGAGGACCTCATATTCTCTCTTTAAATCCATGCCGAAGGGGGTGGATTTAAAAGGAGAATCTGGGGAAATTTGGGGGGTGCCTGTTGTCAGGAGTGCAATTGTTAAGCTAGAAGCACCAAACTTTCAGGGTATCTTTAGGACTCTCTTCTAATGATACCACCCAGGCTTGGTGAAGTTTGGTTCAAGAGGTCCAAAGTTATGAACCCTCAAAAGTGTAGCCCCCATCTCCTAGTAGCTCCCATTGGAAACAATGGGGGTAGGGGGCACCCTCTTTGAGAGTCCATAGCTTTGGACTCCCTGGACCAAAATTCACAAAACCTAGGTGGTATCAATAAGAGACTCTCCTGACAGTACATCCCAGGTTTGGTGAAGTTTGGTTCAGGATGTCCAAAGTTATGGACCCTCAAAGATATAGTCTTCATCTTCTATTAGCTCCCATTGAATAGGAGACACGCACATGCTGCCCTTCAACCCCTGGGGGTCGGAGGGCAGTGTGGGCATGTCTCCTTGTCCCTGTAGAACTCTGCAGGGAGAGAAGGTAAGTGTGGGGAAACAAAACAGAGGCACACCCATGTGGAGGCTCATCCACGAGCTGCAGCCGCTCTGGGGCCTCTCGCATCTCAGTGTGCGAACAGCCCCAGGGCCACACTGGTATCATATGCCGGCATCATGTGCTGCCACTGTGGGGGCCTGTGCGGAACGGGCCTTAGAATCTCACGAGTGAACAGAAAATAAAGTGAGAACAGTGCAACTTAACTACTGATATGATTACTGTGCAAAAAGGCATAAAAAATCTTCACCTTTACTTAAAGGGACAGAATTCCAAATCAGTTGCTAATATTTAAAAAAAAAACATTAGAAAACATTGTGGCATTCACCCTGAAAGATCCAGCCACCATCCAAAGAAGTAAATTTAACCATACAATGTGATTACCCCTCCTTTCTGAGTTGAAGGAAATGCCCTGGTCATTGACAGGATTGCTCTAGAAACCCTTTCCTGTGTGGGAGCCCAGATTTACCAAGGGGAGGAACGTGATAACTACAACAGAAGGAAGATAACTAGAAAATCAGAGAACATCCCAAGAATTAGTCTGAGCTGTCACCAATATACAGATGACACTCATGTAGATCCAGTAAATCCCAGGGAGGCTGTAGAAATTCTGAAGGTACTTAGATCCACTTTTTTTTTCGGGGGGGGGGGGGTGTATAAAGGCAAATAATCTGAAGCTGAATCTTGAAGATGGAAATGCTACTGATGCAGTCTGGGTGGCAACTGACCAGAGCAATAGGCAGTTCTGAGCTAGTCAACACAAGTGCAAGTCAAACACTTCAAGGTCAAGCATGAAGTCAAGAGTTCAGAATCCAAAAGCATAGTCCAAGAGGTAGTTCAACAGCCAGAGTGCAAGGTAGAAGTATGGGAATAGGTCCAGAGCAGAACAGCAAAACTAACAACACGCCTTGCTTCTGCAGAGAAGCAGCTGCTAGCCCTTTCTTGCTTTATGCTCTACTGGGGCAGATGGCTATACTTTGCTATGATCCTATGGCTTGCCAGCAGAGATCCTGTGGCTAACTTGCAGCTGCCAGGCAGCCAGTCTAGCAGACCTCCTGCACTCTGCTAGCTCCAAGTACAGTCACTGGCTCCACCTCCTACAGTCACCTCCTCCAGTAGAGAGGGAGGAGGCCAGAAAGCTGCATGACCCTGGTGTCATGCTCAGGATCCCTGTTGGTCATGGAAGTTGGTTCCAGGACATGGTCATCCATGCTATCTGACACTTCTGGATCTGTTGATGGTGCAGGCCAGGAATGTCAGTCCTCTACTGGTGGAGACATGGGAGTCATCCTCACTTTCAACTGGCTCCTCTTTTTCATAACTGCATTCAGTCTCAGCAGGGTATGAGGGACAAACCATGGCAACTTCACAATACACATAAACAATAGGAATAACCAGGAATTTCTGTGGTGTCAAACACAGGACAATTTTTCTTTTCTTTTTGTTTAATAAACACCTCTCTTCTGCGCCCTGCAGTAGAATAGCATTTATTTTATTAAAAATCCCAGTTATTCATTTAGTTTGTGAGCTTAAATGTAAACTATTGCCAATTGTTGTTATTGGAATGTATATCAGAGGAAACTGGCAGCTGACCAAAGCCAGGAACAAGCTAAATTGGCAGGGTTCCTCCTTTTGGTGCTAGAAGAATGAAGGTGCTGTTTTATGTTCCTAGGAAGAAGCGCCATATAGATCAATTGTAGCAACATTTAGGTTTGATGTCTGTTAAATCTGTTTTTAAATCTCTACTTTTCTGTCAGCCAGGTGCTCTGGTTAAAGTAAAATGGTTACTTTGAGCACTGCCATAAAACTGTACAATGCCCCCTTTTCACTTAGCATAACAAACAATGTTGCAAAAACAGGCCTGAGACCCAGAAAAGCCTGGTGGGAAGATTCACACACAAGTCCACCTTGGCCCCTTCAGCACGTGCAGAATAATGCACTTTCAAACCACTTTCACAATTGTTTGCAAGTGGATGTTGCTATTCCATACAGTACAATCCTGCTGCAAAGTGCATTGAAAGTGGATTGAAAGTGCATTATTCTGCATGTGTGGAAGGGGCCCTTGAGTGGCTGGCAGACCTGGTGCATTCCTTACAACTGTAATGCTGCCAATAAAGCTTTGAAATGCATTTGAAGAATGAGAACCATATATTGTTTTGTCTCCAGAATAAGCAATGTGTCACATGGTATCAGGTTGACACCTTGGCTTGATCTAAGTTTCATTTTAATATTAAATCTCCACACAGGGTAGGTTCTAAGTGCATCTTTTTGAACATACATTGTATGAAGTGGGCTTCACATGTGAGAATATGTAAAAGGAGGATCTTCTTTACCTCATTGAAAGCGGTGTCTCAGGGGAAGTGGTGCCTGGAAACAACTCCTTCTCTGGGTGCCCCCCATCCCCATGCCCCCCCAGCGATTGGGGATGTGGCTCAAAGGCTAAGCCCCCCTGCTGGCCAGCTTTCAAAAGCCAGCCTGCACAGAGGCTGAGGGAGCTCGGGGTGGAGCCATGCCCCTGAGCCCCATGCCCCTGGCCTCCATGCAGCCCTCAAAAGCCAGGTGTTGTAAGCTTTCAAAAGCCAACCTGCACAGAAAGGGGTGGGGCTTGGTGGCAGCGGGTGGCCCAGGTGGGTGCCATGGCCACCCACCACCAAGTCCTGCCCCTTGCCTCCCTGCCGGTCTGTTCCAGGGGCGGGGTTTGGTGGCATGAAGCTGGGGTACACACCGTTTGGTCACGTGAGGGTGTGACCAAAAGCCATGCACCCAGGGACATGGGTATCCCCATGTCCCCAAGGTGGTATGCCCATGCTTACTGGTGATGTTGTGATTATACTGACTTTATGATGCTGTAAACTACTATAAAACTTGAAAACCTGTGTGCTTTGCTTCAGCCTATTGAAACTGATGCTGCAGTCAAATAATTTCAACCCTTCATAACCCTAGACATATCATCTCCTGTTCGGGATGGAATTACACTCCCTTGAAGTAACAGATACATATTTAAAGGATATTACTGGACCCGAGACTACTACTGGATATGCAGGTGGAGGCCATAAGTAGGAATGCCAGGGGACTAACAGCCCAATCCAGTTCCTGGAGTTGGCTGCATACAGTGCTGGGGCAGTACTGCCCCGCTGTCTCCAGAGAGTTTCCAAGCAGTACAGAGAGGCAGTGAAAAGCTGAAAAACCCTAGCCATCTGAAAGCCCTCCATTGGGCTTAACGGAGTTACACCATGCAAAAGTGTGGCATACATTTGTTCACCATCCTGCCAGCATTTCCAGATTTAAAGCCTGGTGGGAGCTGACTATCATTGGCTTCATCTTTGGGAATGCCTCCAGATGCATCAGACTTCACAGTAGACCAGTACAGCTGTGGAAGCAGCCGCCACAAGCACCTACCTCCCTATTTACCCTTCTGGCCAATATAATTGCCATTTACATCACCTGGAAGGGCAAATGTGTTGGTTCTAGTCTGCTCCACCTCCTGTAGCCATTCTTCCTTCCCATCTGGATTGGCATGTAAGGCCGCAAACCTAAAAATACTTACATGGGAATAAGCTGCATTGAATAAAATGAGACATTTCTGAAGTCAATGAGTGAAAGGTATTACTCTGCTTAGGTGGCAATGTAAGGTAACAATTAGGATTGCAAGCTACCATTGCAGTCCTAAACACAATACTACTTAAAATGTGGCTCCCAGAAAAGCTTTCTTAGCATTGCATTGTAAAATTCTTATATAGAAAAGTCAAGTTTTTATTAAACACTTTTTTGAAATGACAGTAAGATACTCTAATCATAACCTGTTAAATAATATTTGGTATAAGAAAAGAGCCTAAGAAAATGCCTCCAGCTAAATCTAACCAGATTGTTCCCTATCCTGACAGATTCTATCTCAATCTGGTTCTCTTCTTCAGTAAGCTCCTTGCAGCCACCACATTTTCCAGCAAAGATGATTTCTCTGGTGCCTCCCTTTATTTCAGCTCTTTCTTTTTGGATTCTAGTTCTTCTTTATGTAGCTTAGTTCCGGTGCGCTCACCAATATCATGAGTGTGAAGGCATCCATTGGTTGCAGTTCTTTAAAATTGTTATTTACATTTATTGCTGTAGGCTCTCTTGGTTTCCCTATTGTTTTTTAACTTCTGAAACTGACCTTATGAACTATCTACCTGAAATTTTTGTCCTAAAGGCAGCTATTTCAAACATCAAAAATAACAAGAACCAAATACAAAATGGTGGAAACTTCAGTTCCTTCACATAATTACTCTTTGTTTACCAAGTTCTGCTGCATGGAATGTGAACATGTCACCTAACACAACTTCAAGCCAGAATCCCGACTGATCAACTTGGGAGACAGCTTCTGAACAGTCTTGTTTGGCAGCTGTTCATATTGTTCTGCCTGAGCTGAATAAATTGGTGTTCATTATTTGATTGTAAGCTTGAGTATCAAACACAGTATGCTCAGGTTTGCTGCAAAATTTGAAGCATTTGACTTGGAATTGGGCTGTACAGAAAGTACAATGAATGGTAACATCATTAGCGGGGTTACAGATTGTGTTTCATATGCAAAAAGTTAAAAAGTTAGGACAAACTACTTTAGAAATGAGAAAGTAGAGATGTTGTTAAGGATATTTTCTCTAATTCCTGCAAAAAAAATGAGCATTTCTTTTTTACTCAAAAGTCTATACCCTGCTGCTTCATAATTAGTTAAAAGTAATTTTCCACAAATTCAATTTACAACACAATAACCAAATTAAAATCCATATTAAGACAATGCACCCAAACAGCCAGAATAAATCCAACAAATTGCCTTCAAGAATAACAAATCAAAGTGCATTCAGTTTTTTTCAGTCTTAAGTTCTCTGCACTCTGCCCCTCCCCCCAATACAAACCCATTATTTTGGGTAACTAAACTAATAGGAATATCAATGAATGGATGATGCCATTAATTTTATACATGTCATTCATTTCTCAAACAATCTGATTTAGGCTGAACGAGGTCAAATGAAGGAACCACGTGAGAGCAGAAGTCATCAGACAGACGCTGAAGTTTTCCACTTACCACAGTCAAACAGATCTTGAAACAGAATTTAGCTGGTAAGTCTATTACTAGAGACTTTTGACTGATAACTTGACCCCCATTACCACCCAGAACTCTAAATTCCCAAGCCAGTTTTTTTTAAAAAAATGCATTTTCAGGCTAGCTTATATATATATTTGTATTATGCCCTTGACTTTAATTAGTCTCTCTCTCTATCCATGTGACTTATTTGTTCCTGTGCTGTCTCCCAGCAATATTGTCTAGAGAGATCACAGGGAAACCAAGGTTCAAAGATCCACAGAGCACTTCCACTTGTGAAGATAAGTAAGTTTTTCTTATTAAACATTCTGGATGGGATCATATTGTAAGCTACTTGGTGGAAGAGTGGGGTATAAGTGGAAGACAAGATGAAAGAATGTTCATATGCTATGAGGATCTGTACGCACACTCTACAGAAGCTCCAGACAGAAGAGAGAATGTGTCTCATCTATCCATTATAATATAATCCTCCACAGATGGCATTCTTTGAAAACTAGCTGCTGCTGCTGCTGCTGCTGCTGCTGCTGCTGCTGCTGCTGTTGAAAAGCAGGACTCTAAATTAAGATGTATACTGTAACTTAGCACCAAAAGTGAGCTGATGACATAAATACGAAATGGAGAGCCAGCAATTTATTTGATCTTTTCTTTTTGGACATGAAATTTTAATATAGGCAGAACTTTGATGTTAAATGAAATGTCACTTCAGAAAACAAAACTATTGTAGACAGAATAACAAATTACACAGGCTGTTAACAAAACACCAAACACCATCCTGTAAAGTGAAAACATTAGTCATCTTCCATCTTCTGTGCAGTCTCACATTGGGATTGTGTATGTGCAGTCCAGCCACAGATAGAAGTGTCTGTTTTTTATGGAATGTAGGGATGTGCTCCTCCTCTCCTGAGTGAATGTCACATGCTCTGGAGGAGCGGCACCCCTCCCATTAGTTCCATTCTTGGTGCCATTGAGTTCGGAGCTTCTAGCAAGTTTTTTTTCCATCACCATTGGTGGTTGTCATTGGAGAGAAGGGTCAAATAACTCTTCTTTTTCCTCTTTCAAATTTAGCCAGATCCTTTTAAAAAGTAATGTTTTGAGGAAACTGGAAGTCACCTGGGCTGGGTGCTGAAAGGACACCCTTGTCTGAGGCCTTCCTGTGTTTCATCCCCCACCCCAGTTCCCAGTTGGGTTCTCTTACTGGGGGGGTGGGGTAAGAGACAATGTCTGTAAAGGCACAAAAGTGCACAAAATGTGACACTTAAGTGACTAATACTGATGGTCATGAATTGGGCCTTATGTGTGTGGGGCCAGATCCGCTCTCTGGTCCTACACAGCAAGATTAGTTTTAAGAAAAACTAAATTAGAAATAAAAGCAAGACATCTGATATTAGAAAAACAAACAGACAATTTACTTAGCAGAATATAGCAAGTTACAGAATGTGAACACACCCCAGTGCCCTCGAGTGATAGACACAGAATTTAGAACGTTACAGAATACAGATAAGTTACAGAAGGTGACCTCTCCCTAAGGAGAGGCACGCCCCAATACAATGTTTAGAATGTTACAGGAGATTGCCCTCTCCTGGGTGGCTCTCGAAGAGGCACGGAATTTAGAATGTTACAGGAGGTGACCTCTCCCAAAGGAGAGGCCGTGGTGCTCTCAAGCGAGAGACACGCCCAGTATAGGAAAACCTGAGTTTTTGTAGATGCAAAGACGTCACACAGTCCATCCCCTTACTCTACGTATTATGATCCATATACCTTAAAAATCTTATTGGTCAGAATCTGTCTCCTGTTCACAATAAAGACAACCTCTTATTCTACATCAAACGCTACATGCTGTTAGCTTATGGCCTCTACGCATATACAAAGGACTGCCATAAAAGCTAGCTCACTGTCTTCAAGAAAAACCCGTTTGCTTAGTTTGGCTCTCAGAGAGAGATATCCTTCAGCTATGCAAGCTTGACATTCTTCTGGATCATAAAACTTCTCTTCAATTCCCCAGCATGAAATGTTAAAACATTTAAAAAATTTACAAATATTCTAACAACAATTATACCTTCGATTCTAAGACAATAGAATTATGATCAAATACAAGTAAATGTAAATCACTTATTTATCAGTTGTGTTCATTTAACTATATAGAAGAACACTTTGTAATTTAACTAATCACATTGATTTCTAACCCAAAAACAAGGTAATAAAATTCATTTGTCTTCTGTCACGTAGCAGCCTGTAGTTACAAGATCTCAAAAGATGTTATCTGTAGTTGCCTGCATCTCACTGAGAAGCTTGCAACATGCAGGCTTCAGCTGGTCACTATACAGACGCTCCATTTTGATTCTTTGCAAATCTTTGGTTCATTTGGATTTCCCATAATTCTTAATTAAATACAATTTTATACACATTCTGATCTGTCTCCACATGTGCTTAAAGGAAGGTCACAACATCTCTGTTTGCAACATGTGCCAGTAGTTCACTCCCAAGACATATTGGCCGCTTCCGCACGGCCCATTTATGACGCTGACCTGGAATGCCAAAAGGCACCCCAGGCCGCCCTTCCCACATTATGGCGCCCGCTGTTCGTGACAAGCGCGGCTGATTCTCCCTCCCCAGAGCGCTGCCAAGCCGCTTCTATACAATAACCCTCTTTAAAGGGTTGTTGTTAGAGGAAGGCGTCTTGCCCTACAGCCGCGAGTCGAACGCTTAATCAAGCGACCGCCGGAAAGCGCTTGTCTCCCGTCTCCGCCCACTCACACGGTATGCTCCTGCATTAAGCTACCTGCGGGCGTGTAATACGCCACTCGACCATTGTTCGTCCTCCGACCCTCCAGGGGGTGGGAGGGCAGCGGGCGAGACTGCTGACGCTCTGAAGCGGCTTAATACGTGGCGAGCTGAAGCGCGAGTCGTCTTGAGCGCGCCTGCGGCTCTGCGCTAGCCGCCTCCCCTTAAGCCTGCTCGCGCGGCTAGCGTCGCGACGCCAGGCGCAGTATTTCCCCACGCCGACAGAACTCCTGCCGGCGTGGGGGCGCCTCCTGGCCGTGCGGAAACAGCCATTGTGATAGGGCCTTGAGATTCAAGGCTGCTCTGTTGGAAAAGGCACTGACATCAGCCAAAGTAGCCAGTCTGATTTTGTGTATCACAGTATGAAGGAGAAGGTAGAAGTAACAATCCAGTCTTGCTTAGACACTGTATCACAGCTTGAAACTGTTTTTTGAGAGGCCAGCAATCACAAAGACAGCAGGAGGCCTTGGATGGAGGAGAGGAATAAGATATGTGATGAATAAATGAAGGACATGTGGTGTATAAAGCCAAAAAAAACCCCTCAAAAACTTGAAAATTCAACTGGGGACTCGTTTTGTTCTGAAAAACACACATACTCACAAAACCAGCAATTTCCTTCTTTCTAAAACGAAAAGGTAAGTCCCCTATGCAAGTACCAGGTCATTACCTATGAGGTGATGTCACATCACAACATTTACGAGGCAGATTATGTTTACTGGGTGGTTTGTCATTGCCTTCTCCAGTCATCTACACTTTAACCCCCAGCAAGCTCAAAGTACTCATCTTGCTGATCTCAGAATGGTAAAAGGCTGAGTCAACCTTGAGCTGACTACTTGAAACTGACCTCTGCTAGGATCAAATTCAGGTCATGAGTGGAGCTTTCACTGCAGCTTATCACTCTGCACCACAAGATTCTTCCTAGGGAGCCACAAAAAGAACCTGCAGAGAGCAAGAGATAAGGGGAGTTTGATAGGATTGAATGGTAGTCATAACTGAAGATTTGCACCATGGTAAAATCTGTGGGAGAATTAAAAGTCTTGTGATTAATAGCAGACATCTGCAACCAATATAGACTGGTTATATGAAGAAACAGAAGAATACCACCATTAGAGAGTTGGGTTGTTGCTTGTAAAGGGGGAGGCAAGCTGCAAGCAATGTAGCTCAGTGGTAGGAGGAGCGATGGTTTATAGTCAGTACTTCGAATCCTTCATATTGACTGTTCCCTATTTCATTTTTTTGACATTTATGTATATTTTTGTCTAAGCATTAGTTCTACACTTTTCATTTTGAAGACTTATCTTGTATCTGTATGTGTGTGTGTGAGTGAATGAGTTTTTATTTAGAAGAAGATTTTGTATTTATAACCCACCTTTCTCTCCTGTAAGGAGACTCAAGGTGACTTACAAGCTCCTTTCCCTTCCTCTCTCCACAATAGACACCTTGTGAGGTGGGAGGGGGGAAGAGAGTTTGGAAGAACTGTGACTAGCCTAAGATCACCCAGCAGGAATGTAGGAGTGCAGAAACACACCTGGTTCAGCAGATAAGCCTCTGCCACTCGGGTGGAGGAGTGGGGAATCAAACCTGGTTCTCCAGATTAGAATCTACCTGCTCTTAACCCCTATACCACACTGGCAGTATATTGAATATGGTGTATACATGTCTAACACATTTATGTATTTATTTATTTAACCTCACTGATAGCCCAAACTTCTCCATGAGATTCAAGGCAGATTACAAAATAAAGAAAATAATTCACCAGGCAGCATGTGTGCATTCTATGAAAAAGTAGATTTGAGAGGACCTTCCTGATATCAGGCAGACCATTCCACAAGGTAAGTGCCCCAAAGGAGAATTAACATGTACAGGTCACTGCCAATGTTATCTATTTATAGGATGTCACCCTCAGATTTTGTTCAAATGATCAAAAGTAACATAGTATAACATTGTAGGAGAGGAGTCCTGCAGATATGTATAATGGTATCTGACATACAAAGAACACTGTGTACAAAAATTGGTGCAAGGAAACAGAAAATAGTGTGAAAATTTTAAAAAAAAGGCTTGACACAGTTCATTTATTTATTATTTTTACTTCACTTTGCTTCCCAGAGGGACTCACAATGGTTTAAACCAACAAAAAGAGACTATACAAACCAGAAGACAACAAAACAGCATTACAACTGCAGACTGTGGTCCTTTCCGCACAGGCATGAGCGGGGGTGCATCAGCATAAATTATGCTGACACACACACCCCGGACCATTCGCACAGACAGTTCCAATAGGGGCACAGGGGCACAGCCTTCGCACAGGCTGCGCCTTCCCCAACTGGCTTACCTGCTCCTACTGGCTCCTGTCGCATTGTGGAGGCCAGGGGACATGCCCCTCTGACCAGAGCGATGGCTCTGGAGATGGAGGCCAGGGGGGCGTGTCCCCTGGCCTCCACTGTCGATAAGGGAGCTCAGCAGGAGCAAGGGTAAGCTCTGGGAAGCTAAGGGTAAGGCAGGAGGGAAACGCTGCCTTCCAGCTGCTGCTGCTGTTCGCACAGCAGCAGCTGGAAGGCACCCCTTTTGAAAACCTTCAGTGGGAGCCGAAGTTTCAAAGGGGCATTCCGATAGCCTTGGGCAGCTATGCAAACACCTCCCCAGGGACGGCATTTTTGCCCATGCTGAAAGAGCCTACATCTCTGAGAAATCCTGGAGTCATATGATGGCTCCTCATGTCTCTGCCCATGCCCAAACTTTAAGTACCTGTATGGTATGGGGAGAGGTAATAAATTCTTGGCAAGATTGTACAGTTAGAAAGGTGTTTCTCCACTCTTCCCCCTCCTTATTAGTAAAATGAAGTAGAAATCAGGCATTTCAAATTGAAACAGTACATTTGAGATCATTCCTATTCAGCATATAAAGTTACAAGGAACTTGGGTAGGCAAGTTAGTGCACTATTCTATGTACATCTACTCAGAACTAATGCTGCCTGTGTTCATTGGGATCAAGGATTGCTGTCTTATGCCTTTGGGCATCACTGCAGAGTAGAATACTAATGGTACTCATCTTATATAGGCAGTTTCATATGTTTGCAATCCCATCATCACTGCATTTTCAAATATGCTTACAAACATTCAAGTAAGATGATTTACTGGAGACAAGTGCTTAGCATTCAGGAGTTTCTCACTTTGACTTTCTCAACAGTTAATTCTTATTAATTCTATGGTTAGTCTGCAAGTATCCCCAAAGCTTTTGTCTTCCCATTTTCAATTAATGTGCATCAAATGTAATGGATTGCAATAAAAACATGATAGTGTAATGGAACAGACATACTGATTCTTATTGAGACCAGAAATCTTTAGGCATTCATGTGACAGAAATTTTCAGGAGGATTGGTTGATTGATTACATTTTTTGTTGATGAACTGGTATAGCAGAAAAACATATTCAGTATGTAGGTACTGCAAAAAGGGTGCAACATTATAGATGTCTCCATGAATACATCAAAATAAGTCTTTAGAGAATAGTCAGATGTTTAAAATAAGAAACATACAAGCTTTCACCTTGAATACTGTGTTCTTGAATGTAGAAGCAAAGATTATCATTTGCTTTTTTGGTACATGTCTGATGTCAGAATACTTTGCAGCCTTTTCTGATTACTTTTCCTTCCATGGTTTTTGCCATCATTTTAGCAATTCTGTCTGCTTACGACTCTTTCATGTGTACAGAAAACTAAAAAGGCTTTGGATACTTTTTCCCTGTGGAAACAGAGTTTTCCCCTCCTAGATCTTTCATAAATATGTATCTGAAAAATCTGTTTTCCTGGCCAATTTGCTGCAGATTTAAAGAAAGTATCATTTGGAAACAGGTGAAACCAACACTTTCCATTCATCATGAACTATGAGAGACATGTGACTTACAGTGTTATCCTGAGGGAGGGGGGCAAAAGTGCAAAGGGAGTCAAGGATAGGCAAAGCCATTTATCTTTGAGATGTACCAGCATAGAGTCCCAGTGGCACTGCACCATGGCTAGGAGCCAGCATGGCAACAGCACAGAGCAACACCAGTTTCAGGGAAAGGGGTGGATCCAATGGACAGCAGGAGTTAGTCAGCTACCTAAGCTGCCCTTCAGGGTGGGGGATAATCCACCCCAAAACAGCATCACTTTCAATATTGTTGTTTTATCTGGGGACCTCAGATTCTCCCTTTAAGGTGGATTTAAAGGAGAATCTGGGCTCCTCTAATTAAACACTCATTGAAAGTTACGTGCTGTTTAGGAATAATTCCAGCATCACAGCAGTCGCCCATGTTGGGGGGGGGTGCACCAAACCTCACACATTTTGCACTGAGCTCCATTTTCCCTAGCTACCACTCTGCCTGGAGGGGAGAGAGAAGGGGCTGCCGGCTGCCAGCTGGGAGCCCAGCCAGTGGGGGAGGCAGGACGGGCGGGTCACAGGTGTCTGCCCTCCCTTGCCTCAGAAAGCTGCTTTTATAAGCACTTCGGGTGGGGGTGGGGCTTGGGGAGGCATGGTCAAGCCCCCAGAGGTAGGTGGGGGCGTGGCCTCACCCCGAACCCCCCCAATAAAAAATCTATACCTATGTCACTGGTACCTTGTGAGGTAGATGCAGGGGTGAATCTAGGCAAACTGGAGCCCGGGGACAAAATCTGAGTTTGGTGCCCCCCCACCCCCACCCCAGGTATGGACGACCACCCTCCCCCACAATGACCAAACAATGATTTTTTGCACCAGCTCACAAAACACCTCCCACCACCAGCAAAACATACATGGCTTTCTCCCCCCCAACTCTCTTTCCTAATTGTGTCCTCACACCAACCCTATGAGGTAGGTTGTTAGCCCTCAGGAAAGAGCTCCAAGCCAGTGCAAGTGGGAATTAACTTTTAAGCATGTAAATCTCTCACAAGTCACCCCCAAGGTTTACCAAGCAAACATCAGCATCATCTCTCACAAATCACCTCCTACCTCCAGCAAAACAGGCATGGCTCTCTCCCCACCACTTTCCCAATTGTGTCCTCACACCAACCCTGTGGTGGCTGCTAGCCTGAGAAACAGCTCAAGCAAGTGCAAAGGGGAATTAACTTTTAAGCATGTAAATCTCTCAAAAAGTCACCCCATCTGAAGGTTTACCAAGCAAACAGCATCATCTCTCACAAATCACCTCCTACCCCCCAGCAAAACAGGCATGGCTCTCTTCCCACCACTTTCCCAATTGTGTCCTCACACCAACCCTCTGAGGTAGGCTGCTAGCCTGAGAAACAGCTCCAAGCCAGTGCAAGGGGAATTAACTTTTAAGCATGTAAATCTCTCACAAGTCACCCCCAAGGTTTACCAAACAAACATCAGCATCATCTCTCACAAATCACCTCCTACCCCCAGCAAAACAGGCATGGCTCTCTTCCCACCACTTTCCCAATTGTGTCCTCACACCAACCCTGTGAGGTAGGCTGCTAGCCTGAGAAACAGCTCCAAGCCAGTGCAAGGGGAATTAACTTTTAAGCATGTAAATCTCTCAAAAGTCACCCCCCATCTGAAGGTTTACCAAGCAAACATCAGCATCATCTCTCACAAATCACCTCCTACCCCCAGCAAAACAGGCATGGCTCTCTCCCCACCACTTTCCTAATTGTGTCCTCACACCAACCCTGTGAGGTAGGCTGCTAGCCTGAGAAACAGCTCCAAGCCAGTGCAAGTGGGAATTAACTTCTAAGCATGTAAATCTCTCACAAGTCACCCCCCATCTGAAGGTTTACCAAGCAAACATCAGCATCATCTCTCACAAATCACCTCCTACCCCCAGCAAAACATACATGGCTCTCTCCCCCCCCCAGTACCTGGTGTGTCCTCCACACCAACCCTGTGAGGTAGGCTGCTAGCCTGAGAAACAGCTCCAAGCCAGTGCAAGTGGGAATTAACTTCTAAGCATGTAAATCTCTCACAAGTCACCCCCCCATCTGAAGGTTTACCAAGCAAACGTCAGCAGCATCATCTTCAGTTCTGCTGCTGCTTCTGGGCTCCCTGCTCAGCTTGCCTTTTCCTGTGCCTGCCAGCGCCCGGCTGCCGGGGAGAAGGCTTCTGAGTGTCACCACATAATTTAAGGCCCGAATCTGATTGGGTTAGAGGGAGGGGAGGCGGAGCTCTCCTGTCCTGCTCCTGGGAGCCCAGTGGGACTTCTCCCCCGCCCCCTGGACACTCCAGTCCACCGTACAGAGTGGGCGTGGCTACGACAGGCACTGGGAGCAGTCCGCTGCTTCAGTGCCTGCTTTCTAGGGCTTGCTCAATCCCTCGTTGTGTAGGAGGATGTTTTGGCGTTCCCCACATGACCTCAATCGATGCGCCCGGGGACAAGGGGTACCCCATGTCCCTAGGCAGGAACGCCAGTGGGTAGATGGGGCTGAGAATGTTCTGAGAAAGCTATGATTGGCACAAGAACACCCTGCAGACTTCATGTGGAGGAATGGGGAATCAAACCTGGTTCTTCAGATTAAAGTCTGCTGCTCTTAACCACCACACCATGCTGGCTCTCAAGCAATGATTGCTGAGTGAACTCTATCTCAGTATGTTTCAAAAGTATTAGCATCTGTCTGTGAACTATATCAGTTACATTCTGATTACGAAATATCTCTTGTTTGTAAACATACTGGCCCTTTCCGCACGGGCCAAAAACGACGGCCTGGGGGCGGTAAAAGCCGCCGCCCCAGGCGCCCGTTCTACAGTGGCTGCTGCAGCGCCCGGCAAGCGCCCATTATTTACCCTCCCCTCCTCAGAGCGTCGAAAGACGCCCTAAGCAACAACCCGCTTTAAAGGGTTGTTGTTGAGAAGAGCGTCTTCCTGAAGCGGTGCGGGAACATGCCGAGATTCCTTCCTTTCCCATGTACACTCTCGTGTGGCCGTCTGCTGGCCTCCTAAGTCCCTCCCTCGCTGTCCTCCGACCCTGGAGGTTGGAGGGCAGCATGAAGCGACTGAGGAGGCCAGCAGGCTCTTAACACAGAAGGTACATAAAGGAGAAGAGGCGGCTCCATGCAGAGCCACCTGCCGTCTGCTGGCCTCTCCAGAGGCCGTCCGCGTCACATGCCTGCAGGCGACCTCGCCTCCCGCGCCCGGCCGAATTCCTGCGTGGAAGCGCTGCAACCGTCTTGAGAGCGGCCCCTAAGTTTCCACATTCCTGTTGTTTTGTTTACTCCACCAAGTTTATTTTTCTAAAATTTTTTGCAAACCTGACTTAATAATTTCTCCCAAAGAGACAAATAAAACAGTTTTATGTTTTTATTTCATTAAACCTCTGTTGCGCCATATTCTAACTTATATATAAGGAAAGAGTATTGGCAGATCCTCCAGCTATTCAAAGGTGTGGGTCAGAAGGAGAAAAAGAGATATTTCATATCTCAGGAATAATAGTGATGGTTGGTGGAAAAAATAATCAAAACAAATGGAGATCCATTTGTGGCCAGTTAGAGGACAGACATTTTGCAGAGCATATTATTCAAGCATGAAGTGTTTGATCCCATATATGCCCTGAAGCTGTGACAATATGTAACCTCAGCTTGTGGGTTCTGTGGGGCAGTACTTGGAATGAGTTGCAACAACAATTTTTAAACAACAAAATGGTTTACTTTTCTTTACATATAACATATAACATCAACATTTAACGTTACAATTCAAGGTCCTGTTCAGGTTGCGTTTCAAGTCCTTCTATTTACAGTCTACTGATATTGCCAAGTCCAAATTCTTCTTTGCAAGTTGGCTGGCTCCTGAAGACTCCAAGGGCTTGATGAACAGGTCGCAACATGATGAAGGTCTCCAGGAGAACTCTCACCCATTACAACCACAAAAGAAAACCCTGAAACAATAAACTCCAACATTTACAACATAGCAAAAACAACAACTACCTTCCCAGTAGTTCCCAACAATATTGCAATTACCTTAACAAGGTGTTAAGGGCTTATAGAAATCAAGGTCCGAGTCTGGTACCCTTGTCTTCTGCAAAGAGCTCTTTCAGCCTTTCTGCTGCTCTGAGTCTCCACCCCCTTACTGGGTCAACCCATTCTGGGCCAACCCATTCTGGGCACGGGGGTTACAAATACACCCAAGGATTTACAAGTTCTAGGCTTTGTTCTTTCCAGCCACACAGTAGAAGCACCGGAACACCACCACCACCACCTACACACACACACACACAGTATAAGAGCTACAGTCAGTGTTTGGTTCCTATTTGTGGGGAGTAAACAGGAGATGGAGTATTTTGTTTCCTCTTTAAATGCTGAGGCTATATCAGTCACAGTAGCGCAGTAGATTCCTGAGAAACCATTAGGTTTGGTTGTGATTCCATTTATCAGATACACAAATGACAAGTGCAAAGAAAAACAGAAACAGGAAATTTCCCTGTGTGTTGTTATTTTGCACCGTGGTCTGTCAGTGTCAGCCTAAAAGCATGAAAAATGCACTTGCAAGATGGTTTATGACATTCTTTGTAAGGCATTATAGTAATACAGGAAAAGATGGGAAGTCCATGAAATGCAATACAACATAATGGCAATTCTGTAACTGAAGGATGAGACTGCCTTTGGTATTTGCTCCAACACCAGCAAATAATACTTTGGCACTGTTAAAAGAGCAAAATAACAAAATAAACTGTCTGTTGGGGTTTTCCAGGCCATTTAGCTGTGGTCTAATAGTTTTTGCTGCTAACAGTTTAGGAGTAAAAACTACCTGACCACAGCTGCACGGTCCAGAAAACTCTCAACAGCCTGTTGAAACCCTTAGATCAGTGGTGGCGAACCTTTGGCACTCCAGATGTTATGGACTACAATTCCCATCAGCCCCTGCCAGCATGGCCAATTGGCCATGCTGGCAGGGGCTGATGGGAATTGTAGTCCATAACATCTGGAGTGCCAAAGGTTCGCCACCAAGGCCTTAGATAATACATAAAAAAAAACATCAGGGCAAAAAAATTCTCCAAAACATAACCCTCCCTCCAAAAATCCCTATAAGAATCTACATAAAAACAAGAAAACATACGTTGCCATTAAATTAAACAGAATTCAGAAACATGGTAAAAGACAGTAAATACTGAGCATTGAAAACGTGCATTTATGTATCCAGAACCACAAATCCATGAGAATCTTACACATATAACAATGGTGGAATGAATAGTTGGAAACATAAATATTAGAACAAAACTTGTACATAACACTCAAAAACTTCCCAAGTTAGAAAAATATAAGGAACCTGCACAATAATATCAAGCATTTAATACATAAAAATTAATTTATGCACTTTTATGTATTAAGTGTTTGATTGGTTGTCTTTGAGATGAATGCTTATTTTACAAACTATGTTTAAAATAAACTGTGGTTTTGTGGAATGACTGAGCTAAGCCAAAATTTTCTGGTATGGCTGTAATAGCTATTGTAGAAAGCTCCATGTATGTTCATGACCAAGCAGGCCTGTTTTCTCCTAACCATACTGTGAAGCACCAAACTCTCTTCCATGAAATAGAAACAATACATCTACATCCCAGACTGTGTGTGTGCAGAGGATCAATCTGTAGATGTTGCACTTTGGTCATCTTGTTATATCTCCTTCCTTCATATCACATTTCTCCTTTCCTGCCTTTAAGCCCATTATTCCCTTTGACAACCCTCACCAATTCTGAAATGGTGTGCAAAATGCATTAGGTCCTAAAATAACAAGGTTATTAGTTACAAGTCTCTTTGGTGGGATTTTGAAATAGGGGCCAAAGGGTGTGAGACTTTGTCTTGTTTCTCCTACTACAGATATGCTGGCTGTGAGATAACCATCATCCATTCCTCAAGTGGAGATATTCTAACATGATTTAAATACTAGACAGTTAATCACTATGTTTCCTTTTTATTTTCCTGTATTCTGTATTCCTTTTACCTGTCCATCAATTAGCCCCTAATATCTGGGGGGGTGGGGTTGTGGTGAAGAGGAAGTGAACCAAACTGGCATGTGTTCAAGCATTCCCAATGACCAATTTATGACTAGAAGAATGGTTACTATTTGCCAAGTCAAATCTTCTGTTCTCTTATTTTAAATACCTGTACTTTGGGTCAGACTGATCTTCAGTTTTTCATCATTTCCAGGTTATCTGGCATTTCTGGGGAAATAACTAAAGATTTCTGATAGAAGGCATAATTTGTTACTTCCATTGTTCTAACAAAAGGAACATATCAAAAGAATGTTGAGATGCATCATTGTATGCATCATTCAGCAGAAGACGCTGAAATCTATTTTGAGATTAATTTATTCAAATGCTTCTTACAATTGCCTGGTTAAAATAATCACTATCTCTGCTCAGAGCAGCAAATTCAAATTACACAGAAGTGGAGGTTTTGCTTGCTTAGCATAATCTTTTTCTTTTAACCTCTCCAGAAAATGTGAAGTCTATTCTATATCTCAATGTAATTTTATTCAAACTGGGTGTCATGCTGGAAAATCCGTATGGAGAAGGAAGATTTGTGTTCTTTTTAAAGTTCTCTTTTAAAAAAAGAATAATAAAAGGAAGAAAGAGTTGAGTTGATGGCTTACCGAGTAAGCAACACACAGCCTGATCCTATATATGCATACTTATAAGTAAAACCTACTAAGTTAGATTGGTTTTTTCTCATTCTCAAACTTTCATGACCCACTGAGTTCAATTTATTTTTATTATTCTCCAACCAGAACATCAAGTCAGTTTTTTCCTGTATCACCATCTGAACATAAGAAATTCAGTCCATTCATTCAGATCACATTCTATAGACAGTGACATTCTCTTGCAGCAAGTCTTCAAACACACTAACTGAACAGCAAGCGATGCTTACCCACTAAGATTTCACTAATGAAATGCAGTCACTTATATAACACAACACTGAAAACTGTTCACTGCTGGATGTATCTGTTTACTTTGCAATATCCAATAGGCTTGGTGATTTGGTAAAGCTGAATCTGAAAAAAAAAAAACCCAAAAGCCCTATTCAGTTTTTTCGGGTTTGATTTGCCCCGAATACCAAACCAAGCAAAAAACTCAAGCCAAATACTTTAAAAACACAATAGCCCCAACTGCTATTTGGGTTATCATGTTTTATCCATTTAAAGTTTAAAGGGACTGTTCCTCAGCGGCTAGCGACTTTGAATCCCTTTGAACTGACTTGAAAAACATTTTTTCCACCTTACTTACCTTTGTTGGGTGTCTCTTCTGGGCTTTCTGGCGGGGTCTGGGGAACTGCTTAGGCTGGCATGCATTTTTGCAGGGGAGAGTTTTTGCACCTTTGCAGAAAGGAGGGGAAGGTGAGAGTACATTACCACTGGAGCCTCAGCATGCTAACACTGCTTTTTGGAGAATTATATCATTGGCCTTTCCTTGACGTGCCCTTTAATGTAGCCCTGGGGGCCGGGATAAGCGCCCGTCCCAGGAGCCATACGGCTCACTAATCTTGGCTCCCCACTCCCCAAAGGCGTCAGGTCGCCCTGAAAAAACAACCCTTTAAAGGGTTGTTTTTTTCCCCGACAGCGTGTTCCCGGCAGCGTGGTGCGGTAGCACGCCCGGGGAATACGCTGTTTCCCGTCCACTCACCTTGTCCGTCGTCGGCCTGCTGGCTGTCGGCCGATCCACGCTGTCCTCCGACCCCTGGAGGTCGGAGGGCAGCGATGGTGAAAACCGGCGGCCAGCTGGAAGCGGCTAAAAGAGGCGGCTCCATGTGGAGCCGCCTGCCGTCTGCCGGCCTCTCCGGAGGCCGCCCGCATGCTTGCATGCGAACGGCTTCCGCCTCCACACCGGCAGAATTCTTGCCGGCGTGGAGGTGCCTCGACGGCCGTGCGGAAACAGCCATTGACTGTTATTGTGGGGTTTTTTTAAGTTCTGCATTTCTGATTTAAAGCTGCTGTTGCTGTGGTGTTAAAGATTGTGGGGAGAACTTTTAAGCTTCTAGTTAAATCTCTCCGCCCCGCCCCCCATCCAACTTGGCTGTTTTTTTTCATTTGCTGCTAGTTTTGTTCTTGTTTTGGTTGGGTTTGCTACTGTTTGAAGATTTCTTTAGTAAGGTTTCCCACAGCCTTTGCTCTTTTCCCCTGGGGTTTCTGTGTTTGCTGTTTTTGGACTGTTTTCTTGCAGATTTTTAATTAAGGGTTGCCACAAATTACAATTTTAATATTTGAATTTTGTTTTCCAATTCTTTGAATTGTTCTTGAATTGTGTTGAATTCTTTTGAGTTTTTTGTAGAGTAGTTTGTTGCAATGTTAGTTGCAGGGGGTATTGCTATGAAAGGTATTGAGAAGAAAGGAAATTTGTTCTGTTCTCCTAATGAAAAAAATGCTGTTTCTCCCCCTCCATTTGAAACAGTGGGAGGTAGGGGGCTTTTTGCTCAGCTTCAATTGCACCATGTTGGAGATTTGGGGGGGGAGCTCTGGTGGGGGTCTTGTTCTAGGTAGTGGCACCAAATTAGCCACAGAGCTGCTGGTGACTCTTCTCAGAGGAACCAACCAAATTTATTGAAGTTTGGTTAGAGCTCCATGGTATGATGCCCAAGTGAAGAAAAACTTGGTGCCCATAGAACTGAACCCCCATCCACCCAAACCAGGGGCGTACCTGTCAGAGGAACATGGGGTCACCCATGTCCATTGGCGCCACCTATCTGGTCACGTGGAGGGCACAAAATTGAAGCCTTCTGAGGGCCTGCTGGGTGCCCCTCAGCCTGGCCCTGCAAGAATTGAATCTCAGGCAGGCAGAGTGGCAAGCTGCAGGCCTGCCAGCTGCTGCCGCCCCTCCCCCCATTTTAAACACACTGCCAGGCTATAGCAAAGAAATTTATCCTGTAGAGAAAGGGCAAGCAATTCTCTTCCCTGCTTCTGTGCCTGCCCTTGCGGGTTTTGGTGCTCTTGGGAACCAATCTGCACCATGGAGCAGTCAGCAGTTGAGCTGAAGCAGGACTTTGCAACCTCCCAGGTGCAAAGAAGGCAGGATCCGGCAGCAGCCTCTCCACCTGCGCATGCTCCCCGCTGGTAAGTGGGATGCGGGGGGGGGGGGCTCCTGGAGCAGTTTTTGTCCTTGGGCGCCATTTCCCCCCAGAACACCTCTGACCCAAACTTCAAATAAACTTGGCTGGTTTATGTGAGGAGAGCCACCAGCAGTTGTGCAGCAAATCTGGTACCTCTACCTGCAACAACAGCCCCACCAGATCCCTCAATAAAATTTTCTAGCACAATGCAATTTGAAGCACAACAGCAATTCCCTTGTAAGTCTATGATGAGAAATAAAGTAATCACTTTTTCCCAACCATGCAAGTCTATAATGGGAAATTTTCCCATCTGAGGTAGCTGCTAAAGCAGGGGTGGGCAATTATTTTTTCCATGGGGCCGCATAAGAAACAGAAAATACTGTGGAGGGCCGGGCCAAAAGGCTGAACTCAATTCTGCATAATAGGGGCTGATAAGTGACAGACAGGTGCACAGATCAACTTGGAATCAGTGGCAACAGTTCTGCATGCAACACTATTTGGCACAAAGAATCGCAGGCTCAACCTACCTGCATAGTTGTCCACTGTGACAATCAAGCAAGTCCCTTGACCTACTTTTTTCATTGACTGGTGCTTTTGAAAGCCCCGCAGAAGCCGGTTGCCTTGGCTGCCGGCTTCTGCAGGGCTTTCAAAAGTGCCTCGCTCCCCAGCAAGGCAGGGAGGGCAAGGCGCTTTTGAGAGGGGCTTTTGAAAGCCCCACAGAAGCCGGCAGCCAAGGCAACCAGCTTCTGCGGGGCTTTCAAAGGAGGGGAACGCCCCAGAAGCCACTGGGCGAGGGGAGTGGCCTTTCTCAGAGGCCCTTTCCAGCGCAGTGGCAAGGTGAGGGGGGAAGGGGGAGGGTTAGCGGAAGAATGAGCAGCGCGATTCTAAACAGGTCCTCTTAGGCCAGGGCCAGGTCTGTCATACGGGCCAGTCAGGGTCATCCGGCGGGCCGGATGTGGCCCCCGGGCCATATAATGCCCAGGTCTGTGCTAAAGCCTTCCAGATTCTTATATCACCACTGAATTGTCTCCATTGCAGCCAATTGGAAATTTTGGGGTGTTTATTCAGGGAGCACAGTTTTAAAGGTAGTTGCACCAACTGTGTAGAGTGGGCTCAGAAGCAGGCACGTAGCTGCAATGGGTACATCCGGGGTGGCTTGTCCCAGGCGGTGACATTGCAGTCACATGGGGAGGTGGGGCATGTTGGAGGTGTTTCATGGGCTGGGCATAATGTGTCAAGAATGTTTCAGGGGCAGGGCATTTCAGGGGCGGGGAGGTCATGCACAGGCAGTTCATGCCCCGGGCACAGTTCCCCCTCTCTTCGTCACTGCTCAGAAGACCCACCTGATAACAGCAACAAGGTCTGGTGAAGTTTGGTTTAGGGGCAATGGGAGATGGGGATGACAAAGATATTTTTAGACATGAGGGAAAGCTAATGAAAACATGCTACTTCACTCACTGAGGAAATGCAAAGATAACTCGCACTTTGCTAGAGGATCAAAAGATGTTAGAAGCCTGTGGACATTCCTGATTAGAAGCAATGTTGCCTCAACATCAACATGGTAGAGAGTACAGAAGTAATGGGAAATAATATTCTGGTCCAAGAAACAAGTAGAAGGTCAAATACTGTTAAGGTCTCTTCCTCTCAGCCAGTGTCATATCTGGGGGTGGGGGGCAGGGGGTCATTTGACCCAGGCACCATCTGCCTGGTTCATGTGGAGTGTATTTTGACCCCCCCCCTTCTTCCTCCCCCTGTGACCACCCCCCCCAGCCAAACTTTCCACCAAACTACTTTGGCTGAGAAGCTTGCAGGCCAGCATGCATCGAAAGGAGAATGTACCTAAACACAGAAGCTGCCAAAGGTAAGTGTTACACCGATCCCTCACAAGAAGCTGATCACTGGATCAGGGTACAAGTGGTACAAGTGGGCAGGACTGGTGCCTTTGTCTTGTGGGTGTGTGGTATGTGTGTAAGAAAGAGACAGAGGTCAAGGTGCTGCTCCATGCATCTGGTGGAGGAAGGGAAATGCCCATGGCTGATTGGGCGGGGGAAAGGGAAGAGGTTGGCACTTGGCTAAAAGGTGAAAAAGGGACTTGTGGACATGTTATGTTTTGTCTTCCAAAGTTTTGTTTTTTTTCCTCACAGTGTTTACTGAACCTTATAAACAATTTTACTACTTCAGATTTGGGTTCCCAGGATTTGATCATATATTGAAAAATGCAACCGTTAAGACATTTAAAGTTCAACATTATCAGCACTCAGTATGTTGGTGGTAGAAAATGCCACCAAGTCACAGCTGACTTTTGGTGACCCCATAGGGTTTTCAAGGCAAGAGACATTCAGAGGCTGTTTGTTATTGTCTGCCTGTATGTGGGCTGAGAGAGTTCTGAGAGAATTGTGAGTGGCCTAAGGTGCCCCAGCAGGCTACATGTGAAGGAATGGGGAATCAAACCCAGTTTTCCAGATAATAATAATAATAATAATAAGAATAAGAATAAGAATAATAATAATAATAATAATAAGAAGAAGAAGAAGAAGAAGAAGAGGAAGAGCAGGAAGAGCAGGAGCAGGAGCAGGAGTTTGGATTTATATCCCCCCTTTCTCTCCTGTAGGAGATTCAAAGGGGCTTACAATCTCCTTGCCCTTCCCCCCTCACAACAAACACCCTGTGAGGTAGGTGGGGCTGAGAGAGCTCCAAGAAGCTGTGACTAGCCCAAGGTCACCCAGCTGGCGTATGTGGGAGTGTACAGGCTAATCTGAATTCCCCAGATAAGCTTCCATAGCTCAGGCAGCAGAGCGGAGAATCAAACCCAGTTCCTCCATATTAGATACACAAGCTCTTAACCTCCTACGCCACTGCTGCTCCTCTCTCAACCTACTAGACTACGCTGGCTCTCACATCTTGCTGACTCTCAATATACCTTTCCATTATAAACGCCATTTAGTCTTTCAGTCTCAAAATCCTATCTTAGTTTATCCATTCAGGAAGACAAGTATTTTGTCATTCCCATATAGGTATAACAATGCTTCTCCCAGAGATAAAAAAGAATCTACTCTTTAAAGTCTCTTTTCTCTTTGGGGCTTTCCGCACTTACTGTGTTGTACCGGTTTCTACTCAGGTTCAACTCAGTGTATCCGCACTACAACCGAGCTCGACGTTGTCTTGTCTCTGTTCCCCCCGCTCGGAACATAACATCCTGTGCGAAGTTATGAACCCGCTGACTAAGCTGGTGGAACAAGGTCGATATAAGCGAGCTTGAAATGCGGATGCATCGAAAGCGACACCGCATCCTCAGCCAATCAAAACCGCCGTTATGTCGCAGAAGCAGGGAGAGTCGTGGCAGACTGACGGCTTTTTTTAATACAGTTTCCCTCACATTTTGAAGCTACGATATCGAGAATCGTTTCAAGCGACAATTAAACTGGAAAAAATTTTGGTAAGCCGGTAAGCTCCGACTCTTGTGGAAGTAGTTCAGCGTCAATGCTCACGTAGCTTTCGCGACATGCGGAAACTGTAAAAGCAAAAGAAACGTTCCCGTTTCCCTTAATAACACAAGCGCCAATCACGGTCGAGGCCGAAACAGGTACCAAAGATGATCCGCCCGCCTTTCCGGTTCAGGGGCCAAAGGAAGTTGCTGTCACGGACAGCCAGGAGATAAGCCCCCATTAGAAGAGGTGAGTAGAGCCTTCACTCCCTTTTGTAGTGCGGAAAGCCCCTTTAAGGTTCTATAACATCTGCCTTTTAAATATCCTTTACTTTGAGAGGCATTTTATGACATGTAGTTTTAGTGAACTACAATTGCCACCTATTAGCCTATCTATTTAATTGCTGTAAGATTCTTAGCACTTTTCTCTTTTTTTCTGACTGTATTTACTACTCATCTCAATTTAAAATGGTAAGCTTTCACACCCTCTTACCCCATCACAGGTTCTGAAAAGGAAGTAACTCTGAATATCAATTAAAGGGCCTTGTATTTAGAACTGAATTATCTGTTCTCTAAAAGAACCAGGGCTCTTCAAAGTTTCAAAAGCTTGCTGCCAAAAAATGGAAGACTGCCAAAGCAGAATACACTCTGAAGTCATCACCTTTGTACTAAGGATGTACAAAATAATTTACAGTCCTGGATTATATTGCCAAATTCTTTTGAAAAGTTATTACAGATTTTGTGGCTAGACATTTTTGTACAACTTGGCAATTTGTAGCAGAACATTCATAATTTACATGGCACTTATAATGTTTAAAGCATGTGAATGTTTTAATCTTCACAATGACCCCCTGTAAGGAATATGATTAATATTACCACTTTACATGGAAAAATCTCAAGAGAAACATCTGCAAGAAAATGTGTGAAGAGAGTTTCATCTGATCTCAAATGTTGCCACTTGAAGCCGGGCCTCAGTAGATGATTGTAGCAGTCAAGCAGGTCTGTAAGAGAGAACGTGGTCCTTTGGGTATGCTGGCCCCAAGGCATATAAGGTTTAAAGCTCAATACCAACACCTTGAGAAACAGAATGGAAGCCAGTCTGTGGCATAATAGTTAAGAACAGGTGGACTCTAATCTGGAAAATTGGGTTTGATTCCCCACTCTTCCATATGAGCAGTGGACTCCAATTGGGTGAATTAGGTTTGTTTCTCCACTTCTCCACATGAAGCCTGTTGGGTGACCTTGAGTTAGTCACAGTTCTTTCAGAAATCTCTCAGCTTCACCTACCTCACAAGGTGTCTGTTGTGGGGAGAGGAAGGGAAAGGAGTTTGTAGACCCCTTTAAGATTCCTTACAGTTGAGAAAAGTGGGGTATAAATCCAAACTCTTCTCTTCTTTAGTGTCAGCGGGTCAAGACTGGAGTGATTTAAGTCCTTATGATCCACTTCAGTCAACATCCTTGCTACAGCATTCTGCACCAAGTAAGATTTTTGCAGCTTATCAGAAATGTCCTATTTATCCAGCAGTAGACCTGGATCCCAGAGCACTTCTGAACAATAATCAAAGTTTTTCTGCACGTTTAAAATGCCCTGCTGTTGGCACAGGGAATGCCCCAGTGCAATGGGGAGTTCCCCACAGCACCCAGCGCTGCAGCGTGTCTGCCACGCTGTTGCCCCGGTGTCACCCCACAGCAGTGGCTTTGCTATGAGACTTTCCAGAACCACAAACATTGAGGACCTTTTGGAATTCCCCTCTGTTACTCCGGTGGCTTCCGCTGCCATGGAAACTCCTCGGCAGCAGAACAAGGCCATTTTTCCTGCCTCGCTGCTCTGACCTGCCCCTCCAATGAACAGGGGCATCCCCCCCTTGCAGTGGTATAAAAAACATGGAGGGAGAACTCTTGCAAAATCTTGAGAAACTTTGCAGAAAAGCGGCGTGTGAAGGCGCTGCAAAAGGGAGGGTGGCAATTTCCTTGCACACGCAAGGAATTTAGATGGGGGGATGCAGGGATTTTAGGTGGGGGTGAGGGTGGCTTCCGCTGCCATGGAAACTCCTCGGCAGCAAAACAAGGCCATTAGATGGGGGGTGAGGGTGTCGATTCCCAGTGCCTGTTTTGTGCAGAGTCACCTAAATTGGGGCCCCTCCGCACTGTAGGATTCAACCTTAGTCTGACGTAGGTCCGACTCGGGTACTCCGCACAGCCGTAGCGTTGGACTCGTGTCTGTCTCGGCTCACCCCCCTCTCACCATTAAATTTTTGAGCTCGACTGGGAGGTAGAACTTCCTGGCGAACTCGGGTTTCACTCAAGCCGAAGCTGGTGGGGTGCGGAATCTCCCTCGCCTTGACTCTGCCAGCCAGTCAATCACAGTGCAGTATTTTCAGCCATGCGCAGAATGGGAGACTCGTGGCGGCAGTGAGAAGCACGCCTTTAAAAAATCCTTCTACGTAACTCCTACGTCGGTAAACCAAAAAAGGGACGCACACTCACGTTTCCCGCCATAGAATGGCAGCCAATCGGGAATGAGGAGCGGAAGACGCGAGGAGGTAATCCCGCCCTCTGAACTCGGCTCCAGAGACACGAGTCAGCTGCTGTGCAGAGAAATGGAGGAGTCGAGCTCAGGTAACGATTTCCGCGAACACGAGTCAAACCTGAGTCGCCTTGTGTGTGCGGAAAGGGCCTTGGTGAAAGTGAGTGGGGGGAGTGGGGGAGACTCAGCTAATCAGAACGCAGGAAACGGAGTTTGCCTGCGCATGCCTGGAAGACATTGCCAAAGACCTTGCGGTGCAAGTGGAGGAGAGCCGGGGAGCAGTGCAAAGTCAATAGCAGGATAAAGATCGTTGTGGCAACTGCGCTTCCAGATATAAAATGGGGCATTTTTATGTGTGAAATCAGCCAGTAAATCTGTTCCTCATCCAGAACATGTGTCACCGTACATGTTGTGTCAAACTGTCTAGTCATCAGTAGTACTTTCATCTCATTGGGATTAAACTTCAGTTTATTAGCTTATTAGCCCTCATGCACTCCAAAACTTCTTCAAGGCATCTGATCAGGGTTTCCACAGTCTCTCCAGAACTGGAAGCATGAGCTAAAGCTGAATGTCATCAGCAAATGTCCAGATGATCTCACCCAGCAGTTTCACGCAATTTTGGTGCATAGGGGACGAGACGGAGCCTTGTGGAAATGCACACACCTAAAGCCAAGGGACTGAAAAACAATCCCCCAGCACCACTCTCTGAACCTTATCCTTGAGAGATAAATAGAACCACTGAAAACTAGTGCCTTCCAGATCCAGCCAGGAAAGACGGTCCAGAAGGATACTATGATCAAGATTATAAAAAGCCACAGAGCTGCAGGAGAATCAACAGAGTCATACTCCCTTTGTCCATCTCCTGGCACAGGTCATTCATCAAGGTGACAAACATTAGCACAACTAAAATCTGATTGAAATGGACTCAGGAATGGGTGAAGTTGTCCAGCCTCAACCCATTTAATTCCCTTGCTCAAGAATACAACATTCGAGACTGGTTGATAGTTATTGAAATCCACTGGGGCCAAGGTAGGCTTCTTTAATAGTGAATGCACTACAGTTTGTTTCAAGGTCAGGGTAACCAACTCCTTATGATTGCCAACACCAGGTTGGGAATTTCCTGGAGATTTTGGGGTGGAGCTTGGGGAGGGAAGGGACCTTGTGCCATAGAATCAACTCTCCAAAGCTGCTATTTTCTTGGGGAATAGATCTCTGCAGCCTGAAAATCAGCTGTAATTCTGGGAGATCTTAAATGTTGACAATCCTGTATCTCAAGGAGGCTTAATCACCTCTTGGATGCAGTCAGCCATCCCACGACCCAGCATCCCATGACCAGTGGCAAGGAAGGACAAGGTTTATACAAGCAGGTAATTGGTCTCAATCTTCCAAGGACCTTATCCAACCTACCCAGAATGAATGAAGCTGCAAGAATATGTGTGAAGGAAGGTTAATCTAATCTCAGAGGATGGGGACACTTGAAGCAGGCAAGGGTTGGTCAGAAGTGGTTTACCATTATCTTCTTCTGTCCAGTACTAGCCAGAGTTAGCTGTAGTAGCACTGTTGTCTACGTTATATCCTCCACCAGCATCACCATCCACTACTGCTGCTGCCCAATAGCTATCCTTCAAGAATTCCTCTGTCCCCAACACCACCAGAACTGTCTGTTCTCTTCTGCTGATGTGGTTGTTGATCCATGAAGCTGGTGGATGCATCTATGTCTGATGTCTCAGCTGAGATCATTCCACCTTGAGTGATTCTGCTAGCCTCTTGACAGAGTCTGAAATCCTTATGATATTGCTCCCTGCTTCATTGAAACACACAAATCCTCTCACCATGTTGAAATGTGTATCTAAAAGGGTGATTGGGCAGAGTAGACCTGCACAATTTGTGACCCACCAAACTAAACATAGCATACAGTCATGCACAACTGAGATAATTCTTAATAAATCTGTCACTGTTACTTCCTGCCTGAAATTGCCAACACATAAGACTTGCTAAGCATTAACGCTGCTGAGAGACTGTCTGGTTTGGTGGGTCATAAGAGATGAGGGCATGTACCAGATTCTGTATGGATTGACTCATTCTCAGTCTGTGATTTGGCCTTCGTGTTATACACTTATGTATTATTATGTGATAATAATCAAAAGGCTCATTACATAAAGGTCACACAAATGAGATAGGCTTAGGGTGGTTTCACCCAAGTAAAATGTGATGGGCTTCATCTGCCTAAGAGGTTTTGATGGTGGTTCTAGTAATACAAGACATTTTTATAACAAAGATGGGCCTTTATTCAGAAGAAATACTATGCTGTATATTCCTCTGTGGATTAGTTTCAATATTTATTATATTATTAGATCAACTTTGTACAGATGATGTAGGGTACCCAATGACACATTTTGACAAGACACCTGTAAATTACCTGCAGACTCTCTTAGCCACTTGAACCAAATGCCAGGTATAATGCTTTAAAGTATTTAAACCTTCAAAGTATCTGTACTTTGGAGAAAAGAACATACTCATAAACCTGTTTATTCAGCTATATTTCACATTCTAGAAAACTTGCAATCCTATTCAGTATGGCACAGAGCAGATTAAGAACTGCTATAAATTGGATCCATATCAATGAATTTTAAAAGCAATAAAAATTCCACAGTAGTCTTCAGGTGCTAAAGTAATTCTACATAAATAAAGAAATACCAGTCCATCTGGTGGGTGCATATTTTCTTTCTTCTTTACAACTGTCTATAGTAAGTTTAAAAAAATTAAAATGAAGAAAAATAGTTACTTTGTGTTTGAAGCAATAGTAATATATGACAAATCTGCTTGCAGGATTAAACAGACATTACAGAAACACTTGGTATCTAGGTCTGAATCCTCATGACTGTTCATATATAAAAATGAAAATGTATGCATTTTGTCACCTTGACATTGCATTATGTTTTTCTGTCCTGTTTTCACAAACTGCTATAAGCTACAGAATGCATTTCATAAGAGCTATCCATTTGTAAGCTGCAGTACTTTTATGATTTATTTGGATCAATTATAAAAAAAATTAACTGTCCAAGGATGGGGCTACCTCCCAGCACCAGGCTGCAAGTTCCACCCCCTCCTTGTCACAAATGCCCACCCAGGCACCCTGGAGCACCTCACAACCAATAGAAGGAGGAGGAGAAGTTTGGGTTTATACCCCACCTTTCTCTCCTGTAACGAGACTCAAGGTGGCTTACAAGCTCCTTTCCCTTCCTCTCCCCACAACAGACACCTTATGAGGTGGGTGGGGCTGAGAGAGTTCCAGGAACTGAGACTAGCCCAAGGTCACCCAGCAGAAATGTAGGAGTGCAGAAACACATCTGGTTCACCAGATAAGCCTCTGCCACTCAGGTGGAGGAGTGGGGAATCAAACCTGGTTCTCCAGATTAGAATCCACCTGCTGTTAACCACTTCACCATGCTGGTCCTTCACTCCCAGTTGCAATGGAAGACAGTATTCCAAGGAACTAAGAACCCTAGCACAGCACAACTGGAAGATTTGACAAACCCCAACAAGAGAACACAGAGTTTGCAATGCCTGCAGTTAAGTCTGTAGAACTGAATGCAAATAGAAACTTGATTGTTGGAAAGACTGGTGGAAGGATCACTCTTATAGTTACCAGGTGCCCCCTAACAGTGGGCAATCTCCCAGTGATTTCTGGTGCTGTCTACCAACACTCAGCTGATTGGCAAGCTGAAGCAGGCTGGCCAAAAGGGTGGGCAGCAATCTGTGTCAGCACATGATATGTCACTTCCAGTGTGATACAGAAGTGCCAGCATTTTACCAGGAGGAACATTGTTACTCTCACCTAGACCAGGGGTAGGGAACCTGCGGCTCTCCAGATGTTCAGGAACTACAATTCCCATCAGCCTCTGTCAGCATGGCCAATTGGCCATGCTGGTAGGGGCTGATGGGAATTGTAGTTCCTGAACATCTGGAGAGCCGCAGGTTCCCTACCCCTGACCTAGACTGTTTGCTCTGAGCTCTGGCCACATGACCCCCCTTCCACTGCACACTGATGCAGATCACTGTCCCCTGCAACAGTGAGTACCTACCTCCAGATATCTCCTGCCAGGTGCCAAACCCTGTTCACTAGTTTCGCCAACCTCCAAATGGAGTCTGGAGATCTGGAATTATAACTGACCTCCAGACTACATGGATAGCTTCTTTATTCATTATTTTTTTGTTTAAAACATTTGTTCCACTTCTCCTGGAGCAAATAGCTGCTTTAAGAAGGTTGATTGTATGGCATTATACCTTATGAGATTCCTCCGCTCCTTAAAGCACACTTTTCTCAGGTTCTATCTTCAAATCCAAGTATTTCCAAAGCCAGAGCTGGCAACACTAGCCACTTCACAATGTTTTGCAAAAGCAGCTGAGGAAAGCGCAATGACAACATAAACAATAAACATGACATTTTATTTGTTAGCCATATGCCATGCAAACAGCATCAGCAATTACACATATGAATTACATGAAAGATTAAAACCAGTAGTTATTTAGCATAAGACAAAATTAAAATCATAACATTAGAACAGCATCTTATGATTATGTCTATACACTAGCACAATTGCTCTCCTTTCTAAGCTTAATCGATAAAAACATAAAAGTGGCCACTTTCTGAGTGATTTCTGTGAAAACATCAGTCATAAGAAAACAATTTATTTTCCTCACTATCTTTCAATTTCTCTAATATGTTTGTAAGATATTTATTTCTGATATGGATGAATAGAGGGCAAGATATTATATAATGTAGACTAGACCATCCTCTATCTGGCTGGAACCGCAAACACAAATACGTTGGCCGATTGGCTTATTTGTGTATCTTCCATTTAAATAGTTAGAGGGAAAGGATTGAAATCTAAAGCTAGTAGAAGCCTTTCTTAGATTGGCATTTGTGAGGTTATTAAGACAGGGGAGCAGACATTTGTGTTTCTCTATCCTGAAAAACTAGGGAGCAAAATTTGAAGTTGCAGCACTTCATTCATGCATGAGGGCATCTTTTTTTCAATAGCTGATCTCGTATTTTTTCTAACTTCCTAGTCCTCGATACAATCTAGGGAGGAGATCTCATAGAGATTTAAAAGTGTATGTAATTGTTGTTCCCACATATTAGTTTGATTCCTATACCCTAAACAGAGACTGGCTAGATGTTCCTGAGATAGACTTGTTAATCTTTTATGGTGTAAGAGCAGCCTATTCTTGTTTTTATTGCTGGAACCAGTTTCTTAGCAGAGCAAACAGACTGGTGTGTAGCCTGGGAGGCCTAGGATCTTTCAAAGCAACTTATTCTGAATGCTTTCTAATTGGGCAATTATATTTACTGTCCAGCCCCCAGAATTCAGCTCCGTACAGAACTTGAGCAATTATCTTTCATTGAATTGGGGGGGGGGGGGGGGGTTGAGGGACTAATTGACCTGTTTGTGAAGAAAATATTTTAAAAATTAGTTAATAGAATGAGTTGCTATTGAAATTATTTATTTTATTTGTATATTCCAGCATAGAAAAGTGTGGAAAACTGTACCTAAGTATTTATAGATCCCAAATTGTTCAACTTGTTATCCAGCAATCTGCCATTTAAGTGTCTTTGTTTTCCTTCCAAAGACCATTATCTTTGTTTTGTTGTAATTTATATTTAGTTTGTTGGTTTTACAAAATGTCACCAATTAATTTAGCATTCCTGTTTTGGTGAAAGACATGGCAGCCATATCATCAGCATAAAGTAGGAGGGGGATAGAATCATAGAGTTGGAAGAGATCTCAAGAGTCATCAAGTCCAACCGCCTGCAATGCAGGAACACACAATCAAAGCACTGCACATAATCAAAGCACTATATCTTTCTCCTTTCAAGGGACGGAGGAAAACATTCTGTAGCTTTTAGGCCAGATATACAGTTGTTGATATAGAAGTTGAACAGAAATGGAGCCAATAGGCAATACTGTTTAACTCCTTTCTCTAAGGGGATTTTATTGGTTAAAGAAGAAGAAGAGTTTGGATTTATATCCCCCCTTTCTCTCCTGTAGGAGACTCAAAGGGGCTTACAATCTCCTTGCCCTTCCCCCCTCACAACAAACACCCTGTGAAGTAGGTGGGGCTGAGAGAGCTCTGAGAAGCTGTGACTAGCCCAAGGTCACCCAGCTGGCATGTGTCTGAATTCCCCAGATAAGCCTCCACAGCTCAGGCAGCAGAGCAGAGAATCAAACCCAGGTCCTCCAGATTAGATACACGAGCTCTTAACCTCCTACACCACTGCTGCGTAGTGTTTTAACTGTTGTTAAAAACTTAACAAGTTTTTATTTCCAATTCTCATTCTGGTAGTTATATTTGAGTGTAATTCTTTCGAGATTATGATCATTCTCTTATCCATATTTGATCTTTCCAATTTAGACCAAAGCATATCTCTATCTGTAGAGGCCTAGGAAAGGTCAATGAATAATACAAATAATTTTCCCTTTTAAAGGAAATATATTTATGAATTAGATCATGAAAAACTGCGCACTGATCTTTTCCAAAAACCTGCCTGTTTAGTAATGACTATCTTGTTCTCTTCAGCCCAGTCATTTAATTTATCAAGGAGAAAGCATGTGTAAAGTTTATAGGAGGTGTTTAATAGGCTTATAGGTCTACAGTTTTTTGGATTGGATTTCTCTCCTTTCTTGAAGATGGGAACGGTTATACTCTGCTTCCAGTTCTCTGGGATCTTACACAGACCATTTGTATCTGAAAAAACGTTTGCAAGAATTGGAGCCTTCCAGGATATGTTGGACTTATAGACCTTGGGAGGAATCAGATCCTCACCTGGTGCCTTACCATTGGGAAGGGACTGTATTATTTTTACACATTTCTCTAAAGTTACATTCTCTCATAAAAAGGGAGAATCCATTTCCTTGGGAATATTATTTAATGGTGGAGAGTCATTTGAAATATTTGATTTAAAGAGTTTTGAATAGTGGGCATGCCATACTTCTAGGGGAATCACAATATTATTCACCCAGATATTATTTCATGTTCCTAAGGAGAGTAAGTCCCAAAACTTTTTTTCTTGCTTTCCTTCCATTGCTTTGTGAAGTTCTTCCAATTTTAATTTGTTGAAAGCTAGTTTTTTCTCCTTTAAAGGGGCTTTATAGTCTGTTCTACTTTGAGGTAACTTAAACAGTAGTTCTGGGATAAAGTCCTTTCTCAGGGAAGATTGAGTGGCATGCAATTTTTTTTTTTGATCTTTTGCAATCTTGGTTGTACCACAATGGATGATTTGGCATAATAGCTTTGGAGGTAGAAAGATGGGGAGATAGCAAATTACATGTGGTTGGAAATATAATAAGGGAATCTGATGACTCATCTATCAAAAGATCCCTTAGAATTACTGTAAAGAAAGCATGTTTCAACTTATTGTATTATTGAGTTGACATAGTGGTAACCATTTTGTATGTCTTTTGAACCTAAAATGTCTTGTTTGTCTGTTTCATGTTTTAGCAAATGCAGCTGTGAAAGAGATTTAGTTTTCACCCATCAAGGTCACAAAAACGGTTGAACAAGTTAATTGGAGTAACATTCACGTTAGCTTCTGTAACTGCTCCCACCTGGGAACCTTTGAGATAACAGCTTTTGCTAAAGTTTAATTAGTGAAGTGACCCCATTGGTTCAGCAAGTACCACATGGGGTAGAATCCTTTTTCTATTAAGTTTTAGTATGATGTATTAGAGGTACTCTTTTCTTGTCTGTCTTGTGTGCTGTTATATGAGTCATCATTTTGATTTTGCTTTAGCACTTTTGAACTTAGTTCCTGACTTGAAAGAATTGAAACTGCTTGCTTTATGAAACAATTGCTACGTCAGACTGGACTTTTCCAATTGGATTATACTGGGACTATTGGTTGCTGTGCTAGCCACAGCAGTTTTTCAGTTTCTGTTTTGTACTATTTGTTCCTGCCACTATCAGTGCCTTTGAACTGTTTCTTCTTTTATTAAATTTAAAGAAATAACTTTTATACATTGTCTGTATGAAGTGTTTGGTTCAAAAGGAGAGCCCACGCTCTAGTGCAGGGGTGGGCAATTATTTTTTCCATGGGGCCGCATAAGAAACAGAAAATATTGTGGAGGGCCGGGCCAAAACGCAGGGGGGGCGAGGTGGTTTTGAAAGCCCACAGAAGCCGGCAGCAAGGCAGGGGCGCGAGGCGCTTTTGAAAGCCCCGCAGAAGCCGGCAGCCAAGGCAACCAGCTTCTGCGGGGCTTTCAAAGGCGCCTCGCTCCCCAGCAAGCCAGGGGGGCAAGGTGGTTTTGAAAGCCCCGCAGAAGCCGGCAGCCAAGGCAACCTGCTTCTGCGGGGCTTTCAAAAACACCTCGCGCCCCAGCAAGGCAGGGGCGCGAGGCGCTTTTGAAAGCTCCGCAGAAGCCGGCAGCCAAGGCAACCAGTTTCTGCGGGGCTTTCAAAGGCGCCTCACTCCCCAGCAGAGGTGTATCTATGCAAACTGGAGCCCGGGGACAAAACCTGAATTTGGCGCCCCCTCCCCTGGAATGGGCGGCCACCCTTCCCCACCACGACCAAACAATGATTTTTTGCACCACTGCACAAAACACCCCCTACCCCCAGCAAAACATACATGGCTCTCTCCCCACCAACTCTCTTTCCTAATGTTGTCCTTACACCAACCCTGTGAGGTAGGCTGGCCTGAGAAACAGCTGAGGTAGGCCTGAGAAACAGCTCCAATACAGTTCAAGGGAAAATTAACTTTTAAGCATGTAAATCTCTCACAAATCACCCCCATCAGAAGACTTACCAAACAAATGTCAGCAATATCTCTCACAGATCACCCCCCACCCCCAGCAAAACATACATGGCTCTCTCCCCACCAACTCTCTTTCCTAATGTTGTCCTTACACCAACCCTGTGAGGTAGGCTGGCCTGAGAAACAGCTCCAAGCCAGTGCAAGGGGAAATTAACTTTTAAGCATATAAATCTCTCACAAATCACCCCCATCTGAAGGTTTACCAAACAAATGCCAGCATCATCATCAATTCTGTTGCTGCTGGGAACCAACTCAGCTTCCCCTCTCCTGTGCCTATCAGAGCCAGTCTGCTGAGAAGGCTTGTGAGTAAGGGAGAATAAGGCACACTGGGTCAGAGGGAGGGGAGGCGGAGCGCCCCAGTCCTGCTCCTGGGAGCACAGTGGGATTTCTCCCCCGCCCCCTGGACACTCCAGGCCACCGTACAGAGTGGGCGGGGCTACAACAGGCACTGGCAACAATCGCTGCCTCAGTGCCGGGCTTGCTAAGGCCTACTGAATCAGCTTGTGTGCAGGGACGTTTTGGCGCCCCCCACGTGACCAAAATGGATGCGCCCAGGGACAAGAGGTACTGTCCCTAGGCAAATACGCCTGTGCTCCCCAGCAAGGCAGGGGGGCCGGTCAGGGTCATCCGGCGGGCCGGATACGGCCCGCGGGCCGTATAATGCCCAGGTCTGCTCTAGTGAGTACTCAGAAACCTTAACAATTACACACTCTGGCCCTTTCCGCACAGGCCAAAATGAACTATTTTGGGCCAGTAAAACACCGTTTTGGCGGGGACCCTTCGCACAGGCGTCGCTGCCAAATTGATGCATCGGCACTCTGTTCCTGCCAAAACAGTGTTTTCAAACCTCGCTCAGGGAGTGAGGTTTTTAGCAAACGCCGGCTTCCATTCGCTGCCATGCAAACAGCACCAGGTGGAAGCCGGCGTTTCTCCGCCGGCTCTCCCAAACGTTGCTTACCTCCGGTTTCCTTCCATTGTGTTGTGGAGGCCAGGAGACATGCCTCCTGGCCTCCAACTCCAGGGTCGTCACTCTGACCGGGGGGAGTGTCCCCTGGCCTCCACAACGTGGTGGAAGGAGACAGGAGGTAAGCAAGTTTGGGAATGGCACAGCCTATGCAAAGGCTGCGCCGCAGGTGGTGCGCCCAGCGAGGCCATCCATGTGAACGGTCCCACAGGGGTGCATTGGCATAAACTATGCTGATGCACCCCCGCAAGCTGACCGTGCAGAAAGGGCCCTAGTTGAACAAAGTAATTTTTTAAAATCTCCAAGTCAAGGGAAGATGTCTTGTACTATGGAGAGTATTGTTTTCTACATAAGAGTTTCTATCCAATAATGCTTGCAATGAAACACACAGGGGTAAATTATCACTCTCAACTCTATTTTGTGTTTCAAAATGAATAACCTTCATATATAGCCCTGCCGAGACTAAAATATAATCAATGACACTAGCACCAACAGGCTCCTTTAGTTAAATCACAATCAGTTCCATTCAGAAATGAGATACCAAAATTTAGACTGAAACTTGCTAGAAATAGACCTCCCTCATTACATATTTTATCTTGGGATTGCCAATGCAGCAACCAGCATTCATCTCTCCAGAATGGGGATTCATGCATAAAATTATGTATGTCTTCTCAGACCCTGGCATTAGTCCCCTAACACTAGGATCTCTGCCTGCAGAAATGCTTCTAAGGCTCTTTCCATAGTGTTATATAAGAATGACCATAGGAACTGCCATTTGTCTGGATCTGAACCCTTATTAGGTAGATAGATATTAAAACAGAGAAGTAATCCCACTGAGGGATTTTCAGTTAATATAGTTTGAATATGTTTGCTATCATCCCAATTCAGAAAGCATGTCGATCCCTGGAAGTCCTCAGTTACGAAGATAACCAATCCCCACTTGCGCAGCCAAAATAGTTTGTTTTAGTGTCTGGCATAAATGTTTCTTAAAACCCGGTAGCTCGATCTGTGTAGGTTCTATACACCAAGTTTTGTGTGAGCCAATAATGTCACGTTGCGTTAAATATTCCCTAAAGTATACACAATGACAAAGGGTTGATGTGCTTTCAGAACTCCTCCAGCTTCTCTGCCTCAGGATGCCACTAGGCTTGGTCAATACCCTAGAAATTCAGTAAAATTTAGATTCGGATTTATTTGGGCATAGAATTATCTGCATGCCCAAATAAAACATATTCAGATATACCCAAATATTTGGGTCCATCTGATTTTTTTTGTATTTTTTGAGTTTTTCACATTTGTGCCTGCAGGGGGCACATTTTTAAAGCTAGTGGCACCAAAATGTTGGGGTATCATCCCGAGACTATCCTGATGAAGTCACCCAACTTATGGACCCTCAAAGGGTCCATCCCCTGTTAGCTCTCATTGGAAACAAATCTGGGATTCAGTGCACCCAAATCTCCAAGTCTAGATGCCACATAACTACCCGCAGGATCAACTCACTATTGGGTTCCAAGGAGAAGGAATCTCTCACAGATCAGCGAGGGAGAATCACCTGTTAGGTGAAAAAAGCCCTCCCAGTATAAGAGCTGATCTTTCTGCTTCCTTACTCTCAAGCACGTGATGGTATGCAAAGCTCCAAACATCAGTGGCAGCAGAGAAGATGTGATGCAGAGTACTGGAAAACTGCAACCAAATCAGAAAAAAAAAACTGCAACAATATCAGAAACACCAAAACATCGTCTAGACCAGAACTGAATTGCATTCTGTACATTCAAATGGTTTTTTAAGCACAGTAAAAAAGTGACCTGAACAATCATTACCTAAATAAAGCACAGTAGGTAGAAATATTTTTATGGCCTGGATGATCAGTGTCTTCATTAGAAAAAAATAAAAGCTTTGAGACCTTTCTCTATTTTTCATATAAACATTTTCTCCAAAGGTATGTTTAAAAATGGCCAACTTTGCAATACTGACAAGCAGCCTTTGTTTTAGGAGCTTGTCCCCATCAGGGCCACAAAGTTGAATTTTTAATCACTATAAAGTGTAAAGCAACTGAAGAAGTACATTCAGTGTACACTATAAGATTCAAATGGGCATTTTATACAAAACCATTATTGAACTACATGTATAAAAAGGTAATCAGTAGTTAATGAAACAAAACACAAAAATATTTTGATTTAGTGTTGTTTATACAAAATGAAAAGAACATAAACCACTTCATAATGTGGGAAAGAATTATAGCGTAATTTAATAAAAGCTGGCTAAACTGGTAAGTGCCTAAGATAATAAATTAAAAAGCTGCAGGATCAGCAGAAAGGAAAAATGCCATTTTTAAAATTTGTTTTGGTGAAATGATATATGCATTGTGGATGTGCTAGATTCTAGTGAGCAAAGGTAGCCAAGAACAAATAAACCCAGGTGTTATAGGCAATACATAGAGTGAGAAGCTAAATCCTCATTTATTTAAAAATTTGTACACCACTTATCCATATTAGTCCTAAACAGTTTACAATGTCCCAAGTTATAAAGACCAAAATAAGGACTATATTAAAACAAATGAGAAAGGGGAGAGATAACAGCTAGATTTAAGTATGCATTAAGTTATTAAATCAATAAACCACCATGAAAGAATGCCAATACAAAAGTAAAAGACAATGTGTACAATTCAGGCTGTGTTCATGCAGATTATAAGGTTCTGAAAAGGGAAGGTGCAATTGCAGATTGGCCACAATTAAACTTGGAATAGTCTTCTTTTTAATTGCATTAAAATAAAAGTACCACTGAATTGTGGTTTATCTGCTTCAAAGAGGGGAGAGGAATGGAGAGGAGAGGAAATCAGATAGCTAGGTAGATATACAGCAATGTTGGCCCTAATTACAATCTCTGCTATTGTTAGAATGACTACATGTGGAAAATCTTCCTTTTCAGCCAGTTCTCTGTCATTTAAATCCAGATCAACAAAGCAATATTTTGTCGTAACTCCAGGACAAATTGCAGGCCAATAATTAGCCGCAATTGGTTGATCCTCATCACTGGCCCAGTGACACTGGGCCTGAACATCTGGGTGAAGAAAGCACAAGAAATTCAGATATGGAGAATGCTTACACACATTTTTAACTTTTTTCTTTACCCTTCTCTCTTTCCCTCCTTTTTCTCTTCTTATCATATTCTTTCTCAAATTCTCCACACTTTCTTCTTCTTCTTCTTCTTCCTCTATCATTTTCTATTTTAATAATAGATATGATAGCTTAATTGTTTATAAACTTGAAAATTTGCTGATGTACTTGCCAAAATAAGGGCAAGTTATTATAATTATACTGTTTAGTCTTTTTGTTTGTTTTCTTTTTTTCTGTTTAATAAAGTTTGTTTAAAAAAACAGATATGGGAATGTTCCTTTCCTGTTTGAAGGAATGTACTAGCCCTCTTTGGGATGTACAAGCCCTCTTTCCCCTTTTTTGGGATGGTTCCAATTGCACGCAGATGTGCAGAGGTTCCATCTGGTGAATAACCACAGGACACGTCTTGGAATTAAAATGGGCTGCAGCCCTTTTTATTGAGGCAGAAGCTGGGCAAGAAAGAGGAGCACATCCGGCAACCGGTCAGCACCCCTGGCTGACCCCGGCACCAATCCCAATCCATACTGGGGAGGACAGAGAGGTACTGGGCCACCGGGGTGCCTGCCCTTTGTGGTCCCCTTCCTGCTGGGGTGTCAGGCTCAATTTCAGATGCCTTCATGGCATGTGCCATGAGCCCGCCCCAAGCCTCCTATGGAGGCCCCCAACCACGGGTGGTCCGGCGCACAAGCTTGGCCTCCCCATAAGGATGCACTCCTCTGCCCAAACCGCCAACACTGTGACAAAGTAAGCAGCAAAAAACCATGCCCAAATAGGGAGGGAAGGTGGGTCAGTTTGCTCCATGTGTCGAAGAAGGCTGGAGCAACTGCATGCTGCCTAATATATAGGGAGCGTGCTCCACCCCTTCCACTCGTGTTCATCACGCAATCAGGCTGGGTGTGGCTCGGCTGCCCAGACAGCCCAGGGCACACATGCTCACTGCTCCGGAGCTCACCATGTGCCCTGCCCCCTATTGCAATTACGGCCTAGCTGATTCTAGTGCCGTTATTTGCGCCAAGGTGTGCAGAGGTTCCATCTGGTGAATAACCACAGGACAAGTCTTGGAATTAAAATGGGCTGCAGCCCTTTTTATTGAGGCAGAAGCTGGGCAAGAAAGAGGAGCACATCCGGCAACCAGTCAGCATACCTGGCTGACACCAGCACCAATCCCAATCTATTTTGGGGAGGACAGAGAGGTACTGGGCCCCCGGGGTGGCTGCCCTTTGTGGTCCCCTTCCTGCTGGGGTGTTAGGCTCGATTGCAGAGGCCTCCACAGCATGTGCCATGAGCCCGTCCCGCCCCAAGCCTCTTATGGAGACCCCCAACCACAGGGAGGTTTGGAGTGCAAGCTCTGCCTCCTCACAAGGATGCACTCCTCTGTCCATACCGCCACAGAGCTGAGCAATCAGCTCCCATCACAGCTTCACAAGCCTCATAGCCAATCCAAAAGCGCCTACCATATGGCATGCAACCAAACGTCCATGCCCCATTCGGATAGGTGCACACCATCTGAACAAAAGAGTGCATGCTCTTGAGTGGTTATATCAGGGTGAGGGATAACACTACCACCAAGCTCCCAGACCAGCTGCGCTGCTACCTTGCACACTTTCCAATGTGCCACATCCACTTTCTGTGCCTCCCTGGCATCCTTCCACAGGAGCCTTGGGAGGAGGTGGGACCAAAATAGTTTAATGGTCAGTATCAATTCCAGGACCTTGCAGAGGCTGGCTGCCATCCACAAGGACAGTTCCAGGTCTTTCAACGCTGGGAGATTGTTCTTATCCAGATGGATGACGATCCCCTGAGGTGCACCAAACCTCTGAAGCGCCTCCCGTGTAACAGGCAGCAGTGACTCCCAGCGCATACACCGCTGGCCAAGCCACACAATGTCCATGCCCTTCTCGAGGTCCAGGTCTGTGCCCCACACAAATGAAGATGTGTATAGGGTGGTTCAGTGGGCAATACTGTGTCCGATGATCCATATCTGGGTCCAGCGTTCCTGCAGCTCTGCATAAACATTAAAACAACAGGTGAGGTCTAACATTTGTTTTGTAGGCTAACGAGCGCCAACACCTAACTGCCCGGATCTGGTCAGGGGAACAGCCATTGCAGGCCACCACCGTGGCAGCTCCAATTCTAAATGAATGAAGACCAAACTCCCAAGGGGGGAGACCAAGCTCTCTAAAGCCTATGCATAAAATGGAGGCCAGTTGAAAACGGGCCAAAGGGCTACCGTTCTGATGCAACAGGAATAAGCCGTGTACTGGTGGGCGCTCGGCCATGTAAGCCAGGATTATGGCCACTGGGCAAAATTCTCCTGGAGCCCTGGGAGGAAGGAAAACCCAGGTGCCCTGCCAAAGCTGATTCATCTTAGAGGAAGCCAGCCAAACGTAAATGCCTCCGTCCCCAACTGTTACATCAGAGAACCGTAAAGCCAGGTGGCCGATGCGATGCCTGGAGGGGGGAACCAATTTGCTAACCCTAAATGCCCCAAAGAACACCAGAGTTAAAACTGCACTAAACAGGGAGTGTTCAAAGGGGGAATTACAGAAAGTGGGTGCCCTGTTCACAAGGGACTGAAGTATCTCCCTAAATATAGGCCACCTGGTGTTCCCCATATGCGGGCTGGCGTGGCGCCAACCTGCCAGCGTTCTACGCACCAGGAAGGACAAGATGGGATCTGGAACTCCCACGGTCTTGCAGAAGGAGGACAGGGTGGCCATATGCACGCAAAAAGACCTGGGGGCAAAGCCCTGTGAATGCAAGTGAGCCAAGTAGCGAAGCAGGAGACCTTCTTTAATCGCCTATCCCGGGGCCAAGTCTTCCCGAGAACCAAAGTCCAGAAAGGAGGAGACCGCCCCCTCGGATGCTTGGCGTGTGGTTGGAGTGAGGTACCACAGAAATTCCTCCACTGTGGACCATTGCCAAGGCTCCACAGCTGCTCTGGGAAGGTCTCTGGATGTGGAGGGGCCTCTGGGGCCAGGGCACGGAAGCAGTCCCCTTGGCAGTGAGATAAAGCATCAGCAATGTTATTCTCTGCTCCTGGGATAAAAACAACATGAAAGGAAATGTTGTCCCCTAGGCATAAAAGAACCAGCTCTCTCACTAACCGCATGACCCTGCATGAGCAGCAAGACTGCCTGTTAACAACTCTGACAACAGCCTGATTATCGTGCCAGAAGCGAACAGAATGGTCTCGAAAACTGTCTCTCCAGATATGAACCACGACTAGCAATGGGAACAATTCCAGAAAAGTCATGTCCCTCAGAATACCGGAAGATGACCAGGAAGAAGGCCAAAGCTCCCAAGACCAGCGATCGTTGAAATAAACACCAAAGTCCATGCCCCCCCATGGCATCCGTATGGACTTGAAACTCTCCCTCCAGGTGAAGAAACTCTCCCCTTTGGCAAACCCATTGATCCTGATCCAGTGATGAGGGGCCAAGCGACCTGCCATGGAATGAGCCAGGCGGGTGCAAAAAGCCCTTTCTGGGGAAATCACCCTACAAGCAAAATTCAAATGCCCCAACAGGGACTGAATTTCCCACAATCTACACTTTTTCTTCAGGCTAGTAAGCCTAAGCAAATCCAGTAAAGCTGCCAATTTCTCCACAGGGCAGGAGGAGGTGCCCGCCTCTGTGTCCAACAAAACACCCAAATAAACCAGGTGAACTGAAGCGCCCTCAATTTTATCTGCTGCCAAGAGGACGCCGAGTTCAGCTGCTAAGGACTGAAAGGTGCCTAAAGCCTTTAAACAACCATTGGTATCGTGAGCCCCACAAATAAAAATCGTCCAGATAGTGAGTAATTTTTGCACCTGGTAACCGAGTTCCAGAAAGGAACTAAAAATCTCAAATGCGGCGCAAGCCACTAAGCGCCCCATTGGCATGGCCTTGTTGAAGTACCCCGCCCCAGCAAACTTAAAACCCAGTAAATTGAAATCCCTGGGGAAAATAGGCAAAATATGGAAAGCTGGCCTCTTTTTGCATGCCGCCGGCACCAGGGGACCGGCCTGCCCAAAAGGGCTGCCGCGAGGGAGACTTGATGCACTGGTTACATGGATGGGAGGCAAAACACCCGCTGTATACATGCCCGTATCGGCATTTGGACCTGTGGCACCCCCCTCTGTTAAAATCCCAACAGGTTAACCTAACCAAAAACTGTGGCTCCCTTCAATCTGGAGGTTGTGCTTTTTGATAAGCCATGTGTAAGGAATCTGGCTGAGTCCAGACAAACACCAGGAACTTGAAACAAAAGCCCACTATTTGCAGGCTAAGCTGATGCTCATCTAAAGCTACTTCAATCACACAAGCATATATCTTTTTCATCCCCCTCCCTTCCAACAGGCAAGGACAGCTTCCCAAAGTTTCACAGGGAAAGTTTCTTCCGGAGGAGACCCCAAGTGACAACGGAGCAGGACCGGCATGCTGCCATCGTAAAAAATAATGAACGAAGCCTCAAACGTGAGCACCAGAAGAGGCGCGGAGTCCAATCCACGCCTCTTCTGGTGTGCACGTTTGAGGCTTCATTCATTATTTTTTGCGATGGCAGCCAACCAGGCGCCGGCCCTGCTCCGTCGTCTCCTCCAAGATCCGCACCTCTTCTGGTGCGTGCGTTTGAGGCTCGCTTCATTCATTATTTTTTATGATGGCAGGGTGCCGGCCCTGCTCCGTCATCACTTGGGGTCTCCTCCACCTCCTCCACAACGTGATGGCAGCCAGTAGGAGAAGGTAAGCCGGCTGGGGAAGGTGCAGCCGGTGTGAAGGCTGTGCCTTCGCCTGCGCCCCTACTGGGACCATCTGTGCGAACGGTTCCGGGGGGGTGCATCAGCATAATTTATGCCGATGCACCCCCCCTCGCTGGCCATGTGGAAACATCCTAGGACATTTTGAAGGACAGCAATTCATAGGGTTGCCATGAGTTGAAAGCGACTTGATGGCATTTACACATACACACACACATACGTACTCTTCTTGCCTTGAGGACTCAACCCCTGACTCCGTCCTTTCTGCCAGCTACTAGTTTGCAGCCGGGTTCCGCCTCACTAACAGAATGCAGCCACGCAACGTGTGATTGGTGTTTGGAATATGCTGCCACAGGAGGTGGTGATGGCCACTAACCTGGATAGCTTTAAAAGGGGCTTGGACAGATTTATGGAGGAGAAGTCGATTTATGGCTACCAATCTTGATCCTCCTTGATCTGAGATTGCAAATGCCTTAACAGGCCAGGTGATCGGGAGCAACAGCCACAGAAGGCCATTGTGTTCACATCCTACATGTGAACTCCCAAAGGCACCTGGTGGGCCACTGCGAGTAGCAGAGAGCTGGACTAGATGGACTTTGGTCTGATCCAGCTGGCTTGTTCTTATGTTCTTATGAAATGCTGGAATGAATTCTAGGCTGGAGAGCATTTTCTAGCTATAATCCATGCTAGCCTGAAACTCATGATATGTTCTTCAAGAGGTCTGTCTCAGGCAAACACTGAAATCCCAGCCTTACTAAACCTCCTCAGCACCAAAACCAAATGATAACTCCAACCAATCTACATTGCTGATACTCCTCCTGGCAGTGTGTCCCAGTTTTGAAACTCATTCTGCAATTCCTGCTCTTTCTCATACCAGATCAGGAAATAGAAATCTATACCTGGTACAACGTAGCTGTCAGAAAATTGAATGTTAAGTGGAACATTTGCTGCACTCATGGAAGCTGCCGGACCTTGCTTGAGATGTGAAGATAAGATAAGGCAGGGTTGCCATCAGCAGCCAGGTGCAGGAGGAAAGTATGCATCTTGGCAACAAGTCAACGAAAGTATAAATAGGGGGAGGCGGCGTTAGTGTGGTATGGAGAGTGGAGAGATTTATAGTTGGTTGGAGAGAGTAAAGCTTGACAGTGTTCATATGTTTTCTGAAGCAACAAGATAAAAGCCTTCCTGCTGGAAGGAAAACAACTGTCTCTGACTGTTCCTTGTGTCATCCTGTCTGACCTGGGTTGGTGAGCTGTGTGAATGTGTTGACAGTAGCTTCTTTTATTTATCTTTACCTGTTCAATCCCAACCTTATCCATGAAGGTAGTTAGAATTTATTCCCACAATATGTGAATTTATTCCCATCATATGCTTACTCATTTGAATTATGATGCTGTGTTTCTTCAGTTGCTATGTGAAATTAGCAAAGAAACCATACAACAATCATTACACAACTCCCATCTCACCATTTCTGGTTGTAGCAGTCTGAAATGACACACCTCTTAGAAAAATATCTGGGTATTCTATTTTTTTCTCCACTTTGTGCACTGTGCTTATCGTAGCATTCACCAAACAATCCTGCATACTTGAGTTTGTCCATAATGTTAAGCAGAGGAAAGAGTGAACAATTCTACTTGATAAGTCCATAAAATAACCGTATGAATGCTAGAAGGGAAGTATTTTAGCACCATTTAACTTCATGGATACCAAAAGCAGTGACCTTTCGTTGATTGATATGTTCCCAAACAAGTTGCCTCTGGGGGGAAGAAAACTATTCAGAAATCTATTTACCAGACAAATTAATTTAGCTGAGACAGAGTGGGTGAATGTGTTTATCCCAATGCACAAGGACAAAATTCATCCTAAAGAGATTGTGGTGAGAATGTTACCCATGAAGACAGTGTCAGCTAAAAGTTATTTTGCAAGTCTAGCTAAAAATGGCCATGCTAGCAATAATGTGTTTATGATGAAATAAAAACCTTGCAGGACAATAATGCTCCTTTCATAATTGGGGTTAGATCTAGATAATAGCTGTAAAAATCTTATAGTAGAACCCCTTGTCCAAATATATAGCAATTATACACACTTTTAAATTTCTGGTGGTAGAACAGCCATTGCTTCTTTATTGCAGTATACTTTGATGCAACTGAGAGCTATTTTGCACATAGAGTGGGTTAATTCTAGTAATCTGCATATTAGAAGTTCAATTTGGGACAGAAACAGCTTTGTCACCTTAACTGATGTTCTAAGCTGGGAGAATTACAGGAGTGCATCATGTTGATTCCTGAATGTTTTGGCAACTTTTGATATCATCAATCATCAGCCATGATATTTCTGAAGAGGATGGATCCTGCCCTACATCTGGAGGTTCCAGACACCTTCATGTCACTCAGAACTTTTTGTTGGCTTTGGTTGATACACCACCTACAGTTCTCCTTTGAAAAGCATGTTCTGGCTGTTGTGATCCCTGCTGATTACATTCAGGTTATATTGCTGCAATGTGCTTGTTGTGGGTCTGCTTTGGTATGTGCTATCCCACAAGGGGCCATTCCCTTCCCAGTGTATTTAAACATCTACATGCATCCCATGCCCCAGTTGGTCAGAAGGTTGGTCTGAGATGTCACCAGTATGCAGATGACACACAGCTGTATCTGTTGTTGGCTGACTGGCTGGTCAGATACTGTCCCAGAAATTAAACCCATCAAAAAAGGACATCCTTTGGCACAGCCCGGGTCAGGGAGTCGAACTCTTCACCCTTAACAGAGTTAAATTAAAACTAGCTTCCTATGTTAAGCCTGGGCATGATACTAGATGTCTCCCTTTCTTTGCAGGCTCAAGTCACAAATACTCCCAGGATGGTATTTTTCATCCTCTCCTAGGCCTGGCAGTTGGCTCCCTATCTGCCTGCTCTGATCTAGCTATGGTGGTCCATGCAAGTGCCACCTCCAGATTAGACTACTGTAAATATATCTGTGTAGTGCTTCCCCTGAAGTTGCTCTAGAAATTACAAGTGATTTACAATGTGGCAGCATAGATCTTCATAGGGACCCCATGAAGAGCACATATGCAACCTGTGCTTCGCCAGCTGCACTGGTACTAGGCTTTAAAGCCTTTAAAGCTGGTACTAGCACTGGTACTAGCCTTTAAAGCCTTTAAAGCTGCCAGCTGCACTGGTACTAGCCTTTAAAGCCTTTAAAGCTCTAATGGTCTGGAACCCTTGTAACTATTGGATTGCCTCTCACAGTATGCTCCTCAGAAAATGTTACAGTCCGAGGGAAACAACTGCCTGATAGACCTTGTAAGACAGAGATGTTCCGCCAGGCCTATGGTCAAGGACGGTTATGGTTTCTATACAAGCTGGCCTTCTTGTTTCCCCTTTTTCTCTTCTTCATCCTCCCCCTTTCCCTTCCCTTTCTCCTTCTTCTTCTTTACCTCTTCCCTTTCCCTTCCTCTTTTCCCTTTTTCCCTTCTTCCTCCCCCCTTGTTTCTTCTCTGCTTTCATTTTTTCTTTTCCATTTTCCCCCTCCCTTTTTCTTTCCCTTGTTGAACCAGGTTAAGAATTATATCACCTCCCTTCATTCATTGGGCCTCCCACCCTTACCACATTTACACTTTTATCCAGCCACAACAATAGAAGTGTCATGTCATAATAGAGATGGACTTTAAATTGGGATTGGTTTTTTTAATTAAATCTTTATTGAAAGTTTCCCATATATATATAAAATAACATATCACTTTCACATTCACTCTTACATCAGAGTTATGCAACATACAATAAAAAGGAACTACGAATTACATTAATATAATTCAATATTACTCCTTTGTTTCTAATTCTCTTTCCCTCCCACCTTTCCCTCCCCAGTTATCCCCCCTCCCTTGACTTCCCCTCTTATCTATATGATAATTCATCTTTTGAACGACTAATTTCTCCATTTCCAATAATATAATCTTACCCTTACTACCTATTTTAGTTTATTATTTACATTTTATACTTTGTATGTATCAGAAACCGTGGTAATTTGCTTAGCTCGCTAAGCCTTCTACTTTAATATTTTACTGGAGTTATTACAATATCATATATTCTAGATTGATACATTGTCCAGGGTTGCCAGATTTCTTCATACTTCTCCGATGGTATATTCTTAACCTGAAAGGAAAGTCTATCCATTATATATAGAGTCTGTACTTTCACACGCCACTCCTCCAGGGTTGGTAATTGGTCCGTTCCCCAATGCCTTGCTATCACAATCCTTGCTGCTGAAATAAGTGAAATAATAGGTGTTTATGTTTCACAAGAATTTTTTCTTCTATAAATGCGGGTCCCAATAGGTAAGTAGTTGCTTTCTTTCTAATTTTACAACCTAGAATTTTATTTATTTGACTATCAATATCCTGCCATAATTTTTCCATTCTTTTGCAGGTCCACCATAAGTGTAAAAAAGTTCCTGCTTCCAGTTTGCATTTCTAGCATCTTGGTGAGTACTGGGGGTTCATCTTAGATAATATAGCTGGGGTAAATAGGTCCTATAGTACATTTTTATACTATTCTCCCATAGATCTACACACGGGGTGAATTTGTATATCTCCTTGTAAAGCTTATTCCAGCTTTCTAAAGATAATACTGTTCTGTTATTCTCTGCCCATTTTATCATGTTGCTTTTTACAATTTCATCCTCTGTTTTTTGTTGAATTAAGATCTTATATATTGTACTAATGTTTTTTACTTCAGGGTTAGTTAAAGCTTTATCTAGATCATTTGCTTCTTTTTGTATACCCCCTATATTTAAATCAGATTTAAAGTTATTATAAAGTTGGACATATGTATACCAATGGCATGTGTTACCTTTAAATTTTATTAATTCTTTTTGTTTCATTATTGGTTTATCTTGATTCCACATCAAGATATCCTGATAGCGTGGCCATTGGCTTTCTTCATTTCTATCATGGATCAGTTGTGCTTCAATCCTTGATATCCAACCTGGAATCTTTATATAGAATAATTTCCTGTATTTTGTCCATATTTTCAATATATTTCCTCTTATATAGTGATTTTTAAACACTTTATCTACCTGTTGCTTCTTGTCTACTCGGGGCCATAAGTACGCATGCCATCCTTTCTGTAGTTTATACCCTTCTAAACATAATAATTTTGTATCTTTTAACATCACCCAATCTTTTACCCATGACAAAGCTCCAGCATTGTGGTATGCTTGTAAGTCTGGCATTGCTAGGCCTCCTTCTTTTTTGTTTTGTATCAGGTGTTTATATCGTACCCTCGGTTTCTTTCCTTCCCAAATGAACCTAGTTATTATTTTTTTTCCATTCTCCAAATATTTTATTTGATGTTATCAGTGGCATGGCTTGAAACTAATGCATAAATTTGGGTAGCGTGGTCATTTTTACTGCATTAATTCTTCCTAATAATGAGAGTCTTTTATTTGCCTAGTGGTTCCTTCGGCAAATCAGTTTTCTCTGAACAAATTGGGATTGGTTTTATTAGTATAAATCCATGGTGGCAAACTTTTGGCACTCCAGATGTTATGGACTGCAATTCCCATCAGCCCCTGCCAGCATGGCCAATTGGCCATGCTGGTAGGGGCTGATGGGAATTGTAGTTCCTGAACATCTGGAGAGCCGCAGGTTCCCTACCCCTGCCCTATAACCATTTATTTAATTCAGGCCAATTGGCCATGCTGGCAGGGGCTGATGGGAATAGTACAAATGTCAATTTCATTCTATGGCCTTTAGTGCTCTTAAAAACAACATTTAAATAAAGTGAAATACAAATGAAGTGATTCAAAGTAGATAAGGTAATTTTCTTCTTCTACTTCTTTATCCGTTTAGTCGTGTCCAGCTCTTAGATACTCTGTAAACCAGTCCCCTCCATGCTTCCCTGTTTGCCACAACTTATTTCAATTGGTTGATGTTCATGCCCATGTCCCTCTTAATGGTTTCCAACCAACGAGTCATTGGCCTACCCCATTTCTGTTTACCACTGACCATTCCAAGTAGCATCTCTTTTTCCAGTGAATTTGCCCTCACCATGAAATAGGTCAGCTTCTGCCTAGTGATTTTGCCCTCCAGAGACATCTCTGGCTTAATACACTCCAGGACAGCTTTGTTGGTGACTCTAGCTGTCCATGGAATTCGTAAAAGTCTTCCCCCAACACCACAGCACAAAGACATCCAATTTTCTTCTATCTGTTTTTGACAGTGTCATGATTTGATATGTCATGACTGGGAACATGATGGTTGTTATCAGTCTTTGTTTGGTGGTAATTGAGACATCTTTGCAGTTCCATAGTTGGTCCATACTCACTATGGCTGTGTGGCCAAGGGCTAAGCATCGCCTGAGCTCTGCTGTCAAGCCACCATTAAGATGGATGAGGGATCCAAGGAAAATGAAGCTATCAACCACTTCTATTTTTTCACTGTTGATTTTAATATGGACTTCTTTGTTGGCAGTGGTCATGATCTTGGTATTTTTGATGTTTAGGTTAAGTCCCATCTTTCTGCGTTCTTCTTCTAATTCTAGTACCAGTTTCTTCAGGTCCTTCTCACTCTCAGCCATTAGGGTTGTATCATCTGCATACCCCAGGTTGCTGATGATTCTTCCGCCAATTTTCACCCCAATATTTAAGTCCAGCTTCCTCATGATCACTTCTGCATAGAGATTGAACAGAAAAGGAGAGGATGCATCCTTGTCTAGTACCCTTTTTGATCTTGACCCAGACTGTATCACCATACCTGGTTCGCACTGTGGCTTCTTGGTTGTCATAGAGTGATTTGATCAATTTGATTAGGTGAATAGACACTCCTACCTCTCTCAATGCTTCCCAGAGCTTGTTGTGCTCAACACAATCAAAACCTTTGGTGTAGTCAATGAAGCATAAGTAGAGCTTCTTCTGGTACTCCCTTGCATTTTCCATAATCCATCTCAGGTTTGCAATGTAATCCCTGGTTCCTCTGCCCTTGCAGAATCCAGCTTGGACATCAGGAAATTCTCGTTCAATGATGTTGCCCAATTGCTTCTGTATGACCTTTAAAAGTATCTTGCTGACATGGGGAATTAGAGCAATTGTTCAATAGTTGATGCAGGTAACCCTTTTCATCATGGACCACATCAGCAATTGGGGTCCCACAGGGGTTTCCCCCATTCACGTCATCCTTGTCCTGAATACTTTGGGTCCTCCTTCACTCTTCCCCAGTTGCATGGTTGATGCTGTTCAGCTGGGGGGGGGGGGCTACTGTTGAGCACCATATTTTAAGCATGTTGAATCTGATCCATAGAGTTTCATGGTAGGTCACCAGATATTTCCCCAACCCATAATACTTAGCCACATGACCGCCACAGTTGGTATGTCATGGGTTGCCACCCACCCAGCACTTTGAGCTGACTATGGGGAGGGTGGGAAGGTACTTTTAGAATTTGCTATATAACAGGAATATTCTATATAAGTTTGATTATAGTGGATGGAAAAGGCCTTTTTATTTTCATTGTTATATGTTTTAAAGAAAAAGTAAAAAGCATTCAACTAAATTTGAAAAAAAATGTCAAATTGCATAATTTTGAGACGAGTTATTGGAGACTACAGAAGTAAATGAATGACAATGAAATATCAACCATTCAATTTTGAATCACTGTCATCTCTCCAAGTCCCAAAACAAACTGATTGTAAACACCATGCCAAAGTGACTGTTAACCTCAAAATTTCTACCAGCTTTTATATAGCAGGCCATAAAACACACACTTCGTTTCACTATGTTTACAGGCCATAAATGACTGAGTTGTAATTGTGTAATTACCTTGGTAAAAGGTGGTAAACATGATTTAATGAATAATAATTGGTGGTTATTTCTGGTTTTTAACCATTTTGAGATGAACACTCTTGAAGGAAGATAAAGTACTTCATGGTTTATTAAGAACAAGCCACCAAGGGATCTATAAAATAGGTAGTTTTATTCAGCCATTTATCTTACACTACAATCTTATACTGATCCCCCCACCACCACCACCACAAATGGCTTATAAGTTTATATTATGTTTAATTTCCAGTAACATTTAAAACTACAGGTTTTTAAACTACACATAATTATTGTGCCTGCATCCTCCTAGTTTAACTTAAAACAATGGTAACTAGTTGTTTTTTCTGTTAATATAGTGAGGTGTAGGGTTGCCATTTTCTGGTGGGGAATCTCACAACTCCTATGGCACTCGGGGCAACACCTGCCCAAGTGCACCCCATGCCCCCTGCGCACACACACCCCGCCCAGATCCCCACTTACCTCAGCTGGCAGAGGAGGAGAAGTCATTGATAAAAATATTGAATAGCACTGAGCCCAGGACAGATTGCTTGCTGGGCCCAGGACAGATTGTTTTTACATTGCATTAGAGTGAAAAAGTCATATGGAGGTCATTTCCACATAAACATTGAAAGTCTTTCTGCCTAGTTTGGTTCCCAGTAACTATTCAGATACACACAAAGCAGACTTTTATCAAAGGGGATTTTATGTTTCCAGGCACACAAAAACCATTTTTTGAACCTTGGAAAATATGTTAAGTTTCATTCGCTATTGTGATTGTTGTGTGGAACACTGCTGTGAAACCTTTTGACTATTGCACAAATGAGCAACAACACTTGGCTGGATCTCCCTGTGGTGCCCACCATGACTTTGTCATTTTATTACTCTTTTTTAAAGAGTAATAAAAGAACCTTTCTTTTTAAAAGAAAGGTATTTTATTTTCAGTGATTTGGATGCTATGCACTCATCTATTGTACAGGTCTTAGGCAATACAGCAACAGTTTTTGACAGTGTTTAGTAAACAGAAGTGAACAGCAGCATAGCTGTCACTCCTAAAAACACATGCATACACCACTTGTGCTCAGATGGAGCACCACACTACTTATTGCTAGGCTTCAGCACATCCCTGGACAATAATTTGGGTTAGGATGTAGAACTAATCAGAAATCTAACAACAGAACTGAAGCAAAGTTTAAGTCTTAATATGACACATTAAATAATACAAAAATTACATAGCAGCTATTGTCAGAACATCCCAAAACCAGTCAATTGAAACAATTGTTGATGAACAATGGTTCCTTTATTGCAGGTCAGAATAGTTCAGAACAGTACAGAGTACATTCTGCCCCCAGCCAGAATGTACCTATTTGAAAGTAACTAGCAAGCCCAATTCCCCCACCCACCATACATTCACACAGCTGCACTACAGACAAAACTATTTGGCCTTCACTAGCTGAGCAGAGGAGAGATAAGTGGTTAGAAGTAGAATAGAAGTAGAAAACAGTAGAAGAATAGTTTCACACAGCATAGTTCACAGGTCCCATCCCCCAGTACTCAGGCCATCTCGACAGCTATGTAATTACAGTATTATAGACAAAGTCCCTAATAACTTACCTAAGTAATTTTGTGAATCATTTAATACAGTGCCCCCTTGAATATTTCAGTTGTGCATAGTTTGTGGGAAGTCAGGAGAGTGGGAGCCTTCCTGACCTCCTCAGGCAGACCATTACACTATATGGAGACCACAGTACAGAGGGCACATTTATTGATAGTTGTTGATTTGCTACTTGCAGAAAACCCAGCATTAATGAGCTGAGCAGATGAGGGTCCAAGGCTATGAATGTGGGTCCAAGGCTATGAAGGGTGTTAAATGTAATGCCAATATTTTAAATTGAGCCCAGTAACTGATGGGCAGTCAGTGGAGTAACAGTAGAATGGAACTAATATGAATATTCCATCAAGATCTCAATATAGCCAAGCCATGACGTTCTGCACCAACTGGAGTTTCCAAATTGATTTTGAGGGGAGACCAATGTACAGTACATTATAATAGTCTAGTATAAATGTCACCATGGCATGGATCCAGGTGACAAGATCAGCTGTAGCAAGATAAGAGGCTGTCTTACAGGCTAGGCTAAGTTGGGAGAAAGCCTTGTTTTCAGCTGTTTTAATTTGCTTCTCCGGCAATAGCATTGGATCCAGAATAATCCAAGACTCTTAACTAAGTCAGCAATCATCAGTTGAACACCATCAAAGTGGGGAGCACGAAGTCCTTCAGGATCTCTGCTTTCCCAACCAGGAGAATATCTATAGAAAACAGCATCTATGGCAACCCTGCACATGGCATCTGTGTGCAGAGGAACAGAGTCTGGCAGCTGAATACTGGAGGGGCTATTCACAGAACTTTGGTAGATGCTTTCCTTCTTCCATGGCCTTCCTTGGGACACAAGGATGTGTAAGTCTGCTCAGTCCATCAAATCAAGTGGGATGGTGGGATTAATGATGGCTGTTCCCTGCCCACTTGATACTAGCCATTGGGTCCTCCTACTTCAGAAAGAACCAAAAAACCCAAAAGTGAGCTGAGAACACCACCACCCCTCACCCTTGCTCAACTGTGGCCCTTCATCCCCCTATGGAGATCTGAAAGCGAATGAGCAAGTAGGAGGTGCTGCAGCTCTTGGTTGGGGGCCAGCAGAGAAGTTGCACCTGCAGCAGCAGAGCCAGATGCTCCATGTGCCAAGCAGCATTGCTTACAGTTGGGGGAAGGAATATCCTGGCACTTCAACTCCGGCTTAATGTGCAGCAGCGAGCAGGGATGTCCTTGCATGACACTGAGGCCAATCTCCTCCCCTGCATACCAGCAGCCCATGCATTCCTCTCTGTTCAAGGGGCTGGGCACTTGCCCTACCAGTTCTGAGCAGGTGCTCCACTGTGTGTGTGCACTGTTGGCTGGCAGGGGAGCAAGCAGAGGAGTGAGAAGGGGGAGACACCAGTCAAGTCCCCAGCATGAATGCCTACCCTCTTCCAATGCCATCACTTGCATCAATGGGCGCTGGAACCACAACCACAGCCTAGGGAAGTGAGAGTGGCAGGGCTGGCCATGATGCTCGGGGCAGCCAGGCATGGAGTCAAGCAGTGGCAGTGGAGGCAAGCAGGCAAAGATAGTGCCCACCTTCAAGTGATGTCCAAGGGCATGTGCCACATTTGCCATACATTAGATATGCCACAGTTACCTACCAACATTACCTCTGTGTTTTTAGGGTTTAGTTTCTTTTTGTTCACTCTTAGCCAATTTACCACAGCAGTCAAGCAGCAATTTAGCACCTCTACCACATCACCAGGAAACTTGGGTTAGGATATATAGAGCTGAGCATTATTTTCATCCTGATGATTGCTACAAGGATACATACTATCTGTAGAGGTGCCATGAAAACACTGACAGTTTGGGAGAAGCCTGATTTAACAAGTAAAGCTTGCCAATAATTTGACCAGTAGCTTAAACGTGTACATATTTTATGACACAGTTACACCTCTTCAATGGGAAATGTTGAAAGGATTCCTTTCTGTGCTGAGGTAGAGATGTGTTTGAAGAGGTAATATCTAAATTTACCCCCAGGTGCCTATGCACTGTGCTTTACTATGGGTTTACTAGTGGGATCCCATTTATTTCCACTACATGTTTACAGGCATCATTCTAAAATAGTTGGGTATAAATTCACTTAGTAGGATTTTTCCACTTAGAAGCCCATCCAACCGAACATAGCAGCCCACATGTGTAATTTTTCAGAGTATATGCTTCTTTCATGTTAAACTCAAGAATTTGAAATTTAATGGCAGTCCCCATCACAAAATATCTGTCTATTGCCAAACAAATGTATCTTAAAATAAAATATGAATATAGAAGCAATAAGGAAGATAATAGAGATAGTAATTTGTACCGTTGTATAGACTGATGGTACAAACCCCCTTGAATAAAGATAAAAACTGCAGGAAGTCCAAGCTCTGGTATGTCAGAAAGCAAATCTCTATACAAAATAATAAAAAGAATTACAGAATACAATAACTTTGCTGCCCACAAACACAATACAGGTCCAATAGACCCCCTCTTACTTCCCTCTGCTGCATCACTTTTTGCAGTTCCCCCCCCCCCCAAAAAAAAATGTGATAGAAATTCCTTGTTGTCTTTTAGCACCTGGTCTCAGGAAACACACCCTGTGCTTTATCTCAGAGGATAATACTGAACTGAACAGATAAAACGTAAGTTCAATTTCCCCTTATTTCTTTAAGGCTTAAATTTCAATATGTCCATTTTGTTTTGGCATCTGAATTTGACATGACTTAATACAGATATAATACTACCTGGTCCCCCAATAATGATTAGACTTAGAAGCTCTTTCTAGTTCTTCCTCCTCTCTTGTTGAATTTGTAATAAACTGCAGGCCTGCAGGCCATATGTTCATTGTAATTTCTCTATTTTGTTACGTTTCTGCTGCTGTGGCCCTGCTAGGCCTCAGGGTGTTGTTTTTATTAGCTTAAAAGAGCCTGTTCTTTGTGTGGAAGAAGGGACTAGACCTCCCCTTCCTCCTCGGAACATCAGGGATGTCAACATGCAGAACTGTTCCTTGTAGTTTGGGAGAGAAATGACAACAACCCCTGAATCAGGGTGGGTATCTAAGATTAACAGATAAAACCCTAACTTCCATCTCTAGGGTCCTAAAAGCACTTTTGTGGGACTAGTAGGTGAAGTGGCAGCTAGTGACTGGCAGCCAGCAGGAGTCTGGTATGGAGCAGAGGGGTGCTATTGTAACAACGTCTTTATGTCACTTCCAATAAAATTTGAAAATGACAGCGCTCTGTTCTAAGAATTGCTATATTAAAGCTGCAGAGTTTCTGGCAATTCCTAGAGTGGAGTGATGTCTCTTCCAGGGTTTTGCTGAAAGTGACATAATATCATCATGGCAACAGTGCTTTAAATATTTGTTTTCTTCCTCTGATCCCTGTAGGAATGGCAGTCAAAAGGAGCTGGAAGAGAGATATAAGGAGTTAGCATTAGTGGCTGATGCCATTGGGAGGTATACTCCCATGCCAGCTTGTTTTAGACAACCACAGTTAAGTATAAATATGTTAAGGAATTTGTATTTGTTTGTCTTTGTTTGATAACCTTGTGCAGTTAGAGTTCTAATTTCCTTTGTGCTTGTTGACCTTTTCTGTTTTAAATGTAATCAGTTTTTTGTACCAGGTCACTTCCACTTGTAATGAAGCAAATTTTCCAAATCCAGGTTAGTAGCAATTGCAAACCCTACCCATTAATTGGTTGAGAAGGTGTGGGGGAGGGGGGAATGAAGCACTAAAGAGAAGAGAATGGAGCAGGGAAGAAACTGCAGCTGATTTTTCCCACTATGGAAGAAATAATGAACAGCAGTCTTGTGTGTATAACACTGTTTTTGCTACCACCAAAACTGAAAGGATGGGGAAGAACACCTGCACAAGAAGAGAGGAATGAGAGATGACAAATGAGATCCTACAGTACATCCATACAGCCTAATCCAGAGAGCCTAAACAGGGATGGGTGGTATTCATATTCAGAGACCTTTGTTAGGCATATATAACATAGGGACAAAGAACAGGAGTAAATCCAATAAAGAATATTGTGCGTAATGTGTACAGAAGCCATGGGAACCAAATCCAAAACGTGCAGCAGAAATTTGGCTACAGTTTCAGTTATTTCAACCTCAGGACTGTTAAGCAAAAAAGTCATTTTTGCATTGGTAGGAAGGTCCAAGGACCTGACCGAGGTTAAGGCAGAGAAGTTGGGCCTAAAGATGTTGTACTTAGGGCAGAATAGCAAAATGTGTTCAGGGGAGTCAGTATAAGAAAGGCAGAAAGAACAGTGTCGATCATGCCAAGGGATGTTTGAGAAACAGCCTTGAATTAGTGACGATGGAAAAGAATTGCATCTTGCATCTTGAAAATGCCCATCTGAATTTGTGATTAAAAAGTTGGTCCAGATAATGGGCAACACAGAGTTTCCGGGGAATAATCCCAAAGTACAAAGGTGAACAGGAACTCTGTGCCTTGCTCAAAAGGTATTGGTATTCGGGTGACTACACGCAGATCTCGCCTCGTGGCAATAGTGCCCTAGATTATGTTCTAGTTTCCCAGCCTTGCATAGATTTTATTCAGTCTTTAAAAATTTCACCTCAACTTTGAAGTGACCATATGCTTTTTGTGGTTCATTTGACCTTATGTGACTACATCCCGTGCTCACTCTATATTGCACAAAATCAAGTGGAATGAACGTACTAGACAGGCTATTGACTCACCGTCTTCTACTAATGCAATGCAGATCTGCTCTGGTGTCATCCTTATCCCCAGATGAAGGTATTGCTAAATTTGAGAATCTGACTCAATCATTGGTTGGGGCCCTTGCAACTGCATCCAAAGCCCATGTTCCCCGGCAAGGTAACTTCAGATTTCAATTTCACTGTGGAATGCAAGGCAACTAAAAAGTATATGAGAAAGATATTTTCTGTCTACAAGTGCCAGGGTGCTGCTAACCTACTCGAGGAGTATTGTACACTCAAGAGCCACCTATCTCTCTCACGTGAAAATCGCCGCAGGCAAATTAGTATAAAGTGGAGCGTTCTCATTCAAGCAGCCCAATCGAATGATTCCAGAGGCTTTTGGTGCCTAGTCACCAATGGAATGTGCACATCAGTTCCTTGACTCCCAAACCTGGCACAAGTATTTTTGTGACCTGTTTGGTAATGAGACAGACATTACCAATAAGGATGTTTTCCCTTTCACTGGTGATGTTCTCTGCTGGCCTCCAGTCACTGAAGACAAAAATAAGGTTATTAATTAATGATCTTAAATCTAGCAAAGCACCTGGTCCCAATGATACCTGCTCTAGAGACATTCCTGCCTCAAGTCTGGGGGAAGCTGACTTCAGGCAGCTCTACCCCACAAACATCCTCAGCATGCCCCCAGCCTTGCCAGCATTCCGCTTGAGGCTCTGCTCTTTCAGGTCAGTTGCAGGGAGCTCCACAGCACCTGTCCATCTTTCTGTTTGCTGTCCCAACCAGCGTCAGTGCCTCTTATGCCTGCAGGGTGGGCAAATGAGCCAGTGTGCCCCCATGCCAGCTCCAAGAGCTGATTTGGCCCTCCTTTCTGGATTGAGCTGTTCATCACCTAATCATGGTTAGGGAATCAAGCAGTGTCATGTCATCATTAATCACTAATGAATATTACAAAAACTTAATATCCCAGCAACATATTTGGTAATTACAGTACTGAGTTGCCAACAGAGAAAATGGACTGAACAGTTGCTTTTGTTGTGGAAGGGGATGGCCGCTATGCCTTTTTATTTAGTGTACGAAGCTTGAGCTGTGTAGTGCACACAGTAACATGAAGATCCTAGATTATTTTGCTCAGATACAGTATATTATTGAAACTATCATTGCATGTGAAATGTTGAGTCAAAGGTCAGAAGAAAAAGGAGAAGTCGGCAGCAGAACAATATGAAAGTGGCAGCAGTGGTGCCTGCTAGAATGCTCGCTTCCCTGTTCATACCTGCTAATACAGAAATTTATGTTAAGCCCATAATTCCTATCTTCAGTTAACCACAGAAATAAAAGCAATGGTTTTATGTACAGTTCTGCTTCTGACCCTCCAGGATACACTTGGACCAGGTGATTAGGTCCCCTGGGCTCATGTCCTGTTTAAAGTTTACAAGAATTTGGAATCCACAAAAGCACCTAAAGTCAACTTTCTTGTGTATCAAACGCACCAGGTATGTTGCATCACAACAGTTTTAACTCAGGTTGATTCATTATACCACCTTGGTCAGCTACATGATTGTATATTAGGGAAGAACTGTTAGGGAATCTGACCTGTTAGGGAAGAACTACATTTACCACTTCTACCAGGCATTTACCGCATTTACTAGGCACTGTGATCCAAATGAACCGGACCTCGATAATTTTTCTGAAGCGGTATTGATGAAAGAATCCTTCATACTTCTAAGTATCTGAGTGAGTCACTAGCACAATTAAAGTACTCATTTTTATTTCTCTCAACATAAAAGATCTGGTTGGGTTTTTTTCAAACTTCCTTGCAGTTTACAGGAAGATGCAGTGGACATAAGAATATAGGAGCAGCCATGATAGATCTGACCAATCGCCCATGCAGTCCAGTCCCTTATTTCACACAGTGAGTGGTAACCATATGCCCAGTGCCAAATTGAGATGAAGAGAAGCCCTAGGTTATTCCACTTGTGAGGCCCCTCCTAATCTCCCACCCTCATAAGTAGAGGAAGTTGGAAGAATGTTTTAAACAAAATTGAGTAAAGCCAAGGGTGATGTGTGCTTTAAATTCCACAGTTCACAATTCCTCCTCTAAAAGACATAAGATGTTATTGCTAAATACCATAATGATTGAAAAAAAAACACATAAATAAAATGCATACACCTTGACTGGAGGTCCCCTAGATTTTGAGGCCATAGGCTTCAGCCTGCCAAGCCTACAGGTAAATCTGTCACTGCATATGCCCTTGGAAAGACCCACACATTGTTGTTCTTGACAACCAAGAACTGGTATTCAGAGAACCTTTGAACATGGAAGTTTCATTTAGTTATTGCTAACAATTAAGTTTGCCAAAGAAACTGAAGTTGTTCAAGATTTTTTGTCCCTTGTCTTAATTATAACCAAAAGGGAGAATGTGACCAAGAAATCAGAAGGCAATTGAAACTGGGAAGGGCAACCATAAAGGAGCTGCAAATAGTGTTTTACAGATACTGCAGACTACCAAAAAGACAATAAGTGGATGGTAGATTAAATCAAGCCTAAACTGTCCCTAGAAGCTAAAATGACTACATTGAGACTAACATACTTTGGTCACAATATGAGAAGACAAGACTCACTGGAAGAAAACAAACTGGGAAAGTTGAATAAAAGAACAAGACCCAACATGAGAAAAACTGATTCAATGAAATAAACCATGGCCTTCAGTTTGCAAGATCTGAGCAAGGCAGTTAACAATAAAATGTTTTGGAGGTTATTCATTCATAGGGTCATTAGAAGTGACTTGATGGCACTTAATACACACAACAATGACTGTTTGGGGGGGGAAGTATTCTTATCACCAGATGATGAATGAGAAGAAGGGAAATTAAATCCATCTGAGCAAAATAAAAGGCAGATTTATTTTTAAAAATAGTTCTTAGCAATAAAAGCAACTAATAGTGTCTTCTCTTTGCATTATCTCTCCTGCACCAACAAATGAAGGAAAGCATTATCTTGGAAGAATTCCTTACTCCTGAAACCCCTTCAAAGCATCAGATGTATGAACCAGAAACTAACTGGTCCAGAAACTCTCATATAGGTTTACAGAAAAAGATAACTAATACAATAGACCTCTTCCCAGTGACACTTACAACAGCTAATCAAGCAACTTTGCAGTCTTCATTGCTCATGTTTGATTTGGGGAGGTTCCTGTTAGGGTGTTATAGAATACAATGGATGCATTATGAGAGACCACTTCAGTATGTCATGGTTTTCTGTGTGTACTGTAGACATTTCCACCCTAGACATTTTGTCCATTACTTCACTGGTATAGCACAACAAGCAGCTCCTGCTATATTCTCTGAGAGGATGGATTTCTACTGCATAAAATGGTCTTTGGCATTATTATACTTGATATCTGCTCCTGCCACTACAAGTAGTCTGATAAAGGAATAGCACATTACCAATGTTAACCTCATGTAAGGGGGAAAAAGATGGTATGAAATGGTTGAAAGTTCCTTTTAAAAACAAGCACTCAGTTTTTCATTCCTTTGAAGTATCTTTCCATATAAATAATTTCAGTCCCAACAGTAAACGTTTGTAGATCAATTTAGAGCTCGCTCTAAGAATAACTTAAAAACAGAGTGAATTTTTATAGATTTATATATGGTTTTTCCCATTTCACAATTTGTTCCCCAGTTCTATGTAGTAGCTAACGATATACAAAAACCTATTCAGGCAGTGAATCTATCTCAAGTTATTGCAGTGCATCTTTTTTTTACCTGGAACTGACAAAAAAGAGAACATATAGCCTAATCTCCTTGGAGTCTTTCGAAATCTCAGCCTGAAACCAGATATATATGACAAATTGCATTAATTAAAATATACTTCAAAAGCTTCAGCCCTAACTTTTTCCCTATATCAAAGGAAGAGAAACAATACTTTCAAACATTTTTACAGCCAACAAATCATTCAAGATCAGAGTAAAGTTTAAGAATTTTTTCCGTCTTTTCATCAAAAAGGCTATGATTCCCAGGAAAATTACCTTCTATTAGGTTTCATTTCCTTTTCAGGGTCCTGTGTAATATTAAATAAAGCTGCATAGGTTATGAGAAGCCACTGATCTCAACATACCAGGAAGAACAAATAGATTGTTTTAAACATCTGTTTATTCATTGATAAACAATCAAATGTTCAGTGTATTGTCGAAGGCTTTCACGGCCAGATTCAACTGGTTCTGATGGGTTTTCCGGGCTGTGTGGCCGTGGTCTGGTGGATCTTGTTCCTAACGTTTCACCTGCATCTGTGGCTGGCATCTTCAGAGGTGTACCACAGGGGGAAGTCTGTTACCCACTGTGTCCAGAGGGAACAAAATGTTTGGGGTATATATTGTCCATGTCCCAGTGTGGGGAACCAATCAGTAAGTGTTTGGGTGGAACTTGTTATGCAAAGAAGTGGTTAATAGTATTGTATTGTGGGTGGGGCTTATCAGTCCAGGAGTGATTCACATTTGCACCCCCCCCCCTCCATACCTACATCTTTTAGTAATGGATTCAAATGTTGAGAAAATAGATTCCACCTCAATATTAGGAAGAACTTCCTGATGCTAAGGGCTTGTTTAACAGTGGAGTGTTTTAAGGTCTCCTTCTTTGAAGTTTTTTTAAACAGGGGCTGAATGGCCATCTGTCAGGAGTATTTTGTGTTCCTGCCTGGCAAAGGATTGGACTGGATGGTCCTTATGGTCTCTTCCAACTCTTTGACTCTATGACAACAGTAATAATTTAGTACTGTTTCTCAGCTTGCAAAGACCATAGCAATTTTCCACATATCTATATTCTGGATCATTGTTATACCACAAATTAATCTAGGAATTAATCTGGTATATGTTAGGATTCAAAACAGCTAATAAACATTAATGTAGATAAAATGTCTATTTCTGTCTTTGCCTCTTTTCTACTTTATATAAGGGCAAACAAAGAAACAATAAGATTATAATGCAACTCAGCTTTGACCTCTCTCACATTACATGCTAAGCGAGACACAATAATATTACAAATGCTCATGCAGAAACCTCATACAATAAGTGGTGGAACGTCAAAGGTTTGCTCCACATTTCTTTTATTTGTAGTTTCTGTTTTTCTGACACTGAAGATGGTTCATAAATAATCATCAGCAAAATAGAACAAAGAAGTGTAGTGCAAAAACCAAGGAAAAAACAAAGCAAAGCTTACTACTCTATGGCTTGCAGAATAACAAGATAACAAAAACCAACTGGCAATATAGGGCACATTTAATACATGAAAAACTGGTGCTGTTGTGAGAACAAATTACAAAAAGGTCACTTTCAGCTATCAGATGACATGCAAGACAGATCACAAGCCGCACATGTATAAAACATACTATCAGACATCCAGAAATATAAAGTCCATAAGAAGAAATGACAAGCCCTGATATATAGTGCAGAGAAGGGCAACGAGGATGATTGAAGGATTGGAGCACCTTCCTTATGAGGAGAGGCTGCAGCGTTTGGGACTCTTTAGTTTGGGGAGCAGACGTCTGAGGGGGGATATGATTGAAGTCTATAAAATTATGCATGGGGTAGAAAATGTTGACAGAGAGAAATTTTTCTCTCTTTCTCACAATACTAGAACCAGAGGGCATACATTTGAAATGCTGGGGGGAAGAATGAGGACTAATAAAAGGAAACATTTTTTCATGCAATGCGTGATTGGTGTTTGGAATATGCTGCCACAGGAGGTGGTGATGGCCACTAACCTGGATAGTTTTAAAATGGGCTTGGACAGATTTATGGAGGAGGAGTCAATGTATGGCTACCAATCTTGATCCTCCTTGATGTGAGATTGCAAATGCCTTAGCAGACCAGGTGCTCAGGAGCAGCAGCAGCAGAAGGCCATTGCTTTCACATCCTGCATGTGAGCTCCCAAAGGTATCTGGTGGGCCACTGCAAGTAGCAGAGTGCTGGACTAGATGGACTCTGGTCTGATCCAGCAGGCTAGTTCTTATGTTCTTATGTTTTTATATAGGTGCCTAATACAGCGAACACAGCTCAGGTTTTCCTTGCGCTTGCACAGAAACAATAGTGTTCCGATTCTTCAATGTGCAAAGTGGGACAAGATAAGTCTGTTCTTTAAAGGCAGTTCAAGAATTCCACATTCATGTCTGTTTTGCAGCATCAAAGCTGCTTTGTCAGCAACATTTTCATTTTATATGGGTAAATGGAGGGAGCAGTTGTAACAAGCTGCTGGTAATAAATATTCCACAATGAATATTATAGAATAAATAGTAATAAATAGTGATAATAACAATCATATGTATTTATTTATTAGATTTAATAGGCCACTTACCTCCAAAAGGCTCTGGGCAGTGTACAAGTTAAAACCATTAAACTTAACATCACATAGTTAAAAACCAAATTAATTAATTAAATTCAGCAACTACAACCCTAAAAAACCTAACTTCATATGGCAACCTGAGAAGTCTCCCTATCCCTCAGGGAGGGGGCCAACACAGCACAAAAACCCAGTGCGATGGTATGTGGGGGGTAGCGGGGGAGGCAATCAGTGACTAGTCCTCCCAAAAGCCCAGTGGAACAGCTCTGTTTTATAGGCCCTGCGGAACTGTCCAAGGTCCCGCAGGGCCCTGATGGCTGGAGGCAGAGCGTTCCAGCAGATGGGGGCCAGGGCAGTAAAAGCCCTGACCCAGGTAGAAGCCAGTCACATCATTGAGGGGCTGGGGACCACCAGCAAATTTGCCTCTGCAGAGAGGAAAGGCCGATTAGGGACATATGGGGGAAAGATATTCCTGAGGTATGAGGGTCCCAGGCCATGAAGACCTTAAAGGTTAAAACCAGGACCTTGAAGGTGATCCAGAATTCCACTGAGAGCCAGTGCAGCTGTCACAGCACATGGGAAATATCCCCTAGGAGAGCCACCTGTGAGGGGTCGTGCCGCTGCATGTTGGACCAGCTTTCTGGATCAGCTGAAAGGAAAGGCCTACATAGAGAAAGTTGCAATAGTCTAACTTGGAGGTGACCATGGCATGGATCACCGTGACCAGGTCAGTTTGGGAGAGGTAAGGGGCCCTCGTCCGGTATGACCATGGCGACTGTTAGCTGTGCCCAGAGAGAGCTCTGGTGAATCCCCGTCCAATCTCTGCATCCCCTGCGTGTAGGGAGTGCAATCTACCCCTCAAGAAAGAGAGGAGATCTTGCTACAGATGGAAGGGAAACTTCTTTGAAGAAATTTGCCCCTTCGACGGTCATTTTATCGAGAAAGGATGGACCATATATCGGAAAAAGCAGGACCAAGGCAGACCGCTCAAATCGCTCATAGACAATAAGGAAGAAAGAAACCCGTAAAGCGGTTTAGAGAATCTTCGAACTACAAACAAAACTAACCGGAAAGAAGAAACAAATAAATAAAATACCTTCAACTGGACTCTGAATAGGGCTTGGTGTGTAGCTGAGAGAGGAAGAGCGAAAGGCAGCGCTCAATCGCTGCGGTCTCGCCACCAGTGCCGCGTCCTACAGAGAGACACCCGAGCTGCCAGTTGGAGACTTTGCTCACAAGAAACGATCGGTGAGTGAACACAGACATTTATTGAGGGATCTGGGGAACAAAGGTGGAGAGAAGAAAGATGGCGGGAGGCGTAAATATACGGCCCCTTTAAGAGGAACCTTTAAGGCTGACCTCCCAGAGTCCACCGCAATCATATGCCCCAGAAATATCCCCAAGCTAATTACCCAGCCAAAAGCGACAAACCGGAAGAAAACAAACGGAACGTCTACGCTACTAATAAGTGACCGCAACCTCAATAGCAAGTAAAGACCGGAAATAAAGTCAACAACGGAGTCAACAATGGAGAAAGTAACTACAGTAACGGAGAGGAAAATAACGAAGAAAGCCAGTGGATATAAAAAGAAACAAACGACGTTATACCTGTAAAACTTACAGGCTCCCTAAACAGGAAAACAATGATGACCAGGAAGGCTGCAGCAGCAGACAATAAAAACATCAAGGTAATGCTAAACCAAAACACAGCAACGCCTGAAAAGCCAATAGAATATGACCCTAAATTAGGACAGATGATGGAAATGATGATGAACTCACAAAATGAAATTAAAGAACATTTGGCCATGCTGAGACAAGAAATAATTGAAATAAAAAAAGATATGACCCAATTTAAAAAAATAGACGACACCTTGAAACAGTTCAAAAAAAACTTAAATGACAACGCGGAACATATTAACGACGTAGAAGACAAACTGGAAACGTTGAAAGATCAATTTACAAACCAAATAGATGGCATGGCAATGCTGGAATTAAGACAGAAAGAGACCTTCCTACTGATAAGAGGCTTACCAGAAGAAGAGAAAGAAAATTTAATGGAATGTCTGTTACCAATGCTAAGCCAGATTTGGAACCTGGAAGAGGAAAAAGCCTCAAGAGAAATTGACAGACTGTACCGGGCAAACTCCAAAATAGCCAGGGACAAAAAGCTCCCAAGAGACATTGTGGTTAAATTCGTAAGAAAAAACCTACGAGATCAAATACTCCACTACCACTCAAAATCCAAACTATTTATAGATGGAAATGCATTAATAATCTTAAAGGAGATCCCCACAGCAATCCGGAGGAAGAGGAAAGACTACATGGGTCTGGTAGACACCCTACGTACGAATAACATCCGATTTAGGTGGAACCTACCAGAGGGACTCTCCTTTTCCTTTGAAGAAAGGGAGAGGTAAGGGGTGAGCTACCAAGCCTAGCAAAGATGGGAAGAGGCAACATGGGTTATACAGGCTACCTGGGTCTCCATAGAAAGGGACAAATCCAGGTAGGCCCCCAGGTTGCGGGCCAAGGAGGTTGGAGTTAGAGAGACCCCCTCCAGCACTGGTGACTGGAAACCCTCAATTCCCTCCCCATGACGCAGCCATAGGATCTCCGTCTTCGATGGATTCAGCTTTAATCTACTCTGCTTCAACCAACCAGCGATTGCCTCCAAACAATGCTGTAGAGCTGCAGGGGGCAGTGGTTGCCCCCCCTTGATCAACAGAATGAGCTGAGTGTCATCAGCATATTGATGACAGATCAGCCCAAAACTCTCACCAACTGAGCAAGGGGCCACATATAGATGTTAAATATCAATGGGGATAACTGGGCCCCCTGAGGCACACCACAATGTAAAGGGCACCTCTGGGAGACCCTATCTCTATGCCACACTTGCTGACTCTGCTCCCAGAGGAATGAGGCAATCCATCCTAGGATGGTGCCCCACACCCTGGAGATGGCCAGGCTGTGGGTCAAAAGATTGTGATCAACCATATCAAATGCTGCGGTAAGATCTAATAATACCAGCAGTGCCAATCTGCCCTGATCAAGCTGCATGTGAAGTGTATCTGTGATGGCAGTGAGGATGGTCTCTGTCCCATACCCAACACGGAAGCCGGACTGGAAGGAACTGAGTGCTGATATATCTTCCAGGAAGCCCTGAAACTGATCCAACACCACTCTCTCAATTACCTTCCCCAGAAATGAAAGTTTCAAGATGGGGCAGTAATTGGCCAGATCGCTGGGATCTAAAGATGGTCTTTTTAAGAGTGGGCGGACCACCGCCTCCTTCAACCCACCTAGAAAGGCTCCTTGCTCAAAGGAGCAATTGATGATACTCAACAGGTGGGGTCGTAGCTCCTCCCGGCATGCTGGAATTAACAAGGAGGGGCAAAGATCCAGAGGACAAGTCGTAGGTCTAACAGCAGCTAGGACCCTGTCAACATCAGCCTCAGTGAGCAGGGAAAACTGGTCCAAACAAGGACCTGAAGACAGAAATGGAGCCTCCAGTTTGCTAATTGTCTCAAAGGTGGAAGGAAGGTCATGGCGGAGCAACGTGATTTTATCCGCAAAAAAGCCCAATTGGGTGTATTTTGAGCCATCATTTAAAGAGGACAATGATGGAAAAATATGGAATAATTGTGCAGGGTGAGAGCTAGCGGATGCGAGAAAGAATGAAAAGTAATCCCTCTTTGCCCTCTTCTTCACCATCTCATAGGCTTTCATAAACGTCCTATAAGATGTACACATAGCCTCGTCATGAAACTTCCTCCACACTCACTCTAGCCTTCTGAGCTCCCTTTTCATTTGGCGTAGCTCCTCAGTATACCAAGGAACTAACTGAGAACGGGGGCATAGAGGACCCCAGGGAGCAATCACCTTGATGACATTGGAGACCCTTGAGTTCCAGTCCTCCACCTGCTCATCAAGGGCGCCAGTAGGCTTAGGATCCCTTCAGAGCATTCAGGAAACCAATAGAATCCATAAGTCCCTGTGGGTGGTCATAAATCAGCCCGTCACCTAGACAGGGTTAGCGTGGCAAATCCACCCAAATTTTCAGGGCATAATAGTCAGACCATGGAACTCTGTTCACAGAGGATATAACCATAACAACTCCTGAACAAAAGACCAAATCCAAAGTGTGACTAGCCTCATTGGTGGGACCAGAATTGATCAAGGAGAGGTCCAGCATCACCATGGATGACACTAGATCCACAGTTGCTGAGGATGGCGTGGCATCCACATGGACATTAAAGTCCCCCAGAATAATAAGTCTGGGGAACCAAAAGACCCAATCGTCCACTGCCTTCAGTAGCTGTGTCAGACTGCCCCCTGGTGCGCTAGGTGACTGGTACACTAGGAAGATGGCCAACCTCTCCATGGTCTCCCACTCTAGGTCAGCATACAGGCATAGCCCTGAAAGAGATCGAATCCCGGATGAACATTACCACCCGACCACCCTGGCCCTGTGTTCGTGACTGGTGGATACAAGTGAAACCTGGAGGCAAGACCTTACCAAATGCAACTGTCTCATCATCACGAACTGCCCATTTTGGTTATATAAGCCAGGTCCATTTGCATCGTAGTCTTGTTGTTAATGGACCTGCCATTGATCAACACCAAAGACAAAGTAGGGGAAACCTTGAGCCCACAGCCCCTTGGGATACAAATATAAATGTATATAAGATAGTATATATTATGTAAATAAATATACTCACAATTTAAAAATGGCTTGTATTAAAATTCCCAATTGTTTAAAGGCTAAGCCTGTGCAAATGATATCTTGCAGGTTATACTGAATATGTAAATTAATGAGCCATATATTGTACTAAAACAGCTGAGAAGTCAGTCTAAAGTAAGATAGTACCAAATGTAAAAGTCATTTGATTAAATGCAACTGGAAGAGTGAATCGTATTAACAAGTATTCCTCTCTTTTTGTATACAGATCCTGCAAACACTTCTATGAGTAAACCTTAGCCAGCCTCTATAGCCCTATTTCATACTCAAATATTAAAAATTACGATTCAATGGTATGAAAAGTTGGCATAGTCTATTTCTGTGGTGGCAAACCTTTGGCACTCCAGATGTTATGGACTACAATTCCAATCAGCCAATTGGCCATGCTGGCAGGGGCTGATGGGAATTGTAGTCCATAACATCTGGAGTGCCAAAGGTTCACCACCACTGGATTTCAATGTTTAGATGAAAATGAGAGTAACTCTTAAAGGTGTAGATAAGTTTGGTTTCAAGTTGGAGAAGGTTTCTTCGGGCATTGATCTGTTTAAGGGGGCATCCTCAATACGAATTTAGGACACAAAACCTGAAGTAGTTCTTCGAATGTCCTTTTTTTTAAAAAAAAAAGGGCACATCTAGATTCTTTGTTTTTATCTTAGATTTATGCTCAATTAGTCTCGTGTGGATTGACCTGCAGGACATTCTAATATACACATGTCCTCAACCACATTCCAATAGATATATACAATTTTGGGTACCGCAGGTTGTTGGCACTTTTCATTCCCATTTCTGGGCTAAATTAGGGTACATGTATTCTTTAATGTTCATAGAAAGAGAACATACAGAGCAGTTTCCACATTTAAAATGACCCTTGATAGCATTTACAGAGGGTTGGACCCAGTGGTGGGATTCAAACATTTTAACAACAGGTTCCGATGGTGGTGGGATTCAAATAATGACTGTTTAAAAGTATTAAAAATATTTTAATATCACTTTTTTATTTTAAGTATTAAAATATTAATACTTAATAAAACATATTTTAAGTATTAAAAAAGTGATATTTTAAAGTTTAACAACAGGTTCAACAGAACCTTCGGAACCCCCTGAATCCCATCTCTGGTTGGAACTTTAAAAAATCAAATTGAATGTGAGAGCATTTCTCCTATATCCTATTCTGGGGTAATCTGAACAGCCCAGAATATCAGCAATAATACATAAATGTTTTTGAATCACTTTTTTATTGTTGAAGGTGTATAATCCATTGCACAAATGAGTTGAGAAGCAGGATTACTGAGTTTTTTAGTCAAAGCGGAAATACACACTTATTAAAAACAAGGGAATCATTTTTAAAAAGTGTCAAGCCAAAGTATGAAACCAAATTCTACACTAAAAGATGAATCAAAGTTAATACAGGAAATCTTTCAAAATAGGGGAAAAATGTTTGACTTGACACTGTAAGAGCCATGTGAGTCAGCAGGGTGCAGTGGGAAGAGGAAAAAGAATGAAATAATCCTTTCTGCCTCTTCCAAGACCAGAACTCCATTGATGGAAGAAAAAGGAGTAAATTTCACCCCTTCCACTTATCTACTACAGGCTTCTGATCGACACGTTTATTCCATCATAAAAATACTGCAACTTCACAGGTAAATTTTCTTGGAACAGAAAAGACTACTGGGGGAAAAGAACATGGAAAAGTCTGTAACCCGTAGCCTCCACAAGTACAACATGGATTACAAATCTATAAAATAATAACAAGAGCATTTGCCTGGTGACGCCATTTCTCAGTTCTTGCACTAATGATGTATCTGAATTTCAGGATTTCACGGGCTTGGTTTGGTGGTTCCCACAGATTATTTTAAACCAGAGGTTGGGATTAAATAGAAAATCTAGTTAGCCAAATATAGCAGCATAAACTTCTTACATTTTAAATGCATCAGGACTTTTAAGGTTGTTTTCCCTCTCCTAATGCTGGCTGGCCATTCCTTTGTTGTGACTCCTTTGCGTGCTGCTCCACAATGGGAGTTAATTGTTAGGAGATAGTTCCCTGGTAACTTGGTTAAGCACAATTTAAAGAAGGTGGTGGAAGAGGATGGGTTTAATTTTAAAAAGGCAGATAAACAGTGTGGGTTGTGTTGTTATGAACACATCAGTAGGTTTTATAACATAATTTATAATAACATAATTAATTTTATAATAATTTCTGTCCTGTTTTGAGAGTGCAGCATCTCCCTTCTATGCACTCCACTCCCTGTGTGCACAGTGCATTATTCTGGGCCATGAACAAACACCCTAGGATGCTAAAGGAAAAGTTTGTTGGCTAAACCTTCCTTTGGGGTGAGTTTTGAATTGGAATCCCACTTCTTAATTGGAATATAAAGAGAAAATCTCTCCCTATTGAGCAGGAGCATAAAGTGGGGGGGGGGGAGCAATGGGGGTCAAGCCTTCCAGAATTTTGCCACAGGGGAAATACCTCTTCCAGTCTGAATCTCCACCATTTTGTCTTCATAGTCTCTATCTCCTAGTCCCATCTGCATGTGGAAGTGAGAGAAAGCAGTGCTGCAACATCAGTTCATACAGGCAAATAGTATCATACCTATAGAGTCCTATTTGAACTGATTTCAAGATTATATTCTGCCATTACACGGTATAATTCACAAAGACCTTCTGAAAAAGCTTCACTAAACTAACTGGTATCTGTCCTCATGCACATCTCCTTTGTTTCAAAGAGAGCTGTAGGCAGTATTTTCTAAATAAGCCTACAGGTGGTTTTCTAAGTTTTCTCAAACTACTGATGTACTTTGCAATAAGAGATTTGTCTTTGAAATGGTCAGAAGTGAACACAGGAGCCATCTGGAATAATTTTGTGCCAATTATATTTAATGTGTCTCCTTTACAGTGGTTCTTAGCTGAAAACCTTTCAAATAAAAAATGCTCATGCAGGCAAGGTAAGAAAAGCACAAGGCTGAATAAAGGAGGTGAAACATTAAGGAAGGAGGGAATTTCCCTCATGCCAGCACAAGAAACATTTCTCTTAGCATGTGGGCATAATAAATACATTTGAAAAACAAGCAAATTGCCAATAATTGGGCAAGCCACACAGTAAAAAGCTGTGAGTTATGATGGCAAATTATCAAAATGTGAGCAGTCTGGTGCTCACACAGTCTGCTTTGCTAAAAATAAAAGCTTGTTTTTTAAAAAAAACTGTAGGAGCTATTTACTTTTCCAGATAAGGACTTGCTTGTGGTCTGTAGCAGTAGCTCTGATGTGTACAAGTCATGCAGTGCAATGATAAGTACTCAGCACTTGGCCACTAAGGGCATCCACTTTGGTGTGCTGCTTATGCTAGTATGACACTGATGCCCTATGATCTCCCAACAGAGGAAAGGCAATTTACAGAAACCTAACTCCAACCTGCTGTCTGTGTCCCAACATGTTTGTGCATATTTGGGGTACTTTCAGTACAATCCTGAGGGAGAAGCCAAAACTGCTCAGGAGATGGAATGACTCCTGTGCCCACATAAATACCACTTGTGCCAGTGTAACCCCCATGCCCAGAATGGGTTGACCCAGTAAGGGTGTGGAGACTCAGAGCAGCAGAAAGGCTGAAAGAGCTCTTTGCAGAAGACAAGGGTACCAGACTCGGACCTTGATTTCTATAAGCCCTTAACACCTTGTTAAGGGTTTTCTTTTGTGGTTGTAATGTGTGAGAGTTCTCCTGGAGACCTTCATCATGTTGCAACCTGTTCATCAAGCCCTTGGAGTCTTCAGGAGCCAACCCACTTGCAAAGAAGAATTGGACTTGGCAATATCAGTAGACTGTAAATAGAAGGACTTGAAATGCAACCTGAACAGGACCTTGAATTGTAACGTTAAATGTTGATGTTTTAAAAGTGTTAATTGTAAAGAAAAGTAAACCATTTTGTTGTTTAAAATTGTTGTTGCAACTCATTCCAAGTACTGCCCCACAGAACCCACAAGCTGAGGTTACACCAGCATGTGGGGCCTTTACGCCATGCAGGGGAACTTATGCCAGTGATGGGGAGCCACACAGCAGCATGACTCCTGGGTACCAGTACTAAAAGATAGTGTCTTATACAAAGCCGTCCACTGAGCTTAATAAGTTAGTAGATGTTTGAACTTAGATCAAGTTCCACTTCTGTGGCATAGCAAGCCTCTTCAGAGGTATGCACTGGCTGCATCTTCCACAGCTAGGATGTGGCTGCATCATCCCCAGCTGAGAAACAACTGCCCCTCCCCTTAGGATTGCACTGTTTATCATGGGTATCACTGTATCAACCCACTGAAGAGTGAAATGGAACATAACTGATAAAGATAATAGAAAGGATTTGATCTAAATTCCATGCATCAAACTGGGACATTCTTACTTTCCCTATACCTCTGCAGCCCAAAATGCCACTCCTGAAACCACACTCTTAAATGCAGGTGATTCTGCAGAATCCAATCAACTATCATTTCTATTATGGCCATCATTCTGGAATATAAAAATCATTCCTTCTTTGCAGTCCATTGATGGTGACAACAGTGAGTAGTAATTTTTCATTTCTATTGCAAGTTTCTAGCTACAAAATGATTTTCTCTTATTTATGTCTGTAGAATATATAATTAAAATGTAATCATTAATGAACTACAGAACAGGGTGACCATAGTGTCATCAATCACAGTTTATAGAAATTGAAATTAGAAAGTCCAGAGCTGGTTCACAATATTTAGAGATTATACAGAGTTAGTCCACAGTACTTTCTGATTCTACATTCATAGGTCTGTAAACATGTGGCATGCTGTCATGAATTAATAGAGCTCACTGAACTTTATGGAACATGACAATGAATAATTATTTGGCCTCTATTGCTTACTTAGTTATTCTGTGAGTAAAACTTAATATTAATGTAAGTACATATACAATTAAATTAATGAAGGCTATTACTTCCCTCATTTTCTTGTTTTCAAAATGAATGTCACCTGTATGATCTTCACTACAATAGTCAGTGCTGCATGGCAATTCGCGCAGAAAAATTATCAGTTCTTTTCCAAAATGTTCCTGTTTAGAAATTGGTTTAATATAAACCTGATTCATAGCCCAATTCAAAAGGCTGATGCTGTGCTACCACATTATCTCCAGACCACTTCCAGGCATCACTGGAAGGCAGTAAAATGGAAAAAAACAGCTGCCTGGAAAGCCCTCCATAGGACTGAACAGAGTTATGTAACTCTTTTGGATGGCTTAAGTTCAAGGTCTGGGCCACAGTGGCTCATTCCACACATGCAGAATAATGCATTTTCAAACTGCTTTCAGAGCTCTTTGAAGCTGTGCAGAATAGCAAAATCCACTTCCAAACAGTTGTGAAAGTGGTTTGAAAACGCATTATTTTGCGTGTGCGGAAGGGGCCAGTGCCTGAAAGCCTGGGTGGAAGCCAACCCTGCCTGAAAGCCTGGGTGGAAGCCAACTAAAGTTGGCTCCATTTCCAGGAATGCCCCAGCCTGCCCCCCCCCCATGCCAACATCTGCTCAGATGCCAGCAAAGCTCTGCAGTGGTACCCATTTCTGTATTTCGCTGCCATGGAGCTGTGAGGTGCCCAGTTGCTGACATCTTTGCCCTCTGCGCCAATGGGAGTGCCCCTTATGCTGGCAAAGGAGGCAAACACGGTGGAATCCAAAAACGCTCCCATAGTGCATCCCCCACATCTGAATTTGACTGTCAGAATCTATTGGTATTTAATGGAAATTTATTTATTTATTTGTTTGTTCGTTTGTTTGTTTATACATACCCTCCCTCAAACCAGCAGCTCTAGGCAGCTGTCCCATTCTCCCTGCTGGTTACCTCATGGGAGCATGTTTAGCCATGGCACACAAAGGGCACCCCTTCACATGGGCCTCTACATCATTGTGCAAGCGCACCACCAAATTTGCCTTCATACCTGATACAAAGTCTTTACAAAACCAAAATGCCCTGCTGCTTTGTGATCATGTCACCCCTGAAAGACCTTTTTTATGGAGCGGATCAGGCATATACAACCTTTGTCCTGCCACCATAAACCCCCCACACTACTTTAACCCCTCCTTGCATAAGTCCAACTGAGTCAGTGACCACAGCTGCCCGCAGTTCAGATTCAAGTTCACTGTCCAAATTAGGAGGTAGGGTTGAGCAATACCGAAAATATTCGGTAATATTCGGGTTCAGTTTTATTCATGTGTAAAATTATCTGTATACCTAAATGAGCTGAATAAGATGAATATATTCAGGTATCCTAAATAATTCAGGTCCGTCTGATTTTTTTTTTGGCATTTTGGTATTTTTTGGTATTTTGGGGTGTTTGTTTGGGTATTGGACTGTAGGGGCGCATTTTTAAAGCTAGCAGCACCAAAATTTCAGGGTATCTTCAAGGGTCTCTCTTGATGATACCACCCACATTTGGTAAAGTTTGGTTCAGGGAGTCAATTTTATGAACCCCCAAAAGGCATGCCCCATCCCCATTGTTTCCAATGGGAGATAACAGGAGATGGGGCTACCCCTTTGAGGGTTCATAAAATTGCCCCCCCGAACCAAACTTCACCAGATTTGGATGGTATCATCAGAAGAGTCTTTGGTGCTGCTAGCTTTAAAAATGCCCCCCCCGACAGGCACCCCAATGTAAGTATTGGGGGGATTGTCTGAGGGTGGATTCTTTTGGAGGGGTTTCTTTCTTTAAAACCCTGGGGGGGGGACTCTTCAGTTTGTTGTTTTCTGTCTTTAAGCATTGTTTCAAGGGAGTGAAATCCTTTAAAACAGAAAACAAGCATTGTTACAAGGGATTTTACTCCCTTGAAACAATGCTTAATGATAGAAAACAACAAACTGAAGAGTCCACTCCTTCCCTTCCCCCCAAGAAGTGGCTGCATGCGGGTATCATCTAAACAGTCCTTGAATGCTGCTGAATCCTGAATGTCTATACAAGCCAATCTGAATACTTTGCATTCAGATCAGCTGATATTTGGGCATATTGTATTCAGGCCGAATGTGGCTCGAATATGCCCAAATAGGCCACAATTTGGCCATTTGTGGTGATTTGGGATACCCGAATCACCAAGCCTATTAGGAAGTACCAGTAGTCTCTTTGGACTGGCTTTGGATGGTAACAGTCGGTCTCAACTGAGTTGAAGTGAACACAGTTGAGATCACTTCTTCTTTATGAACAGGGGATTGCGGCAACCTAGAAAGGGCATAAGCTAAATAGTTCTTTTTCCTTGGGAAGAAATACAACATAAAATTGAACCTTGAAAAGAAGTCAGCCCAATGTTTTGCATTCAATTTACTAGAGGTCTTGAGAGTTGCGAGGTTTTTATGGTCTGACCACACCTCGAACAAGTGCTAAGCCCCTTCTAATCAATGAAGCCAAGTGGCTAAGGCCGTTTTAATGGTTTCAGCTTCTTTTTCACTCACTGACCAATTCTGCTCAGTCTCAGTGAATTTTTGGACAAGTAGGCACATGATTATAATTTCCCATCCTTCCCCCTTTGTAGGAGTGCTGCCCCCATAGCCTGTTCTGATGCATCAATTTAAACTACAAAGAGTTTATCCAGATCAGCATGGCTAAGGATTGGCTCGATGGTAAAGGCCATCTTTGTAAGGCTGAACACATTCAAAAAAGTCAACTTTACAAAAAAGTCTTTAACTGATCAAAAGCAGCCTGGAATTTTTCAATCCAGTTCAGTGGACACCCCAGGGTGCTAGACTTGTGCCCCCTCCCTTTAGTTTTTAGCAGGTCAGTAAGGGGGAGTGCTAGTTGAGCAAAACGCATAATGAAATCTCAGTAAAAGTTGATGAAACTGAGGAAAGACTGAAGCTGTTTGCAGGTGGGAGGTGGCTCCCACCCCAGCACATCTTGAACTTTGTGTAGGTCCGTCTCAATACCTGTTCTAGACGCCTGATACCCAAGGAAGTTCAGCCGGTCATGACAGAACTCAGTTGGGCAGGTTAGCAAAAAGTTAGTTCTCTCAACTGCTGAAGGACCTTTCTCACCACCCACACAGGCTCTTCCATGATCTCAGAGTAGATGTGCATTGTCCAAGTATAAAACCACCCCTCTGAACAGGAGGTCTGGCAGCACCTTCTTGATCAAATTCATAAAAACACCAGGGGCCCTATTAAGCCAGATGGGCATGACTAAATATTCAAACTGACCACATTTTGTATTAAAAGCAGTTTTCCATTCATCATCTGCTTTAATGTGTACATGATAATAAGCTTTCTGCAAATCCAGCTTAGTAAAAATTTTGCCCTTTGCCAACTCCCCAACAGGTCCTTAATAAGCTGTAAAGGATATTTATTAGTCATTGAGATGGCATTCAGTCCCCTATAATCCATACACAGTCTCAAAGTTCCATCCTTCTTTTTCCAGAACAACACTGGAGCTGGAAGGGGGGTGGGGGGGCATGGCAGGCCAAATGAAACCCTGAGCTAAATTCTTATCTAGAATTTCTTATCTAGAAATTCTTGTAGTGCCTCAAGACTCCCAAGGGTTCATGGAGTATAACCGGCCTTTGGGAACCTTGGTCCCTGGGATCAACTCAATTCCACAATCTGATTTGTGATGGGGGGAAGGACATTGCACTCTTCCTCCTCAAACACTTCCTGGAAATCTCTGTATTTCTCCGGAATGTCAGCCAGCTCTTCTGTAACCAGTGCAGCCAGCAGTGCAGGGTGTGACAAACTTCAGAGCCTTTTTAGATCTCTTTTAAAGTGACTCTGATGTTCCCACTCATGTAACTTACAGTGAGCAGAAGAAAACTTCAAGAGTCCAATACTCCAGCTGTTCTTGGGGTCATGTTTAGACAGTCATGTTATGCCCAGTATCACCAGATACTTTCCAATAGACACAATTATTAAATTGACCCACACCTCACCAGTAGATGCTCAGTTTTATGCAGAACTGGGGGAGTACCCATGCTTTGCCCATCCATCTGTTCAAACTGGATAGGGTGTTTTAGATGGTTAAATTTGAGTCCTAAACCCTCAGCCACTGTAGGATGCAGTTAAGGCAGTTATTGCATCCAAAGTGATATGACAGTCAGAGAATTACTAACTATGGATTAAGTACATGTATAGTTTGCCACAGTTTCACAGTATTGAGGAGAAGTTCTGCTTGGCTCTTATGGGAAGGAGTCCCTCAACCTGTTATCAAAATGTACATGCATTCACGGGCAATAGGAAAGTACCCACAATCACTTAGGAGGCAAATTCAATGACTGTAGTATCACATTTGGAAAACGTTCCTGGTATACCGAATCTTATCAGGGCATTCCAACAATATCTTAATAATCAAAGAGGTACATTTTCAAAAACAGTGCTGAACAAATAACACAATTACATTTTTGTGCTAATTTATATTACACATATGCTTTTTCATAGTATTATTTATATATTTAATTAGCTATCTCAGTCCAGTGCCTATAATCCAGTGTAGTACACTGGATAGAGTATTGAATTGGGACTTGATCTAAGTTCAAATGTCTACTCACTTATTAAGCTTAGTGACAGCTTTGAGTAAGATGATAACTTTTAGTTTAACCCTTTTTGTGGCTAAAATCGCGGAAAGCCCATATACTATACCCTGAAATCCTTGGAAGAAGAGAGAGAAACAAATGTGCTAAATCCTCTGGACCTCAGTTCAAGAAACATACTTTAGAACAGATTCTGAGTATTTATTTATTTATTTATTTATTTATTATTTGGGTTTATAAACCGCCCTCCCCCAAAGGGCTCAGGGCGGTGTACAACATGGATAGAGCACAATAACATTTTAAATACGATAAATATAAGTTAAAACAGCTCTAATAAGAATAAAAATAAACCCTTCCCCATTTAAAATGCAGCATTAATTAACTCAGGATGGCGGCCTCTACTAATTCCCATAACCCCAAACAAAAGGGGTGGCAGGATCTCCATGATGTCGTAATGGAGAAAAAAGAGGAGGAAGGAAGAAGGAGGAAGGGGGCCCCTATCAACAGCTGGTCTCCCCAAAGGCCCGGTGGAACAGCTCAGTCTTACAGGCCCTGCGGAACTCAGCAAGATCCGCGGGGCCCGGTTTAACTGATGGAGCACGTTCCACCAGGCGAAGGCCAGAGCTGTAAAGGCTCTGGCGGGTGGAGGCCAACCCATTATCATCGAGGGGGGCTGGGAATCACCAGTAAGTTGGCTCTGCTGAGGCATGAGGCCTATTATATCAGGGGCGAGGCGGTCCCGCCCAGGTGGGAAGGTCCCAGGCAGCAAGGCCTTAAAGGTTAACACCAACACCTTGAAAATGGTCGAGATTCAATTGGTAACCAGTGCAAGCGGCGGAGCACAGGGGTAATATGTTCTCACCGCGCCTGTATTGAGCATCTGGCGCCCGCTGCATTCTGGACCATTTTGATTTCGAATCAGGCATGAGAGCCAGCGTGAAGCGGTGCAACCAGTCTAGCCTGGAGGTGACGTTGCATGGACCACAGTGGCCAGGTCAACGGAAAGGAAGGGGGCAGCAGAGTGGGGCCTGGCGTAGATGGTAGAGCAGCGACCGGGTTATATGGGTACCCTGGTCTCCATAGAAAGAGACAAATCCAGGTGGACCCCCAGGTCGCGGACAGAGGGGGCTGGTGCCAATATAGCCCCCTCCCACACCGGCGGCTGAAAATCCCCAACCCCCCCCCCCCCGTCCCAGCCAGAGGATCTCCGTCTTTGCTGGATTCAGTTTCAGCCTGCTCTGTTTCAATTTATAACCTATTATGCTACAACAGCACACCTGCTTCACCATATGCCACCCCTGCTATAAAATGGATCTGAACATACAATTTTTTGCCAAAGACTGAAACACCCTAAATATTTCATGATGTCTTTCATGGAAATAATTATCTTCTGACAAACTCTAATAAATAACAGTAATTTTGTAATTGAAATAAACAAGAAAAATGGCATACCTTGTTAGCAATCCTCTAGAAGCTCAGAAGGAAATTGGGGACAAGATCAGACAGACAGACATGGCTTGAATCTGTTTCCTGCTCATTATTAAAAACTCACCAAAGGCATGAGAAAGAAACTCTGGGATGGTTCACACCATTTAACATCATGGACATGATTAATGCTGTTTCTGTCCAGTGAATATAAATTTGGGGGAAATCCAGGATAAGTAAGAATAATAAAAAATGTATAGCAAGAATAATTCAGGATTTAAATTTCTATATGCAAAGAAGAGAGACCCTGAATGTACATTTTGAATGAACCCCTTGGATGGAAAAAAACACAAGTCAGATTTTTTTCTACATAGTAAATGAAGAACATAATTTCCTTTTAGGTCACTGTGTTGAATGTCTATTTCATTTTCTTTTGCATATTATCAGCAAACCAATTCACATATCCTACAATATCCTTAACTTCTGGAAGTGTAAGTTTCAGTGTTAAGAACTTCATTAATCTCCAATTCCCCTTATATACTGTGGAGTTGTTTTAGAAATATAGACAAGGTAGTCAAAATTAGCCACTGGAGCATATTAAACAATTAACTACCATAATTAGATCACAAATGAAAAACCACATTCATAAAGCTCAAATGATTAAAAAAATGAATAACTCAGATGCTTCTATTTCCAAACTAATTCTGTTGAATCATTTACTCATTTTGAAAAAGCAATAAAAGTTAAATTAGAGGAGCCCTGACCTTTTGTGTTTGTAATTTTAAAGTTTCTGCTTTGTTCTAACTAGTGCATACCCTGAATTCTATACCTTAGGTCTGATCTGAGTTAAGCTTTTGGACCAATTCCGCATTCTTCCAAACCACATGGAGATTCATTGGCATTGCTCTCCTCCATTTCTCCCCTCTTTCTAAGTATAGGAAGTAATTACAGAAGAAAATTATTTGGGGCCCAGCACAGTCTAGAGTTCCTTGCACATAATAATATGAGACTCTCCATTCTCTTGTGAGCATATGGGTTTTCTTCATTTTTCTTGCTTTCCGGATAATCACTGTTGTCAGATCCAGCTCCCTGACCTGACTGCAGTGTGAGGAAGTTCATTCCAAGCTATCTTTTGCTCCCCTCAAGTTAGTAGAGCTGACAGTGCCAGTCAGCTGTTGAACAAATGCATATGATTGATTATGTGGCCTGCTACTGCATATGCTCATCTCTGGTTCAGGAGGAACATGTTTCTATAGATGTGGCGGTGAGTGTTTGTGAAAAAGTTTGACTCACTGATGGAGCTGTGTCAGTAAGAGCTTGTATTTGAATTTGCATTCACTATGGAGTAGTAAGTAATCATGGTTCCACAGTGTGAAGCTGTAGGATATATATTTTCAAACACGCTGTTCAGCAAAATAAATGTAATAGATCGTCACAAAAGATTCGGTTAAGTTCATTTGAAAAGTGGCATTTTGGATAAAGAAACACTAGAAGGAGGAAGCACTTTAAACTCTTTTCCCACTGACTAATCACTTCTCTCCAGGTTGAAGATGAGCCATTGTTGAGTTCAGTCAGTCAACCAATCATAAATCCATCTAATAGTATCATTGTCTAGTTCACATTTTACTAGCTTTCTTGCAAGAATATTATGGGGCACCTTGTCAAAAGCTTTACTAAAATCAAGGTATGCTTTGTTCACAGCATTCCCTTCATCTACCAAGCTTGTCACTCTATTATAAAAAAGTGATTAGTCTGGCATGACTTGTTTTTCAGAAACCCATGCTGACTTTTTGTGATCACAGTATTCCCTTCTAAGTGCAGGCAGACCATCTGTTTAATGATCTCCTCCCAAATCTTCCCTGGTATTGATGTCAGGCTAACTGGACAATAATTATTAGATTCCTCCTTTTCCCCCTTTTTGAAGATGGGGATAACATTATGTAGGGATGCACTGCTGACCCAGCAGCACCGTGAGTAGAGCGCCGGCACACCGGCGCTCCTGCGGCCTTCTGGTCGCACCGCTCCCCCACCCCTCATCCCCCGATGAGTCACAGGTCATGAACTACCTGGCTCACAACCACCGGGTGTCCTGGACAAAGGGACAATGGCCTTGCCCCCAGGTGAGGATTAGGCCCAGACGCCGACGCTCCTCTCCGCACGTAGCAGCCAGGTGAGATCATGCATCACATGATGATCTCTCAATCCCCCGCTCTCCCGCTCTCCCGGAATTCCCCCCGTTCCGCCCTTCTACACGCCCCCGCTAGAATCATAATAAAAGGTGCCAGGAGCCAGCATACGGGAGAGTCGCTTGGAACACGGACACCCGCGCTCCCGTTGCTGGCGCTCTCCACCAGATGAAATCACCGCGTCTCGTCTCGTTCTTACGCTGACCTCGCGGCACGACTACACATTAGCCCTCCTCCAGTCCACTGGGATTTCTCCTGTTCTACAGGAGTTCTCAAAGATTATAGACTCCTTTGAACCCAAGTCTCATATTGTCAAAGTTACATATAAATTTCAACTGAGCAGCTTCATCTGGAATTTCCCTTTGAAACTGTTTCTGGCAGCTTTTGCTACTAAACAGCCAGAGAAGTTGAAATACTGATTTTATAGATTTCCAGTTTAATATCTGATTGGTTTCCAGTTATTTTCTTGCAAACAGACAATCAATTTGGCCTATTTTTCACCCCCATACCTATTTTACATTTGGGGACATTGTATATCATCAAGTCAAAAACACTGCCATGAGTATCTTTGTGCCCCCACCCTTACTGGGAATGCCAATATTTTTGTCAGAACAGAACTTCTCCATTTCCTGTTCTCAAATATCCCACCTCTGTTTGAGATACACTGATGACATCTTCATCATGTGGACCCATGGGCAGAAGCTCCTCCAGAAACTCCATGAGGATCATTATTCTGAGGGTATCAGTTATCTGGCTGAATAGCTGGTGTATCATAATTCCAAGGATTTCAGTATAGGCAGAGCAAGGCCTAGATTGATCTATTAAGCTGTCTCCAGATAACAGTTTCCACTCTGACTGATTTAGCTCTCTAACTTTATGCAGAAAATATCTTCTAAGTACTTTGTAGCAAATAGCACATGGTATATGTGCAACAGTCCTGATATCATTTGTGCAGGTCCTGCTAGATCTAATCTGTTATTTGGATTATTAGTAACCACTATAGGGAACAGTATAGCTCCTACATGACGTAGTGGCATCATGACGAATGCATGTGCACAATATTCAAAAACATAGTGTAAAGAGGCCTCCTAATGTTACTATCCTAAGTATACATACTAGGAAGTAAATCCATCGAGCTCTGTGGGGCTTGCTTTCATATAAGCATGCAAAGTATTGGACTGTTTGACCAGGCAGACTTTATGTATATCACACATGTGAGTAGAAAATGATCCTGCGCTCATATAGGGGTCGGGGGGGGGGGTCTAATGTAATACCATATCAAAAGAGCACCAGCCAAAACTTGACCAGGTTTTGGTGGATGTTCTAAAAGGGTAATCTGAGAAGCCCCTCTGCATAGATAAAATATCATGTGCAGCACTATGGATTCTGAGTTCAATTGAATAGGGAACACCCCTTATGCTGGAAAAACCATAAATACAACAATACTAGTGGTAAAGTCCATTACACAAACAAATATAATGGGCTGTAGAAAACTGTTGGTGGGTTTACGGTGCCCTCAAGGGTGGCCCTGCATCACCAGCTCCCTCCTAGTCCCCTTCTGGGACACCTGCATTGGCACACAAGAGTTAATGGCACCCACCAACGAGACTGACCCCTTCTGCCTCCTGCCTTCCCCCCCTTCCCAAATACCTTTATCTCCATGCAGCAGTTAATGGTTCAGCTGCAGCCACCAGCAGTTGTGACCTCAGGCAGCTGCAGATGGTACAGTGACTGTAATTATTCACCAGTGCGGGGAAAGGGCAAGCATGTGAGACAGTAACTGTCACATTCCACTATTTTGTTTGTGTTGTCTTTACCTGTTTTGTGTAAGACCCACCTCCAATGTGTGCATGGCGACTGGCTACTACAGCTAGCCTTTTATATAATTGGACAAGATAATATTCCATGTTTAAAATGAAAAGTAACTCATGAAAGTCCAGAAAAAAAATCATAAGAAAATTAAATGTAACCAAACTATTTAAAAAGTGAAGCCCCAGATCTGGTCATGAGCAACATGAACTGGCCATGCAAAACAAAACCTTCATAATTTCTAGCATTAAAATATTTACATCTGGGTGTTAAAGAGGACATAATATTGGCAGCAATGAGTGGTTTTTGAAATTGTGTTCAGAAGTTACATCTCTTCAATGAAACACTAGTTCGTTAAAATGAAAGAATTCATATGCTCTATTAGTATTGCAAAATGGCAAAATATTATATAGCAATTGGTTGTGAATTCCACTTCAATGCAAAGTTTTCTGTAGTTTATGTCTTCTTGATCTGGTTAAAGGGCAGCACCAAGTGGTCAAAGCATATACACCTATCACTTCTCATTCCAAATCAGGCAATAGAGAGTGGATCAGCAAAATGGAGCTGGGGATAGATAGGAATAATTTCTCTACTGAAGAAGGCCCCAGATCTGCAAAAATTTTGGAGAAAAAACAGGAGAGTAAAACTCCCCAAAATAACAGAAACAGCACCTATATCTTTAAGCAAATAACTGATCTCCATTTCCATTTTGGAGAATGCTAGGTAACCACAATAATATTGATCAACCATCCAAGTCTTGGTTACTGTAAAGCAAAGCCATGAGAGTGGAGCAAGGAAGTACTTGGAGGCCAAAATAGCCTTGGAAACAGTCTCATCCTCCTCTCCTGTCATGATTCCTGATGGAGGAGGACTTACCAGGCATAGACCTCACATTTACTATCAGAGACTGTACCACTCAGTTTGCCCCAGTATCATGCAACTGGACCTAGCCCAGGCCTAGTAGCCACAATGCCACCCAATCTTAGTCTGTCCCAGTGGTTATTTCAAAACTATCAGTGGCAGCTCAGTCAGGCTTATCCCAGAAAGGGGCTGTCATTGGAGGAGGAAGAGGAGGAGGAGGAGGAGGAGGGGGGGAGGAAGAAGAAGAAGAAGAAGAAGAAGAAGAAGAAGAAGAAGAAGAAGAAGAAGGAGGAGGAGGAGGAGGAGGAGGAGGAGGAGGAGGAGGAGGAAGAAGAAGAGGAGGAGGAGGAGTTGGATTTATATCCCCCTCTCTCTCCTATAGGAGACTCAAAGGGGCTTACAAAGGTGGTTGTGCCTTGTTTACAATATTTACTTTGAATGCTGAAGTAACTTTCTTTTTTTTCTAATTTGAATTGGTAAGTAAAACATGTCACTGCTGTAGAATTTGGGTTTCCAAGCTTAGCCTGGCAACTCGAGGAAGTCTAAGGGATGGCATGTCATCACTTCTGGGGAAAGCCAGAAAGTGACATAACCCTTCTCTAGGGCTGCTGGGATATGATATGACTAATGGAGAGACGCCATTAGGATATGACTAATGGAGGATATACCAGGATATGACTAATGGAGAGACGCTGGGACCGTCCACATGGACAGTCCGGGAACCGGCCGGGAACCGGCTCGTTACAGCGACTCACCAGTCCTGCAGCCCTCCGGCACATTGCCAAGGCCAGGGGACACACACCCCAGCCCTGCGCGCCTGCTGCAGTGTTGCAGGGCAGGGGGGCGTGTCCCCAGGCCTCGGCAACGCGCCGGAGGGCCAGGGACAAGGTAAGTGAAGGGAGGGAGTGGGGGGAAGCGCCTGGAAGTGCGCTTCCAAACTGAAACGCCTCCCTGGAAATGCCAGCTTGGCTGGTCGGAGGCTGGCATGAGGGGGCTCGCGTGAGCTCGCTTGCCCAGCATTTGCACCCCCTAATGCGCGAATGGTGGCCTGGGGATGGCATTTTTGCCGTCCCCAGGCCGCCATATTCCGCCCATGCGGAAACGGCCTAGGAATCACTGAATCGCTGTGGTAAAACTAACTTCTGAAAAATCCCAGAAATGAAGTCACGCCATCACTTCAATAGTGTTTTTTTTAAAAAAAAATAATAATAACATTGCCCTACTGCTGCTTCAAATGGTGGTGGGAAGAGAGGGCTATCAGCAGGAGGTATTCCACCATAGGAAGAGACCTGACAACCCTTTTGAGAATGGTCATAAGACATAACACATGTAATATATTTTGCAACACATGGGTTTTATAGAAGTGAAGCCATTTAAGGTTGTTCAGGTACCTCTCTTGTTTTTGAAGAGACACTATAGTTTTGAATATCCAATATGACATTTACTTTTGCCACGTTTTCTACTCCTGCTGACCAAATGCTAGACTCTGTATTTTTCCTTTGCAGATGAACCCTGAATAAATGTATTCAGTGCATTTATTTTGTGATTTGTTTATCACATTTGCAGTAGATGATAAGCTAGTGATGGGGAACAAATAAAAATATCCCTCCTAATCTTCACTCTCTCCCAGTATACAAAAAGAAGCAATTTTTTAATGCAGTGCTTGCATGCTCACTACCGCCATCACTGCCAGCTTGCTGCTGGTACTCTCAAGGTGAGAGTCAATGCCTCCACTTCATTTCCCAAATCCCAGTTCAGTTGTCTGAATACCAGGATATGACTAATGGAGACATAACAGCAATCATCATGAAGTAGTTAAGTGGATCTGGGCCTTCTCAATACATGTTACTCTGTGTACATTCTCTTGAGGTTTGTGATGGAAGAAGTGATGAATGGGGTGATAAATGGAATTACAAAAAGAGATCTCTCACACACCTTCAAACTGTCCTCATATTTCTCTGAAGATTATATTAAAGGATTTATGTATTCATTGTGAGTATTGAAGTAAGTGAAAGGTAACAAAAAATGCTATCCTAAGAATACTTTCCTGGAAGTACGCACCACTGAGTAGGCTTCAATAGAATTCTGAGTAGACCTGCTTCAGAAGGCTCCCATAGTCTCTGGTAATTCTTATAAGTATAATAAGAAAAATCATTTTAAAGAATGAGGCTTTTCTTTAATATTTCTAGAACATCAGTGTATTTAAAAACTAAAATGTATGGGGCTTCTGTATGGGAAACAGCTTCTTATTTATACAAAACAGCTTCTAATTTATAAAGAGAAGGGGGAAATTAAATTCTAATAGATTATACATTTATAATAACATCCCAATATTCTGAAATGTTTTATATAGTTTTTAGGTTGCCATGTGACATCACCAAACAGGTCATCTTAGTTTGTTGATATTTTAACTTGTGGAAACAGAAGTAATCATTATTCATTCTCTTCACCTCATGTGTAGTGTAAGCATTGTTACTCAAGTCTCCCCGAAGCTGAAATGCTATTAGGTATTGGCACAATAAGTGATGGTCTAAAAAGCTCCTGAGATAGACCTCCCTGAAGTGGAATGTTGAACATAATGGCCCTCAGCATCTCCCCACTATTGATGGCTATTGTCACTGGGTTACAGGCAACATGAATCTCAGTTAATCAGGTTAGGAATGACTGTAAACAAAAAAAGTCACAGAAAATAAATCATTGTTATGGAAGTTGGTGTACAATTTTTGCTACAGATGTAATGTCTACCTGGAAAGAAAGCTAAATCTACCCAAGAGATAAATGTATTGCTACATATATATTTTTTCCCATTTGTACCTTCAGATATCTGTGAATGGTTCTTTTATAAAAGATGGCCCACACAAGCAGGATTTTCTTTGACAAAACACAGCCAAGCCAGAGGATAGAACACAAATATATTTTATGTTGCCACAGACCCAAGAGGAAAATAGGAATCTCAACGAAGAATAAAAGTTTTCTTTTTCTGACAGAAGTGTGTGATTCTTCTCACAGAATACAACATATTATAAAAGAGAAATAGCAATAATAGCCATCCACTAGTAGTCATATGAAATCTTCACAACTAATCCTTGAAAGTCACTCTGAAGATACTTCTAGGGCTTTTCAAGAGCTTTAAAACCCCACAGCTATGCAATCATTCTTTTGTGTGTATTTCATGGCTATGATTTTATTTGAATCAAATTAAACCAAGTCATTTGTGTAGAAGTGCAAGTTCTTTAAAAATACTGAAGTAGTTACACATATACTCTTTACAGGTATTCAAAAGTCGCAACTCTTTTTGGAAACCAGGAAGACCTGATATATGAATCATTTGTATTAAGTATTATTAACCTTGCGTTTAGAAACTCTGTCTTTCCAACACTGCAGTGAAGCCCAGAATCTCATTTCCAAGCTTTTAATTTGATTTTTTGACAAAACATTTTTTTTAATTTTCTGCTTCAGTAGTTCATTTCCTGGTATGTAGAAGAGGAACAGGCCCCAAAAATTCACCTTTGCACTTTCAAATTATCAAAAAGGAGATTGCCACCCCAATCACCACCACCTTTCATGCATGTCTGACTTGGAAGAAAATAAGAAGGGGATTTAATTTCTTCCCTCTACAAATTCACCCCAATACCTGTTTTTGTACTTAACATATCTAGATTCCATTCTTCCTCCAAGAAAATAAGGGTATAGGTTTATCCCATTTTACTTTCAAGACATCTCTGAAGGGAAGTTGGCCTATGAGATCTGTACAAAGCTATGCAGTGAACTGTTATGGCCCCAATTACCCCTATACATTATTGCAATATATTTTCTTTAAAATCATATTGGCAAAAGCTAGTTTTCACAGAACTTCTCTGTGTAGGTAGCAGCATGTTCACCTGGCAGCAAGCCAAAGGTCAAAGGTTTGCTTCACAAAATCTAATCAAGAGGATGAGTTACTCCTGCATTCCCTGGAGGTCTCATTTTGTTTAAGGGCATGCTTGATTACCACACCTTGCAAAGATACTGTTAAGACAAAGAATATGGAAAGCCACCTTAGCATCAGATACTGCATTTCCCTATCTCTTCTGGAAACCAGGTCAGCAACAAATGGTTGCTCCTCTGAATCTCCCCCACCCATTGTTATGACTTTCCTAAACCACTCACCTTACCCCGGTCTAAACATCTCAGCCAAATCTGAATAACTTGGGCAGTGACTCTAAAGAGTTAATCTGCATGGAAGCCTTACAGCGTTTCCTCGTTTAGCTTAACAAAGCAATTTGGCTTCATTGTCCCGGACTTAGTAATAGTTGAGCTGCACCCCAAACCCAGCACAGATGTGAAACCTAGTGCAATTGGTTCCTTTTCCCGCCAAGAGAACGATCTACCTTATAAAAGTTATAAAAGTTTAGTTCACCTGCAACACCTTGCTCATTACTAGCCTGTGCCTCCCTTGGTCTGGTCAGTGTGAGACACGATATCGTCTTCTACTGGATTTCTGTGCTGGCATGGAATCCCTGCCTTCTACTGCTTTGTGTGCTTCTTAAGATCGTTAGGTAACGTATCACACTGCTGCTTCCCAATTCCCTCTCTATCCTCCCACCTACATTTCCAACCTTTCTATATACTAGGAACTTGTATGTATGTGTTCTTATGCCTTGCTGTATGTATGCCTTTTAAACCAAATTTATATAAATACTTTGAAACTCAATTTGGACTCTTGTATTACTCTGCTGAACACTCCTTGCCAAATCCCTTCCCCGTGTACATATTCTAAAAAATCCCCTCCTGGCCGCCTCTCGTATTGCTAAAGCTGAGTGCTCATTCCCCTTCGCTATTTTAAAACCATATTGTGCTGTTACACTCTTAGCAGCTGGTGGAGATTCCCTTTAATACATTTATAACCCCTGTTAGGCTGGGTAACAGAACCTTACAGCTGCATGATAATGTGGACGTTGGTCTCACTGTTTCAAGTCCAATAACATGAACACTTTACCACAGATTACTTTATTTTATTTTTGCCATCAAATCACATCTGACTTATGGCAACCCTTGCCTGGGGTTTCAAGGCAAGAGATGCTTTGCCATTGCCTGCCTCCATGTCACAACCCTGGGATTTTTTATTCTAATATTTGCCAGGACCAACCTTAATTAGCTTCTGAGATCTGACAACATCAGACTAGCATAGGCTATTTGGGTAATAAGAAAATGAAGCTGTATTAGTGGGCAGCAAAAGACAAAGGAGGACAAGGTGAAAGTTTCAGAGTTTATTTAGCACTTCTAGAGCCCTATATGTTTTTGTTTCATCAAGGGATCTTCTATAGTAATTTCTCAACTCCCACCTTGAACAGAATGGTTCAGCCTTGCATCTTGTTCTCCTTTGTCTACCCTGGTCAGAGCACAGAAAAAAGATCAATTTTGGCTGGCAATGATTGTGTTCTCTGCACTGTGGGAACACAAAATGCCAAAACAGATCTTTTTAAAATGTATGTAGGATGTTTTATTTCTGCTGTGCAGAAATCACCATGATTCTGGGCAGTGTGTGCCCTATTATTGCTGCCTTACCCATTGCTATTATTGCTGTTGTTCTCCCACTAAAATAATTGCCATCATCTAGATCTCAAAAGATAGTCATTTGTTTGTAGAAATGCACTTCCATCTCTGGGAAATCAAACTGTCCTTTTCTGTTTCTGATCGTGTTGTTCTTTCCCACTAAATTACCAGGAAGCTCAAGAGGTTAACTCCTATAAGCTTCCCATTGTGGTTTCTATTCTTCCTTGGCTGATTTTGCACTTTCCAAATGCCCTGTGGCATATCTGGGAGCGCACCTGCTGTAGAGCTTCTCACCCTGCCTATAGCTCCCCACTGCTTCCCGGCTCTTTCCTTCACTTGAGTCAAGGTCAGTGCAGGAAGCCCCGAATGGTTCCACACAAGCCCAGGGCTTTCCCATAAGCACCACAAGCTTTTCCACAGTATTTTGCATGCATGCATGGGCAGCCTCCATTTCCTGTATTCAGATTGACTACATCTCACCCCATTCCCCCCACTCATTTTCAGTACCTTTTTTGTATTTTGACCCCCTGTCTAAAATCCTTGCTTCCCCCCTAATGCATGAGAGAGAATTGCCATTCCCCCTCCTGCAAACTCCTCAGTGCCTGTCCATTGGTGGGGCATCCCAGCTCCCCTCCCTGAGAAATCCAAGCTTGGTGTCACATAATCAGCCATTCCAACTTCCCTCCCTGAAAGATCCAAGCTCTGTGTCAAATAATCAGCTCCCCTCCCTGAAAAATCCAAGCTCTGTGTCAGATAATCAGCCATCCCAACTCCCTTCTGTGAAAAATCCCTCCCTCCCATTCATGGCACCTGCACATCGCAATTTTCTTTTTTTAAGGGTTTCTCCCTCTTTTTTCCCAATGCAGGGGGAAGGGTGGTGTTGATTATCAGCACATGTACATTGGTAGAGCGGGCCAGAGAAGCGAGGCAGGAAAAGTTGCCTCAGTTCTGCTACTGAGGAGTTTTGCATAGCAGCGTAAGCCTCAGAAGCAACAGAGGAACATTCCAAAAGAACCGCAAACCTCTTAACCTGGAAAGCCACACAGCAAAAACGTGGCAGACACGCTGCAGTGTCGGGGGCTGTGCAGAACTCCCGATTGCATTGGGGCATTCCCCATGCCACCAGAGGGGCAATTTCGTTGTGCAAAATCAGCTCTTGACTCAGTAAACTTTCATTTTTTTTGTGCTTGAGTTGGCACTTGACATTCTCAACCTAGGAAACCTTCCTTTCCCATCTCTATCAGAGAAAATCAGAAGAAAAAACCCAACGTGAACCTCTAGGAGAAAAATGAAAAGCAAATAAGTGGCTGCAGTATGGCAGAAATAATTCCAAAATCTGCACTTCAGCAGCAATTGCAAGAGATCCGAGGCAGGGCCCAGGCCCCCAGCCTTCAGAGCAGCTGCTCAAGGATAGCACCAGCCAAAGAAGAGTATGTTACTTGTGTATCTTTCTAATGTGAGATAAGATATGAAGGAGTATCATGCGCAGTTCAAGTGAACTTTTTAGTCAAAATACCTGCAGCTTTCGCATCATGGATATAAGAAATACAAAAAACAATGAAAGCATCACCTGCAATAATGGCATTGAGTTTATTTTCTAAAATATTTCTGGTATAATGTAATTTGTTGATTTTTAGCTCTCAGTAAGAGCTAGATAATCATTGAGTCGCCATGTAAAATGACCAGCATTTGATTCGGGATATAGACCACAATAAAAATGGCTATAACACACGATATTTTCAAGGGTGCTTTTGTCTCTTCAGGGTGTTGTCAGATAAACAACTTAAGCTTTTTATTCCCGTTTCCTTCCATAAAAACCATCATGTTGGTTCTTATGTAGCATTTGTACCATTTTGAAAGGTAGTAGCAGCCTTGTAGCATTTTAAAAGGTTGATAACTCATTCATAGAAAGTGCATGCTGAGATAAGGCTTACAGAGCAGCTAAGGAAGCAAACCATTTTGGTAGGTCTGAGTTGGATGTTTAACATTATGTTCATTATGGTCAGAATTGGAGTAGCTACCACTATAATGCAATGCTATAATCAGTCAGCATTTCCATTTTTCAACTTTGCAACACTTTAGTAGCAAAAGAGCTTTCTTGGGGACATTTGAAAAAGCTGGGTCATGCTGAGAGTGTTTGACTGTCCCAAGGTCACCCAGTAAGTTTCCATGGAATGAGTAGGGACTTGAACCTGGTTTTCTCAGGTGCTAGTATGACACCTTAACCATTACATCATACTAGCCCCTTTGAAAAACACCCACCCTTTTACCCTACATAAAAGAATGATATGTTGCATTTTTTGATTGAACCCTTGGGAGCTGCTATCAAGAAAGGACCAAACTACAGAAACCAGTGGTGACAGAATTTGAAATATTTTGTTTATTATTAGCTGATTTTCGACCACCTTTGCCCTTGCTCTTACTCCATTTATCCGCTTGGCTTTATCCTCCCTTCCCCTTTCTTTCTTCATAAGCATCTTGATAAGATCAGTCCCAAGGATTGGGTTGCAGAAACAAGTGATGACAGATTATCAGGTGATTGTTTTGTTTTATCCCACAGCTTTCTCACTTTTTAAAGTTTTTTCCCCCACATACTTAATTCCAACTTCAGCCTCTTGGTCTGTCCCTCCCTCCTCTGCTCCAATGCACTTTAAAGCTGGATTTTACTGTGCGGAATAGCAAAATCCACTTTCAAACAATTGTCAAAGTGGATTGAATGTGCATTATTCTGCATATGCAGAAGGTGTCCTCAGTTCATCTCAGAAAAATGCCTGCCAGAAGCAGTGCTCCTACACATTCTTCAACAGTTTCTCTCTCTTTACCTCAGGCAATAGTGATCCAAACATACTCATACGTTATTTATTTTTAAATGATATATGGTGTCCTACCCTCTTCAGTCCCTTCCCGCTCTGATCTGTCTCACATAAGCTTCATGGTGATTCATTCGTTTGTTTTGTGCTTCTGTGGTTAGAATTTCTAGTTCAAGTTTTATTGTTGGGTTCCATTTTTGCTATGGAGGAAAGCAGCTAAAATTATTTTAATGCACAAATAAATGTAATTGGCCAGCACAGTATATTTGAGATATTGGTTAACTATTTCTCCAAAAATGCCTGATATATGTCACAGAGAACAACTGGGGGAGCACAATAAGACAAGTTCTACATACACACATAGAGCGCTGGCATTTTGTACCTTTTAAATGATAAATGCCCTCAAAGAAAAAGATAATGTAATAAGTTATAGAGAATGCAAAATATATTTTAAAGCATCATAGAACTTTTAAATATTTTGTAGCAGTTCTGCTTATGCAGTTTATCTTGTTTCTCAGGTTCAGAATTTCCCAGATCAGCACTTGTGCTCTTTTTAAAAGAAAAGATTTTTGTATAGTCATTGCTATTAAAGCTGGAAGCCATTTGAAAGCCCTCTAGAAGTATGGCTCTACGCTGCTGAGAAATCAATGGCAAAATTCCTATTGGTTTTTCTAGGTCAAGATTACAATCTGAGATGTTGCTTTCTATATATATATAAACCTTTAATGGCATAATTAAAACAGCAGCAATATACCAGAAAAATGGCGACCTCAGTGTAATGATACAATCTCCAGTACAGTTATAACCGTTTGCTGATGACAGAGCACAAAAAGTTAGCCAGCGCTTCCAATACACTTGCAGAACCACAATCCAACATCGTTACCACAATTGATAGATTAATATTATCAATGGGGGGTTTTAACCACGGGTTTAGATATTTATTCCTGGCTAAACTGTGTAACGGGCAGTGTAATATCACGTGTTGGATTGATTCTTCGTAAGCTGAACTGCAGGGACAAAATCTTTCATTAAAAGGCACTTTCTGTACTTCTGCCCTGAGTGGTAGCTGAAGGGAGAATATTGCACCTGGCAAGGGTCAGGGCTCTGCGTCGCAATTTGGGTTCTAAGATCAAATGGAAATACTTGGCCATGGTATAGGGTTTTAATGGTATACCCAAGTGCAAGGGAGAGCAGCGTTTATTAGCCTGCTGCATCAGGTGACTATACTCGAGATCATACAATCTCTTTTTTGATAGTCAGCTTTAGCTCATTGGCATTCATTAAAAACCAATGCATCTCAAGAGATAGACCCATTTCATGGATTTTCGCCTCAACAAAGGACCACCACTTTCCCGGTTTTTTTGGCTTTGATAGACAGAGTCTGGTAGGTAAAGCTTTTGTGACAGTTGTTAAAAACACAATGTCGTGATTCAGGAATTGGAAGGTCATGCACCATGCTCTTGTATGGAGTAGATGTTGGCCCACCTCCAAACAGACCGCAGCATATGGGACTGAGTGAGGTAAGCCGAGTATACTATAGAGAAAGCATGACTGAACTCTTTCCATATCGCAGCTCCATGCTTGTATCCACAGTGGGATTCCGTATAGTAATTGCATGGTGATTTTAGCATTAAATGCCTTAATGGCTGCAGGTACAAATTCATGACCTTTGGTGCGAAAATAGCGGCTAATGGCCTTGCAACTAAGTTTGCTTGATTCAATGGCCAATTTCCTTTGGGTAACCCAAGAGGAGTTATAATGTGTTGCTTTCTAGCTAGGAGTTGCCCAATGTCTTTACATCACATCCCAAGCAATTTCTGGGCATTACATCTATCGGAACACTCTAGCTCCACATCACGAAGCACACATGCCTCAGTTTAAAGAGTGCCCTTATTTTGGGGACTTTGGTGTACTAGTCTCCTTCAGCTTTTATAAGGACAAGTTTTAGACTATGATTCTGAATAGAGAAGTCCTATTAATTTCATTGCCTGCTAGCTTGTATGTGAAAATGTCATGCAGGGATTTCTACAGGGTCCCGACTAAGACTGCAAATGTCACCGTAAGCTGCCTAGAGTCTTAATGAAGGAGGTAAACAGACAATAATGAAAGAAATTGCTGCAATCCTTCCAAAAGTGAGTCAAGGGATTATATATTTCATAATAGTGTTGAAGAATGTACAAAGAGATCTTAAGTGTTGCCTGTTTCTTCTGGGGAAACGTGAGCCAGGCCCAAATAGTGGGTATTATATATGCAGTGCCTGTGTGAATTTTAACAATGGCATTCAGTAACATTCCAGTAAAGAAGTCGCTTCTGACTCCACAATAATATACAAGATATGGCAATGCAGTTATATATATTCTCTTAGGCTAGTGTTCACCCAGCTTCTTATACACACATTGCTGGCTTTTACTTTATGTACATGATGAGAACAGAATAGCTTTGCTTTTTCTTCCTTTTTGCAATTTCTGCCATTAGCATTAATTGTCTTTTATTGATTGTTCTGTCACTTCAAAATCTATTTAAGATTTCTATTGTTCTCTGTGCCACTTAAATGGAAAACCATTTTGTGCTTCTGAGTAATAATTATCTTGGCACTCTGTCCAGTCACAATATCTTTGATCCTCTGTGCTGCATATCCTTCTTGGAGAATTATATTAATCAATGAAGGATAAACACTTTTGCTCAGCTTTATAATAAGGTGCACCAAGTAGCTCATCTTCTTGTTAAAAAGAGTAATTCTCTTTGCACATTCTTCAACATTTTTTGCTTTGTCACCCTCTCACTATTGATTCTTGCCTCTTGTTAAGCATTTTCTGAACCAAAGAGTTAATGAACCAGCAGAATAACGTTAACTGTTGCCTTCCAAACCAAAATTTGCATTTTAATCCCCAAACTCTGGGTCTAATAATAGCCATGTCAAGTCAAATTCTTACACTGGAACTTGTTTTTCAATGTCCCCCTTTTTGAGGCAGTATGGGAAATTGCTTTCCATGCAGATTTTTTAAAAAGTCATTACATGTGTACTAGGCAGGCACATAAAGGGGCTCATTGGTTGAAAATCATTAAATGGAAGCTAAATACTATTTGTTCTTTGGAATTCTCTTCCACATGAAGCATGCACAGTCTTCCATGTGCATAATGCAGTCTCCAGCACTGGAGTAAAAAGAGAAGCATCTGGTCAGACAGAACTCTATGAGCCCCAAGGAGCTTTGGATTATACCCACTGAGTGTTTAGGAGCCCAGTGTTATGCCATAGGAGACAAAATTGCAGCATTTCAGAAGTGATGAATGCTTTGTGCTGCTTTAGTATTCAGCTCATGAATCTCACTTTAGTTTCTGTACAGAAGCACAGCACTGCACAAACCTCAAGATGAACTATACTAAAGACTATAATTGCATTAATGTGAGGAATGAAGAGGAATAAGAAAAGCTAAGGCGGCGCAGAGCACCCACGGGGACATGTAGGGTCACATGTCCCTGGGCACATGCCATCCTGACACGTGGGGAGGTGCAAAATTGTCCCCCACACCCCTCCTTCCCTGTGCCAACTTGGCTCCTGGGTCAGTGTGAGGGAGGAGGGGTGTGATGTGTGGGGGGCAATTTGTGCCCCCCATGCCAACTCGACTTATCTGAGTCAGTGTGATGGAGGAGGGAATGGTGCCATGGGGGTGCAAAATTGGGCCCACACCCCTCCAACCTCAGCTGGCCCTGGCCCCACTAGGCTGCTCCTTCAGCCAGCAGAGGCTGAAGGAGCAGCCTAGCAGGGATGCCACGGGCCACCACTCAGCCCGGCCCTGCCCCTCAGTCCAGCCAGGCGGAGGCTGCCGCTGAGCTCCCCTCAGCCCCACCCCACCAGGCTGCTCAGGACCACTGCCGACTCAGGTAAGTGGGGTGCGGGGGGGCATAGCTTCCATGGGGCGCAGGGAGCACCGGGGGGTGCCATTTTGCCCAGGCGCCATTTTCCCTCACTACGCCTTTGAGCTGAGGTGTTGGGAAAAATGAATACAATTCAGACTGAATATGGTACACCTTTCCTATTAGAGGTACTCTCTAGAGTCAGGCCTATTGTTTACACGTAGCAATTTCCTGCAGTATTTCAAATACAGGCATACCAAACCCTATAGAACTTTTCAAGCATGACTTCTGTTATTTCTCCCATTAGACCTTTTGCATTAACTACTTCACATCCATGGCATCTGAATGCAACATCCAACTGGTTCAGGGGGTCAAAAGTTATGGGCCCCCAAAGAGGGTGACCCCATCCATTGTTTCCATAACTTTGGACCCTCATAATCAAACTTCACTAAACCTAGGTGGTATTATAAGGATAGTCTTCTGCTGATACCACCCAGGTTTGGTGAAGGTTGGTTCAGGGGGTCCAAAGTTAAGGACCCTCAAAAGGGGTGCTCCATCCCCCATTGTTTCCAATGGGAGCCAATGGTAGATGGGGCTACCTTTTTGAAGGTCCATAACTTTGGACCCCCAGAACCAAACTTCACTAAACCTGGGTGGTATAATCAGGATAGTCTCCTAAAGATAGCCTAAAATTTTGGTAATGTTAGCTTAAACATTGCTCTCCTGACAGGGACCCTCAAATTTTCCCCGGGTTCTCTCTTTAAATCCACCCCCTTTGGAGTGGATTTAAAGGGAGAATCTGGGCTCCCTTGATTAAAAAAAACATTGAAAGTATTGTTGAAGGCTTTCACAACCAGATTCAACTGGTTGTTGTGGGTTTTACAGGCTGTGTGGCCGTGGTCTGGTAGATCTTGTTCCTTATGTTTCACCTGCATCTGTGGCTGGCATCTTCAGAGGTTTATCACAGAGAGAAGTCTGTTATAAGAGAAGTCTGGACACAGTGCATAACAGACTTCTCTCTGTGATACACCTCTGAAAATACCAGCCACAGATGCAGGTGAAACATTAGGAACAAGATCTACCAGACCACAGCCACGCAGCCCAGAAAACCCACAACAACCAACCTTGACAATGATGCTGTTTGGGGTGGATGGGTGGGAAATCTACCCTGAAACAGCATCACTTTCAATGTTGTTTAAACTAGAGAGCCCAGAGTCTCTCTTTAAGGTGGATTTAAAAGGAGAATCTGGGCTCTCTAGTTTAAACAACATTAAAAGTGATGCTGTTTCAGGGTGGATTCAGGATGGATTAAAAGTGATGCTGTTTCAGGGTGGATTATCCCCCTTCAAAAAATAGCATCACTTTCAATGTTGTTTAAACTAGGGAGCCCTGGGTGTGTTCAGATTTGTGTGTTGGGGCATGCTATAATGTGATGGTGACTTTGAGATGACCTGGTGCAAAAAATGTTGTTTGCTCATGGTGGGGGAGGGACGCTGCCCATATTGGGGGGGCGTAAAACTCAGATTTTGTCCTGGGCTCCATTTTCCCTAGCTACGCCACTGCCCACCACCACTTCTTAAACCATATGCTGTTCTTGAGGGTCTTCCAAAATAGACATTACATCTGACACAAGTCAGGTTGGAATTTCCTTGTCCTGGCTGTTTGTTTTTACATAGCAAAAACTAAAGCAAAAAAGGTATAGACTATCAGACAATAAACAGACTATCAGACAATATCAACTACACTGAGGCAAATGGCATTTAAAGTAAATAAAGTATTTTAAATACCATTTGCCTCAGTGTAGTAAGTCCCAATATACAAAGTCCATAGATGGTTGAATACATGCCATTAATACATGGTTTACAGATACATTAAAAAAAAACAAATTAAAGATCCTCTGAAGATGCCAGCCACAGATGCAGGTGAAACGTCAGGAAAAAATGATACTAGAACACAGCCATACAGCCCGGAAACCACACAGCACCCCAGTGATTCCGGCCGTGAAAGCCTTCGACAATAAATTAAAGATAGGCTTTTAAAAATAAGATTCATTTAGTGGGTGTAGTGGAAGGCAGGAAAAAACAATCTAACCTTCCCTGCAGTTTGACCCACTGAATCAATTCTAACATGTAAGCAAGCATAATCAGTCAAAAGCTGTTTGAAGATGCAAGAACAAAGGGATGTGACTGATGTATACTGTCGCTTCCACTGCATCAGTACAAATATAATTTAATGATCATTTCATACCATTTGATATAGACACGATGTTGCCATTTTCCACTAAGTGCATTGTCAATTTTTTTTTAGTCTGGAGCCATATCTCATCAGAAAACATGATAAAATACATTGTAAAAAGAAATCCACCTCAACTAAATTAATTGATCTGGTAATAATTAAACCACAAAGAGGATGAGTCTAAGTCAGTAATTTTCTCCCCACCCCCTGTCACCAAAATACAGTCTTTATCAAGACAATTACATAATGGTATTTTTAAACTATAAGGATCCACAATGGAGATTACTGGATATCATTTCTCTGCCAGTGGTGCAGCTATTCGTATTTCACATAATGAAAAATATTACCGAATTCAGTGCTTGCATGCATATTTCAAGTATTTTCAAGCATATTTTTTCAGACTGCACAATTGCTTTTATTGGGGAAAATCCCCAACATACAGCATAAATATTAACCGGTGACAGTGTTCTCTCTCTCTCTCTCTCTCTCTCTCTTTCTCTCTCTCTTTTTTTATATGTAACCCTATTTAAAAAGGAATAACTAGAGTGATAGGCAGGAAAACGCAATGAAAATAACCTACAGCAACCAGAATTGAGACAACTCATCTGATTTTAATCAAAACAGTTATTAAACTTCAGAATACGGATCCATTTTTTATTGTGGTGGAAAAAAATTTCATTACTTTGTCAATGCTATTTATAAGGCTCTGGCTTTACAACAAAACTAAGAATGGTTGGTCTCTGTGCTTCAGGGCATCTTCTATTCTAAAATTATGCGACTGTGAAATTCCACTATAAATTGATACTGTATATGCATATGCCTGAAGAGAAATTCAACAGTTACTCCTGCCATTTTTCCCAGCATCAGTAGCCATCACTGCTCATTAGCATCTCTAGGAGGGTCAGTATGATATGACAGCCAACTCTTATAAAGCACAAGCGTTCTGCCATATAATGTATTAGATAGGTATTATGCTGAATTCCTTGGCAGTTTCTGTTTAATCAAAGCTGATGTTTGCCATTATAGAAGCCAGCATATATCAAACAAAAGTCAGACCTGGAAAGCTGGAAAAGAAATGAAAATGAAACATTAAAGCTGCTTTATGCTGTCAAGGGTCAACAAGTAGTAAAGCCCCCATAGAATTCCTGAGAATCTTTCCATGTGTCCAAGATCACTGTTCATATGCTTACAAAATTATGGTGGCTTAATGATAGTTTGTTCATGACATTGTTTTTGCTTGTAATATCATCTTATTAGTCTGAAGGGAAAGACTGATGAAGAGAAGCTGTCAGATCTGACTCCTAATAGCCTTTGGGTCCTTCTGTAAATTCCCCTTTTAAATGGAGGGACAGTAGTTCCTTTTCCAGAGTTATAATATAGAAAGACACATTGGCTGATTCCGCATGGGCCAAAAACAGCAGTGTGAAAACGGTGTGAAAACAGTATAAACCCTTTTACACCGTTTTAAACCCTTTTATACCATTTTCACACCGTTTTCACACTGCTGTTTTGGCCCATGCGGAATCAGCCATTGACTTTCATTTTGGAAAATGTGTGGCGATCATCTCAAATTCAGTGACATTCACATTCAATAATTTTTATGAATTTACAACTTAAAAGAACATGCATTTCATGAAAACTTCTAATCATTACATGGGGAAACAATTGTGTCTCCTTGAATCATCCATTCACATAGAATTTTACAGTGCATTCACAAGTTATTTATTTAAAATATTTATATCCCATATTCTCCTGAGTCTACCCATGCCACTATATAATTAGTTACTAGTATAACAATATTTCATTATAACTTAACAGATTCATACTATCAATATTCTAAACTAGGGATTTTTCCCTGTTTGCCACTTATTCTTGCATTTGTAATAGTCAATCTGTTAGTATCAACTTCGCATTGAACACAGGAAATCTACACTTCATCCCTCCCTCCACATTTTTCTAGCTGCTATTATTATTTATTTTCTTACATATATGCCTTTAAAAACCAAGGTTACTGTCATCATTGGTGGCATCACAAGACCAATAATCTCTCTCTCTCTCTCTCTCTCTCTCTCTCTCTCTCTCTCTCTCTCTCTCTCTCTCTTGCTGCACACAAAAGAAGTATATGGACATGTGTGAGAATTGCCATATTATCCATGTGGAAAAATGTGAGAAAATGGCCTCTACTAAAATGTCCTCTCCAATAGTTGGATGTTTAGAGCTGCAAACTGCAAACTGTTTCCTAGCTTAACAGTTAGAATATATATATTTAAAGTAGCAATGGGGAATAACTCAGCTTGGCAGTGCAAGAGGTGGGCTAGGTGGGATCTTTCAGACAACTATACTAGAAACAGCTTTTGAAACATTCCACAGAGAATGCACAAGAGACCAAATACAAATATGGGAATTACCCCCAATATGGTTACCAGCAGCATGGATTGCAGTTCAGACCAGGGTCTCCTCAGTTCCAGAAGCCCAAATGCCAGCCCAAAGGGGAAAGGGTAATGGCTTTCCTGAGTACTTGGCTTCAGTGGGGAAAAAACTAACAGCCTGACTGGAGGAGGTTTCCCCTGATTATATGCCTGCGTAGTTATTTGAGTATCATTCACATTATTTCTTTCATAATTGGTTACAGTGCTGCAATGACTTGAGTGTTAACAATCATTAAAATTAGTTATTTGTTGGAATTTCTATCTCTGCCTCATGTGTCTTCTAAGCTTCACTCTGTCTCTTCTGGCTGATGTCCTGGTGTCAGAAGTCACAGCCTTACTGAGGAATATTGCAATTAGGCAGTGCCCAGTTCCTCCCCAAGGAGAGGGTTCTACTCATGCTACTTTCTAATATGTGAAAAGCATGGCGGCCAACCTCCCCATCCTAGATCTAAGGAGTCCAAACAAATTTATCATCCCCAAGAAATTTCATATGCTATTAATGCCAGATATTATGCCCTTATTGTATAAGAGAACCTAAAGAATACACATTTCCATGTGGCCATCCATGAAAATTATTGCAAATACCTCAAGTTCACAGTGGGGGTGATATGTACGAATTCTGCATCCTGCCTTTCAGGCTCTCATTCACCAAGGTAATTACTGTGGTAGTCAAATACCTGTCTCTCTAGGGGTGCACTGTATTTCTGTACCTGGATGGTTGGCTGTTTTTAGCACCCTCAGGCAGTTAAATTAAGCACAGCACACATTTCAAGCTCTGCATCTAGTGGTCAACACCACCAAGTCCAGGTTATTGCCATCAAGCCAGATTGAGTTCATAGGAATGGTTCTAGACTCAGAAAAGGGTAGAACCATCCTGCCCACTAAAAGGGCCTGAGCCATACAGGCCATGGTGGCAAAGTTCCAGGCTCACCAACATCAAAAAACAGTCACTATGCAGAAACTGATTGATTTAATTGCCATGGCTATGGCCACTGTGCATTTTGCAAATCTTTACATGGTTTGTATAGCACCCTCAGGAATATGAAATGCAAGTTAGATTACAGCATTTGTCTCACATATTTTGGATCCTTCCAGTACACTACAGCAGTCTTGATTCATTTAGAAGAATGGAAAAAGACGCAAAAATATCTCTATTTACCCTGCAATCTTGTAACATCTCTGTGAGGCCAGAACTCAGGTCTGGCCTGCGCAGCTGTTTGAGAAAAGATAGGTTAGAAATAAACTCCCCAAAAAAGCATTAGACATCTGACATCAGAAACAGACAAGACTTTTTTACTTAACAGAATATAGAAAGTGACAGAAGGCGAACCCCTCTGGATGCTCTCGAAAGAGACACCCCCCTTCTGGGTGCTTTCGAAAGAGAGACACACCCACCATACGAAAGACCTTAGTCTTTATAGATACAAAGAATACATACGTCACAGTTCATCCCCATACCCACGTACATAATCCATACCCCTTTCACGTGCTATAAGCATGAACCTTAAAATCCCATTAGATAGTTCTGTCTCCTTGCCACATTAATACAGCCTCTATTCTACGTGTCACATTCCTTCTGTTACACAAACACTGCATGCTGTTTGCTCACGTCCCTCTGCCCATATGCAAACGGCTGCAATAAAACTAACTTCTGCCTTTTCTTGTTTCCAAGAATAACCTGTTTTCTTACTTTTCTAAGTTTGCTCCTGAAGAGAGATATCTCCTCAGGATATGTAAGTTTGACATTCTTTTAGATCATAAAACTTTCCTTTTCCCAGTTTGAAATTATTTAACTTTAACAGATTATACAAACATTGATTCTAACAATTATACCTTCGATTCTAATACAATAGAATTATAGTAAAATACCAGTACGTAAAAATCTCTCATTATCATTTCTCTGTGTTCATTTAACATATATAGAAAAACACTATTTCTATTTAACTAATCACATTCATTTCTATTCTAACCTCTGATCTCTTTTATGATTCTGTTTATTCATGTAGCTATCCCCTATAGCTGGTTCTAACAAAAACAAAGTTATAAATGTATATGTCTTCTGTCACGTATTAACCTTTAGTGACAAGATCTTAAAGATATTTATCTTTACTTGCCTGCATAATCACTGACAAGCTTCTAACATGCCTTTTGACCTGCTGCTAACATGCAGTCCTGCTGGTCTTTATACAGAAACCCCATTTTGATTCTTAGAAATCTTTGGTTCATACAAACTCATATTCCTTGATCAAATACAATTTATAGACATTCTACTCCGTTCCCACATCTCAGAACTGTATTTACTATGTATTTGTTATATGACTGGGACCAAAAGAAACAGCAGAAAAATTGAAGGAAAACATAGCTGTTCATTTAAGTATGTCATTAATAGATTTGCCTTCCCAATCCCAACAAATAAATTTGAGACAAATTTTCAGAGCAATATGAACTTTATACTGATCTGTAAAGAACAATGTTTCCATGGCAAGCTAGTTATTTTGTTCACAATTCCTGTTGAGTTTCCCCACACCCATTTCTCTTGCATAAATGTGTAAACTATATAGAGTCTGTTCAGGAAAAGAGCAGTAAATAGATCACAATAAAAGTGTCCTTCCCCCTGAATTAATAGCACCTTCAATAGCACATTTCTTCTGGTTGAGATGAAACTTCATGGACTTTCTGTTTCTTTGTTTTTTTATCATTTCTGTTTCACACCCAATCACCTCTGTTTAATGCAATAGTTTTTAATCTATTACCTTGCCCTGCTTCAGGTTGGATTCCCCCTAGGCAGTTCCATAGTAGTAATGGGTAACTCTCCATTTATTGATTTCCTATTCAAGACTCCTCCAATTGGCATCATTGTTATTTGCCGTTATAACATTCTTTTTTAATTAAATTATTTTATTTCCTGATCAGACATTTTAATGTCAGTTTATGCTTTCTGAGCTTCATATTTTGATTTATCTTACCCATAGCTTTGGTTTGGGCTGTCTAGTTATCAGAGTGAAAGAAACAGACCACCCACAGGAGAAGATGAAACAAACCAATCAAAATGCACTAATTTGGGTTAGATCCTCACTCTGTGGAGATTAGTGAGGCTACCTAATCTACAGTATTGAAAGGATCCTTAAGAAAATAAAAAGCGGCTAAATCCCACTGGGTTGGATTTACTGATTCCCTTCCACAAAGTCTTCTTCCAATACAGAAACTCTACCATCAAGAAGAAAAGGAAGTCACCACAACCAGTTAAGTGGATGTGAGTAATTGGCATTTACAGTTCATTCACTATATGATAAAACTCTGTAAGGAGGTTGCGGCTAACATTTCCTCTCTCTGGCCATTTCCACACGGCCATGCTGGGGGGTGCATCGGCGTATACAATGCCGATGCACACACACCCCCGGGACCGTTTGCACAGGGGCAGGGAAGACGGCGCAGTGCTGCCCTGTTGACCGAACGACGTACCTTCCCTACGACCTTCTGGCGCATCGCCCAGGCCAGGGGACACGCCCCCTGCCCTGTGCGACTGCTCTGGAATCGCAGGACAGGGGGGCGTGTCCCCAGGCCTGGGCGACGCGCCAGAAGGTTGCAGGGAAGGTATGTCGTTCGGGAAAGGGGGAGATGGTGCCTTCCAGCTGCTGCCGTTCGCACGGCAGCGGCTTCGTGCCACTGGGGGGGAACGAAGGCAGCGCTGCTGCGATGCAGCTGCACCCCCCATGCGAACAGCTCCCTAGGGACAGCATTTTTGCCGTCCCTAGGGCACTGTTATTGGCCCATGTGGAAAGGGTCTCTGCTTTACCACCAAGGGGTCAAATAATAATTTTTGGGCTTTAATTTTGGTGAGCTCATTCCATTTAATTCTTGGGAGCATGCACAAAGGTGTTTCCATAAGATTGGTGGGACCAAAATTGAGATGGAATTTAAGACATACCAGTAAATGGTTGCTCCATACCTGGAAGTCCACCTTAAAGGAGATTACATGCATTAAATATGTTTCAGAGATCAAGGCATAATCTATAACACCATAGGGATGAGATAAAGAGATGAGATAAAAGCCAAGAGACGAGATAAAAGTGTTCTCCTCACTTTGGTAAAACTGAGTTAAGCCACTAAGGGGGATTAGGCTGAGTTGAAGGCAAAGTTTTGCCAGGCAAGATCCAGCATAGTTAAATACTGGATCCCTCAATTCCCTAGGAAGTGGGAAATACCATGGTAACTCATCTGGGTCTATATCTGTCAGAAACTGGAAACTACATTCATCCTTGCCAACTCTTGCATTCAAACTGCCCATAACAATCAGACAGGTAGGTTGCCATGTCTGATATAAACTCAAGAGAAAGTTGGTAAAGAAAGATCACAAATGTTCATATTCATTCTTGCAGAGGGCAGATGGGAAATATACATTTGCTCACAGGAGACTAAAAGAGCCCCATTTTAAGAGGGCCTGAGTCATATTTTCACTCTCAAAAGAAATATATATTGGAATTATGGTGGGGGTCAATTTTTTAAAAAGGTCAGTCACTTTTATTTATTTATTTATTTATTTATTTATTTATTTGTTTGTTTGTTTGTTTGTTTGTTTGTTTGTTTGTTTGTTTGTTTGTTTGTTTATTGAATGGAATGGAATGGAATGGAATGGAATGGAATTGAATTGAATTTGTATGCCACCCTTCCCTGGAGGGCTCAAGAGTGTTTGTTGTTTGCCACACAGTCTGAGCAAGAATCCAATAGCAATCAAGTCAGGATGCAAGTGCCTTGACAGTCTTCAAGCAGGGCACAAAATTACGCACAACAAGCTTCCTCATCCTGAGTCAGAATACTAATCAATAGTTTTATTCAGCATAGGCAAGGACAGGCAGGAGGGAAGAGATTACAAAATGCATCCAACTGCATCAGCTGTTTAAAAAGGTTAACATGAAACTCAGATCCTTTGAGTTGAGATGCAAATGAGATCATTACCAGAGCAAAACAATGACACTTCACACTCCAGTGCAAAAAGCCGGCCAGACTTATGCCCCCCAATATAACTGTACCCTATTTACCATTCAGCCTATTGATCTGAGTTTCCAACTTGATCACTTCATGACTTCTCTTTATATTCCCTGGGCTGGGAGGGAAGAAAGAAGCAGCTACATTCTGTAAAACATGTATATCACTATAGATGGTCAAAAAACATATAAAACCTTTGCTACCATGCAGCCTGAAACTTTCCCTATATGGTCTTGCATAGAAATTGTAGAAAAAGAAGAAAAGTTGGTTTTTATACCCCACTTTTCTCTACCTTTAAGGAGTCCCAAAGCTGCTTACAATCAGCTTCCCTTCCCCACAACAGGCACCAAAAATTCTGCATGGTTCCCGGTCCTAAAGCAGTTTTGCCCTGTGATATTGCCCTGTGAAAACCGCCAAATTGGAGGTTCTTTTTTTAAAAAACCCAGGGTGAGCCGGTCAGAGGTGTACCAAGGGGAAATGGCGCAAGGAGACAATTTGTCTCTGAGTGCCCCCCCATCGCTGCCCCCCTTTGCTCCTGGCTCCCAGGGAACCTGTAGTCCCTTCTGCCCTCCCCTCCGGGGACAGGCGTCTATCAGGGTGGGGCTCAGGGGGCATGGCCATGCCCAACATCACCCCTGGGGGCATGACCATGCCTATCCAAGCCCTGCCCCAGCCTCTGGGGGGATTTGCTCCCAGGTCCCAGGTAGCCAGCAGTCCCAGCAGTCCCTTCTGCTTTACCCTCGGGGAGGCAGAAAAGATTGCCATCTATTGGCCTTCGGCACTTGCTTTCATAGCACTGAGGCCAGGGCAGTGGCGTAACTAGGCAAACTGGAGCCCTGGGCAAAACCTGAGTTTGATGCCCCCCCAGGCGCGTGCCCAATACAACGTGCACCCCCCCTTGTAGCTATGCCAAGTGGCGTATCTAGACAAACTGGAGTTTGGCGCCCCCCATGGGCAGCCACCCTCCCCCACTGTGACCAAGCAATGATTTTTTACACCAGGTTGTTTCAAAGTCACCATCACATTATAGAACATGCCCCAACTCACAAATCTGAGCACAGCAATAAGCCATGCCACACAGCAGAAATAATTTTTTGAAAACATTTTCAAAATGCTTTCAAAATGTTTTATTACTGGTATGAAAACATTTTATGGTGTTGTATCCAGTACCCCCAATTGGGGGAAACAGCATCACTTTCAATGTTTCAAAGGAAAATCTGGGCTCCCTAGTTTAAAAAAGTGATGCTGGAATCCACCCCCAAACAGTATCATTTTCAATGGTGTTTAAACTAGGGAGCCCAGATTCTCCTTTTAAATCCACCTTAAAGGGAGAATCTGGGGTTACCAGTTTAAACAACATTGGAAGTGATGCTATTTTGGGGTTGATTCTCCCCCGCCCTGAAACAGCATCACTTGCAAGGTTTAAACTGGGGACCTTAGATTCTCTCTTTAAATCCATGTCAAAGGCAGGGGGATTTAAAAGGAAAATCTGGGGAAATTTGGGAGGTGCCTGCTGGCAGGGGTGCAATTGTTAAGCTAGCAGCACCAAACTTTCAGGGTATCTTTAGGAGACTCCCCTAATGATACCACCCAGGTTTGGTGAAGTTTGGTTCAGGGGGTCCAAAGTTATGGACCCTCAAAGGTGTAGCCCCCATCTTCTGTTAGCTCCCATTGGAAACAATGGATGATGGGACACCCCTTTGGGAGTCCATAGCTTTGGACCCCCTGGTCCAAACTTCACAAAACCTGGGTGGTATCAGTAAAAGATCCTCCTGATGATACCTCCCAGGTTTGGTGAAGTTTGGTTCAGGGGGTCCAAAGTTATTGACCCTCAAAGTGTAGCCTCATCTCCTATTAGCGGCCATTGGAAACAATGGGGGATGGGGCACCCTCTTTGGGAGTCCATAACTTTGGACTCCCTGAACCAAACCTCACCAAATCTGGGTAGTATCATCAGGATAGTCTCCCAAAACATCCCTGAAACTTTGGTGCTGCTAGCCTAAAAACTGCGCCCTCTGCAGGCCAAAAATGGAAAAACACTGAAAATACAAAAAATCCCACAAACAAACCTACGCCCCCCACAGGGCTGCGCCCAGGGCAACTGCCCACTTTGCCCAATGGGAGGAACACCTCTGGGCCAGGGGCGGGGCTTGGGGAGGGTGTGACCACAATCCACATCACCCTGGGGGCATGACCATGACCCCAAGCCCTGCCCCCAACCTCAATGCTATAAAAGCAAGTGCCGGAGGGGAGGGCAGAAGGGGTTGCTGGCCACCAGCTCCCTGGGAGCCAGGAGCAAGGGGGCAGCAGGGGGCGCCCTCGACCCTGCCCATTTCATGATGGCATGGGCAAGGACGTAGGTAAGGGGGGTTCTCAGGTTCAGACCCCCCCATTCATGTCTGAAGCTCCGCCCACCCGTTCGTGGGTTTTTAAAACATTTTTACTGTTTTTTTTGTTTTTGGCCTGCAGGGGGCGTATTGTTTAGGCTATCACCACCAAACTTTCAGGGATTGTTTGGGGGACTCTCCTGATGATACCACTCAGGTTTGGTGAGGTTTGGTCCAGGGGGTCCAAAGTTATGGGCTCCCAAAGGGGGGTGCCCCATCCCCCATGGTTTCCAATGGGAGCTAATAGAAGATGGGGGCTACACCTTTGAGGGTCCATAACTTTGGACACCCTGAACCAAATTTCACCAAACCAGGCAGGTATCATCAGGAGAGTCTCCTACTGATACCACCCAGGCTTTGTGAATTTTGGTCCAGGGGGTCCAAAGCTATGGGCTCCCAAAGGGGGTGCCCCCATCCTCCATTGTTTCCAATGGGAGCTAATAGAAGATGGGGGCTACACCTTTGAGGGTCCATAATCTCTTGGACCCCCCTGAACCAAACTTCACCAAACCTGGGTGAGTACTCTCATTAGGAGAGTCTCCCTAAAGATACCCCTAAAATCTTTGGTGCTGCTAGCTTAACAATTGCACCCCTGACAACAGAGCACCCCCTAAAATTTCCCAGATTCTCCTTTTAAATCCCCCCCCTTTTCGGCATGGATTTAAAGGGAGAATCTGAGGTCCTCAGTTTAGAAGAAGAAGAAGAGTTTGGATTTATACCCCCCATTTCTCTCCTGCAGGAGACTCAAAGGGGCTTACAATCTCCTTGACCTTCCCCCCTCACAACAAACACCATGTGAGGTGGGTAGGGCTGAAGAGAGCTCCGGAAAGCTGTGACCTTAGCCCAAGGTCATTCAGCTGGCATGTGTGGGAGTGCAGGCTAATCTGAATTCCCCAGATAAGCCTCCACAGCTCAAGTGGCAGAGCAGGGAATCAAACCCGGCTCCTCCAGAGTAGAATGCACCTGCTCTTAACCACTATGCCACATTGAAATTGATGCTGTTTCAGGGTGGGGGATAATCCATCCCCAAAACAGCATCACTTTCAATGTTGTTTAACTAGGGACCCCAGATTCTCCCTTTAAGGTGGGATTTTAAAAAGGAGAATTTGGGCTCTCTAGTTTAAAAGCATCTCATTGAAAGTGATGCTGTTTGGGGGTGGATTCCAGCATCACAGCGGCTGCCGGTGTGTGTGTGCAAAACTCAGATTTTGAACCAGGCTCCATTTCCCTCTATGCCTCTGCCCAGAGGGGAGGGGCAGGGGAGGGATGGGCAGGGCAGGGCAGGGGAGTCTGCCATCCCCGACCTCGGAGAGCTGCTTTATATAAGCCGCTAAGGCCAGGGTGGTGGGGCTTAGGGAGGCATGGCCATGCCCTAGGAGCGAGTGGGGGTGTGGCCCCACTCCCAACCCCCCCCATAAAAAATATATACCTACGTCCCTGGGCATGGGTGGGGTCGAGGGCACTGGAAGATGACGAGACAGCAGGAGTTCCTGCTACCTCACATCTTCTTCCTGGTCGTGTGGGGGGTTGATTTTGCACTCCCACATGACCAGGTTAGTGGCACCCGAGGGGGCAGAGGGTGTACCTCCCTCATCCCTGTGTGGCAATGCGCCCTACCTGGGACCAGGTTTATTTTTTTCTCCTGCTCCAGTCACTTCGATCTCCTCCGCCCGCTTGGTGTTCATTCAAGCTGTCACAGAAAAACAACAGCCAATCAGAACGCAGGGCACCGGGCATGCTCAGAGATGCTTGCAACTGCTACTCATAAACAACAGCCAATCAGAACACAGGACACTGGGCATGCTCAGATATGCTTCCAGAGTAAATACAGAAGTCCCAGGCTCGTGCAAAACAAGCTGGAGTATTTCCTCCCAGTCTTCACTGGGTTCCTTCAAAAATGGGCAGCCATGCGAACAGACACCCCAGGATAAAATATACCCAGGTTAAAAAAACGGTGGTACACAGGTATAATTTTGCTGTGTGGAAATGACCACAGTAATTTCTGGGTTTAAAATAGTTGTGCAGCAGGCAGAAATTTTACATTTAAAGCTAATTATAGATTAACAGCCCAATCCAGAGGGCTGTGGTAGCTGAGAATGTCGCAGCTCCTGCACCACACCTCCAGATGGCTTCCAAGCAGCCTAAGGAGGCAAAAAACCCCACCAGGAAACCCCCAGCTGCATGAAAGCTGTCCATGGGTCAAAATGGACTTTTGCCACACTTTTGGGCGGTGTAAGTTGAAGGCCTGCACCGGGGCATTCCTGGTCGAAAGTTGTTTCCACCCAGAAGTGCCCCCAGCACATCCCCAGCTGCAAGGTTTAAACTGATACACAGCTTTTCAGATGACAGGCCTTTCCAGGTCAGGCACTGTGGTGCACCTTCCCATTTGCCCTCCCTGCCAGCATAAGTGCCACTTATGTCAGCAAAGTGGGCAAATATGCCAGCATAGCCCTGTGCCAGTTACTAAAGTCACTTTGTTCCCTCCCATGGTTTGGGCTATCCACTTCAGATTGTCTCCCCCTCCCTAGTGTTATCTGACCTTTGGGAGGCAATATCTGTGCAGTGATCTTTGCCCATAGCATGCATCGAAAATTAGCATGCTAGGGAAAAGACTAAACTGAAACTCTTCTTCCTGACATTGAATTCTCTATGTGCTTAAGGTTTATTTGTTTGATTTTATTTATTTACTTCATTTATATTCCACTTTTCTCTCCAATGGGAACCCAAAGCAGCTTATATCATTCTCTATTCCTCCATTTAATCCTCACAACAACTCTGTGAGGTAGGAGTGCACAGGTAAATAAGAATTAAAAGTGCAGATAGGAACAAAGCATAGCCTACAGGCAAATTTTAAAAAATTCTTCATACAGCACTCTGATTGGGTAAGCTGACCTGTGCTCAGATTGGTGGAGCAAAGAGAAGGAGAAGCTATCTCTCTGAGAAAAAAAGGAGATACGGGATATTTTTAAAATTTTGATTCTGGCTAGTGAACATCAAGTACCTTAGCTTTGTATGTGGAAAATCTACTGTGAGGGAATTTCAGTCAGAGAGTGAATCTGACCTGAAATACATGGTGTGTCAGTGTGTGCTGTGAGCAAAACAGAAAATAGGTAAAGGTGGAAAAGTAGAGAGAGACTTTTCATAGTGACCGTAAATAAAGGGTAAGGGGAATAGATTTTCTGGGAGACAGAAGAATTCATAAGCCTGTTAGAAAGGGAATTATACTCAAAGGAAGATTTCCTGTCTGGTGTGTTAGTGTTCTGCTTAAGCTAGAATACAGAGTCTTTGTGAATCCATAATTCAGTCACACCTAAGAGATCTAAGATAAAACTGCACCTTCATACAAAAGATACTTTTCCTATAATAGCTTGTAATATCTTATAACAGCTAAGAAACTGAGAGACCAAAAAAAATGTTTTTTAAAAAAATCTCTAAACCTTTAAGAGTAACTGAAGATTGTATTCTGTTAACGCCTGCTTGATTTCCATCTACTGGCATATTTCCTAATTCCATCTTTTAGTTCAATAAACCTTTGTTATTATTAATAAGTTGGGACTTGCCTCCGTTCACTGGTGCCTTTAAAAGGTAGTTTTGTTTTAAATAAAAAGGTTCTCTTCGCCTTTCAGGGATTCCTTGTACTGAGCAGATTAGCCATGGAAATACCTGCTATAGAGTGGGACAGTATTAGAACTTAAGCTAAAAACTCTCACATGCTGCCTGAAAATGGGAAAACCTACCGAGAGAGAACAATGTTGGGATACCACAGTAGATTACGCTGAGAGTATGTGCCTGGCCCAAGGTCACCCAGCAAGCTTTCATGGCAGTGTGGAGATCTAAACCTGGGTCTCCCAGCCCCTAGTCCTACCACTACACACTGTCATGCGGTTTCTTTTTGATTCTGAAAGTGAAATTTGTGACAAGACCAGAGTCATGTGGCACCCTAAGCCTAACAAATTATTGCAGATTTGTAGCAACAAATTTTAAATGTAAAAAAAACTAACATTTCTAACATTGTGATTATATTTAATGTAATAGACAGTTCAATTGTTTGCAGTTACTTTCAATCTAAGCCCATTGAAATCAATGAAATAATAAGGAGTAAATCTGCATAGGATTAGCTAGAGAGTCTGCTGAATTATATTTTACACATTATAAGGACATAATAAAAGACACAATCCATCCAAAGCTAAGCATATTAAAACCTTCATTGTCCTGAAAGGGAAACAGTATATGCTTAACACACCCATTAAAATCACTGGGAGAGCCACCATGGATTCTTAATCATGTGTATTCATAAGTAATGAACTCAATGGTACTTATTTGTGTGTGCTGTCAAATCACAGCTGGCTTATGGTGACCCTGTAGGGTTTTCAAGACAAGTGGTGGTCAGAGGTGGTTAACCCCTGCCTGCCTTGGGTGAATTGAGAGAATTTTGAGAGAACTGTGACAGGTCCAAAATTACTTAGCAGGCTTCCTATGGAGGAGTGGGGAATTGAACCTGGTTCTCCAGATTAGAGTCTGCTGCTGTTAACTACACCACTCAGGCTTTCACCCAGTGGCACTTGCTTGTAAACAAATGTGCACAGCTTTGCAGTCTTGAAATACTTAACAGCAGTAAAGTACTTGCAGCCATCAGCTGTGAGAAAGATAAAAATGCAAACCAGACATTCTGCCTTCTGAGGGATTTGCTGTCTTCAGATTATACAAACTGGAAAGGAAAAATGCTGGACAAGCTTGTTCAAAACTGGACATCTGGAAACCTAAAAGGACAACCTGATTCTTGGACAGTGATTGTATATAGCCCTAAACTACAATTAAAGAGGCATCCACACATATCTCCTACAAACTTTGATCCAGTTCCAAACAAGACAGTCTAGCAGCAGACCATGCACATTTATAGAATGCACCAATATTCGATACACAATTTGATGTCTTGTAGAGTTTGTGACTTTCTCAAAAGGCTGAAAGATAAATTTGAGAACACGTACTCAAAACTGGACAAATCAGCAGCCAGAAAAGAAAAGTCATAACTCTGGCATTAAAGTTCTATGAAATGGTGGTGGTCTTTCCAGCTCTCATCTATGGCTGCAGAGACCTTAGGTGCCCATTGGGTACCCCAAAAACAACAAACCAAGATGTCAGAACAATGTGATCATGCACAAATCTTGATGAAGGAGTACCATCAAGATTCACTTGTCACATTTTAGTACACACACAATAGAGAGTTCATTTATTTACATGTAGAAAGATATTAGCAATTGTTAGCTTCCAAGATTTACCTCAGGTAAATGGTGGTATGCAAAGTGTTCTGACCATTCTTTTATTTACCATTTTGTGTAACTGTTCTTGTGTAAACAGGAAAATATCTTTCATTACACATAAAGTGGTCCAATGGTTCTAAACTGGAACTATTTCTAAGTTTGCCTTTTCTTTCAGAGAACACATCATTGTAGGTTACCCAAAAGACTGTATAGCTTGATAGTTGCCAGATTTTATAATGCCTCCCCCCCAATGGGTCTTGGTGGACAGTTTTGAACACAATTAGAAGAACAGTTTCCCATTTATTGTAGCCATGTCAAATGGTGCAATAACAGACACATCCCTCAGTCAATAGCTTGCACAATAAGTGTTCTCATGGCTACTAAACAAAGGGAAATTTAGCTAAGAGCTACACAATAGATAAAAGTCAAACAGGTCGTTTCTGCATGGTCCAAATATCCCAGGTTGAGCAAGGAAAATATCCCAGTTTGGCCAACAGGTTCACACAGTTCCCAGTCTTAAAGCAGGTTTGCCCTGCAATATTTCCCTCATCCCAGGATTTTCAAAAATCACCAATTAGGCAATTCTTTTCAAAAAATCCTGGGTTGAATCGCTACTGTGCAAACATCATGGGAGCAGAACCAGTTTATTTTTCCATCCCAGCCCTCTTCCCACTCTGCCACCCATTCCACTGATCATGACCAGTTGGCCATGCTGGAAGGGGCTGATGGGAATTGTAGTCCATAACATCTGGAGTGCCAAAGGTTCGCCACCACTGTCATAGAGTTTTCAGGGCAAGAGATGTTGGGAGGTGGTTTGCCATTGCCTGTCTCCCTGTCAGAACCTGGTATTCCTTGGAGGTCTCCCGTCCAAATTTCAGTCAGGATCAGGGCAACTGGCACAAGGTCACCCAGTGAGCTTCCGTGTTGTGATTGGGGATTTGAACCTGAGTTTGCCAAGTCCTAGTCCAACATATTAACCACCACATCAAGCTGGCTTTCATTTGCAATGAGCATTCACTAAAATATTAACAAAACTGCCCAAGTTTACAGGGCACATCTTGAACAGCTAACTGGACTTCAGAGGGCACTTAAGAATTAATGGCCAGTGAGGAAATCACAGAAACAGCTGACATTAAATGCAATTGTATAAGACACACTTGAATAAACATAATCAGACCTCACGTGCTACCCACTTCCACTGCCCTGCGCCAGTAAAAAAAAGTGTGTGTGTGTGCGTGCATTCTATTCTAACTTAAAGCACCAAGTCAGGTGCTACATAGTACATGTGCGGGGTCATCAAAAGGCGCCGTTTTGAAGAACGCCAGGAATGACGCATGCTGAGGGGGCGCGAGAGTGGCAGCGTCAGGGCGGCTGTGTTGTCGCCGCCCCTGTAGTGGGGAGTGCCGCGGGACCCCACGCTACTTGGGGAGTAGCGGGCAGCAGATGGTAAGTGGGGAAACTACCAAAGAAAACAGTTAACTTTATAACCTCTGATAAAGGTGCTTGCTAACATGTAAGCAATGGCTAATCAATAGACTAGGTCATAAAACAGTGACCTCAGCAACTTGTTTACATACAGACAGTTAACCCTTTAGTAACTGAATTGTGACAGACACTTGCAAAATACCAACAGGCTTCTTATTAACTAGTCTTATTATTTATGTAACATCATCACAATCCAGGGTGGGTCAGTCACCATGTAATCACAAATCCTGCCACAGCCTCCAAAGGCTTCCTCTTTTCTTTTTTCATCTCTCTGAGGATTATCTAACTTCTTTCTTTAACTTTAAGCAGTGCCCTGTGCATTGGGTGAAACTCAGTAGCCCCAGAAGTGCAGACATTTTTTTTATTACAAAAGGATGGAATCTTAAACCCGTGATTTGAAAAGAACATATCTAATCCTAAATCATATCCTTTCTATTTTAAGATGGAATGCCTTTCATACTAGGTGACTGTTGTATTAAATACATCAAAGAAATGTAAGCCTCAAGCACACAATCATTTTTCTTTTAATATCAGTTATTAAACACAAATCTTGTAGCTAAGCTGTCAGACTCTCTGAACTGCAGTCAAGGGACTACAGTGTAGTCGATGCTAGGGTCATCTGTCTCATCTTCCCAAGGAAAAACAAGACACTGAGCCATTCAGTGGGCTAACGTCATACTTAAAATGTTCCAATTTCAAACTATTTTTGTACATTTTTAACAATAGAACCAATGAGGAAGAATATATTTAATTTGTAATCTGATGCACAAAGAAATAATTTCATTTATTTGCTATCCTTGTCACACCAGTAAGTTCTTTCTGCTTTATTCTATTTTGCTGCATATAATATGTTGAGGCTTTCCCTTCTTTCCAATTCCTAACATGAATAACACTGATGCAGATTACAAATTTCAATAAGGTTGCTCTGCCGATACTGTAAGACAAGTTCCTTTTGCTCATCTAATTAAAATTCCAGGGTTTGAATAACTTATCACGCCTAGAGACAGAGATAAATGGATGAATAGATGGAAAGATCCATATACCACAGGCGTAGAATAACATTCTGCGCTAGTAGACAAGAGAAGGTGGAATTAATAACTGTGCTTTTGAATGATAACAATTCTAAAATGCCAGTTAAGTTACTCCTCTATACCCAAGTACTGTCTTTTGTTTGTGCCTCTGTGATTGAGGAGAGAAAAGTTAATGTTAAACTCTACTCAAGGAGACATTTTAAAAGTTTCTTTTTAAAAAGAAACCCTTTGGAATGTCAAGTAGATCTTCTTTATACAGCCAGACAAAGTTATTATATTTTTCAGAACTGGGAAGCAGATTTCTCCTCCAGTCTCATGTCATCCCACTCTAATAAAAAGGGCTACCTTCCCCAGTCAAACATTAGCAAAACTATGGGAGATTATTTGGATTTCGCAGAAATAAGGGAACCATTTTTTCTGATTTTGTTTGAAATTTTACTCTTCGTCCAAAATTACATGGTGCATGAATATATTTAATTCACAGAATTAGATATGTGAATTAACTGCTTTCCAGAGGCTAGCAGAAATAGTTACAAAAGCCAATCTCCAAGGAGGCTGAAGGAAACAACCATTCTTTCTAGTTTTCACAATAAAACAAGAATCAAGCAAGATATCCAAAACCAAGTCTGAGTTCTTTCTTGCCATTTTGCATAGTGTAAGGAAATACCAATCCTGTGGTAATACAACAACTCATTTATTGGATCTGTTGAGCTGTGAATCAGTTATACAATACTCATCTGGGTATGAAAATCAGTGCATAAAAGGATATTCCTGCACTCCTTGGCTGGCAGCAAGCTTTTCTGCTGTGTTATTTAACAGATCACAGATTTAAACCAGTTGAAATCAATTGTCTTAACCATACCTGTCAGATGGATTGTGAACTTCTTTTTCTAGTATACATCACCAGTGAAGTATAAAAATACTATCAACCAGGAGCATGACCTTTTTGTTGTTCATAAATGTATCTCCACAAACATTTTTCGCTCAAATAAACCTTCTAACTGCCTCCTAGTTTCATATTTGACTATGCTGATTCTTATTTCACAGTGTAAACACTCTTTGACTAGCAGATTTGTGTGCTGAAGCATTCAGAGAATTAATGCAACTTGTGACTTCAAATGTGCCTTTTAGCATCTCTGCCATACTAACATACACACATTGCTAGAGAATGTCACATACTTCTAAGTAATAGATTATTAAAAGATCTTCCAAAATCCACAAGGACTTGAGAGGGCACTTCATTTTTCCCTGTATCCTGTTCCCCACGTTATTCCCTCTTTCTGGCAACCCCCATATCTTCCCCTATTCCTGTTTCTTTCTCTCCTTTCCACTGACCAACAAACCTACTTTTTATCTGCCCCCATATATTCAACTATGTTTATTATGTAGTTACTTCATTTATACCCCACCTTTCTCCTCAGTGAGGACCCAAAGTAGTTGACATCGCTCCCTCTCCTCCATTGTATTCTCCACATTTTATCCCACCTTTAGGCTCTGAGCCCAGCCTTGGTCAGAAACTGAATGGGGTATAAATATAATAAAATGTAAAATGTAATATAAATATAATAAAATAAATAAATTAGAAAATATGTATCTGGCCCAAGGCCACACAGTGAGTTTCCAAAGTAGAGTAGTGATTCTGACCTAGGTTTCCCTGATCCTTGTCTGACACTCTAACCACTATTTCACACTAATGTTTTCGGGGTGTCCGCTGTTGAATAGCAGCAAGCGGCCACTCTTGGGTGAGTCATGCTAGTAATGTGGTGGCAAGTTTGATGCCAAATTCAGGGTGATTTGTCCCCATCACCTTTTAGGTGTGCCTCCACCACAAATAGTATTTTTCTCTTTTCTGTACCTTACGAGTACGCAAGGGTTAAAAAGATGTAGAGTAAGAATTGTTATGGGGTGCTGTGTGGTTTCCGGGCTGTATGGCCATGTTCTAGCAGCATTCTCTCCTGACGTTTCGCCTGTATCTGTGGCTGGCATCTTCACAGGATCGGGTAGTGGGAAAGGAAAGCAAGTGGAGTATATATACCTATGAGTAAAGGTCAATAGGTGAGGGTGTCTGAATAGGAATGGCCTGGCAAGTAAGTAATAATGAAGTGTAGCATGTGAGTAACAATGGAGATAGCAAGGTCAATAGATGAGGCATCTGAATTGTTATGTTATTAGAAACATGTCAGTTTGACATCTGTTCCTGGTAAATTAGTAGAATCTATCATTAAAGATAAAATTATAAAACATGTAGAAAAGCAAGACCTGCTGAGAAAGAGTCAGCATGGCTTTTGCAGAGGCAAATCCTGTCTTACAAACTTACTAGAGTTCTTTGAGGGTGTAAACAGGCATGTGGACAGGGGTGAACCAGTGGACATTGTCTACTTGGATTTCCAAAAGGCTTTTGACAAAGTTCCTCACCAGAGACTGTTGAGAAAACTCAGCAATGAAGGAATAAGAGGGGAAGTCCTCCTATGGATTAAAAACTGGTTGAGAAACAGGAAACAAAGAGTGGGTGTAAATGGGAAGTTCTCACAATGGAGAGATGTAGGAAGTGGTGTCCCCCAAGGATCCGGTGATTGGGGACCAGTGCTCTTTAACCTATTCATAAATGACCTGGAAGTAGGGGTAGGTAGCGTGGTGGCCAAGTTTGCAGATGATACCAAATTATGTAGGGTGGTGAGAACCACAAAGGATTGTGAAGAGCTCCAAGCGGACCTTTATAAATTAGGTGCGTGGGTGCAGAAATGGCAAATGCAGTTCAATGTAGCAAAATGTAAAGTGATGCACATGGGGCAAAAAAAATCCAAACTTCACATACATCGCCACAGGGGTCGGGGTGTGCCTATCAGGCACAGCCTACGAAAGGGACTTAGCTGTCTTAGTTGATAGTTCCATGGGAATGTCAACTCAATGCATGGCAGCTGTAAAAAAGGCAAACTCTATGCTGGGGATCATTAGAAAAGGAATTGATAATAAAACTGCAAAGATTGTCATGCCCTTATATAAAGCAGTGGTGCGACAGCATTTGGAGTACTGTGTCCAGTTCTGGTCGCCGCATCTCAAAAAGGATATTGAGGAAATAGAAAAAGTGAAGAGAAGGGCAACAAGGATGATTGAGGGACTGGAGCACCTTCCCTAAGTGAGGAAGAGGCTGCAGCGTTTGGGACCTCTATATAGTTTAGGAGAGGAGGCGGCTATGGGGATATGATTGAAGTCTACAAAATTATGCATGGGGTAGAAAATGTTGACAGAGAGAAATTGTTCTCTCTTTCTCACAATACTAGAACCAGGGGGCATACATTGAAAATGCTGGGGGGAAGAATTAGAACTAATAAAAGGAAACACTTCTTCACGCAATTGGTGTGATTGGTGTTTGGAATATGCTGCCACAGGAGGTGGTGATGGCCACTAACCTGGATAGCTTTAAAAGGGGCATGGACAGATTTATGGAGGAGAAGTCGATTTATGGCTACCAATCTTGATCCTCCTTGATCTGAGATTGCAAATGCCTTAACAGACCAGGTGATCGGGAGCAACAGCCGCAGAAGGCCATTGCGTTCACATCCTACATGTGAGCTCCCTAAGGCACCTGGTGGGCCAATCAAGAGTAGTAGCAGAGAGCTGGACTAGATGGACTTTGGTCTGATCCAGCTGGCTTGTTCTTATGTTCTTATGTTCTTAAACTTTCATCATTCATATATTTTTGTTTTGAAGAATGTATACCATCCTTGACTGTTCCACTGGAATGAATCCAAGGAGGAAGCTGGCCTTAACTAACTTGGCAAGCCTCCTCCTCTTGATGATGCTAGAATAAATGGTTGTTCTGTGTCTCCTCTGAGAAAACTCATATGAAACCATTGTAGTAAATCATAAGGTTACTGGTTATTGTGGGTTTTCCAGGCTGTGTAGCCATGGTCTGGTAGATCTTGTTCCTAATGTTTCACCTGCATCTGTGGCTGGCATCTTCAGAGGAGTATCTGTGGCTGGCATCTTCAGAGGAGTATCATAGAGGGAAGTCTGTTACACACTGTGTCACAGGGTGGGCACAGTGTGTTACAGACTTATACACTGTGTGTAACAGACTTCCCTCTGTGATACATATCTGAAGATGTCAGTTGAATCCAGCCGTGAAAGCCTTCAACAATACTGAAGGTTACTGTTTGTTTGAAGTTGTCTTAAATCTTACCCCCTCCATCAAGAAAGTGGCTAAAATCAAATAGTTACACTAAGCATAGGCATAAATCTATACAGTGCTTAACATAACAATGTTACCAAAAAAACAGGCCAGGAAACCCAGGAAAAGCTGGTATGAAGATTCACACTCACGGCTATCTCGAATAGTTGGCAGACTCACTATCACCCAAAACATTTCTGCCAGTTGTAACAATGCCAAGAAACCATTGAAATGAATTGGAAATATGAGAATTATATATATATAATTCTACAAAAATTATGCATGGAGTTATATATATATAACAAAACATCCCTCCCTTGGCTTGACCTAGGCTTCATTATAATATTAAATCTCCATCCAGGTGGGGAACTAAGGTCAGAGGTGGGATCCAGCTGGTTTGCCTGAACCGCTAGCAAAATTTTCTGTAGTTCGGAGAACCAGCTGAACCAGGGAAGGGGGACCGAGGGGGCTTTCAGAGACCTGAGCAGCTGGACACCTTGCCAAGGCAGCCTGGCTGCAAAGGTGCCAGACTGGTCATGACTCTGAAAGCTTCCTGAGTCCCACTCTCTTGGGAGAGTCTCCCAGCAGGAAAGAGCCAGTGAGCTTTCAAAGCTTCAGCCAGCCTGGCTTCAAAGGTGCCAGGCTGGTCATGGCTCTGAAAGCCCCCTGGGTCTCCCTCTCCTGGGATAGTCAGTCTCCCCTGAGTGAAAGAGCCATGGAGCTTTCAAAGCTTCAGCCAACCTGGCTGCAAAGGTGCCAGGCTGGTCATGGCTTAGAAAACCCCCTGGGTCCCCCTCTACTGGGATAGTCAGTCTCCCAGGAGTGAAAGAGCCACTGAGCTTTCAAAGCTTCATCCAGCCTGGCTGCAAGGTGCCAGGCTGGTCGTAGTTCTGAAAGCCCCCTGGGTTCCCTTCACCTGGGATAGTCTCCCAGAAGCGAAAGAGCCATGGAGCTGAAAAGTGAAGAGGCTTTCCAGAGCCTCTTTCTGGAAGAAGCTGCTGCTTTCCCTGGCCTCCCCAGCTCCCAACATCAAACTAGGGGAGCACAGCAGGCTGGTAAATGGGGGGAGGGAGGGAGGGCGGAGAGGGGAGGGGGCAAACCGGTAGATAACTATTTAGAATCCCACCGCTAACTAAGGTTTATCTTTTTGAGCATGCATTGTATTAAGGGGGCTTCACTTGTGGAAATATGGGAAAGGAGAACATTGTTTTCATCATTAATGATGCTCTTATGATGCTACCTTTGTAACTCTATAAACTACTATAAAACCTGGAAACCTTTTATGTTTTTTGCTTCTGCCTCTTGAAACTGGTGGTGCAGTCAAATAAACATTATACTTGATTTACTATACCTCTCGCCTCTTAAGTCCGTTATTGAGCCAGGACTTTGGAGTTTAATGACTGATGTAAACCCTAGACATATCAAAGTCATCCAGAAATCGCTGACAAACCTCATCCAAATGAGTCCGGGGGTGGGAGTACCGGAAGAAGGGGTTGTCTCCGGGTGCCATTTCCCCCCGATATGCCTCTGGTGCATGGCATAATCCATCAGTTAGTTCTCCTGTAAAAACTTCTTTGGGATGGCAATTTTGAACTAATACACACTCTTATTACTTTTATGTAGCATGCAAGTTGTATTTGTCAGCCTTTTTTAAAAGAACTTTTGGAACTGTATGGTGGTATGTGATTGTAATTTGTATGCTTAGCGCAACATACCTGTGCATTTTCTTTGGGTGTGCACATTCTTTGTTGCTTAGAAACACACATCATCATATTTAGAAGCCTACAAAAACAGAAGAAAATTCTCAAACTGGCAACAGCAGTGTAGAAGAGTTTAATTTTTGAATGGCACCAATCTTCTATTGGAACTTTTTAAAAAAAGTACAACCAGTTTGTGCCTACTTGCACTTTTTAAAAAAAGTCCCGCTGTCTGATATTTAGGACTGTCACAATTTCAAGTGGTACCTATTCCAGAAATTGTCTGTGTCACTGTCAAGACTTCATCCGCCACACTTCCTAGCCGAGCCATCTTCCCTGCACCTCCCCTCCAGTTTGTCCTATGATAGATAAAGAGGAAAAGATGTGTGGACAAATGGAGCACTGCTATGCTAAAGTAATGCTAAATGTCCATTGCCAAGTCTAATTATTTTTGTCCTACTAAATTACAAATGCCATTTCAGTCATGCACATGCTATTATAATGAAACAGAATTTGCACAAGAATAAACTGAGACCCTCCATAATTGAAAATATATTCACCACTCTCTTTTTATATATTGTATACCTTATGGAAACAGTAATGTTCAGCATGCATAAACATTCTATGAATGGTCTAATTGATTCTATTTTTATTTCTATGAATCCCCGCTGAAAAGCTCTTTGAATAATTTGGGTCAGGTTTCACATCAGATCTAAATTATACTGGCAGCATCCTACAGGCTCAACAACAAGAGCCTGCTTATATTGCTCAGACACTTGAAAGATGATTGCTTTGTAGTGCATCTTTCTCTTCCATGTGAGATATATAAATGCTTTATTTACTGTTGGGCGCCCCTCCTAGCTTCCCTATTCACAACAGCAAACAACTTAATATCCCTACTTCTTGGAACAATGCTATTCTTGTTCCCATCTATAAAAAGGAGGATCCTACTGACTCATCCAACTACAGGCCTGTTAGTCTGTTGTCGATATCTGGGAAACTCTACATGAAATATTTTTTGAATAAACTAGGTTCCTGGGTGAAGAAAACAAGATTATTGGCCCGGAACAAATTGGGTTTACAAAAGGGAAATCTACCTTAGACCATGCCATCTTTCTAAATGCCACTATATCTAAATATGTCATAAGTGGCAAATCTACTCTATGTATTGCTGTCCTGGATCTCGGGGGTGGGGGGGCATTTGAATCTGTGAATAGGGAACTCCTTTGGAAGAAGCTCTTGAAGTTGGGCATAGATGATAGACTTCTTGCCCTTGTCAAAGTCTTGTATACTTACTCCACTTGTCAAGTGAGATGTGCCCCACTGGGAAAATTAACACCAACAATTTCATCTAGTAAAGGTGTCAAACAAAACTATGTTCTGGCCACTCTTTTATTAAATGTTTTCATTAACGACCTTTCCATGGATTTGAGATCTTTTAACTCGCATTGTCCTAGCTGTGGAAATGAGCCTCCTCCACTTTTGTTTGCAGATGATGAAGTGCTACTGTCCCAAACAAGGGTTGGTTTAAATCACCTCCTGTCTAAGCATAGTGAGTACTGCAACCAGAACTTGTTATCCATAAATCCCACTAAATCTAAAGTGATTGTGTTTTCCAACAACTTCAAGCCCACTAGATGGATTCTTGATGGTGCACCTGTCGAACAGGTTAAATTTTAGAAATATCTTAGAATTATTTTCCATCATAGAGCACAGTGGTCTAAACATAGAGATCTTGCTGTGAAAGCCTGCAGTTCTACAGTGGCTGATGTTGAGACATTTTTCTTCACAAGAGGCAATAGATTTATATCTGCCACCCTGAAAGTTTTCAATATGAAAACTATTCCTCAACTTTTCTATGGGATCCCACTGTGGATCAATCCCTGGAATTTGCAAGTGGAGAGGATCAGTCCTCCTTTTTGTATAAAATATTTGGAGTTCCTCATTGTGTACCCTATGTGGTACTTTGTCTAGCGGTGGGACAGCACTTACTAGTCACTAGGGAATAGCTAGTTACTCTTAAATTCTGGGTTTGCCTGTGTTTCAACCCTGGCATTACTATCCTCACTTGTCATATTCTCCCACAGCTACTGCTCTCTATGTGGTAGTCTCTAGTTGAAACAAAGATACTTTTTCTGGGATTCTCCTGGGATTACCTCCAAATGCTATCTGCATCTGAAATCTATTCTCAACTGGCTTTTTTGATCAAGACAAATGTAATGACCCAAAGGACCCCAGGAATATTATTTATATATATATTTCTGCTTTAAAATCATATTGGCAAAAGCTAGTTGCCAAAAGCACTCCTATGGGTTGTAGGTAGCAGCATGTCAAAAGGTCAAAACTACTTTAACAAAAGCTAAGATCATGAGTTACTCCAGCATAACTTGGAGGCCTCATTTGAGTCACTAGAATGCTTGATTACCTCACCTTGCAAAGATACTGTTAACAAAGAATACGGATCAGATACTGTCATTTCCCTATCTCTTCTGGAAACCAAGTCATCAACAGATGGTTGCTTCTCTGCATCTCCTCTTCCCATTGTTATGAATTTTCCTAAAGCACCCACCTTTCCCCGGTCTAATGTCTCAGCCCAAAATCAGAGTTACTTTGCATAAAGCCATTCTGTGCTTCCTGACTTAATCTAGGACCAATTGACTCCCATTGTCCCGGGTTTAGCAGTAGACCAGCTGACTAATGACCTCAGCACCCCCCAAGCCCAGCATGGGAAATTCCAGAGAATTTAGGGGAAAAAAGGAAAACTCACTAGCTCCCGCCTCTTCCTGGGCAAAAGGGTATAAAGGTTCAGTTTACCTGCAACATATTGCTCATTTGCCACATGTTCCTGTCTCTGTTGAGACATGAATTCGTCCTCCATTGGGTTCCTGTGCTGGCATGGAATCCCTGCCTTCTATTTCTACCCTTCTAAGAATCGTTAGGTAAAGTATCACCCCAGAACAATCCCCATTCCCTTCTCTATTATCCAATCTATCTTTAAAACCTTTTTATATCTTAGGAACTTGAATGTATGTGCCCTTATGTCTCACTGTGCGTTTGTATTTTTGAACAAATTTATATAAAATGTTTAAACTCAATTTGGACTCTTGCTACTCTGTGGAATATCCATTGCTAGAATTCCTTCTCCGTATTACACAGTCTAAAAGATCTCCTCTCGGCCCCTCTCGCTGCCAATGTGAGTTCATTCCCCTTTGCTACTTTTAAAAATATATATGTGTGTGCTGTTACACTTTTTAGCAGCTGGTGGAGAATCCCTTTAATAAAATCCTTACCCCTGTTAAGGCCGTAACACAAAGCTAAAAGCAATTGCTCCCTCCCCCCCCCCATTATAATATTAAATTTAAAATTAATCAGATGGCAGATTATCTGGTCCAACCTAATCAGAGGTGGGTAATTACCAGGGCATGTTGTAATTCTTTTCCCTTCTCAATATTACGAGGAAAGTTCACTAAGATTACCCAATAAGAGCAAAAATGTCCCCACTGTATTTCTGAGATTCAAACTATGGAACATATTCTGCTTTATTGTCCCAAATACGAAAGGATCTAGGTCCGTGGTGGCGAACCTTTGGCACTCCAGATGTTATGGACTGCAATTCCCATCAGCCCCTTCCAGCATGGCCAATTGTAGTCCATAACATCTGGAGTGCCAAAGGTTCGCCACCACTGGTCTAGGTCCATCCTTTTTTCTTCACTTCCTGTAAAGTTCAATAAATATTCACTAGCTGGGAAAGTTATATTTTTTATTAAATAATTCACCCAGCAGGTTTCAGGTGGAGGAACAGGGAAAACAGACTTGGTTCTCCAACTTAGAGTCTGCTGCTCTTAACCAGTATGCCACGCTGGTGTCGTGCAGAGGAAAGCGCTGCTAAGCACTACTACATAACACTTACCCACCCACCCCCAACTGATGCATGCAAATACATACAGGGATTTCTGGGTTTAAATTGATTGTGCTCTAAATATGAATTCAACATGCAAAGGTAATAATCAGTTAAGTTTTCTATATATTGTTATTTTATAGCTTTTGAAGAGTCAAATGAATGTGTTCCTAATCATATTATGGTTTCCAGGGGACCATGATAAAATGTGAATGCATATTTAAGTCAAATCTTTCCCAATTGTTTCATGTTTGTCGTGTCTAACAGGAAAGAAGTAAGTATGGTTCTGATGGCTAGATTACACTGCCAAAAAGTTCAGAACCCAGGGCTGAAGTGCAATAGTTATGTCATACCAATAGTGCATTATGCACTGTGAGGAAAAATCCTTCATTCAAATATATATGGGTCTGTTTGGCCCTTTAACTTACTGGGAAAATTAGTGGTGGGATATTACTGTAGACAGGCACCGTGGCCAAGAGTAAGACAGGCTGAGCCCTAGCAATACTGACAAATGCTGCAGGGCCTGCTCAGCACAGTTTTCTCCCAGTCTGTTTTAACTTCTCAATCCACCTCAATATTTGGTGTGTGTAAATGTATTCCATAGTTTATTATCAACACAAGTTTGAAAAAAGCAGTCACTTCTCCCTTCTGATTCAGTGTGTTCACCTCTGAAGGCCCCTCAATTTAATAAGTGCTTAATATTCTGAAGAACTGATATGTTATAACGAGACTCATTTTATAGGGTGCATAGATTACAAAAGCTGTTATCATGCAAACTACCCCTCTATTAGACTTTTGACCATACATTTCACTGTATGTAATGATAGCTTGTTGTGATTACTGTTTGAGAAAAAAGTTTTTAAAAATGGGATCTGGAACAAATCAATTTTGAGAACTTTCTGTTTCTCATTTATTATGGAATGCACTGCTGCTGTGTCCATTATGGAACTAATAACTCATTTTTGTGTCAATTAGAGAAAACAAGCAGAAACGAGAATGCACTTGAGTCTTCAGTGAGATGAAAACTTCAGTCTTCAGTGAGATGAAAACTTCAATCTTCAGTGAGATGAAAACAGTGAGATGAAAAAGTTTGGGAAGGGGAGAGATCTCAGCAAAGTATGATGTCATAGAGTCCACTCTCAACAAGGAGCTCTCATTCTCCACAAGTGGTTGAACATCTCCTAGTTTGGTTCAGTCCCACATCCAGAGTGTCTCCTGAGTTCCACTTGGCGAGCTGCAACCCCAGCTCCTACAGCAACCCCTGGAGCCCACATGACATCGCCCCAACCAACTTTAGGTGTTTCAGTTGGCTAATTCAACAGGATCCTCTCTATGAAAACCAGTGCAGTATATTGGTTTAGAGCTTCAGAGCAAGGTCTGTAAGATCCAGATTCAAACCCCCATTTTGCTGTGGAAGCCCACTAGGTCATTTTGTCCCAGCCAATACTTTCAACTTAACCTACCTCACATGGCTGTTGTGTGGATAAAAAGGAGAGAAAACTTTGTAAGTTGTTATGGTCCCTCACTGAGAAAGTCTATAGTTTTCCAAGACATAAACTGTAGAGTGGAGGAGATGGAAAACTTAACACAGAGGGACTGATGAAGGCAGGTCAGCTGTTGGATGGAAAGGAGATAGTTTGCCAACTTCAGTGTAGGAAATTCCTGAAAATTTGAGTGGTAGAACCTGGGGAGAGTAGAATTTGAGGAGGAGAGGAACCTCAGAAGGGTATAATGTCTTAGACTCCACCCTCCAAAGTAGTTCCCCAACATCCAGATGAGGCCTGGACATCACCCAGAATCATGGACGTAGGTAAGGGGGGGTTCTCGGGTTTGAAAAAAAAACCAATTCATGTCCGAAGCTCCGCCCCTCCGTTTGTGGGTTTTTAAAACATTTTAGTGCTTTTTTGGTTTTTGGCGTGCAGGGGGCGCATTGTTTGGGCTAGCAGCACCAAACTTTCAGGGATTGTTTGGGGGACTCTCCTGATGATACTACCCGGGTTTGGTGATGTTTGGTTCAGGGGGTCCAAAGTTATGGACTCCCAAAGGGAGTGCCCCCATCCGCCATTGTTTTCAATGGGAGCTAATAGGAGATGGGGGCTACACCTTTGAGGGTCCATAACTTTGGACCCCCTGAACCAAGCTTCACCAAACCTGGGATGTATTATCAGGAGTCTCTTATGGATACCACCCAGGTTTTGTGAAGTTTGGTCCAGGGAGTCCAAAGCTATGGACTCCCAAAGGGGGTGCTCCATCCCCCATTGTTTCCAATGGGAGCTAATAGGAGATGGGGGCTACACCTTTGAGGGTCCATAACTTTGGACCCTCTGAACCAAACTTCACCAAACCTGGGTGGTATCACTCCTAAAGGTACCCTGAAAGTTTGGTGCTACTATCTTAATAATTGCACCCCTGACAGCAGGCACCCCCCCACACACAATTTCCCCAGATTCTCCTTTTAAATCCACCCCCTTCAGCATGGATTTAAAGGGAGAATCGGAGGTCCTCAGTTTAGAAAAAGTTTAGATTTATATTCCCTCTTTCTCTCCTGTATGAGACTCAAAGGAGCTTACAATCTCCTTGCCCTTGCTCCCTCACAACAAACACCCTTCGAGGTGGGTGGGGCTGAGAGAGCTCTGAAAAGCTGTGACTAGCCAAAGGTCACCCAGCAGGCGTGTATGGGAGTGCACAGGCTAATCTGAGTTCCCCAGAGAAGCCTCCACAGCTCAAGTGGCAGAGCAGGGAATCAAACCCGGTTCCTCCAGATTAGAATGCACTTGCTCTTAACCACTATGCCACATTGAAAGTGATGCTGTTTCAGGGTGAGGGATAATCCACCCCAAAACAGCATCACTTTCAATGTTGTTTAACTAGGGATCCCAGATTCTCCCTTTAAGGTGGATTTAAAAGGAGAATTTGGGCTCTCTAGTTTAAAGACCATTGAAAGTGATGCTGTTTGGGGGTGGATTCCAGCATCACAGCAGCTGCCGGGGGGGCGCAAAACTCAGATTTTGCACCAGGCTCCATTTTCCCTCTATGCCTCTGCCCAGAGGGGTGGGGCAGGGCAGGGCAGGGCAGGGCAGGGGAGTCTGCCATCCCCAACCTCGGAGAGCTGCTTTTATAAGTGCTAGGCCAGGGGCGGGGCTTGGGGAGGCGTGGTCATGCCCTAGGGGCGGGTGTGGCCCCACCCCCAACCCCCCCCATAAAAAGTCTATACCTATGTCCCTGCCCAGAATTACAATTCCTGTCCAAATGAGAGTCTCTTAAGAGGGTCTAATTACTATAGTTGGGAGATTTGTTGTGATTCCAGGAGAGCCAGTCACCACTGCTGCTGTGAGTGGGGGGGAAGCAGGTTGGCAGCTGGAAGGATGATAGGGAGCAGAAAGAGAGAGATGGCAGAAAAAGAGAAAATGACAGGCTGAAGGAGAAAAAGAGTGTTACGTCTAACTGCTTTAACAAATTCAAACCAATCAATAACTCTAAAGACTTAAAAATATAAATATTTACTTGAGCCATATTCTTCTTGGGATAGGTTGGGATAGGATAGGTTGTAAAGGTTTCAATGGTGTTGATTCTCAGCACAGCCGCTTGGCCTTGACTGGATTCCAGGGCTCGGGCGATGGGCCAGAATCGGCAGCAATTACTCTGGTAGAGGCCTTATCTCACAGAGAGAGATGAGGAATGCCCGCTCCCCATGAGAATATAAGGACTGGGGGGGGAACCCGGGAGAGGGATGGGACGGAGAAGGTTATAACCTGTGGTTCTGGCCGTGGAGACTTCATTCCCTGTCATCACGTCAGTGGTACTTGAGAGCTTTCTAAGATGTCTGAATAAGCAGGTCTTTCAACCGTTAGAAGCCTTTTATTTTCTGCTCTATGGAATTCCTTACATTGTGACAGGAATCCATCTTCATCTTCAATTTAAATATCAGTGGACCCCTCTGGTGTTCTACGCAGGAGGTTGAATATTCCTGAAACTGTGGAAGAGCCACGGTAGCCCCCCCATAGAGGGCCTCAGACCTTCCCTTCTTGACTTGGAGGAACCAGCCCGGGAGAACGGGTCTCAGCTGGTAACTCTCTCCCATCCCTACGCCTGAACCACGAAGCCTTCCCTACTTCATTGGGATGAGGGACGTGAAACGACTGGCGCGGAGTTGCATGAGTCGTTTAGAGGGGCTGTTATCTAAGGATCGTATGTACCTGTGGATCGATCTCTACCCATTTTCCGTGGTGGACTACAAACCCTCGGATGCAACCGGTCTCAGGAGGAGATTAAACCGACCACCTTTCATGTCAAACCCAGGAGTCCAATTGAACGGGTTCCTTGACTCATATTTCGGCTGATGCCCCTAAGAATCCATACAGTGGCATAGCACGGGCTCGAATCCCTAAGACCGCCAGTTGATACTGGACTTTAACGGGATCGATTGAGGGGGTTGGAGGAACCGTGCAAGCTCCCCAACCGGGCCCTCCAGATCCCTTTGAGACGGCGGGTAGCTGATGCACAAGAGGCTCGCGGAGCTGCCGCCGGTGGACTCGAGGTGCTGCTTTCTCCGATGAGGAGGAATCCGGCGAAAGCCTGACTCCCCATCCGGGATTTATTTCCCTCCTGTCCAAAGAAAGCGGGGATCAGGAAGGGGCCCGACTGCTAGATGCCCAAGAGGCGTGGCCCGTAGGAACGCCAGCTATGGAGGAGGAACGAGAACAGCTGCAAAGAGCTGAAAACCTGCAAAGAGACCGTGAACAACAGCGCAAAGACATCCAAATCAACTGGACCGAAAGCCAAAGACAGCTGCTGTAACGGCAATATATGCCAGGATTTATCGATCTACATAAGGTCCTGGAACCACTCTTAGAATGGACCTGAATCGCCAACGCCTTGAGAAAGGCATTAAAGCTTTCTCATCCGGCAACGCAGTGAACTGACTGCAGCCATGCAACGGAGACCTAACTAACCAACCGAGCTGGTGCTGCCTTGCATGCGATCAAGATGCCTTTAACTTCGCAAGGAGAGGAATTAGCTGCCTTGGAAACAGGAGTTGAAGAAACCAGCGGGATAGAGGATGCCCCGAGAGTTGGTGCCTTCTTACACCTTTACCCTAGCCCAACACCAATGCCCCTCCTCCTGAGTGGCGAGACGTTTAGGGTCCTGCTACTACAAGAGCACCTGCCGGGCTTCCCAAGGTCCTGCTCGCTAAAGAGGGGCCAGCGCCAGGCCCTGCCTCCACCGATTCCTGCTTCTTCCCGGCCCGGCCACTCAACCTGTGGCAACATGACGCCAGCCCCAGCGGCCTCCAAGGGCCGTGGAGAGAGGATACTACAGGCCCCCCCGATCCCTGCCCGCTTCGACGGACCGGGCTTCTAAACTCCCCCTTACTTCATCCTGCAGCACTCGATCTGCACATATGGAGGAGCATGATGACTTATATCGATCTGGGCAACGAAAATATGCGGGACATCGGGTCTGTCCTGGATGGGGTGGTTGCCTGACTGGTTTGTGACTCTTTTTTTTTTTGAGCTGCGAAGTGCGGATGATAATTTCGCGCATTAAAGTGGCTGCATTTCTTCAAGCCTTAAGAGCCCGCCCAAGATCCGGACGCTGGAAAATGAAGCCATCCGGTATTCATAAAATCACTATTCCAGCAGGGCAACCCGCTCTTTTGCCGAATTGCTCGTGAATTCGGAATCGGCGGCTCGCCTTCGGACCGGAGTGGCCTGAACAGCATGAAATGTGAATACTTCTCTGATGCTGGCATCGACGCTTAAACTTCGGTGAAACGGCAGCCATCCGTGATCCCGCCAAGACTATCGCTGAATGGATCGAATTGGGATCGCAATGTAGCGTGCTCGGTTTGATTATCGCTCGCCCGGCCGCACTCAAAACCTACTCGACCACCTCTACGCACCTCTTAATCGCCAAGCTGTTTTCCAGCCGCCTCTAACAAAACCACCTCCCAACGCCGACGGCGTTTAGGATTATTACTTGCCTCTATTAGCGGCGGGGACCGAGGCCATCTGGCTGCGCAACTGCCCGAAAACAGAAGTCCACCGCTCCGACCCCACCACACCCCTCTGCTGCCACCCCGCAGGCGGAGATCCGTCCTCCTCCAACGAATGATCAGCAAAATGTCACCGAAGGTTGCGATTCCTCGAGGAGGAAGTGGCGGCTTTACTGTCTCATCACACCCATGGATGTGGAGTCCCTACTCCAGAATGTCGCGGTGAAAGTGAAGGCCAGTTGCGCCCCATTATTACTGTTCGGGCTGTATTCTGGCTAACCCCAAGCTATACACGTATTCTAGCCTCAGCCCTCAGAGATTCTGGCTGCTCCCATTGCTATACGCGGGCCCCAAGTGGCCTGAGGAGCCTCGGTTTAGGACAGAGTTCTCTAGCAAGCCCATACCGCTCACACAAATGGACGGGTAGCCACTCGGAGCCAGGGTCTGCTCGATTCAGTAAAAAACGCCAACCTGTTCTTCGCTAAGTGCAGCTGGACCATTGGGAGAAGATTAGTTTCATACTTGCTCCAGTAGCCAAACATTCTATTGTCCCAAAATGCCATGGTTATTGCTACATGAACCAAATACTTATTTTGGAAAGAACGGATTCTAGAATTCACTGATCCCCCCCTGTGGAGAGCATATGAATTGGGGAAACCCACCATCCATGACATAAACCCCTTTGGTTTTCAGCTGTGCACATCCCAATGACTTTCAATTCACAGGCATCCCACCAGCTAATACTATGTGACTTAGCCAGAGTGTTTCTAAGAACAGGAATGTGATCAATTGCCCCCCCCCATAGAGATACTGACTGCAAAAATCATATTACAGCCTGGGCTCAACTACCTAAGGGTAGAATTCCATCGTATGAGCTCCAACGAAGAGAAGGAACCCGCGGCCTTCTTAGATAAAAAACCTTGTCAAGGATTCATACGACGGGCTACTAAACTATCATACGCGACGCCTCCTGTCCTATTTGTAAAGAGAAAAGGACGGGTCTTTAAGGCACTTTGTACTGATTACCGAGGATCAAATGCTGCTTCCATGTCCAATAAAATACCCCGTGCCCTTAATCAAAAGGACCTCTTAGATGATGCATTGGGCAAGGACCTGATTTTTACCAAGCTGGATTTGGAGAGAAGCTATACTACAGAGTCAAGGATTGCAGAAGGCTACTGAACTTGTTTGACAGCATTTAATACTAAATTGGACAGTATGAATGCTTAATTAGCTACCATGCCATTCTGCCGCTGGGGCACCCTACATTCATGGCCCTCATCAATGAAGTTTTTTGCATGACTTATTATATAAAGGGAGAAGTTTGTGTAATTTAGATGATGTTTTTAATTTATTCACAAACCATGGAGGAGCATGAGGGCTTTGGTTCGGGGAAAGTATTACCAGCAACGCTTTGCTTTCGACAACTCCCTCTCAAGCCAAAACTGTCTAAGTGCTGCTTTCATCAATCCTCCATCAGACTATTTGGGCTACAGGACTTCATCCCAGGAGTTTAAAATGGATCATATGCAAAGATTGAGGTGAAACTCTCCAATGGTCGCTTCCACCAACCGGAAAGAGCTCCACCTTTCCCTGCGAGGGTTTGCTAATTTTTATCGTGATTTTACATACCCCAATTTTTCGAATTATTCTTCCACTCCACAGACCTATTACCTTTTCACTAAGAGTAAAGACTCACAGGCTGCCAAGCCCGCCCTCCCTTCACGAGTCTCAGGAATGTCAAACAGCCTTCCAGCTTTTGAAATCGGCTTTCACTACCGAAAGCCTGTCTTTAAAACACCCCACTCCAGACCTTCCTTTAAATTGGTTCACGTGGATGCATCGGACAAGGCGCTTTGGCGCAGCAGCCTGTTGCAGAGAAATAAAGATGATAGGAAACTTGTTCCGTGTGCTTATTTATCCAAAAAATTCGCTCAGAACTCAAGAACTGGACCGTAGGGGATAAAAGAGACTGCTGCTGCATCAAGGTAGCCGCTTTCCACTTTGGCGCCACTGGCTTGAGGGGAGCTAAACACTTACCTTCCAGGTTTGGTCGGATCACAAGAACTTGGCCGCCTCTCCACTTCAAGAATACCCGTAAAACAACTACGCAATGCCGATTTCTTTTCCCCGCTTTTCTTTCACTGTTCATTTTTCCCCGGAAAAGAAACCAATAAACCGGCCTTTGATGCGCTGCTTCGGGCCTTCCGGGAGGGGGGGATGGAACTGCTTTACTTGCGACATCCCGCCGCGACTGTCCTCTCTCCCTCCTTAACTTCCAGGGCTGGCCGTCCCTTCACCGACATCTCACAGACATCCGCTTCCTCCTCCATCACCCGCTCCCAGCCTTGTCTCCCCCTTCCCTCGCGGGGAACCTCGAGGAGGCGGGTATCGCAGCTGCCGGGCGGAGGAAGGCGACTCCCAGCTTCAACTTTTAGTGAATGGTGTTTGGAAGCGGGGGGGATTGTTGGTACATGCCTCGCCATGAAGCAGAGTTCAGCCGGCTCATCGCGATGCCCGCTCAGCTGGACATTTTGGCTTTCTCAAGACACTGCATTTAGCCCGCCAGTCAGTTCTGGTGGCGCCATCGCTAAAGACATTGAGGCTTATATATCAAGGGGTGAACTCTGTTTGTGCGAAGCCAAATCCATTCCGAAAGCCCCATGGATTGTTAAAGCCTCTCCCGTTGCCTCCTCAATTCTGGGAAGTCATCTCAATGGATTTTTTATTACTGGGATTTACCAGAGAGCCAGGGGAACACAGTCTTGTGTGGGTGGTGGTGGACCTATTCTCCAAACAAGTTTCCATTTTCATCCCTGCACCTCCATTCCCTCCGCTTCCTAAATTGGTGGCTAATTGTTCATTCAACATATATATCGCCTACACTCTCCCCCCCCCTCAAGGTGGTGTCCGGATCAACTTGGGCCCCAATTCATTTCCAAGATTTTGGAAAGCTTTCCTGGAAGCTTGTTGGGGGGCCACCGGCGGGTTTAGCAGCTCTACCACGCTCAAAGTGGACGGTGAGTCGGAGAGAGCACTAACAGAACTCTTGAACAGTATTTCACGCTGTTACACTAACCATCACCAAGACAACTGGTGCTGCATTTAATTCGGGCTATGAATATGCCTACTAACAATGCCGCTCATAGCAGCACGCAAAAAACCCTTCAAATTCCGAAATGTGGCACAGCCTTCCTTCCCGCCTATCATTGCCCCAACTACCCAGCTGGAGGCGCTAGTATCCTCCAGAATTCCAGCAGTGGATTTCATCTCTGGCTGAAGGTGGTAAAGCGGTCCAGACTGCCTTGCAACAAGCTAAAGATTCCCCAAAAAAGTTCCGAGGCGGATAGACATCGCTCTTGACTTTCCCTTCTTTATGGTTAGCTTTGGGGTCCTATTTGTCTACTAAAAATCCTCAGAGACGTGCATACAAATTCTCAAAACTGGGCAAAAAGTTCGGTGGGGACCTTTAGAATTAAGTGAAAGTGACGATGTTACTGCCCGGTTGGATTCGTCTAATTTTTTAAGTAATATCCATCCTGTCTTTTCATTTCCAGTTTGCTCATGAGGCTCCCGGCTTCCGATGTCTGGCACGGTTCCTCCTCGGAGAGACCCCATGCGACTATAATTGATGGCCACAAGCATTATGCAATTGACGCCATCCTGACTCTGCGCTTTTAATCGCATGTCCGCTTGTAATACTTGGTTTCCTGGGTGGGGTATTCCTCTGGTTACCGAAATCAATGGGTGTATTCAGAAAATATTGACGCTCTCCCTTATTATTTCTGCTTTCCATCGTACCTTCCCGCACAAACCAGGGGGGGAGAAGTTTTTCTTAGGGGAGACAGAGTGTAAAGGTTTCAATGGTGTTGGATTCTCTCCTTGCACAGCCGCTACAGCCTTGACTGGGATTCCAGGAGCTCGGGCTTATGGGCCAGAATGAAGCAGCAATTACTCTGGTAGGAGGCCTTATCTCACAGAGAGAGATGAGAATGCCGCTCCCATGAGAATGGGACTGGGGAACCGGGAGGGGATGGGACGGAGAAGGCTATAACCTGTGGTTCTGGCGGGAGACTTCATTCCTGTCACGTCGTGTACGTGAGCTTTCTAAGATGTCTGAATAAACGGTCTTTCAACCAAAGAAGCCTTTTATTTCTGCTCTATGGAATTCCTTACAGATGTATTCCCCTTGAGGGAGTTAGCACTGACATTTTCTTTGCCAAATAGCTCGATTTTGGTCAACCATGCTGACAACCTTATCCCTGTGGTTTGCTGCCACTTCATCCATGCTGCAATAACTCCAGATTGAGCATCTGGTAGAGTAGCCCCATCTGCTGAGACCAGGGATCCGACATATTTAAATTGAGTGGTCTTCTTCAAGTCCTGGCCATTAATTTGGATTGTTCCATCTGTTTGAGGCCCACATTCAAGGTATTCTGGGGGGGGGGGTTGGGGGGGTTGTAAATTTAGTTGTAATCCATAACTAGCTAATTTATTGTTCCACTCATGTGTTTGTTGCTGAAGAACCTCACATGATTGATTGGCAAGAGCCACATCATCTTCATAAAGCATGTGGCATTTGTAAATCAGCTGTTACTGTATCCACTCAAAGAATAAATATCAGAGGTGAAAGTGCTGAGCCCTGATGAACACCAACAGTTAAAGTGAATGGTGGTGAAATCCCTGCTGGACATTTATTTATTTATTTATTTATTTATTTATTTATTTATTTATTTATTTATTTATTTATTTATTTATTTATTAGATTTTTATACCGCCCCATCCCTACTAATTTGGTCATTGAACTTGACTGGTGGCTTTACAGTACAGTAATTATACGCATCGAACATACTCTTCAGGAATACCATGTGACTGGAGTGCTTGCCATATAGGTGCATGTGGCACTCGATCATATGCTTTTTCAAGGTCTAAAAATGTCATGTGCAATGGTTTCTTTATCTCCCTGTGTCTTTCCATTAATAGTTGTGTGGCGTGTATGGCATCAGTGGTTCCACTTCACAGCGTGTAACAGACTTCCTGCTGTGATACATTTCTGAAGATGCCAGCCACAGATGCAGGTGAAATGTTAGGAACAAGACCTACCAGAGCACGGCAGCACAGCCCGGAAAACCCACAACAACCAAAATAATTGATTGGTTGAATGCCTAGGCAGTTCCCTTGAATATTGATTGATTGGAGGGATGGGTACAGATAGGGTCAGTAATAGTGTGATCAGAGTGCTTGGTCACATCACCAGGGGATGACATAATGGAGTTTAGCTAGTTCCACTGTTAAGCCAGGCATATCTCTAAGCCAAGGGAAAAGTCTGCCAACCTTGTTCCAGGCCAAGGTTGAACACCAAAAAATGTATCCCAAAAAGTCTTAGAGGCATCCATTTTCTGAGAGCAGTGCTCTCCTCTGGAGTCAGTCTCAGAGAGAGTAAGGGGAGGAGGGGTTTGATTGTTCACACCACAGAACAAGTGAGGCATCTGGCATAATGGTTAGAGTGTTTGACAGGGATCTTTCAGATCCAAGGTTTGAATCCCACTCTGCGATAGAAACTTGCTAGATGACGTTGGGTCAATCATACCCTCTCAGTCCAACCTATCTCACAGGGTTGTTGTGAAGATAAAATAGAGGACAGGAGAGCAATGTAAGTCATCTTAGGTTCCCATTGAGGAGAAAGGTATAAATTCAGTAAATATTAATAATAAACTAAATACATTAATTAAGGTACAGAAAAAGGGAGTTAATCTATGAAAAGAACCTGGAAAATCCCATTCAGTTGTTATGAAAGGTCCATTCAGTTTATTTTCTTATTGGGAAGGTCAAGAAGCAGAACGTCAAACCCTTTAGGGGTAGAGTATTTTACTGATAAGCAATGGATTATATAAGAGAATGTAGACCAAGAGAGCAATCTGTTCTTAATTCTTCCCTTGGTGTCAAACTCCATGTGGCTTCCTATTTTATAGAAAGCTTTGTGCTCACTGTGATCAAGAAAATGAGATAGCACAGATCTCACCAGAACAATTAAAAGTGCATAGCCAAATAATAGTTCACTGCCATGTAAATCAAATCAGTGACAGTAATCTAAGCCCTTTATACAACAAACATGCCTGAGGGAATTTTGTTAACTGATTCTCGCCTGGTAAACCTGTCAGAAATGCTCAGTACTGAACAGGGTTTTTTAATAACTAAACACATTTATGATTATCCTCATGTCTAATCAAGCTAGTTAACAATTTTTAAAAAGTGTGACTCATATTCAGTCTTTAAAGAATGAAGCCAGTTGGAAAAATCTTTGGAATTAAGTGGAATGTGTGCCACATTTTTTGATTTGACAAGCTAACACAGCAGTGTGCATTTCAGGCTGCTGGTACAAATAGTAGACATCTGGATGCGAAAAATGCCATGTTTTTGAAATGACAGCCTTGGATCCAGCACAGTCTCTATCACCTTTTGCATCTGGGGGATAGTGAAAGAAAATGAATCCAATGAAACAGATGTAGCAAAAAAAAGTCAGGGCACAAAATACAGCAAATGGGGAAGGTATTCATTAGTATTTTGTCACCTCAGATTTGAACTGTGCTCTGTGCCTTTTCCATGTGCTGCCAGCATGGGGACACACATATAATTCCCAAAAGCAGAGCAGGCTAAAGCTGAATCCAACAAAGACGGAGATCCTTTGGCTAGGCCGAGGGGGTGGGGCGGGGGACTTTCAGCCGCCGGTGTGGGAGGGGGTCTCATTGGCACCGACCCCCTCAGTTCGCAGCCTGGGGGTCCACCTGGATTCGTCTCTTTCAATGGAGACCCAGGTGGTCCATACAACCCGGGTTGCGTTTTTCCATCTTCGCCAGGCCCGGCGACTGGCCCCCTTCCTCTCCCAAGCGGACCTGGCCACAGTGGTCCATGCAACGGTCACCTCCAGATTAGACTATTGCAACTTCGGGCTCTACGCTGAGCCTCCCCTTCATGCGGTTGATCCGCCGAAATTAAAATTGGTCCAGCATCGCGTGACGGCATCGCCTGCTCACGGGCTGTGCCTTTAGAGACCTACATCATGCCCGTGTTAAGATCGCCTTCGCACTGTGCTCCCCAGTTGGAATTCCGGATCGCCTTCAAGGTATTGGTTTTAACCTTTAAGGCTCTCGCGCCGCTTGCGCAGGACCCTCAGACTCACGGTGACCGCTCTGGCCCCCATATGTCCCACGTCCGTCTCTGTGTTCTGGCGGAGGCCAATCACTTGCTGGTGATCCCCGCTCAGCTCTATGCGTGATCGCTGCTGGCGTTTCCACCGGCTAGGGCCTTTTACTGCTCTGGCCCCTGCCTGGTGGAATGCTCCTGCTTTCCGAAGCTGTTCGGGCTCTCGCGGGACCTCAATGAGTTCCGCAGGGCCTGTAAGACTGAGCTTTTCCACCCGGCCTTTGGGGAGACCAGCCGCTGATGTGGGTGCCCGAAACAAACATGCTGAGAAACATCCTAGACCCACTGCCCCTCTCTTAAGAGGAGGTTTTAAATAGTCGGATGCCATCTATTTTAAAATTTAAATAAGGTTTGATATGGAATGCTGCATTTTAAATCTTAATTTATTTTTATCTTGTTTTATTGTTTGTTGGTTAGTGTTGTACACCGCCCTGAGCCCTCCAGGGGAGGGCGGTATAAAAATGCAACAATAAATAAATAAATAAATAAATAAATAAAATTGGCACCATCCAATGATGTTCCATGCTATAGCAAAATTGCACATGAATTTCATAGGAATAAAAATCAATATCTCAACAGAAGAGGTGAGACAAGAAGACACCTTTACAGCCTGACCATCTCTTGAAACCAATTTCTTTTCGAGTCCTTTGCCTCGTTCAGTGGTGGTGCTGATCTGATTCTGACCTTCAAGATCTTCTGGACTACCTTCCAGGTCCCCAGTCTAGTGGACATCTCTCAGTGCTGATCCATGTTCCTTTGCCAGCAGTTATCTCTTTTTCCTTGATCTCTGACTGCCCTTGTTGTGTGGAAAACAAGATACTCAGCTTTTTACTCTTTTTATGGATCATCAGGCTCTAGATCTTCAAATTCAAAACTCTTCAACTTAAAAGGGATCTCAGTCGCTCCTGACACCTGATGTTTCATTTGTATATTGTGTTCTACTCTTTTTGTGTGGTCCAAAATTAGAACTTCCTGCTCAACTCAAAGAATTAAAACTGTTTGTAGTTTTGTTTTGTTTTTAAGAAAGCAAAGGCCATGGCACTGAACATCTCTGATGAAACACTTCATGATCTCCAATAGTCAAGTGTCCTATTTTTCAGCCAATGAACATGGTGGTCAATAAAGGAAGCAGAGATAAAGGCTAGGAACTAAGCATGGATTCACACTGGGTGTGGATAGTGGAGTTAACTTTATTTCCAAATTATTGATAATTGACCAAATTTGCATTGCAATAATTTTGCACTGTTAACATACTCTGTTTAAAAGCCCTCAAAGATATGGAGAAAATAAATTTCCCCTGGATTGCCTGTTACATAACTGTTAAAACAGTATTGCTGTCTTTATCCCTTCATTAATCTTACTGGATTTTTTTAAAGTTTGGAAAAATAGTATAATTAAAAGCAGGAATGAAAAAAACCCATCATATTTCCCTCATCTTCTTCACCACCCCCACCATTCAATACAGATAGTAGCATTTGTCTGCGCATGCACAGACAATGCTTTTGGTTGGGGGGATTAAAAATCCAATGTACTTTTAAGCCTTTTCAGATTTTTCTGCAAATCTGGAGAGTCTCAGTTTGGCAACTGTCTATTTTAATCAGTATGGGGCTAGTGTATGGATTTAACTATCTGCAGATTATGCCACACTTGACTAGTAGATATAAAGATACCTGGTGTTTCACCAGTCATGCCTCTATGAAACTGAATGCGTTTTAAGCCATCAAGACTTCTGCAACAACACAGAATGTTATTCTGGATGAGATCTTAAAGCCTAGATGGTTCCACATTTTCAATATACTTACTACAAAGCTCCCAGGATTCCATGTCTAAGTCCCATTTTAAAAATTCTACTGATGTAATTTCTGGGAACTTGTGCAGCAGACCCATTAAAACCCTGCTGCCAGTACCCAGAATTCAGATTGTATACAGGCAATAACTTGGCGGTTTAGATACTAACCAACTGGCCCAAAAAATGGAATATGGGGCTGGGGGAGGGAATAAATGCCTTCTGCTCCATTGTAATGATGTGCCATTTTAAGAATATTTTCATTTTTGTTTTTCCCAGCTCATTCAAGAGCATTTTGATGACATTTCTTTGAAAAGTTAATTGGCTACACCAGAATCTGCTAACAATCTGGCTTAGGCAATGTCATCACTTCATTACATGGAACAGTGGGAAACCATTGCAATTAGAAATCAGGAAAATGGAGCAAAGAGACTTTTCCTTCCACAAAAATTCTTCTACCTCATTTTGGTTGTTCATTTTGTGCTATTGTATTTTTTGCTTAGCAACAACTTGCTAAGAAAGAAGTTATGTACATTGCACTCCTGCAATGATAATGATAATGATAAAGTGTGCATGTCCCCTGATAATGCAAGCTTTAAGATGCACAAATGTAATTCAATTTACTTTATGTTTTGTGATCTTAAAACATTGTTCTGATTTAGTGAATGGCAACTTACTCATTCCTGACATTAGATCAGGACTATATGGTGATTGACAAATGTCTGTCTTCTTCCCACTCTGCCAAAATGTTATAGAGACCCAGTGAATTGTAGTTGATTGAAGCTGCACTGAGACAAGAAGAAAAATAAGATTCCTTGTCTTCACAACTATTGATAAAATGTGATTAGGAGTTTTGATCCCAAAGAGCAGTGAAATGCAGGCAGAGAGTCTATACAACCAGAAACCACCAATATATATGTGTCTCTCTAAGTTAAATGTAATCAGATCCAAACTAGACATGGCAGTTTTGATACTGAAAAAGAACACTTTGTCCCACTGCACAATAGGGTCACAGGAGGAATACCTCCCTTGAAGTATTTTAAAATTGCCTATTTTAGGTTTTAAAATGGTGATGGTATGCTGGTGTCTGAAATCTAGTTTGGCCCTCATTTGCAAGTATTTTTCTAAATGTATTTCTATTGCAATTTCTGAATTATTATTTAAAATTATGTTGGACAAGGAGCAAAAATAGTTGATCAGAAAGCATGTAAAGGTGTGGGGGACTAATTGTATGAGTATAATGTGAAAATAAAGGCAAAGGGAATTGATTTATGTTCAAAGCACAGAAATCCTGCCTGTTGCTACAGCTGTACTCATGTCTTTCTCAGGTTTTTGAGTATTTGGTGGATATTGTTGTGCATTGTTCTCTTAATGCCCTTGGGAACCTGAAACTAGTCTTTTTCTATTTATTGGCATTCTTAGGATTTTCTTTAAGAATAAATACTACCCCAGTAGGTGCTAAAACCTGGTCTGGTCAATTTCACCACTTCATGATACAGGATAAGGGAAGTGGGTACTTATACCACTGTTCTAGACAGACTGGGAGACTCCATGTGATATGATGCTGCTGCAGGTTCCTTTCGGGTTTCCATATCAAGATGTCAGGTGGAACAAAATAGATCTCATGTACCAAGATCTAAGGAATTCATTATCAGGCCATTATGAGTGAAATAATTTCAATAAAAATGGATGTTTTGCCCAGACTTCTGTTCATTTAAAGGCATGAAAATTATTTCATTATAATATATCTTTCAACAAAAATTCTCAACGCAAGCTACAAAATGATGGGAAACATATTGTTTAGGTCACTAAAACTCACAGTCAAATCTAAGGAGAATGATACCCCTCTACATCCTCTGAGGTCAATGGATCACATGACTGTCCTTAGAATGGGGACTTTTTATGAAGAAAATAATATTATAACACAGAGCAACTGTCCTGGGACTGGACACCCCTCCCCCCGAGCAACTGGGCTGACCCTGTACTGATGCCTACTAGTCCCAGCTGAATGTTGCTCAGATCTCAAAAAATATGGTTCCTTTAACTTGTGGGTATCATTTCTTGAACTACTGGCTCATCACTGAACAAGCAGCACAGGAATCCCTTTTCTGACAAATCCCCAGATTTCCCAGATGCATTAACATGAATAGAAGGCAAACCATCAATTAGTGTTTAGCAAACCTGTCAATTGCTACATCTAATCAATAGCCATGTCTAAGTTTTGTGAAAAACCTTTAATTTCATAGAGAACTTTTTAAATTTTGCTTATTTAAAAAAAATAAAAACATATGATTAGATAGCCAATTTACACTACAATGGCTAATTCTCATTGTTCTCCTCTGAACATTACTTGGAATACAAACATGTTTCATCAGTCTTTGGAGCGGCAATGGCTGCCATTAGGAGAAGAAATGAGACACTGCATTAAAAATAGAAAGAAAGAAGCCTGCCTATTTTCCCACAAAATGCTCAGCAGGTGCACCAGATCAGAATGATCTATGAAGTCCCAGTGGAACTGATTAAATTGGATGTTTGCACAGTGCCTCAGTGCTCAATAGCTTGCCATGGCAGTTTTATTTCACCTCTCTAGAATGTTGTACAAATACAGGAAGTCATTTTCAGACTCCAGCACTTGATCAAAAGAATGCATATACCTTTCCCATAACAGACTCCCCACCACCTAAAAGCAGGTGCATTCAAGTACAGTTTATCAGGTATATCAGCCGCCTGACAGATTAATGGATTTTTAGTATCAGAGAAGGCAGGTCTGCCAGTGTCAATGAACCTTGTGGTCTCCATTAGCAACTATAGTACTTCAAGGATGTAGTTAAATGATGCTGCACTAAGCCTGGCAAATGCTTCGTGATCATTTTCCTTCCTCAGAGTTGTGACAAAGAAAAAGAAAGTCTCAAAATCCTGTTATGCAGATGGTGCAAAATACTTAGGGAAATATTGGATTGAATAAGAGCACTTTCTAGCCATCTAGACTGTGCCAGCATAAGATGTTCTTGAATTGCTTAAAAATAGGAAGACAGAGGTAACCTCTCACCAGAAGAATTATTCATATATTGAATAATAAACCTGTGGATAATTTGTAGGTGCCCGGTCATGTCAAGATTAAATATTGTGCTCTATGTGCATTTGCCAGAGAAGACTTGTTTGAAAACTTCAGTTGCTTCAGTGCCATGATTTTTAATGGGTGCAGACTGAAAAGAACAAACTACACAAATTTGAAAAGAACTACATTGTCAGGTCATAAATTTTTGGGCAAAGGGCTGGTTCTTATCTTTAACATTCTACACAAGCCTGGGACCAGGATATTTGAAGGAAAGTCTACTCCTATACAAACCTTTTTATTCCTTAAGATCTGGTTCAGAGATCCTTCTGTGTGTGTCCTTTGAAGCTGAGGTGAGTAGTGACTAGATACAAAACCTTTTCTCTGGCTGGCTTTGACTTTGGAATTCTGTTGCCATCATGGTTTGTAGAAATTTTGCCATCTCAGTTATGGGAGTGGTCCCTCTGTCCCTAGTTACGGCTGTATCTTATTCCCTGACTTTGGATTTATTGTTATGATTTTCACTCCTTAGATCTGCATCTATTTGAGACATTGTAATTTATCGGCATAGCATTCATGTGGACCCCAGCAGGGATGCCTCCTGAATCTAACAAATGTTGATTTTGTTGTTTTGAAGATGTTTGAAGTGCCACTCTAGTGTTTTTGGGATGGTACCCAGGATGCCAATTACCACTGGAACGATCTCAGTTGGTCACTGAATCTCAGTTTTCAAACTCTGGTATTTAGAGACCTTCTCATGTTCTTTTTCAACAACCCTGCTGTCCCCCAGTATTGCTATGTCAGTTAGGGACACTTTCTTGTCCTTGATCACTGTGATGTCTGGTGTATTACATGCCAACACTTTGTTTGGATTTGAAAATCCCATAAGACTTGACCTTCTCATTTTCAGTGACATTCTCTAGTCAATGTTATCATCATCATCACCACCACTACCACTTATTTGAGTTGGTAAAGCTCAGCTTCTGGTTCACAGTATAAGCAAAGAACTGAATACTTGTGTTGCACCAGCCCAAAATAATACTCTATTCTGCCCTAGTCACATGGCACCCTAGCAAAATGGCACTCTTAGAAAAATGTCAACATCCCTAATCATCACTAAAGATACGCCTTACAAATGATGACAGGCATTTCTAAAAGCTACTTTAGAGATTACCCGTTGTTCACTTCAATGCACATTCAGCTCTCATCTTTAGAATTTTGATCCTTTTGTAGACAGTAAATATCCTTGCCTAGATTAATATTTTTTTAAAAAAACTTACCTAGCCCTTACATGTACACAATTCGTCCTACATTCCAGAAAAACAGACCAGTCTATATTGAGCACATCTACAATTTTGGGACAAATTTTACCATTATTTTAAAAGATCATGTATTGTCTCATAGGCAAGAAATGTTCCAGGCCTGCTAACAATCAAGTACTGTGCAATTAATCATTTTTTTACCCAGATACTTGTCATGGGATGAAAACTACCTTTCTCCTATATGTAAACATTTTATTATAGTAGTAGTAACACTATCAGGTATGTCTGTAATGTCATTTTCTTATGGTCAAGCAAGCACCCAATAATTTCTAGCAATAGTTGCAACTATGGCAGTTTCCAAAGGGGGGCATGAAAATGCCACCACCACAGCAGCAGCAAGCAGTGCGGGAACAGGTAGGTGTCTACCACCAACCCATTCCCATACTGCTCACTGCTAAAGCTGCCACAGCCTTGCCCCCCCTTACCCCCGCTTCAGACCAGGCATAAAGCGATTTCAAGAATGCCAGGATTTCCATTGCCCCTTCAATTTTTGCTACTAAGCCATGCTTTGTGACAGATGGTTTCAAGTTCTGCCTTCCAGAAACTTCAGCCAGTCACTTTCAAATGGGATTCAAATGTTGACAAGGGTGGGGGAGAGGAAGAGTGTAGCAGTTTAACTGATGGCCAGCTGACAGAGTTGAGAGTTAATGGATTTTGGCTGGAGAAGGATAAGGCAGTTGGCTGGTTAGGCAGGAAGTTCACTGGCGAAGTTCAAGTATTTGGGGTTCTATTCCTTCCAAAAATAATTAAAAGTTAAAGCCTTTCTGTTCCACATTTCAATGATTGAGAGCAATCAGCAAAGGCCCACCCGAAAGGGCCAGGTCAAACGGATAGAAGGTGTAGGCTTTTAGAGGCCTATGTACCAATGCCCAAAGTTTGGGCAAGAGATGGAAGACAAGTTTCTAATGCAGACAGAGGGAAATGATTTATTTGGCATTACAGATACTTGGTAGTAGTAGTGGTATGTAGTAGTGGATGGATAGGAGTTGTTCAAGAAAAACTGAAATGGTTGGAGAGGAGGCAGAGTGGTGCTGCATATGAAGAGCGGATTTGTTTGTCAGGAAATACTGGAGGAGGGAAGTATCTGGAAAATGAAAGGTATCTAGATGAGATAAGGGAAGGAAGGACAAGCAATATTGTGGTCTGCTAAAGACTCCTTGACCAGGGCAAGGATGTGGATGCTGCCATCTTTGAGCAGCTTGATAGAGTATCCAAGCCACATGAGCTTGTAGTTATGCTTAACTTCAATTTCCCTGATGTGTTCTGGGAGTAAAACTCTTCTAAAGCATCCACGGCCATGCAATTTTCTGACCTGCCTGGCCAACAACTTCCTTTTTCAAATGGTGGAGGAAGCTAAGAGAAGCTTGGCAGTGGGGGACCAAGAAAATTCTTAGCCAAATCTGTATGTTAGATTTTGGAAGGGTAGATTTTAATGAACTCAGAGGCATGATGAGAGTCATTCCATGGACAAGAGTGCTGGGAGGAGAAACTGTAGTAGGGACTCGCCTAAAATAAATCTTCTTGTGAACTCAAGCCATCATTATTCCAACAAGGTGGGAAGATGGTAGGAGATTGAAGAAGCCATTGTGGATGAACAGAGAACTCCATGATGAGCTCAGGAACTAAAAGGAAATGTTCAAGAAATGGAGGCAAGAACTTTAAAGGCAAGGATACTAATGGAGAGTATCTGTTAGGATTTGCAAGTGTCTGTCACAATCCTGACAACAAGGGGTTAACTGTGTGCATGTTAATTAGCTAGTGAAGTCAGTGTCTTGCTATCTATTCATTGATTAATCATTGGGCAGTTAATCCGACATTGCTTGTGTGAGGCAGAGCACGTAGGTCAGAGGTTATAAAGTTAACTATCCTTCTTTGTCTCACACAGACAGACTCACAGACACACACAAGGTTTTTCTTTGCTACCTGTAAGATGGATTCACCTTAAGAGGTGAATGCCTAGGGGCCATTACATGTACACATGTGCCTAAGTTCTGTGGAACTCCGTTTGTACTAGATTCCCAGCTCATTCAAGAGCATTTTGATGACATTTCTTTGAAAAGTTAATTGGCTACACCAGAATCTGCTAACAATCTGGCTTAGGCAATGTCATCACTTCATTACATGGAACAGTGGGAAACCATTGCAATTAGAAATCAGGAAAATGGAGCAAAGAGACTTTTCCTTCCACAAAAATTCTTCTACCTCATTTTGGTTGTTCATTTTGTGCTATTGTATTTTTTGCTTAGCAACAACTTGCTAAGAAAGAAGTTATGTACATTGCACTCCTGCAATGATAATGATAATGATAAAGTGTGCATGTCCCCTGATAATGCAAGCTTTAAGATGCACAAATGTAATTCAATTTACTTTATGTTTTGTGATCTTAAAACATTGTTCTGATTTAGTGAATGGCAACTTACTCATTCCTGACATTAGATCAGGACTATATGGTGATTGACAAATGTCTGTCTTCTTCCCACTCTGCCAAAATGTTATGAGACCCAGTGGGTAGTTGATTGAAGCTGCACTGAGACAAGAAGAAAAATAAGATTCCTTGTCTTCACAACTATTGATAAAATGTGATTAGGAGTCTTGATCCCAAAGAGCAGTGAAATGCAGGCAGAGAGTCTATACAACCAGAAACCACCAATATATATGTGTCTCTCTACGTTAAATGTAATCAGATCCAAACTAGACATGGCAGTTTTGATACTGAAAAAGAACACTTTGTCCCACTGCACAATAGGGTCTGATCCTCCTTGAAGTATTTTAAAATTGCCTATTTTAGGTTTTAAAATGGTGATGGTATGCTGGTGTCTGAAATCTAGTTTGGCCCTCATTTGCAAGTATTTTTCTAAATGTATTTCTATTGCAATTTCTGAATTATTATTTAAAATTATGTTGGACAAGGAGCAAAAATAGTTGATCAGAAAGCATGTAAAGGTGTGGGGGACTAATTGTATGAGTATAATGTGAAAATAAAGGCAAAGGGAATTGATTTATGTTCAAAGCACAGAAATCCTGCCTGTTGCTACAGCTGTACTCATGTCTTTCTCAGGTTTTTGAGTATTTGGTGGATATTGTTGTGCATTGTTCTCTTAATGCCCTTGGGAACCTGAAACTAGTCTTTTTCTATTTATTGGCATTCTTAGGATTTTCTTTAAGAATAAATACTACCCCAGTAGGTGCTAAAACCTGGTCTGGTCAATTTCACCACTTCATGATACAGGATAAGGGAAGTGGGTACTTATACCACTGTTCTAGACAGACTGGGAGACTCCATGTGATATGATGCTGCTGCAGGTTCCTTTCGGGTTTCCACATCAAGATGTCAGATTAGGTCAAAATAGATCCTCATGTACCAAGATCGCTAAAGAAATTCGATGTCAGGCCATTATAGGGTAGAAATAATTTCAATAAAAATGGATGTTTTGCCCAGACTTCTGTTCATTTAAAGGCATGAAAATTATTTCATTATAATATATCTTTCAACAAAAATTCTCAACGCAAGCTACAAAATGATGGGAAACATATTGTTTAGGTCACTAAAACTCACAGTCAAATCTAAGGAGAATGATACCCCTCTACATCCTCTGAGGTCAATGGATCACATGACTGTCCTTAGAATGGGGACTTTTTATGAAGAAAATAATATTATAACACAGAGCAACTGTCCTGGGACTGGACACCCCTCCCCCCGAGCAACTGGGCTGACCCTGTACTGATGCCTACTAGTCCCAGCTGAATGTTGCTCAGATCTCAAAAAATATGGTTCCTTTAACTTGTGGGTATCATTTCTTGAACTACTGGCTCATCACTGAACAAGCAGCACAGGAATCCCTTTTCTGACAAATCCCCAGATTTCCCAGATGCATTAACATGAATAGAAGGCAAACCATCAATTAGTGTTTAGCAAACCTGTCAATTGCTACATCTAATCAATAGCCATGTCTAAGTTTTGTGAAAAACCTTTAATTTCATAGAGAACTTTTTAAATTTTGCTTATTTAAAAAAAATAAAAACATATGATTAGATAGCCAATTTACACTACAATGGCTAATTCTCATTGTTCTCCTCTGAACATTACTTGGAATACAAACATGTTTCATCAGTCTTTGGAGCGGCAATGGCTGCCATTAGGAGAAGAAGAAGTAAGACGCTGCATTAAAATATAGAAAGAAGCCTGCCTATTTTTCCTAAAATGCTCAGCAGGTGCACCAGATCAGAATGATCTATGAAGTCCCAGTGGAACTGATTAAATTGGATGTTTGCACAGTGCCTCAGTGCTCAATAGCTTGCCATGGCAGTTTTATTTCACCTCTCTAGAATGTTGTACAAATACAGGAAGTCATTTTCAGACTCCAGCATGACCAAAGAATGCATATACCTTTCCCATAACAGACTCCCCACCACCTAAAAGCAGGTGCATTCAAGTACAGTTTATCAGGTATATCAGCCGCCTGACAGATTAATGGATTTTTAGTATCAGAGAAGGCAGGTCTGCCAGTGTCAATGAACTCAGGTCTCCATTAGCAACTATAGTAGCAAGGATGTAGTTAAATGATGCACTAAGCCTGGCAAATGTTTTGTGATCATTTTCCTTCCTCAGAGTTGTGACAAAGAAAAAGAAAGTCTCAAAATCCTGTTATGCAGATGGTGCAAAATACTTAGGGAAATATTGGATTGAATAAGAGCACTTTCTAGCCATCTAGACTGTGCCAGCATAAGATGTTCTTGAATTGCTTAAAAATAGGAAGACAGAGGTAACCTCTCACCAGAAAATTCATATATTGAATAATAAACCTGGATAATTTTAAGGTGCCCGGTCATGTCAAGATTAAATATTGTGCTCTATGTGCATTTGCCAGAGAAGACTTGTTTGAAAACTTCAGTTGCTTCAGTGCCATGATTTTTAATGGGTGCAGACTGAAAAGAACAAACTACACAAATTTGAAAAGAACTACATTGTCAGGTCATAAATTTTTGGGCAAAGGGCTGGTTCTTATCTTTAACATTCTACACAAGCCTGGGACCAGGATATTTGAAGGAAAGTCTACTCCTATACAAACCTTTTTATTCCTTAAGATCTGGTTCAGAGATCCTTCTGTGTGTGTCCTTTGAAGCTGAGGTGAGTAGTGACTAGATACAAAACCTTTTCTCTGGCTGGCTTTGACTTTGGAATTCTGTCGCCATCATGGTTTGTAGAAATTTTGCCATCTCAGTTATGGGAGTGGTCCCTCTGTCCCTAGTTACGGCTGTATCTTATTCCCTTGACTTTGGATTTATTGTTGTAGTTTTCCCTCCTTAGATCACCATCTATTTGAGACATTGTAATTTATCGGCCTTAGCATTCTATGTGGATGACCCCAACAGGGATGCCTCCCTGAATCTAACAAATGTTGATTTTGAGTTGTTTTGAAGATCGCCGAGAGGTACCACTCTAGTGTTTTTTGGGGATGGTACCCAGGATACCAATTACCACTGGAGTCTCAGTTGGTCATTGAATCTCAGTTTTCAAACTCTGGTATTTAGAGACCTTCTCATGTTCTTTTTCAACAACCCTGCTGTCCCCCAGTATTGCTATGTCAGTTAGGGACACTTTCTTGTCCTTGATCACTGTGATGTCTGGTGTATTACATGCCAACACTTTGTTTGGATTTGAAAATCCCATAAGACTTGACCTTCTCATTTTCAGTGACATTCTCTAGTCAATGTTATCATCATCATCAGTACCAATATGCCTTGCATGGAATTGGTGAAGGCGTTTCTGGCTACGGTTGCGGCAAAGAACTGGGCGTGAACATTTGTGTTGCTCGGTACCAAAATAATACTCTATTCACCCTAGTCACATGGCACCCTAGCAAAATGGCTCTTTAGAAAGATGTAAATGCGCTAATCATCACGATACTTTACAAATGCTGAGATGGCGCTGGGCGGCTGCTTTAGAGATTACCCGTTGTTCACTTCAATGCACATTCAGCTCTCATCTTTAGAATTTTGATCCTTTTGTAGACAGTAAATATCCTTGCCTAGATTAATATTTTTTTAAAAAAACTTACCTAGCCCTTACATGTACACAATTCGTCCTACATTCCAGAAAAACAGACCAGTCTATATTGAGCACATCTACAATGGTGGGACAAATTTTACCATTATTTTAAAAGGGTCATGTAATTTGTCTCCTTAGGCAAGAAATGTTTCAGGCTCTGCTAACAATCAAAGTACTGTGCAATTAATCATTTTTTTACCCAGATTACTTGTCCTTGGGATGAAAACTACCTTTCTCCTATATGTAAACATTTTATTATAGTAGTAGTAACACTATCAGGTATGTCTGTAATGTCATTTTCTTATGGTCAAGCAAGCACCCAATAATTTCTAGCAATAGTTGCAACTATGGCAGTTTCCAAAGGGGGGCATGAAAATGCCACCACCACAGCAGCAGCAAGCAGTGCGGGAACAGGTAGGTGTCTACCACCAACCCATTCCCATACTGCTCCACTGCTAAAGCTGCCACAGCCTTGCCCCCCTTACGCTTCGGCCAGACCGGGCATAAAAGCGATTTCAAGAATGTCTGGGATTTCCATTGCCCCCCTTCAATTTTTTTGCTACTAAGCTACATGTTTTGCTTGTGACAGATGGTTTCAAGTTCTGCCTTCCAGAAACTTCAGCCAATCACTTTCAAATGGGATTCAAATGTTGAAAAGGGGGGGGGAGAGGAAGAGTGTAGCAGTTTAACTGATGGCCAGCTGACAGAGTTGAGAGTTAATGGATTTTGGCTGGAGAAGGATAAGGCAGTTGGCTGGTTAGGCAGGAAGTTCACTGGCGAAGTTCAAGTATTTTGGGTTCTATTCCTTCCAACAATAATTAAAAGTTAAAATGCCTTTATGACACATTTCAATGATTGAGGAAACAATCAACAAAAGGCCACCTTGAAAGGGCCAGGGTCAAACTATTGAAGGTGTAGGCTTTTAGAGGCCTATGTACCAATGCCCAAAGTTTGGGCAAGAGATGGAAGACAAGTTTCTAATGCAGACAGAGGGAAATGATTTATTTGGCATTACAGATACTTGGTAGTAGTAGTGGTATGTAGTAGTGGATGGATAGGAGTTGTTCAAGAAAAACTGAAATGGTTGGAGAGGAGGCAGAGTGGTGCTGCATATGAAGAGCGGATTTGTTTGTCAGGAAATACTGGAGGAGGGAAGTATCTGGAAAATGAAAGGTATCTAGATGAGATAAGGGAAGGAAGGACAAGCAATATTGTGGTCTGCTAAAGACTCCTTGACCAGGGCAAGGATGTGGATGCTGCCATCTTTGAGCAGCTTGATAGAGTATCCAAGCCACATGAGCTTGTAGTTATGCTTAACTTCAATTTCCCTGATGTGTTCTGGGAGTAAAACTCTTCTAAAGCATCCACGGCCATGCAATTTTCTGACCTGCCTGGCCAACAACTTCCTTTTTCAAATGGTGGAGGAAGCTAAGAGAAGCTTGGCAGTGGGGGACCAAGAAAATTCTTAGCCAAATCTGTATGTTAGATTTTGGAAGGGTAGATTTTAATGAACTCAGAGGCATGATGAGAGTCATTCCATGGACAAGAGTGCTGGGAGGAGAAACTGTAGTAGGGACTCGCCTAAAATAAATCTTCTTGTGAACTCAAGCCATCATTATTCCAACAAGGTGGGAAGATGGTAGGAGATTGAAGAAGCCATTGTGGATGAACAGAGAACTCCATGATGAGCTCAGGAACTAAAAGGAAATGTTCAAGAAATGGAGGCAAGAACTTTAAAGGCAAGGATACTAATGGAGAGTATCTGTTAGGATTTGCAAGTGTCTGTCACAATCCTGACAACAAGGGGTTAACTGTGTGCATGTTAATTAGCTAGTGAAGTCAGTGTCTTGCTATCTATTCATTGATTAATCATTGGGCAGTTAATCCGACATTGCTTGTGTGAGGCAGAGCACGTAGGTCAGAGGTTATAAAGTTAACTATCCTTCTTTGTCTCACACAGACAGACTCTGAGACACACACAAAGGTTTTCTTTTGCTACCTGTAAGATGGATTCACCTTAAGAGGTGAATGCCTAGGCCACATGTGGGCTCACATGTGCCTAAGTTCTGTAACTAAGTTTGTACTAGAATAGTAAGGATTTGTTATGTTTATTCCACATATAATGTGGGCTCACATGTGCCTAAGTTCTGTAACTAAGTTTGTACTAGAATAGTAAGGATTTGTTATGTTTATTCCATGTATACCCTACCCTGATTTAGTTAAGTAAAGTTTCTTTTTATAATCACAGCAAAAGTCTCCTGGTCTTTCCTCTCACTCTGCTTATTACCCAAATAGGGAAACAATTCCCCAACAGTATCAGAGGGTTGCTAAGTACTGCAGGTCAGTCACCAGAACCCCTGTCTTAAAGCCAAGTGAAGCTGTCATGTTGGAAGGGGAGATGGCAGAACTGGCTCAGCTGCCCAGGGGCTTGAAGAGCAGTCACTGTCTTGAGTCAGGTTGCCCTGGGTATGCCTGACAGCCTAACTCACCACTTCCAGCCAGAACTGTGCTTCCCTGCTTCCGTTCCTTTCCTTTCCCATGGGACTCTGTTCCTCAACTCCTCCTCAGTAGCTGAACCTTACCTGTCTAGTTCTGTGCTAGGCAACTAAAGATTGAAGCATTCTCCTCCATGCCAGCTCCTGCTGATGAATGGCAGGCCACAAAACTCCTTACATTATTCACTGTGGGTAATTTATTGGATTAGCAAATGTAGAATTCAAAAGCATTTAAGAGAAAACAAAAGGTTTGTTTGCAAGATGGCATGTCGTTTGTACGGGGCCTGATTTTCACTTTTCGTGTGTATGTGTTCCTGTTCCTTTCTGTTGTGGAGGGAAGAAGAGGGGTCCTCAGGTGATCTGTGGGCTCCAACTGGGAGACTCCTGTGTGGGGAGAGAGAAAGTACTGCAGGTCAGTCACCAGAGAGGCCAAATCTCTGAGGGAGCTGAGGTGGCCAGCAAGGCTTGCTATATAACAAGGAAAGCTTCATTCAATATGCAAGGAGCATATGCAATGTGTAAGGAGCATATGCAAGATAGGCCCACTGCTCGGTGAAAATGCAAAACTCTGACAGATGCATATTGTGGGGAAATGGCGCCTGGGACAACACCTGCTCTGGGTGCCCCACCCCCATCCCACGCTCCCCTCCATGCCCCACTTACCTTAGCAAGTGGCGGTCCCGGGCAGCCTGGCGGGGCTGGGGGCGCATGGCAGAGCCATGGCAGCCTCACTGGGCCAGTCCAAGAGGCGCCCCGCGGCCCAGACCCGCCACGCTGCTCTTTCACAAGTTTCTTGGATAAATGGTAGAACATAAATATGAGGAAACAAATGAGGTGAAATGTATCATGCTTGTTTTCATACAATATTTAGGTTGGTCATTTGGAGCATGGTATAGAGAGAATTTTTGTCTAGAGCCCGAAGTGGATCTTGGAAGCCCTTATTAAGTTAAAAAACATGTACAAAGAGTATGAAATAACAGAAAGTAGAATTAAATGTATTATTTGTATCAAAGTACTATTGAAGATGATAAGGGAAAGATCCTTCTAATGAACAGCAGAAGCTTTGAGATGAAAGTCACTGTAAAAATGCAGCTGGCAGAAAATGCCCACCTTTGGTTCTTCTATTTATACATTCATATATTTAACTTGTGTTAGTTAACCACATTTTAAATTCTAAATCAGAGTCTTTAAAATTATTTCCCCTTAACTGGCATGTTTAGCCTAATTAAAATTCACATTCACATTTTCGGAGAAATGATCTGAAGCCTGTGGCCTAATGAATACCAGGCTCTTAAAATAAAGGCGGCATGAAAAATGTAAACATAGACAATGTGGCACAATTTCCTAGTTAACTTTCTCATGCCGCTATTTGTATATTGCAGCTCTGGCAAACAGTCCCATTATAGTAAGGGGGGGATGGGAACGGGACTGTGTCTCACTTTCATTTCTTACAGCATTAGCACAACTTACAATATGCATCAATGTATTGAAGAGACTATAGTAAAACTCAGTGACAATGAGATTTCCTTCAAATCCATTACAAGCAAGTATTTGTGGGAGCTTACTGTTATAATTCATCTCCTTCAAATACAAATAACAAGCTCCAGCTTTTCATAAGATGTTTTAATGTTTACATATTAGCCTTTTGGAGAAACAGGCTTTTGAAGCTTTGTTGCTTCCCTCAGAAAGAGGAGGTTGGTTCACCAGATTCTTTTGTTTCACCTGGATTTCAGAGAATTAATAACAGGGACACTGAAGTCTCAAAACAGTGTAGCAGAGAATACCATGCATTATAAGTATACACATACATTCATATGTGTATCCATATAAGCAATCTTAAGCATGTCTACTCAGAAGTAAGTGTCATGTTATTCAATGGGACTTGCTGCTGGGAAAGTTTCCTTAGGACTGGAGTCCATATGTACTTACACCCAGTTACTGCAACCTTTCCACCTCAAAAAGTGGTGAAAAACTCATATAAAAGGAGTGCAACTTCACCTGCCCACACTACACATTGAATTGCAGGTGATGGGAGCACATACTTATTTACTTTATTTCATTAATACCCCACCTTTCTTGTCAGTGGGTACCCTTGTTCTTCTGACCTCCATTTTATCTTTACAACCACCTTCTGAGATAAGTTAGGCTGAGAATGTATGAGCAGGGTAAGGTTACCCAGCAAGTCTTCATAACAGCCTATGGATGCAAATCTGGATCTCCCAGATCCTATTCCAACAGTTTAACCAGTAAACCACACTAGCTCTCATGTACAAGGAATCACTGCCCCTACTAAATATACAATATTTCCAGATATGAAACTGCACAAGTTATAAACAACATTTTCAGACAAAGCTTCCAACAATGACAGTGGCAGTTTACCAGCCATGTAGAGCCCAACAGAATTACAAAATATCATGAGGTGTCCGAGCAGCCACTGCTCATTTGGCACAACAACTGCTTTACCGCTATAGCAGAGCTTAGTAGCCTGAGTGGATGAATAGTAATCAAAAGGAAACCAGCACAGTTCCTGTGAAAATGTTATTGAACAGCATGTTAGTCACCCACAAAACTTACCATGCACAGAAATAAGGAGGTGACATGGATCCTCCTGCTAAAGCCTCCTCAAAGATGAGATGACTGAAATCAGCTTCAGAATGGCGGACAAGCCACAGGCAGAAGCTGTTTCACCATGCACCCAGCCTTCCAGTTTAGGGATCCAGCTGTGCCTGACATGCAGCAAAAGTCAGACTCTCCTCTAGTGTTATTGAAGCCTTTAGAACAAAGAAGGCAGCTCAGAAGAGAACTTAAAGGTAGACAGTGGAGTGCATGGCTTTGAGCTCAGCATAGATCACTTCCTGACAGCAATGATGAGACAGAACAGTGCTGATGCACTCTTCCTGGCACAGCAGCCTAATTAGCAACAATTGACTTATCTATCCCAGTGAGATGTATCTTTTTAAGCAGCCTGCACAGCATGGCTGTTGTGGAAGCAACTTGCCACCATGCTTTACACATTGGCCTTTGTATCCATGCTGCATCTGGAATTCCTGGTAATCTAACTACTTCAGGCCAGACTTGACTCATGGCTTCACCTGTCCTCTCTAGCATTCAGACCTTGGACTATTAAGGAATCTTTGATTGCCCTACTGAAGATGTTTCTTGCTTCTGGCCAACCTTTTTTGACTGCTCCAAGACAGGAGGTGTCATGTAAAGGAATGTCTACCAAATAAACATAGGGACATCTATGATAACATGCAGGTCAAATCCACATTAGAAAATAGCAAGTGGGAACCTGCAAGGGCTTGTGGGAAGATTCTCACCCCCCCCACACACACACACACACACTATTCCTTCTTTTACTTTCCCAATAGCCCCCATGGCATCTCCCTTTTTCTGATTTCTTCTCTCCTTCGAGTGTTGCCTATCTCCAAGTGGGGCCAAGAGATATTCTGGAATCATAACAGTTCTCCCAACTACAGAGATTAGTTCCCTTTAGAATTCCCAGCTTCAGCTTGGAAAATTCTTGGAGATTTTGGAGTACAACATTGGGAGGATAAGATTTGGGGACAGACATGATCTCAGCAAGGTATAATGTAATAGAGTCCACCCCCCAAAGCAGCCATTTTTTCCGAGGGAACTAATCTCTATCATCTGCAGATCAGTTGTAATTCTGGGTGATCTCCAGCCCCCACCTGGAGGTTGGCAAACCCATTTCCACTGAAGACAGGGTCTACTTTGGAGTCTATGGCCTCATACCCTTCTGAGGTCCCTCCCCTCCTTAATTGCCACTATTCCCAAGCTTCATTCCCTGAATGTCCAGGAATTCTTTAATTTGGAGTTGGTAACCCTATCTCCATTCCATCCAATAGCCAACCTACTTTTAACTGCCCACTTTATTTTAAGATTTTCCTCTCAGACCCTAGCAGCCTCTTCCTAGGAATACTGTGGCCCAACTGTGTGCTGTCAGCCACTTGGCTAGGCCTGCTAATATGGTAGATAACACTGTGGACTTGAGGAATGGCACCTCAGTTCTCCCTGAATCCTTGTCCCCACTCTATTTCCTCATATATGGTCATTGACTGTAAATAAAGTCTTCTTCTTCACTCTATTTCCTCTTTCTCTCCCCCAGGCAATCCTCATATCCTTTCTCCTTTTCTAGACTAATTTTCTCTTTCTCAGTCATTCACCAACCTGCCTTTTATCTACCTATCATTTTCACCTGTATTTATTATTTATTTACTTAATTTATACCCTGCATTTCTCCAAAGTGAGGACTGAAGCAGATTACATTAATCTCCTCTCCTTTTTATCTGCACTACAACCCTGTGAGCTTGATTAGGCTGAAAGTATGCAACTTGTTCAAATCACGCGGTGAACTTCCACAGCAAGTTGTGGATTCAAACCTGGTTCCCCCAGACCCTACTCTGAATCTCTAATGACTATACTACACTGGTTTTCATAGGGTAGCTGCTGTCAAACAATAGCAAGCAGTCAGTCCTGGCTGAGGCCTTTGATGACTGTTTGGTCTCTTTGGGGCAAGCATGCACCTTCGGGTTATATTCTCAATTCTACATACATTTTCCCTACTCCCAAACTCATGGCACCACAAATAAGTGAATCCCTGTGGTTTCCAAAAACAAGGAAAGCAGAGGAGATGACCATGCATTACTGTCTCTTCAGGTTTTCTCACTCCTCTCCACCTTTCTGCACCCAAGTGCCATCATTTCACATCAATCAGAAGGGTGTTTTAAAAAATGAAGTCTAGGGTCCTATTTGATGGAACAGAGAACCATGCTAGTGAAGTAACACTGGAAAAAGTCAACAAACAAATAAAAGGCAGCAGAGAACAGAAACAGGGAAATAGTGGATGGGTAGTACACCAATTCCTCCTTTATACTGCACAGCCATTTGAAGGACTTTAAAAAAACAGTGGCACTGAAGATCTACTGATAGAGGAATGGACCTCAGTAATCCAGCAAAACAATAGATCAAAGACAGAGAAAAAGAAAGGCACCAAAAAGGAAGTTGGGAGGGACACTTCACACCAGGGCGGATTCCACATGGATCAAAAACAGCTGAGGCTTCTTCCCTTCCCAAAGCCTGCCTCCTCAGATTCCACCACAAAATCTCCAAGAGTTTCCCCACCTCAGCTGGCTACCCTAGACAGGCAAGGACTCAGGGGTCGAATCCCCACTACCATCTTAGCCAGGTTTCAGAACACAAACTAACCAAGTTTGAGGGACGACCTCCCCATTGCTTGCGTGGCAGATTCCGTTTCTGACGCTCATTCTCCCCGTTAACCCGCGTTTCAATAGGACCTGGTTGAAAGTGGCATAGACCCCATTGACACGGATCGTTTCCCCACTTACCTTGCCCACCCTTTGCTGCGTGCTACTCTCAGCACGCATCATTTCTGGCACGCTCCCGGGCTTCCCCATGACCCCCGCGCAGAAGGGTCATCAAAAGGAGCCGTTTTGAAAAGCGCCAGGAATGACGTGCACTGAGGGGGCGCCGGAAAGGCGGCAGCGTCGGGGCGGCTGCATTGTTGCCGCCCCTGTAGTGGGGAGTGCTGCGGGACCCTGCGCTACTTGGGGAGAGTAGCGCGCAGCAGACGGTAAGTGGGGAAACGACCACAGTTCAGAGCTGAGCTGAGGGGAGGGATGAGGGTTGAAACCCTAACTCGTTATTCCTGCCCTGGAGTGTGATTCGGATTTCGGGCAACCAATCAGCGCTGCAATGCGCGCACAGCCTTTCCTTGGTTTCGTTTCCACTTTTGCGATCAGCCAGCAGAAGGGGACACAAATGTTAAACAGTCAAACGTGTAACTTTGAATCATTAATGGTTTACACAGGTAATGATCAACTGTTTGCACAGTTAAACAGTCAAACGTTAAACTTTTACACACTGGTTTTTTTTTTATCATGTCCCTACAAGGAACGTTTCCACAGTGGGAAAAGGTCCCACCCCATCAAAATACACCAGCCAATCAGGGGAAACCGGCAAAGCGAGCTCGCCTGATAGTGAAGATTGCTAAGAGTTCTGCAACCGGGTGTGTCTGCTGTGTGCTTGCTGCGGTGGGGATGGAGAAAATCCAATGAAGAGGACACTGTTTCATAACAGGTTTGGATCTGCGTGCAAATTTCAAGTGGAGATTCGACCAGGGACTCCTTACTGAAATGCTATAAATAAGTCTGGAAAGGGTTCTGGTTGTTCCCCTGCCTTTTAATTACAGAACCTGAAGTCTGGAATCTGTGGTTGCTAAGCAACAGCAACTGAGAAAATCCATTGCTTAAAGTTACAGGGGCTCCCTCTATTATTATTGTTTTGCTTCATTTCCCACCCCCACCCCCTCTTTTTTAAAATTTCACATTTTTCTGCAAACCTGGGGCATTTTTCAGGGTTGAAGAAAGATCTGACTTCCTAGTTCACAGCTCCAGTCACCAGATTTAAATATCTAAATATTTAAAGATTTAGCCAACTTTGTTTGGAATAGTACAGGGATATATAGGACAGAATCCAAAGAATCATGAACTGATGAAATGACTGAAAGGAATCTCTCCCCCTTTGTTCTGCAGATCTCAGGAGCAGAATGAGATGCAAAATGGAGAATGGGCTACACAAGAAAGGAAATTAGCAGACACCCCCCCCCCACACACACACACACACACACATAAATACATAGTCTTGCTTCAGCTCCTTCTCCATCCTCAGAATGGTCCATTTAAGATGAGAGGAACGATTTCTCTTCAGGATACATCCTCCTGTAGTGCAGTCCACTCTGCTCTTAAGCATTTACTAACAGCTTTAGTTGGGCATGCAGGGAAAAGGGAGAATGAACAAAGATCACTTCCACAAAATCATTCTGTTCACAGTTCATTGGGGCAACAATATTGTACAAATTCCTCTTTAAATTAAGTTAACCGCCCTGAGCCCCTTGAGGAAAGGGCGAGATAAAAATTTGACAAATACGACAAAATTTTAAAAAATAAAATAAAATTAAAAGTACCATTAAGCACTGCGGACAAAAAATGTATTGTGCCATGTGTTCAATTTCTTCATGAACACATTCTGAATTAATTACCCAGTTAATGTGTTACTACGGTCCCAATTTGAGATGTTAGTCATCCTTGTCCTTCAGAAATGTGTCAACTAACTATGAGACAAACTTACCACTGTGAGGGTGGTGAGAACATTAGGACTTTAAATGGGCTATACGTAACATGATATACATCCTTGAGGTTCTAGGACTGGATAGCAGAGTCATGGCTGAAGCAGCAAATCAGTTCTGCTCCATCTACTGATTTCTAAATTATGTAAATAGTTAATAAAGTTTGTTTTATGTTGTACTGCATCCTGGATCCTGAAAATTAGTCACAAAGGATGTGAGGGGGAAGGCTCCACATATATTGTTCATCCATTCACATGAAAAACAGAGATGAGATGTCTGCGTTTTAAAAAAGAGAGAGAGAGCATGTTGCTTTGAGGTATTAATCCCTGCTCCCTCTCTATCTTTTCCTGCTAAACTCTACTGAATCAAGCACCTTTCTTGCACCCCAGCTCAAATATCAGAAGTGAGCCAGTGTGGAAGAAAAATGCTTCAGGCAACACAAGAGTTGAGGTAGGATTTATGACCCCTCCCCCATGTGACAAATAGATCCATCCAGAGCATCCCAGTCACATCCCTTCGGTCTCAACCACCATTGATTCCAACCATGATTTTCTGTGTATCATGGAATATTTTGACTGCCTTATTTAACATGATCTAAGAAAAAATGAGAAATAAAAGTGGCTTTGATTGGAATTCGCAAGGGCTTCTCCTTGTTTATTTTACATTTTGGCTCAGCTAACAAAAGATTAACATTGTGTAGCTGACAAAAAATGTTTGACATGCAGACAGCAGCCAAAGTAAATTAATGAAAGTGGGGTGGGGGGAGGTACTTAAATCAGAAAATATGTTTGCTTTTTTCCTTTTATTTTTTTTCTTTTCACAGAGAAAAGACATGGAGAGGAAAATAAACCTTCTGGACTTTAGAAAATCTTCTCTGGGGATAGGGCAGGCAATTAGTTGAAATAAATTATAAGGCTGTGGTTGAAGGATAAAATCGAGAAGACAACAATGTCAGCTGCTTTAGGTTGCTACTGGGGAGAATTGTAGGGCGTAAATGAAGTAAATAAGTTAGTAATATGTAATGCTTTCCAAAATCATTTAATCTCAAAGATGTTAGGATAGACTTTGTCATTGTGAGTTTATGTATCAAAACAAAACAAAATCTCTTTAGGCCTTTTGCCCTAGAGGTAGAAGTTCTCCTTTTATCTCCATAACAGATGCTGCTGAATAGGACATAAAAAGGCATAAGAATGCTTTGAAGTAGTCTTTAAACATGTTTACAGGCAAATCCTAAAGAAAATGAAAACATGAAGAATATATATAGTTCAAGCCAAAGCAGTGTTACCTCCTTATAAGTTTACTGACATCAGAAGGCTTAGAAGGAATTACTAAATTTGCTAGGCCAAATTTAGGACTAGGGAGTATGATAAGCAAGAAACTGGAAGCAATGGCAATAGCTCTTGGAATCACTGTCACTTCTGGGTTTTTCCCGGAAGTGATGTCATCACACTTGTGAGTGCCGGTAAGTTTTTGGCAGGCAGTGGAAGCTTGGAGTGGGAGATCTCCTTACTGTGATTCCAACCAAGCTGAAAGCATACCACTAGGCATTTATTGTCACCTGCCATGCTGCTGACAAAATGCAAGGTCCCTGGCAGGAAAAAAACAACTAAAAATTTATCAAGCTCATGGTGGACTGGTATTCATAGATGCTAGGCATTATGGATGTTTGTCTTAGTGGCTCATAAATTGACAGGTTTCTTTTACAATCATTTCAGCACAAGGAAAATTATGGAAAAGCTTCACCTATACAAGAGTTCATCCTTTTTCATTTTCTTTTTGCTTACCATAATTAGCTCCAAATTTAGGATAGATTGAAGTTACACGTTAAAAGCTGGATCCAAAACATTCAGTTCATACATACAATTGCCAGTCATGGATGACAGCAAGATCTAGATTTTCTTCAAAATGGCAATGTAAAGCAACAGTAAAGAACATCTTTAATAGCTGAAAATATTTACATGATCAGGACTATTTAGAGCCTATAAATTCAGAAGCATTCCTCACTAGCAGGAGTAGAATTCCCATTGCACCATAGGAAGAAAGGGTGAAGCTAACATCTGACTTCATGATATGCCACACAGTGCCAGAGAGGCAGGTGACAGTTGACTCCTTCAGTGTGGTTACAAACATGTGTCATAGTCACAGCATTTCCCATTCTCTATTCAGCTTAGACTGTTCATATTCCATTCGCTGGCAATGGCTGATCACACATGCTGCAGACTGCAGTTTGATGCTCAGTGCAGGTTTGATACAATGGAAAGATGTGCAGGACAGCTGTCTGTTCTTCTTGAGTCTGGCCTCATTCAATCTGCTATATGGTTATCAAAAATTTGAGCACTGGAAATGGGAACTTTTTAATTCACCTTAAAGGAATGTTAATTTCGAAAGCCTCTTGGGGCTATAAAAATGCTGATGTTGTTAAAGCATAAAACTAAAAAGGAAGGAAAAGGCATCTGACATGTGTCATTGAAAATGCAATTATAAAGAACAGCTGTGTGCACCTGAGTTTCTGACCCTGAAGAGCTTTGCAAAATGAAATGCCACAAAATCCAAATCACCCCATGACAGCTTAATGGAATGGAGGCAAACAAAAACTATCTATGATGGATTTTGAATTGCTGCTTTAAATGGAGCATTACAGGGCATCACTCCAATTAATGAGCAGTTTGGTTCATTGGCACCAACTAAAATGTCTTTCAAGAGGATATTTACTTACGGTCAAAAATCATCTGGCTAACATGCAGTTTGAGGAAATGGTTTCAGAAGAAAGATGAGGAATATGAAGGAATGGTACCATCTTGTCCAAACCATGGAGACTGTGTCAGGCACAGGGCAGCCAAAGACCACCTACATCTTCAGTAATCTCATGATATAATGTAGGTGATAGGATTGCATTATTTCAGACATCTTCTAGTTCTTTCCCTTGTGTTGAAAAAACATCTTAGCCATCAAATTTCTGTCAGACTATATATGTAACAGAACATTGCTTATGGCAAAACCACACTATGCATGAACTTCAAGCAAACAGTGAGAGGGAACAAAATACTTATTGTATAATCCAAATCCAGGAGGTAGTCTGGGATGGCAACACTCCCATGCCACCTTGCCACCTCCAGAGGGCTTTCAGGGGTATGGGGAAGCAGAAGAAACAAAAAGCCTCACTGGTTACCCAGAAGCCCTCTATAGGAAAAAAGTGTGATGTAAAATATGCCCTCCCCACTACTAGCGTTCCTGGGGCAAAAGCCTACTGGGAGCCAACTGATGTCAGGTCCCGCTCCGGGAATGCCCCCAGGATGCTCCCAGTTGCACCAGCCTATGAGTTAGGTTGACCCACCTCTGGAAGCAGTGGCTGGAGGTGAATTGGGCACCACAGAGCCTCCCTATTTGACCTAAAACCCACCTCCTTATTTGCACTCCCGGTCAGCGTAAGTACCACTTACACCAGCTGGGAGGACAACTGCATCACTACATGCACATGCTGCCACCCGTGGCGATTCTACACGCCGCCCCCAAATCTGGATTGAGCTGTTAAGGACTCTGTGGGTCAAGATTTTTTCTTATATTTTTTTACCTGTGAGATGTCTTTTAATAGGCAGGGTTCAGCAGCCAAAGCAATACATTTTTAAAATTCTTCAATATTATATTTGAGTTGGTATTCTCATATGGCCTTCTGTTTGTGTTGTATTTTTCCCCTTCAAATTTTATCTGTTCTAAGTTCTTTGAAAACAAAAGCACTGAACTGACTAAATCCATAATGTTTCATAAGCTATGAACACCTGCAGCCTCCGTACTCCAAGTAAAACTAATGATCTATGTAGTTAAACATTGTGACTGGCAAGGAGCTCTTTGATATCCCTGGTGGAGAGAGGTCTTTCCCAGCACTTGCCACCTTAGCTCCTTTACTTGGAGATGCCAGGGATTAAACCTGGGTTCTTCTGCATACAAACCAAGTGCTCTACCTCTGAGTCACAGCCCCTCCCCAGAATATAAGGTAATAGTACTAGAGCTCTTCAAAGTGGTGAAGGGTTATTTTCACACACAAAATGCATCAGGGGATTTAGAAGATACAAATGTTCAAATCTGCACCATGAACCAACAATTTTATTCATTTATTTATTCATTTATTTAGAAAATAAAACAAGAAGAAACAGGGAGAAGGGCAGAGAATGAGAAGCAGGGATATGAGCTGCTCTTCTCCCAGCAAAGGATCTGCAGAGTCTTTATAATACAACAGGAACAGTGGCTATTTGATTTCAAACCAATGTAATATAATTCAAGAAAAATTGTTATATCTTAATTTCTGTAACACCTTTTGTGATTTTATCGGCATGATCCGAGAACATATATACAGAAATATACACGAAATACTTTCTTTATAAAATCTTCTAACTGTGGCTATCCAATCATAATTCAATAACTAAATACAGTCCATTCATGAATTAGTATCATTCACAAGCAACGTAGTCATACATAACAATATTGTTGTCAAAATAAGTATTCTGTGATATAAGCAAGTTCTTTCAAAAAAATTTACAATAAATATTCCAGAAGAGCAGATAAGATGAATGTTGTGTCTGGAGGAGGTGTCCGTATAAAAGGCACAGCGCAAAAGAGGATGCCCTCCAAAAGAGTCACAATTATTTAGAAACATAAACATCTACTAAATGTCCAGTACTAATTTGACGTTTTTGACAGGAGTGTTCTTCTTCAGAGTTATGATAAGTAGTATACGCATCAATTAGGCCAATACCGAAGGTGGTCTGTAAAAAATATTGGCAATTCACTATCTGCAGACCGTCTCTTCATAATATTTTCAATTCATTAAACAAACAATAAATAATATATTAAAGTTTTGCTTACAGATACTCTGTAGTGAGCTGAATACCCTTCTTTTGCTCAATGTTTGATGTGCTCAGCTAGAAAAATTATCTGGTAAATATAGTGAAATAGGGTACACCTGTGTCGCTGGAAGCTGTTCTTAAAGATATAAGATAGCATTAACTGACATGATATTTACACGTATGAAGAAAAATCAAGTGAACTATTCAGTCCTAGTTTGTCACTTTGAAAATAAAAAATAAAAAATAAACTTGTCTTCAGCCTGGAGTATACGTTTCTTTATATCAGTACACTTAGTGGGTGGGTATGTTTGTAGAACTGCAAATTGAATGTCTCTACCAGTGTGGTTTGCCTGAATGTAATGTTGTACTAGCGGTGCTTCTAATTTTTGATTGCGTATGGAACTTCTGTGTTCAGAAATTCTCATCTTGATGGCGCGTAAAGTCATGCCGATATAATTTTTTTTGCATGGACAAAAAATGATGTATACGCAGTGAGAAGTGTTGCAATTGATGAAGTTGGTAAGGTGCCAATGAAAACCTGACAAAGGATCCTGAATGTATTTTGTTTTTATAGGAAATTGGCATTGGATGCATCACCCACACTTGAAATGTCCTCGAAGGATGGATTTATTTGTTTGTCTTATAGTGAAATCTGCTCTCACTAATTTCTCTCTCAGATTGCTTGTGCATTTTAAGCCTATAAAGGGTGGATGTTCACAACCAGGAATGTCTGAAACCAAATGCCAATGATGATGTATGCTCTGCTTTATGGATCCTGTAAGAAGAGTCAGGTGTATTGCCCAGCTCAACTTGTTCTGTTCTTTATGCTGTCTGGGTTGGGGTAAACTTTGGCGATCAATTTTTTGTACCTGTTGCCGGGCTGGTTGAAGGATTTGGCAAGGATATTGTCTAATGTGATAATTGCCCAGAATTTTTTTAGCTTCTTTTTGAAAAAATGTTTTTGTAGTAGAATTTCTCTTTGCATGAATTAGCTGTGAAATATTGCCCCGGTAGGCCCCTCCGCTCCTCGGAGGAGGACCTCCTTGTGATCCCTGGCCCAAAAATGATCAGGCTGACCTCGACAAGGGGCAGCGCCTTTTCAGCCCTGGCCCCTACCTGGTGGAACAGGCTCCCTAGGGAGATCAGGGCCCTGTGGGACTTACAGAGTTTCCGCAGGGCCTGCAAGATGGACCTGTTCTGCCAGGCGTTTGGCCAGCCTGGTTAAAAATACATCTACGGTGTCATCTGGCCTCCTGTGGGCACAAGGGGAGGAGGGGGGTAGCCAGACGCCATCCACATTTTTAATGGGTTCTGTTTTTATGTAATTGGTATTTAAATTATGTTTTAATGTATGTTTGAACCTGTTGTGAACCGTCCTGAGCCCTCGGGGGAGGGCGGTTTATAAAACTAATAATAAATTTAAAAAATAAAAAGGGTAAATTAACCCTTAATTGTTTGGAATGAAATGAGCGAAAATGGAGGGCTTTGTTCTTGTTTGTGTGTTTGTGATATAACTGGAATTCTATGCAATGGTGCATGTTAAATGAAATGGTGGTGTCTAAGTAGTGAATATGTTGTGGATGTGCTAATCCTGTAAACTGGATGGAAGGATGTAAATAGTTAATCTAGTTTAGAAAAGGTTCAAATTGCAATCCTGGAAAAAAAATAAAAAAACAAGTCATCTATATACCATTTGTAAAATAATATTTTTTCAAAAAAAGGATTATGCATCAAGTTAGTAATGTGTTTTGTTTGAAAAGCCTTCATGAAAAGATTGGCGGAACTAGGTGCAAGGCACATAAGAACATAAGAACTAGCCTGCTGGATCAGACCAGAGTCCATCTAGTCCAGCATTCTGCTTCTCGCAATGGCATGCAAGGGGAGGGGAGGGAGGGGAGCGAAGGGAGGGATGGCATGCAAGGGAGGTGAGGGAGGGGGTCCAGCATCTGGACATGGCCTGCCCACCCTAGTGGAGGGAGGGGAATGGGAAGGAGGGGTAGCATGCAAGGGAAGGGGAGGGAGGGGAGGGAGGGAGGGGTGGCATGCAAGGGAAGGGGAGGGAGGGGAGGGAGGGAGGGGTGGCATGCAAGGGAAGGGGAGGGAGGGGTGGCATGCAAGGGAAGGGAGGGAGGGGGCCTGGCATCTGGACATGGCCCACCCACTCTAGTGGAGGGAGGGGAAGGAGAGGGAGGGGTGGCATGCAAGGGAAGGGGAGGGTGGGTAGGAGGGAGGGAGGGATGGGTGGCATGCAAGGGAGGGGAGGGAGGGGAGCTCACAGGCAGGATGTGAAAGCAATGGGCTTCTGCTGCTGCTGCTCCTGAGCACCTGGTCTGCTAAGGCATTTGCAATCTGAGATCAGGGAGGATCAAGATTGGTAGCCATAGATCGACTTCTCCGAACCCATAGCTAAGCCTTTGACCTGTGAGAAGAATTGTTTATCAAAAAGGAAATAACTGTTTTCAAGAATAATATCCAACAGATTGATTAGCCAGGGTATGGGTGGTGAGAGGTTTGTTCTATTATTCAGTATGTCAAACAAAATTTCTCGTATCTCATGGTGTGGAATGTTAGTGTACAGGGCTGTAACGTCTAATGTGACAAGTAAACTGCCAGGTGGAAAGCGTAATCCCTCTAGTTTGTTGATGAGGTTGGTGGAATCTTTCAGATAAAAATCCATGTTTTGTAGGAAAGGTTGCAAAAAAGTGTCTAGGTATTGAGCTAAAGGTTCCAATATAGAACCAGTAGCTGAAACTATGCATTAGTATTGGATGTTTAGAAGATGTTTATGTTTCTAAAGAATTGTTTGTGGCTCTTTTGGAGGGCATCCTCTTTTGCACTGTGCCTTTTACACAGGCACCTCCTCCAGACACACCTTTCATCTTATCTGCTCTTCTGGAATATTTATTGTAAAAAATTTTTGAAAGAACTTGCTTATATCACAGAGTACTTATTTTGACAACAATATTGTTATGTATGACTAGGTCAGTGGTGGTGAACCTATGGCACGGGTGCCAGAGGTGGCACTCAGAGCCCTCTCTGTGGGCATGCACAGAGTCACCCCACACACACGTATCTAGGCTGGCCTGGGCCGCTGGGCTCGATTATTAGCATTAAACCTAAGACCTAATTTTGGAGAAACAGTGTAGGTAACCCTGTTAAGCACTGTTAAACCCCACTGATTTTCATGTGAAGAACTAAAGTGCGATCCTTTACCTGGGAGTAAGCTTGGTTGCTGGCAATGGGCCTTGCTTCTGAGTAAACCCTTCTAGGGTCATGATTCACCTGTTGGAAGAGTTGCACGGTTGCTTCAAAGCAAAGCCACTGACTACCACCAAGCTTACTCCCGAGTAATGCATGCCTCGGAGCCAAACGTTTTTTCTAAATTAAAACCTCAGTATTCAGGTTAAATTGCCATGTGGGCACTTTGCGATAAATAAGTGGGTTTTGGTTTGTAATTTGGGCACTCGGTCTTGAAAAGGTTCACCATCACTGGACTAGGTTGTCACCTGCAGAGTAGGAAATTCCTGAAGATTTGAGGGCAAAGTCCATGGAGTGTGCCATTTAGGGAGATGGGAAAGCTCAGTATGAATGAAACACCATGAAGTACACCCTCCCAAGCTGCCTGTCATGAGCCAGCCCCTGGGTACTCACCAGGACACTGAGGACTCCAAGGCAGAATCTGAGGACACAATGCAGCCAGAGTTGGTTGCTCCTGGGGAAGATTAGGCAGCAGAGCCAATGCCCAACCCTTCCCTGCCTGATGACATACAGGTGGAGGACCCGGCAGATTCTCCTAGGGAATCCAGTGACAAGACAGCTGTGCATAGAAGGCAGAAGCAGAGGCAACTACTGCAGAACTGCAGAAGGAGTGCTCATTTGCCAGCAAAGAATGGGAGATTAGAAGTCTCTACATCTGATGAGGACTAGCTCCTTGCAGAATCCCAGCCCCCTGAACAAGGCTCTCTAAATAAGCCTTGCTGTGAGCTTGCTTCTGCCTGGGTGCAACAAATGTGTTACCTGTCGTCACTGTGTGCCTGGTTCTGCATTGATTCCTAGCCTGCTCCTTGGTTCTCCTTATCCTATTGGACTGTGACCTGACTATGCCTTGCCTGCCACCTGCCTTGACCTATTGGACTGTGATCTGATTACATCTTGCGAACTGCCTACCTTGACCACCTACTGCCTACCTTGGACTGTGACCTGACCATGCTTGTGCTTGCCACCTGCTTTGCCCTATGGGGTCAGACCCAGCCACGCCCTTGCCTGCTAGCAGCACTCCCATTTTCTTGAGGGCACCATGTAGTTCCAGGAAAACTCCAGACCCCAAGGGAATATTGGAAACCCTATCAGTGTGGTATATTGGGCTTCTCGGCTTGCCATACTAGGAAATGCTGCACTGAACCTCATTATACAAGCAGTTTCACATTACAGTTGCAGTTTAGCAGTGGCGTATTTGCCTAGGGACAAGGGGTAGCCCATGTCCCCGGGCGCATCCATTGCAGTCACGTGGAGGGTGCCAAAATGTCCCCCCACACAGACTGATTTTGCAAGCCCCAGCAAGCCCAACATTAAGGAAGCCGGCTGCTGCCAGAATTGAAGAAGCCTGACATAGCCCCGGCTACTCTCTACAGTGGCCCTGAGTGTCCAGAGGGCAGGGGAGAAATACCACTGTGCTCCCAGGTGGAGGACTGGGGAGCTCCGCCTCCCCTCCCTCTCACCCAGAGTGCAGTGCCTTATTCTCCATTAAGTCCTTGCCATTGCTCTCAAGCCTTCTCCCCAGCAGACCGGCGCTGGCCAGCACAGGAGAAGTCCATAGGCCGGCTAGGGAGACAATCTCTGCCCCACCTGCTGCCTCACAAAGTGTTTTTTGTGGGGAGAGGAAAGGGGCGCGCGTGTTTGTTAGCTGTTTGGAGACTCCTTATAGGCAATGTATGAATCCAAACTGTTCTTCTATTCCTAAAATCTTGTTTGCAATGGTGAATGGCCTTGAGGGGGGGGGGTGTGGAGCGCCTGGCTTGTTAACTTTTGCTGTGGGCCTGGGCTGTAATCTGGAGAGCTGAGTTTGATTCCCCACTTTCTCTGCCCCACCTGCTGCCCCACAAGGTGTTTGTTGTGGGGAGAGGAAAGGGGGGGTGTTTGTTAGCTGCTTGGAGACTCCTTAAAGGCAATGTATGAATCCAAACTTTTCTTCTATTCCTAAAATCTTATTTGCAATTGTGAATAGCCGGGGGGGGGGGGGGTGGAGGACCTGGCTTCTTAACTTTTGCTGTGGGGCTGGACTGTAATCTGGAGAGCTGAGTTTGATTCCCCACTTTCTCTGCCCCACCTCCTGCCCCACAAGGTGTTTGTTGTGGGAAGAAGAAAGGAAGACATTTGTTAGCTTGCAAACTCCTTTCCCTTCCTCTCTCCACAACAGACACCTTGTAAAGTAGGTGTGGCTGAGAGAGTTCAAAGAGAACTTTGACTAGCTCAAGGTCTCCAATCAGGCTTTATGTGTAGGAGAAGGAAAACAAATCCAGTTCACTAGATAAAGGTCCACCACTCATGTGGAGGAGTAAGGAATCAAACCCAATTCTCCAGATTAGATGCCACCAGGCTGAAAAGAGCACATTCATTCATCTTTGCCATACACTTAGCACTAAATTACCTATAACATCAATTATGAGGGTCTCTTATTCTTTTGAATGTTTGTTTTAGGCAGATTGTTGCCACAGGGTGTTGGGAGCAGGTCCTCTCCAGAGCAGTGGTTGGTTTCTTAATTTGGAGGGGACAGGTTGGTCAATAAAGCAAAATAGAAGCTCTGACAGAAAGTCAATTTGTAGTGCAAAAAAAATAGGGGGGGTTGGTCAAACATCCATTTGTTTTCCCCCTTCCTCAGCTGCTTTGTCTTTTTACAAAAGCATGAGGTTCTGATCTTCTGCATCATTGGTGATGGACCCCACTCTTTGTGGCCTTCAAGAGGGGACCTATCTCCATCTAGTCCAGCAATTAGTTTCCAGTCTCCTAGCTGTGCAATGCCAAATAGCTATCAGACCAACTTCCTGAGCAGACCTTTGTGAGTTACAGCAGACCCTGTTCTCAGCATACTGACAAGTGAAAATCTCAGGAGGACACACTGGCAGCAGAAAAATGATGGCCCAGGGCAAGACAAGAGTTTTCCACCCCTGCCCCCCCCCGCCCCACCCCCTGCCCAACCAGCACCAGGGGCAAGACCTGGTTTTTCCACCACCCCCATCAAGCCCCACTTACAGTTTCCCTGTCAGCTAGTGGGGGGGGGGGGCCATCCATGTACTCAGAAGCCATGGCTCCCCACCTCCAGACTCTGGGGGGCTTTGTGGGGGGGCAAGCTGCCCAGTCCCCATGTAGCTAACTTGGAAGGCTCACTGCATCTTTGCCAGGCCGTCTCCACCTGGGCATGTCGTGGGGAGTTTGCAGGAATGATAAACACTGTTTCTAAAAATTACCCACCCACCCCTTCTACTACATGTTTGTCTGGTAACAAGAACACTGGAACTTTGACACTTGTTTTAAAATGAGTAGAGTACAGATAGAGGCACTACTGCAAGGTGGCAGATTTACCCCACATCAGATCCACAAAGATAAATGGGGAGAGCCTGCTATCCAAGGCACTTTAGCCAACTCACAGTTGTCTCTCTGATTTTCTTTCTTTGCTCAAACTGCTTTTTTGGGGGAAGGGCTCTCTTATTCCAACTTCTGATGGGGGCGGTGATTTGTGAGAGATGTACATGCTTAAAAGTTAATTCCCACTTACACTGGCTTGGAGCTGTTTCTGAGGCTAACAACCTACCTCATAGGGTTGGTGTGAGGACAAAATTAGGAAAGAGAGTTGGTGGAGAGAGCCATGTATGTTTTGCTGGTGGTGGGAGGTGTTTTTTGAGTGGGTGCAAAAAACCTCTGCAGTTTAGTTTGGCTCTTACTAGCAACCAGTTCAATTTAAGATCTCCTCCTGGTTTTTCTTTGTGGTTACAATAAAGTTACCTGTTAATTTTGTATCATCTGTGTGGCCTCCTCTTCTTCATGATGCTTAGCAGCCAGGACTTCCTGTAACTAGTTCTTTGCTACAATCACTGTCCCCCACTCCAATAGTCCTTTTAGTACTTTTGAATAGCTGGTCAGCTATCTTGCTTGTGGGTAGCAAACTGGGTATTCACATCTTCACCTGCAAAAATAATCAGAAAGCTGACATATAAAAAACTCCTTTTTGTCCTGAAAGAGCTGAAGCAGCCTCATAAGATCAGACTGCCAGGATTCGGCACCCTCCTCACACAGAAACCATTGTTATTAAGATTTAAGTATGTAGAAACAAATGTTATCTTTACATTGCAAGGGGTAGATAAGAAATCTTCATATAATAACCAAGATGTATAAACATCTATAAATATATCAAGGTTTTATTACCATTGCTTGAAACAAGATAATGCAGACCTAAGCAAAGGGTGACATCCAGTGGAAAGATGATCTCTTATCTATTTTCTCTTTGATGTAGCCTTCACCCAGGTGCTTGACAATGAAATACACATAAACTGTATAATGTACATTTATGAAAATCTGAGCCCATTGATTAAAGCCTGAGCCCACTGATTAAAGGACAATATATCCTCCTACTCTTCAAAAGCCAAAATGTAGAATAAAAATACAATTTGTTTTCATGCACTTCAAATCTGTGCATTTGTTGGGGAGGGGGGTGTCAGTCACCTATTGATTACTCTTCTAACTTACCTTTGTTATTAGCCTCTTTTTTCTTTAGAATATGTGGTGTTGATTCTTACCCCTTTTTTTTAAATGTGGGTGATCTGTAAAAATATTCATTAACCTTTACAGGTATGTCAGCATTTTTCAACAATCGTGGGCATCTCTTTCTCATAATTTACATAACACTGCATAAGTCTATTTTCATTCCACAGAACACCTACATATATTAACTGACAAAAAAAATGGAATTTAAGCACATTTTGCATGGGTCCTTTGAGCTGACCTGTTTTCTAATTTCAGATCTGTCCTAAACACCCCTTAGCAAATCCTTCTATCATATTATCAGGAAAAATATCAGATTAAGACTCTTACATGAATGTTTAATATTGCAATGTATTAATTCTTCATAATATAAAATCTTTCTCCTCCCCACTTTCTATTTTCCAGTGTTTGGGCCAGAGTTTGTCTGTAGCATCCAAGAGTCACAACAGATAATAATGGACTAGCTGGATCAATGATTTTATTTAGTACACACCAGAAATTTTGTGTGTGTAAAATGTGCACAATGTGGTGCACTTTTAAATGTCCTTCCTATCATGCCCCCACAGAAGCCTTTATTATTTTAATTGTTAAGTATCAGTTTCCCATAGCTAGCATGGGTTTAGTCCTCTGTATAGTCTCCAAAGGGAGGGAATTTTAGTTAGCCCCTGTCCCTTTAAGAAGTTTCCCAAGAGGCAGTCTTTCTGTTATCTCCCAGCAATGTTCCTGTTTAACTCAGTTCAATTCAGTACAGGTGCCCAAGGAGTTAGGAGGCAGCAGTATTTTGCCACGTCAAAGGTGTACTGAGAGCACGAAGTTGAGGTTTACAGAGACTAGTAGCCTGATAAAGACTCAAGGAACTTAAAGAAGTGGACTTTCCTGAAAGCAGTCAAAGAAAGAACAAAAGTCTACAGCTTCTACTGTCCAGTCAAGCAAGTACTTTATTTTAACCAGACCCTGGGAGGAGTTAGGGTCTCAATTCTTCTAAATATTAAACCTTTTATTTGAACTGTTATACTTTGCTTGTGACTCTCCCACTCTGTTCTGGCCAGGCACAGGGCACCAGAAACAGTTTTGCTTGGGGAACAGAACACTTCCCATATCATTCCCATATCTAACCACTTTCTAGACCTCAGACCTCATTGTCTGATGTGCTGACATCTTCCCTAACAGCATCTACTATTTTTTTTAAAAAACAACCTTGTGACAATGGCCCTTTCCCCATTTACCTTAAGCCCCGTGCTACTCGAGGAGAGTAGCGCGGGGTCCCTCGGCACTCCCCACTGAGAGGGGCTGCGACAGCGCAGCCGCCCCGAAGCTGCTGCTGTCGCGCCCCTCAGCGTGCGGCATTCCAGATGCTCTTCTGAACGGCGCCTTTTGACTACCCTGCACAGAGCGCGGGGTCGTGGGGACGCCTGGGCGTGCGCCTGGGATGCCGCGCGCTGAGAGCAGCGCATGGCATAGGGGGGATAGAAGCAAGTGGGGAAAGGCCCAATGTCAATATACCACTGTAGTGGATAGCCATAAACTGAGTTACTTTGAGTGGGTATGATCTACAGCCGAGTGACCTGCTTTTCTTTTTCTTTTTTCTCCCTCTCTTTAATGTGCTGGCTACTAACAAACAGCTACCAGGACACTGAGTTTCAACCCAAGGGGATAACGGGATGGGGGGGGGTGTATTCCATCAAAGCAAGTTAGGAGATCAGAAGACAAGACAGGAGAGAGAGTGCACGGTGTGATGTTTGTGTGTCAGTGAAAGGCAAAGAGAAGCAGAGCCAGGTCCTCCCCCACCCCACTTGGGTCTTCCCAGATCCTAGCCTGACACTTTACCCACTATACTACACTGGCTCTCATAATATGTGCTATAAAGACCAGTAAAAGTGATGAAATTCAGTTCTATTGTTTACTGTTATTAAATCAGGCCAAGAGTAACTCAAGAGTGACAGAAGTAACAAACATAATTATACTATCAACTAATAGTATCATCACCCAAAAGCGATCCGGCTGGTCTCTGCAAGGGCCAGGGCCTGTACAGCTCTGGCCCCTACCTGGTGGAACAGGTTCCCAGGTGCGATCAGGGCCCTGCGGGACATACGGAGTTTCCTCAGGGCCTGTAAAAAGGACCTGTTCCACCAGGCATTCGGCCAGCCGGGATAACACGGAAAACTTGCTATATAGAAACATCTGGCCTCCTGTGGGCGCAAGGAAGGGGAGGAGGGAACTTCTGATGCCATCTGAAATTTATGTAATTTATGCAATTTATAGATCCTTAGTGGGGATTTATTATTTTAGCTGATCTTAAATGTTAGATATATGATTGTTGGACACCACTCTGAGCCCCTCGGGGGAGGGCGGTATACAAATACAATAAATAAATAAATAATATGTGTCTTCATTTGATTCAGAAATGTTTCCTTCTAACATACTGCTTTTATTTTCTAAATTTTCAGAATCTTGGCAAAAAAAGTGCAAAAAAATTATAGGGACATCAAAAGTGTGTCTAAAGTAAAATGGGCAACACAGTGGCACAGGCATCTTTGAGATGGGATGCAGATAATGTTATCAGTAATGATCTAAAGCTTCAGAAATGGTGCAGTTGCCCTTGATGGAAACAGAATTTTTCAAGTAAACAGAATACTGCACTTTAGAAAGAAAATACAGTAAATTCACACCTCTCACAGCTAGCTTGACATCTTTTTTCCAGCACCTTTCCAAAACATGAAAAGCCTTTTCAAAAACTACATTTCTCTATTCTTTTTTTAATGCAGATAAGGAACTGCATGGCCAAAGAAATATATGTTCATAATGTTGGAATAGTAAGAGATATTTGGTAATGCTTGTAGAAATTTTAGTGCAATATGATTGTCTCTTGCTTATATTTGACCATTTGAACATTACAAATATGTACTTCTTATAAAACATATTTATTTTCCTTCTATTCAAGGCAGTTTCAAATGTACTAAAACATTAAAAATTTAGAGCAATATAAAACAACTGCAGAAGCAATATGCAGTGCTCTTTTGTACACTTGAAATGGAACCAGAGAATTGTCTGTGAATGGTGAGCAAGGCTGGAGATATTCCAGATTTTAATATAATGCTCATGGTCCCATCAAAGTTAAACCACTATTGAATACCAATCAAATCAGTGGCAGAATTCATACTTAAAACTGTCCTATTAAACTCAATGTGGTAATGTTTGCTACCATAATGCAGCTGATTATCAGGAGAAACATACACTGACCGATTATGTGAATAAAAGTCAAGAACAGGCATTGATTGAGGTAAAGAACAGACATTTGTGAAGACCCAGAAAACCAAACAAGAATACAGAAAAAATGTGATTAAAATGAGGACTGAAAGCTGGCACAACAAAGCTCTGCATGGCCAATTTCTGGAGAAGATCAAGGATAAGATGGACAATGAAAATGCCTGGCTGTGGTTAACAATTGGAAGTCTGAAAAATGAAACTGAATCCCTGATTTTAGCCACTCAAGAGCAAGCCATTAGAACAAATTCGATCAAGGCCAGAATTGAAAAATCCTTGGATGATGCAAAATGCAGATTGTGAAAAGAAGCTAATGAAACTGTAGACCATGTCCTCAACTGCTGCAAAAAAATTGCTCAGGCTGAGTACAAACAGAGGCACAACTCAGTGGCCAAGTTGATCCACTGAAATTTATGCAAGAATTACAACATAAGAGCATCTAAGAACTGGTGGGAACATTGTCGGGGGAAAGTAATGGGGTCAGGGCGCAGTTGAACTCCAGCCAGCAGGGCTTTCTCAGCCCCCAAGCTCAGGAGTGGGGCCAGCCAGGCTCGACCCACCCCTGGACTCCACATGAAGTTTGGGAATGGGAAGAGTCCATGCGATCTTGGTCTCAATACACTCAAGTCCAGCTTTAAGCCTGCTCGACCCAAGCCTCTCTGAGGCCAAGATCAAATTGATGGGCTCCAGCTTTGTACTACTGGCTCCGACCCCAAGCTCCACCTGACCCACCTGACCCCAACAGCTAAAGATTTTATTAATCATCTCAGTGATCTAATTGGGTAGATTAGAGAGAGACTTGCTGGGGACAGCCTCAAAACTTCATATGCCTATATGGAAGACACTTGAATTTAATAATTTTCTTAGCATATACATTTGCTAGCCTGTGTCGATGCAGACATTTGTATACTTTTGTCTTATGTATATGTAAGATTCACAAAAAGTCTGACTTCTATTTTATTTCTACATGGAAATTCAGTCATTTGTAAGCAGCCCTGAGAAAGTATTTTACTCTGGCACTCTGATGTCAAAATTCAGCTCTCTAGCCACTTCCCTAGTTATATGGGAGAGAGATGTGACTGGTATTTGCATGCAGGCAACCACCATGAAACAGCAACAAAGGAGCATCTCTGCTCCTGCCATCTGCCACTGCTAAACAGCACCTGAAGAAGCCAGGCAGTGTGCCATGCCAGTCACTACAGAACAGGTGTGCTATTCTGTGTTTTCAGGCACTGACCCTGTGGAGAAAAGTTGAGCATTGGAATAGGACAAGGATAATGGAAACATCATATTAAGTGATGGGATTTTTTTAAACCAGCAATTTCTTCCCCTTTGATCATCCAGTGAACAGACTGATATGTGACTTCATAATTTATGACATCATAGAAGTGGTTGTGACGTCAAAAATACCTCACTGATGAGTTGATCAAGAAAAGAGGACTGGCTGAGAGGAAGAAAAAGGCAATTTGTGAGAATTATGCTACATGGTTCCCAACAGTGAAACATAACTAGACAGTAAGTTAACATAACATCCTTAAATCTGAAATGTTTGAAAAATCCCCATGTTGCATATTTCCTTTGAGATGCATACTAAGCACATGAAATAAGTCTTAACTAGCAGTTTTATGGGGATCTGATTATTTAGAAAACAAATGCTAACAAATGCAGCAATGTCATGATTTGATTTTTTGGTTTTATTTCTAGCAATGTTTAAATAAGTACAGAAGGACAAGTACTTGCCATTTAACAATGTACATTAGAGCTAATTAGGAAAAATACAAACTGCTTTGACTTGCCAGAAATAGCATACATTCGACATATGTTTCTAACATTTGCAAGACTGTATTCAAAATATCACAATTAAATGTAGAGATGTCTTGACAATGTATGCAGTTTGAAGAATGAGGCAAAGTCCCTGATTTTGCTTACAAAAATTGCCATGAGATAGATACTGGGTCAAGACAACATGAACAAGCAACCATTGTTAAATATATACTGTTCCCTCTCCTACCTTACCTGTGGCCTTTAGGGTTATCTTAAGGATTATGGAACAGTTATGGAAGGAGCAGTCCTCTGTCTTATGCTGGGAACTGCTTATTTACCCCATGAAGATTTACAGTATTTCCCTTTACCATTCCCACTGCAATCTGGCATGGTCACTTACACAGTGGTCGATTTCCCACTAGCCAAAAAGCGCGTGTTAACTAAGCGAACAAATGAGGTTTGGGGAAGACTTACCCACGGTGTTCTGATTGAACCAGGTTTCGCCGCTGCTTGTCCCCCTTAGCGCATGCTTTTCCCGGACCTCGATGTATGTAGAGCTTTTGAAAAGACATGTGGCCAATGTGGAGCGGTGGGAGAAAGGGGGGGTTAATCCGGATTCAAACTACCCACCCTTGTGAGTGACATGGGGTCTCCCATCCAATCAGGACGCAGTGGGCTGTGCAGGATGCACGCACAGCCCTTTAAAAAAATTTCTTGGAACAAAGAGAGAGAGAGAGAGAGAGAGAGAGAGAGAGAGAGAGAGAGAGAGAGAGAGAGAGTTTCCCTCTTTCTAATGGGTTGATTGAAATGCCAGCTTCTTGAGTCTGACTGGGCATTTTGTTCCTGCTGTGGCTTGTGCATTACTACACAGCCTGGATAAAATTATCTGGATATGAAAGCTTTTTTTTCTACTTGCTTTTTAAATGTAGCTATACCTAGCCAAATTAATCAATTGGAGAAGGGTTTCTGGCACTACTACTATCAACAGATTGCAACATGATATAAAAAGAGTGTGCCTTTGGGCCGGACCACAGTCTGAAATGTGACATTTTCATACCTGGCAGTGCAATCCTAACAGAGTTATACCCTCCTGGATCCATTGAAGTCAGTAGGCTCAGAAAGGTGTAACTGCTTCAGTCTGTGCTGTTATAATCTCTCCAGTCAGCTTCAATCTATCAGTCTCCATAATGAACTAAACTGGTTACTGAACTTCTAAAATAGCCCTGAAATATTTGTTCAGATTTCAGGTTATATTAGAAGGGTTTCAGATTGTAGAGCTCACGCAAGAAAGAGGATGATGTGGATTGTTAAGAACAAGAACAGAGAAAAAGAATTTTGACCCAGATACTATTTTTAGCAGTACTATAACAGAAATAATGTAAACAGGATGGTGGTGATATATTTTGAGAATGAATAGGAAGGTTGCCATCAGAAATAGAATCAAAGGAACTTTAGAAGAATGTGGACAGGATGTGACAGGGATGTTATTTAGCACCATGCCCTGAAAAACTATTAAGATGGCAGAATATTTGGCCGAATCCCCACCGGGAAATTCAATCTAGATCAAACCAAGTTTCTATCTTTTCATCGAGGTTTCAACCTCCCCACTGCAGGATGTTTCCAGTGAAGACATCTAGGCCTATCTTGGATTCAAGAAATGTAACAATCCCCACTACCATGCGATCGGCTGGCGGGTCTCTTCTGATTGGCTGTCGTGCCGTGTTGGGGCGGGACTTTTTTTGTTCTCCTGCAAAGACGTGCTGACATTATGGCGTCAGAATGTCATCACCTCATCTTATCGCCCCCGCCTAAGTTTCTGGTTGGTTCTCGTTTTCTCATGCACTGATTGGTTGTAAGGCATTTGCGTCACGCTCCATGGCAGGAAATTTGAACCAAGATTAGACTCCCGATCTTCCCTTCCAAACTGAATCAAAAACGTGTTTTTTGAAAAAGTAGTACTTTCAAGCAGGTTGGGCAAAAATAAGGGGGAGAGTGAGCGCCAGAACCGGGATGAATCCTTGTTTGTCGATCAGGCAGTGGGGAGTTCTTTCTGAATCCTTGATTTTTTGTGTGAATATCATGCAATTAATTGACAGTGGGGAATCGGCCTTTGTCTCCAGGCTAGTTGGAGAGGCAACAGATCTCATCCCCTGCACTTTGCACATCCACAGAGTCTTATTGAAATGGGACTGCTGCTCATACCGAGCAGCTACACAGAGTTAGCATGCCAGGAGCCCAGGTAGGTTCTGTACTGGCTTGCTAATTAAGCGCAAGGAGCTGCTTTGCATGAACAGCTTAGTTCCAATGTGTAGCTTAGTTTCAATGAGAGGCTGTGAGCACAAAGTCCACCAGTTAAGCACTGTTGTCTCATCCGTGACACTTTTAAATCAGGCCTGAGAATGCAGAGTGAAAGGAAATTATGTCACATATATAATTAAGACATGTAGCAAGCTCAGACTGGCTTCAGAACTGATGCTCAAGGCTTGGGGGGGGGGGGTGTTGAATGACAAGGTTTTCCTCTTCTAGCCTCAGTGCCCAGCTGTTCTAAAGACAAAAATGGAGGGAAATTAACAAGATCCTTCTTGCTTTCACCTGTGCATGGGAACTCTTAATGGGGAAAGAGTGGAAAAGTACTTCCAGAAACACTGGTTGGCAAAAAAATCATATTGCCTTGAACATATCCAGTGGTTAGATGGGTAGAAACCTGAGAAGGGTGTTTCTCAAGGCACCCCTCTCAGGGCTTTTCCACATGAGTAATTTCTTTATCTGACCACCAAATGGTACAATTTTTTTCTTTTAATTCAGCTCATTTTTCCTCCATTTGGTTTTGGAAATGTTTTTGTTTCACTTTACTTCCATTGTTTTCCCAAGTACTTTTACTGTGACTTTTTAAAAAGTCATTTTCCCAGTCAGCTTTCCAAGATCATGTTCAAACGGTCTTTATTTCTTCATTCCACCAAGCATCCATCCCTATCAATGCTTCCATATAATTGCCCAACCTCTCCTTCAGCCATTTTTCCATCCCCTCATCCTTCACTTTTTAAATAATTTTTAAAGAAATTGTTGTCATATTGAACTAGCAATGTAATAGGATGTTGTGGGGTTTTTTCTTCAGAAGATTCCAGCCACAGATGCAAGTGAAATGTCAGGAAAAAATACTACTGGAACATGGCCATGCAACTCAGAAAACCCACAACATCCTAGTGATTCTGGCAGTGAAAGCCTTCGACAATACATAGCAATGTAATGTTCAGACCACGACACACACAAGCACAACCAATTGTATCAGCCTTGCCATTTTCATATAGAATTTGCAATGGAATATTCAGGCAGTGACACAAACAAACAGAATATATTAGGGTGGGTGCTATGATGTACTGTTAGGGCAAAGACACAAGCCAGGTCCATTGTGTCATCTTTGTCAATTTCTTCTAGAATTAGCAATGTAAAGATAAGGTAAAGATGATGATGTACCTGCAGTTACAAGCTAGTGACATTGACAAGGAAAGTTGCTTTTGCAGGAGGAAATTGACATGAGATTGCAACAATAACAATGGTATGTATGGCAGAATGGGCTTGCTTTGCCTGACAGGCCCCATTCTGCTCTCTGCACTCTCCCAGGGGTTGCCAACTTCTCTTGGGGAGGGATTGCTTTCTCTCTGGGTAAACTGCTGCCACCACCTGTTTGGGAACTGCCCACTGGGGAAGGTCAGGATTCCCCAACTTCCTTTCCAACCGTGACAGGTTCCCCTCTCCTGGGTTCCACAGGTTAGACTGGTGGTCCTGGAGGAAAAGCTGCTCAGCCTTCCTCTCTCTCCTGTTTAGATAACACATCCAAGACATTCGTGGCACAAAGAACTGTTCTCCACATCTAAGGTTTAAAAGTATTGAGACCCTAACTCCTCCCAAGGTCTGACTAAAATAAAATACTTGCTTAAAAGTAAAATAGTCACAAGTACCTTTTAGCACAGCACTAGATTGAGCAAGGGTTTCCAAAGCAAAGGAGATATAAACACAAATCCCCTGCCCCATCTCTTAACATACTTTAGCTAGCAGTTGTTGAAAATACTAAAATAACAATAACTACAAAGATTGTTCTGTTCTCCAAGTAAAATAGTCTTAGGTGCCTGTACTCAGTCAGAACAGAGTGGGAGCCTGTTTCCACACAGCCAGAGTAGTAGGGCTACATCAGCATGAACCATGCCGATGCAAGCCTCAGAGCTGTTTGCACAAATGGCCCCGCTGGCTGCACAGCTGGCGGAGCAGGCTCCACATGGCCGTGCAGCATCCCAAACACCCCCTTACAACAAACAAAGAACCTTTACCACCTCCTGGCTTCCGTCGCTCTGTGGAGGCAAGGGGACATGCCCCCAGAGCGACGGCTGCAGGGACAGATGCCTCCACAGAGCGACAGAAGACAGGAGGAGGTAAGCAGGCGTCTGGGGCCAGCAAGGGGACAATGCTGCCTTCCACCCACTGCCATTCGCACGGCAGTGAGTGGAATATGCCACTTTTGAAAAACCTCACTCCTCGGGCGAGGTTCAAAAGTGGCGTTTTTGCACCGCTTGGGCGGCACAAGCACGGCACTGTTGTGATGCAGCAGTGCCTGCTGTGCAAACAGAGCCCCAGGGACGGTGTTTATACCATCCCTAGGGTGCTGTTATTGGGCTGTGAAGAAACAGCTGGAGACTCACAAGAAAGGTGTAACAGTTTTTTAAAAAGAGGTTGTATTGCATAGAAGAATTGAGACCCTAACTCCTCCCAGGGTCTGACTAAAATAAAATACTTGCTTGACTGGAACAACTTGAAGCTTGGGACTGATTCTTTCTTGACTTCTTCCAAGAAATTCCACTTTGTGCTTTCTCTTGTTTCCTTCAGTGTCCTCTATCTGGACTCTACTTTCTGTATAACCGTAACTTAATGCTCTATACTTTATACACCTTAGACTTTTATACTCCTTATTTTATTATTATTATTTTTATTTATTAATTTTGTATACCGCCCAACCCCCAAAGGGCTCTGGGCGGTGAACAACAGCAAATTATTATTACATAACAGATTTTAAATAAGTTAAGATTAAAATGCAGCAAATAATACAACAACAATGCCCGCAACAATTCCCATTAGACTCTCCCAGAAGGGGAGAAAAAGAATAGGGCCTATAGATGGTATGGCCCAGAATACAGGAGGGTAAAGGGGCACTCAATCAGCGGCTGGACACTCCAAAAGCCCGGCGGAACAACTCCGTCTTGCAGGCCCTGCGGAACTCACCAAGATCCCGCAGGGCCCGGACAGCTGGAGGAAGAGTGTTCCACCAGGCAGGGGCCAGGGCTGTAAAAGTCCTGGCCCGCGTGGAGGCCAGCCGCATCATTGAGGGGCCAGGGACTACCAGCAAATTGGCCTCTGCTGAGCGCAGAGGCCTAGTAGGGACATATGGGGTGATACGGTCCCAAAGGTATGAGGGTCCCAGGGCGCGTAAGGCCTTAAAGGTAAGTACCCATACCTTGAAGATGATCCGGAATTCAACCGGGAGCCAATGCAGACGACACAGTATTGGTTGAATATGGTCACGGAAGGCGCCCCCCATGAGCAAACGGGCCACTGCATTTTGGACCAGTTGTAACCTCTGGATCAGCCGCAAGGGTAGGGCCGCGTAGAGCGAGTTACAATAGTCCAGCCTGGAGGTGACCGTTGCATGGATCACCGTGGCCAGGTCTGTGTGGGAGAGGAAGGGAACCTGCCGCCGGGCCTGTCGGAGATGAAAAAACGCAACCCGGGTTATATGGGCCACCTGGGTCTCCATTGAAAGAGACGAATCCAGGTGGACCCCCAGGCTGCAGACTGAGGGGGCCGGCGCCAATAAGGCCCCCTCCCACACTGGCGGCTGGAAATTCCCACCCTCCCCCCCACGACCGAGCCAGAGGATCTCCGTCTTCGATGGATTAAGTTTTAACCTGCTCTGTTGCAACCAACCAGCAACCGCCTCCAAACAGTGCTGGAGAGCTGCAGGGGCGATGACCGCTCCCCCCTCCATCAACAGAATGAGCTGAGTACCATCTTAGGCACCTGAGTATCATCTTACACACCTTAGGCGTAAGAGATATTGCAGCCTTCCAGCTCCACTGGCACCTTAGACTAAATTAACTGAACAGGAGCGCTACTGGGCAATGAAAGGAAGACTGCCTCTAGGAGGCGTCTTAAAAGGACAGGGTCTAACTAAAGTTCCCTCCCTTAGAACACTATACAAAAGGAACAAAACCCATACTAGCTATAGGGACAACTGAGACTTAATAAGGAAATAGTAAGAGCTTCTCTGGGGGCATGACACTCCCCATCTAAAACTTCTTATGGAAGTTTTACCTCTATTAATTACTATCTAACACTAATACATAACATCAACTATACTAACTAAACTTGATTGCTGAATTTAACTGCATGATCCACTGAAGTTGAATATTCTGGATCTCTCAAGAATGTGGTCCCTTCAACCATTGGGAATCCATGAGCTGGGCGATATAAATACATATCTCTTTGGTAGGTTGACTAGTTCTAAGGCTACAAGCGCTGATTTCCAGTTTTCCCATCTGGATCCTTCAAGATCTGGCAGAGGTTGATCCCAATCCTTTATGTCTTGGATTAACTCTCTCAGCAAACACTTTTCTTGGATAACTGGTGCAGCAAATCCAAGAGGGTCATAGATGCTGTTAACAGTAGATAACACTCCTCTTCGTGTGAAGCTTTTCTGTGTATCTGGGACTCGAAAAGTGAATTTGTGTTTCACAACATTCCAACATAAACCTAGGCTTCTTTGTATTGGTTCAAATTCTTGTCCCAATTCTAAGGTTTCCATTCCCTTGGCTCTGTCTTCTTTGGGAAAGGCTTGCAACACTTCTGGGCTGAAACAATTTTATATAATCTTACTAGCAGGCCTGGCCAAGCGTTGCTGTGCCAATTGTCCTTCTCATCACAGTCCGCAACCCACACAGATGTCCATGCAGGTCCAATGATCCCCAGCATAGCTTTTTGGGGTGGTCAAATGGAATCCCTCTTTCCCTTTTCAATACACATTGTTATATGGTGGTGTCTTGTTTTTTTAGTATAAGATAACCCTTTCCATTCCACAACGGAACTGTCCAGAGTGTGAATCCCACTGTCCATGAGGCTGGTTGACACACACAGTCCTGGCTTGGGTAAGGCAGAACTGGGGCAAGGAGGCTATCCCAGTCAGGCAGCAGAGGCAGGGTGGTGAGGCGCTCAGAACGAGGCCAGTTCCCTGGGTTCTTAAAGGGCCATGTGCAAAAGAAGCGGAGCCAGTAGTGTTGGTTCACTCCCACCCCGCAGATTGTCTTAGAAGAAAAAGGCAAACTCCAGCTCGCTTTTAGTAAAAGAGAACTGTGGTGAATATGGGTGAGGAAGTGGGTAAGTGGTGGTTAGATCTGAGGGAGGGCAGAGTGAGTGTGTGGATGTGTGTTGTGTGGTAGCAGTGGGTGAGGCACAGAGAGTGAAAGTTACCTGCGTGTGAGGGGGGGAACCCCACCTGACGTCTCACACGGCAAAGTGTATGTGTTTCACTTCCACTCGTATTACCTAACAGTATTACCTATTTACTGTTTTCAATGCTCATCTCTGCCCATCTGCACGAACATTCTAAGCCCTCATCCCAAGCCCTCAGGCCACAGACAGAGGCAGCTTCATGGCCTGGTGCGCCAGGAAAAAGACGTTTTACCTGGCTCAGGTATGGACTTTTGGTGATTTGAAGGTCCGAGTACCTGCCCGCAACAGGGAGGGACGTCCTGTGAAAATTAGGGGGCTATCCGTCCAGCAGCTTCTGAGGGAGACCATCAGGGACAAACACACTGTTAGATTTTTATATATGTAGAAGATGTTGGCTGTGGCTAATATCTGCTGTCTGTTTCTGAGAAGGTTAATTGCTTCTTGTGGTGTTGGTGTAGATGTTAAGGCATCATCTACATAAGTCTCTGCAAACAAATCGACATACCTCTGGCCCATGTTGGTGGTCTAAAAGCTGCATTGTTTTCTTGAGTGCATAGTTTGTAATGGCTGGTGAGGGACTGTTTCCAAAAACATGCACGCACATTCTGTATTGTTGCTCCTCAGACATCTGACGTGGATCCTTAAGCCATAGAAAACGAAGATAATCTCTATGGTCTTCTTTGACCCAAAAGGAATAAAACATTTGCTGAATGCCTGCCATGACTGCAATGACTTCTTTTCTAAAACACAAAAGTATGCCAATGAGATGGTTGATTAAATCTGGGCGTGTCAGCAAAACTCTGTTGAGGGATGTTCCCTTGAACAATACACTGGAGTCAAATGCTACTCTTACTTGGTGTGGTTTCTGAGGATGGTAGTCTCCAACAAATGGTAAATACCAACATTCTTGGTGTTCTTCAATATCAGGAGCCTTCTCTACATGGTTCTTTTCTATCATGGTATTGATGAACTCAATGACATCCTCTTTTGATTGTGGCTTTCTCTCCATGTTTCTTTGGAGAACCTTAAGACATTGTATTTCCATAACACGATTGTTTGGTAACTTGCTTCTAGGCTCTTTAAAGGGTAGGGGTGCAGTCCAATTACCTTGTTCATCTTGGATACATTCCTGTTCCATAATGGTTAAGAAATGCTTGTCTTCTTTAGACAAAGCTAACTGATTGTCATGGGCTGTTGTTCTGAACACTGATCATACTGAATTTTCTGTTTTCTGGTACCATATCTGGGTGTGATTTGGACAGTCTGACATCTGAGTAGGACGTCCATTTGGCATGAAGCTCATGCAAAAGGTATGTTCATGTGAAGGTATTTTCTTATGGTTCAAACAGACTGGGTCTAGGATAGTACATCCCAGTTACAACTTCTGGGCAAATGGTGTTCCTGGCAGACCTTTCACTTGCTCTTTGACTGCAAACTGGGCAATCTGAACTGATAAGTAGAAGGATCTTAGCATTCACATCAAGCTCTGGTATCTCCTCTGCTATGGGCTTTAGATGCTCATGATGCATAACAATACTTCTTGCAGGGATTTGTCTTTCATCCTTGGGGATGTGTTGACACTTGATAAGTGTAGGTAATTTAAACTGCTTTGTGCCATCAATGGTTTGCAGAATGAATCCTGAGGATGTCCTTCTTGTCATGATTTGGTCTCCACTACATGTGGTCATGACATATTCTATTTCTTCTGACTGTATGTCAAACACCTCAAAAAGCTCTGGGGTGGCTAACAACATGTCACTTTGTGAATCTAACACCACATACATATGTTTGGCTTGATTTGGTGAGTCTTCTGGATAAACATCTGCAAGGCAAATTGGATGGCAAGTGCGAATCTTCTTTGCTCCATCACACAGGGCTGTGCATGTTGCTGTAGCAGCTTTGGTCTATTTGTGTTGTGATGGTTCTGCAGAAGTTTTTTCTGTCTCTTTAGGATCTTTCTTTGGTGACTGTGTTGGAGCTGTACAGTATAATGCTGAACAATGTCTCTCACTGGAACATTCTTGACACTTTATCTTTGTTCTACAATCTTTAGCCATATGATTTTTGAAGGAACAGCGTTTGAAGCAGAGATTCTGTTCCTTTACATAGGATAGACATTCTTCATAAGCAGAGGCGTAGCAGGGGGGGAATGCCCGGTGCACTGGTGCATCCTCCACCCCATCCCACCCCGTCCCATTGTGAAACTGGAAAAGTTTTTAGTCTTTGGAAAAGTGAAGTCTGTTTCTGAAGATGCTCCATATCGCTCATCTAATCTGGTCCATGCTTGGTCTAAGGCCATATGAGAGTTTCTCACATGTGCTGCGTAGACTCTCTTTATCTGTGTGGAAGAAGTTGGTCCTAACCAAGCTATGAGCAAGGTTAGTTCTTCTTCTACGGTGAGCTTTAATTCTTTGAGGACTCCCTGGAATGTTATCTTCCATAACAAGTAATCTTCTGGTTTGTCAGAGAACTCCTATATACCTTTGTCCACTAAATCTCTTCTGGAGTTTCTGGAGAAAGTATCATTCAGGACATCTGACAAATGTGGAACCTTGGGTCGGGTGAAAGCATACTGTGGAGTTGATGATACTGCAGGAGCAGCTTTCATCTGAAGAAATTCTGGTCCCCCTCTAGGAACTGCAGGGTTGAGATTATGTGCCGCAACTGGAGTAGCATACGTTCACTGCATCACACTGTGTGAGCTTGTTGGCCAGTCTTGCTTCTCATTGGCTTGGGGCAGACTATTCAGTAGAACTGCCTGTTGGCTTGTCACTTCCTGCGCCACCACACTAGTCTGTGGTTGAAAGTATGCTACTGGATGTTGCACTTTGGGCATCTGAAACACCGATGCTGCTGGTTTCACAACTGGAAGTTGTTCTGTATTTTTTAACTTCCTCTGATTCAACAGCTGGGGATTCAAGATTGGTTGTTTGTGTATTCAAGTAGGAAGTCACCATTACTATGGGGTCTTCTTCCTCTACTTCTTCAGAAGTAGTAAGATGAGTAAGCTCCCTTTAAGGCCTTGTTCCAAAACCTGAGCTCTTGCTATAAGCTTTTCTGCCTTTGCTCTTTGTTCCAATGTCAACAATTCAGCTGTGCAAGTCTCTTTTTCAGCTTGCATCTTGGCTGCACGGGCCTCTTGTTCAATCTTTTCCTTGGCTTGTTTTTTGATATTTCTTGTTTTCTCCCCATGAAGTCTGCTTGTTTTACAGCTTCAGCAGCCTCTGCTTTGGCTTTCAAGAGTTCCATTTCCATGGCCAACTTTTGAGAATGGCAAGATGCACTACTATAATTTGAGCCTGACCTTGTACTTCAAGTTCTAATTGAAGTGTGGGAGGATCTTGTTCTGGCTGCAGATGTGTGGCTTAGCTTGCTTGATGCTTCACTAACATCTTTTCTTGGAACATGAGGTGACTGTCCCCTTCCTATGCTTCTTAGGAGGGGTGTGGAGTCTGCAATTGCCTCGGAGCCTTCTCCCTGTGTAGATTGGATCCCTGGTTGCTGATCTGTTCGCCATTCCTGTATTTTGTTGGATAAATCGTACATGATGTCATCAAACACACCTTCTTTCTCTTTTTGCTCTTCTTCCTTAACACTTAAGGCTTCTGGTGTGTTCATGCACTCTAGAAGGGAAATCACATAATTTAACTGAGTTTTCCACAAAAGGAATTGTTGCTGTAAGATTTCCATACAGTTTGATATTTCTTCTTGTTGCTCAAGGTTCTATTCTGCTTGACTGGTGACTAAAAGGTCTTGCCACATTTTAGAGCATTTAGGCTGCAGCAAATTCATTTGATCCTGCAGATCTGCAGGCATCTTTTCAGAGGGCTTTTTAACCTTAGTGCTTTCTTGTGAGGTAGAAGTTGCCATCTTAATAGTTTTCCACTTCCCTCCTTATCTTTTTTAAATTTGGGGGAAGTCACTCCTAGCACAAAAGGACTGAAATATTCCTATGCCTTCTACTTTAGGCCAATAGGATCTGATCTCCTGCTTGTTGCTAGGCAGACTTCTCAGCTTTCTGTTTACTCTGGAGCTCTGCCTTTAAGAACAAATCATTCACTTTTGAACACTGCACACAGTTATTCACTTTTGAACATTGCACACAGTTTCACAAAAAGCAAAGAGCAAATGTCCCACAGTCTTTGAATAAACTTGGCAAGTCAGGATATTCTTTTAAGCACTAAATAATTCAGAGATCACCACACTCAAAATAGCTGCCGCTATTTGAGTGAAGCCCTTTGCTTCAAAATGGCTTCTTTCTCTTTGCTTGCTTGCTACCTCAGCACACAAGCCTTGTTTTTATTTGCAAACTCCCTGCCTTGCTTCTTTCCACCAAAAGAGCCTTCATATCAGCAAAATAACGTTGCGGGTCTACTCGGGAGTAAGCAGTTACACTTGCACAACCCTTTCTTTCTTTCCAGCCAGGGGACCCTCTTATTAGGAAAATAGCATTCCAGGTCTACTCGGGAGTAAACGGATGGTTGTGCTGGATGGGAGCTTTTGGCAATATTTTTTTGCTACTTAGAACAAGTTGGCTACGTCTTTTGCTGATAGGAGCTGGTTGGCATTATCTGTTAGTGTTGGAACTGGGTGGTTAGGGACAACTGAGACTTAATAAGGAAATAGTAAGAGCTTCTCTGGGAGCATGACAAAGATGGTGGACCTGCCACTCTAAAAATTAGAAAAAAAGAACAGATAAGAAAGATAAAAAGAACATAAGAACAAGCCTGCTGGATCAGATCAGAGTCCATCTAGTCCAGCACTCTGCTATTCGCAGTGACCCACCAGGTGCCTTTGGGAGCTCACATGCAGGATGTGAAAGCAATGGCCTTCTGCTGCTGTCCCCCAAATGACCCCCCCCAAAAAATTGTTGATAACTCTTATAGTGGCATCTTATATATACAAACCAGGACAGAAAAAGAGGGGAAAAACAGTTTAAAAACAGAAAACCCTCTGAAAACTAAATGGTTTCTCATCCTACTTCCACTTTGTGTCTAACAATTTTTTACCAATTCGAGCAGAAATTAATCCCAATTCTATTAAAGTCTAATCCTCTTTACTTTTATACCAGCTTTTCGTATTATTTTCCCCATCTATATAGTGTCTACCCAACCTTATCATCTCATTTATACAAAGCCCTACTGGAGTAACTAACCCACAAATATGTTAACAGTTTCTGCCCTTACTTTTCCTTTTCGCTAACAGTTGCATGCCTCTAAAATATATCAAGCCATGTTATTTTTATATAGTTATGTCCATATAATTGTATAATTACTCTGAATTATTTAATTTTAATCCACCTCACAATCTATCTCATTTTTCTATCTAAGCCTCCCATGGTGATTAGTCAACTCTTGAGGGAAAACAGTGAGAAAAAGAAATAGATTTTTTTTTCAAGTTGTCTTAAAGTCCTTTTTATTCTAACTGAAGAATTTTCTTGCATTCTGGACACCTGTGATCTTCTGATAAGATCCATTGAATGTAAAACTCAATCCCACCATTGTTAACCATCAAAAAGGTATATATATTTTTCTTCTTCAATGCATCTGTGAGGAATTTGTAATCCTTGTAGTTTAATGAGCATTTCTCTTGGGAGCTCCCTCATTATGATTAATTCTTGGCTTTTAAATTGCATCGCGGGGGGGGGGGGCTGTAGTGCATAGCAAATATCTCTTCAAATGATTTCTTTGTCAGATACATCACACAACCAGAGACGTACAGGGCCCAGATTGCTCCCAGAGGCAAAACCTCCTCCAAGTGCCCCCCTCCACATGCAGCATGGCACCCCACCCCACCCATTCATACACCACCACCACCACCACCCTTACCTGAGCTGGCGGGGGCAGGAGATTCTCTTGCACTGGGTTGCTGCCTGGGCAGGGAAGAGAAGCCAGCTGTGTGGTGGCCAGCCCCTTTTCCCTGCCCAGCAGCACCTGTGGCGCACACAAGGGACAGGAACAGAAGCCTGCAGGCTTCTTTCCCCATCTCTGCATGCCGGTGCACCCTCAGCTTCCCTAGTGCTTTGGATGCAGAGACTGGAAGAGAAGCCTGTCCCTGCACCCACAGCGCCAGGGAAGCTGTGGGTGAGAGGAAGAGAAGCCTGCAGGCTTCACTCCCTGTCTCTGTATTCCCCTGTATCTGAAGGTGAGAAGCTGAGCCAGCCGTTGGGGCTGCAGGGGCTCCCAGTCCTTCCCTCCCAGCTAGGGAAGACAGGACTGGGTGTTCCAATGGCCAGCTCAGCTTCTCACCTCTAGCTGGAGGCAAGATGTTGAGTCAGCCACCGGGGCTGCAGGGGCTCCCAGTCCTTCCCCCCCCCCAAGCTGGGGAAGGCAGGACTAGAGAGGCAAGACTCCCCCACCTCCACCCATCAGAACCCCCCACTGGTGCACCTGGCATGGAGGAAGGGGTTTCCAGTTCTGCCCTCCCCAGCCAGGGAAGGCAGGACTGGGAGCCCTGGCAGCTGGCTCAGCTTTGCGCCTCCACCCGGAGGCGAGAAGCTGAGCCAGCTGCCGGGGCTGCAGGGGCTCCCAGTTTTTCCTTTGCAGCCAGGGACTGGGAGCTCCAGCAGCCAGCTCAGCTTTGTGCCTCTGGCTGGAGGCAAGGAGCTGAGCAGGGCACCAGGCGCCATGGTCTGCAGCTAGCTCCTAGGGACTGGGAGCCAGCTGCAAGCCACACGCCAGGCTCAGCAACTTGCCTCTGGACAAAGGCGCAAACCATTTGGTCTTGTGGGGGGCTGTTCAGCTTCCCCCATGTGACCAAAAAGTGTGCACTCAGGGACATGGGTTACCTCATGTCCCTAAAGCCATACGCCACTGCACACAGTCCTGGGGCAGATTTTTGGTTTTAGCTGATATTGACCTTACTCGATAAATTTTGTCCACCAAAGTTTCAGTTTCTCTAACAGGTAGTGATATAAATCTTGCTAATTTGGGGATAAAGTTCTTTTTGAGGTCTTCTCCATCTTTCTCCAGCATACCACATATTCTTATCACGCATTCCCTCTGTTTCAAATCTAGCCAGAGAATTTTCTCTGCTTGGTGATGTATTTCTTTCTGATGTACTTCAATTCTGCTCTTTGAAGTTGTAGAGTCCTCTGTTACTTTTTAAAGGTCAATAGTTAGCCCTTTATTTCCTTTTTAATTTCTGATATCTCCCAGTGGGGCTAAGAGAGTTCTGAAAGAACTATGACTGGCCCAAGGTCATCCAGCAGGCTTCATGAGGAGGAGTGGAGATTAGAGTTTGTCACTCGCAAGCTCTATGCCAGGCTAGTCAGTGAACATTTTCCCCCAAGAGCAGTAATTGTAGTTGATGCTGTAATTGAGAAGAAGGTATAAATGAAATTTGACTAGCTTAGTTGTCCTTTCTGAAAAAGGTGATTTTAAGTCATGCATCAAACTAGATATTGTACATTATTATAAAAAAAATTAAAAGTGCAGTTGCATAGAAACCCATACTGGCCGCCATCCATTCATGTTTCACGCATCCTCCTAATCTCACAGGGGTTGTTTTTGCTTGAGCTTTGGCCATACAACTTTCCTTGCCAAGCTGCACTAGTAAAATATTCACCATCAGATTGATAAATGTGCAGGAGCCTTTGCAACTCTTGTGCTAGATCTGGACAAGTAAAAGCAATTCTACTTTATGCACAAGCATTCAGACCTCCTATTATTAATGAGGTCTGTATTTTTGTATGTTGCTTTGGGCAGCCCAAAGGGGTTAATGTTTTTTTTAATTATAACTATAATGTTAATTCCTTTTGTACAGCCAAAGGAAGATAAAAAGCTAGGTATGAAGATGCAAAGCGAGAGAATTGGGGAGCTTTAATTATGATGGGGGCATATCTTCCCAGTGTACATCCAGCTGGTAATCACTAACTTTCTTGCTCATTCTCACTTTCTAACTAATAAGGTTGCCAAGTTGCTATTTATAACATTTCACTTGAAAGATATTCAGGAAATTAATCTCTTTTTTATGTAAACAACAAAGGTTAAATGAAGCTAGTAGGACAACATGTAGCCATTAATGGTCTGAAGAACTTTGGCAGAGGAACAAGCTTTTGTTATCCAAGGATACTGTAAAGGTTTTGTATGTTATGCTTCATGACACCCAACAACACAACATGCCTAAATGATGAAATGTCACATATCCAGTGAATTCCCAGAACATTTATTGTCATCTTGAGAAATTGCAATCAGTTCAGATATCTGCACCAGATGAGACAGCAAATTGGTATGACATAAATGGGCAAAATGTCCACCCTCATTACATACAACAAGAGAACAGCAGAAGAGGTTAGTTCTGGGAATGCAATGGAAATTGTTTCCCTCTCTTACCACATCCTTCCTATTGTTCATTCCCTTAAGTGCTAACCCTTCTTTTTACTTCACACTGCTGCTTCCCTTCTCACAGTCGTGAAATTGTTCCATGAATGTAGCATCAAGAAATTCTACAGGAGTCCAGTAACACCCTCTGCCTCAGCCTTGCTCACTTACATATACATCCATACCTATACATTTCAATTTCATCCTATCTCCAAGACACTCAGGACAGCATACATGAGAGTTAGCATGATGTATTGGTTAAGAGCAGGTGGACTCTAATCTGGAGAACCAAGTTCATTCCCCACTCCTCCACATAAGTAGTGGAGTCTTATCTGGTGAACCAGATTTGTTTCTCCTCTCCTACATTCTGGCTGGGTGACCTTGGGCTATACCCTTTTCAACAAAGAGAACTAAGTCAAATTGTAACTTCATCTGCCACATGCTGGTCTTTGTTTTAAAATGTTCCACTTGGGTCCTTGTGCCTACCAATCAGAACTAGGTGGGCACTAGGACCTAAGCAGATCATTCTAAAACAAAGACCAGCATGTGGCAGATGAAGTTACAATTCTACTTAGTTCTCTTTGTTGAAAAGGGTATAGTCCAGAGGCATATGGGCTATAGGGACATGGGGTCACCCATGTCCCTGGGCACATGCCTTTCTGTCATGTGGGGGCCCCAGCCACATGCCACTGAGCCCTGCCCCACCCTGCAGGGAGGTGGGGGCAGGGCTCGGCTGTGAGTGGCAATAGCACCCACCTGGGCTGCCCACCACTGCCACCACTGAGCCCCACCCCCGGCAGGCCAGTTTTTGCCCTCCTGGGGGATGGCAGGAGCTGGCCTGCAGAGGTGCAGGGGTGGGGGGAGTGGCAGAGGAGGTGTTGACCTTGGGCACCATTTCCCCTCGATATGCTTCTGGTATAGTCACAGATCATTCCAAACTGTCTCAGCCCCACATACTTCACAAGGTTTCTGTGGTGGGAAGAAGAAGAAAAGGAGTTTATAAGCTGCCATGAGTCTCCTTACAGGAGAGAAAGGTAGGGTATATATCAAAATCCGTCTTCTTCTCACGTTCCCATTCTAGCCTTACAACAATGCTGTGACATAGTTAAGGCTGAGAAAGACTTATCATGTACATTATTAGTGCCCCTACTAGTCACACATTGCAACCTGCTAAGTGCTTGAAACTATCTCCATTCCACTGTGGAAAATTTTTGACTGTAGTTTATTTAAAATGTTTGCTTTTTCACCATACCTTCTACAAGACAGCTCACATAATCATGTAAAATGCAATTTAGATATTAAAAATTAAATTATACTAAACACATTATAGTACCAACATCCAGATAAATAACCGACAGAAAAAATACCAGGCATGCAGTATAGGTGTCATGGCCAGCTTTCCGTTCTTGTTCCTGACAATAATTTATGAAGGTCCTTGTACCTGTGAAGGCTACTGGGCTACTATTCCTCGTACAGAAGTAGATCCAGTGGTGGGTCACAATTTGTTCAAAAGACAAAAATCTACCCTTTTCCCAATCATTCATGCGCATGCATGCATGCAAACTCACAGGTCACTATCATGCAAGCCCTATACACTTGATGTACATGACTGCATGAAAGCACATAATGCTGAGTGGGCAAGAAAATGATGGATATGCTCCCTACTACCACAGAGTATACTATTCCATCACATTCTGCACAACTTTTAATCTGCACAATTTTTATATTAATTTGAATATAGGCATACTAACTTCACAGGTACAAGGTTGTATCCATGCTGGCTCTGTCCCCATTACTAGTAACTATGAGACATTCCTACTCCTGGGAAAGGAGTGAACATATATACAGCTTTGTATGTGCAAAGGTATTACAGTGAATGAACACTCCTTTTTCTGAATGACCTTAGGAAAGACCAACTTTGTGGGGACCTTTGCTAACCAAACTGCATTTCATGAATAGAATAATGAAACAGTTGTTAATTAATATTGCTGAAGAAAACTAAAAAGATCTAATCGCTGTGCACCAATGTTTCATAAATGCCAGCCCTAGCATTGTTGTTTGTTTCATACATTTTAAATTCCAAAATCCAATTTAAAAAATCTTATTCTATAAACATAGGCTCCTACATGGCCAAAATATTCTAAACTGGACAAAATATTCTAAAATTTTGGAGCTTCCACAAAGAATTGTTGGCCATCATATGTTCTGAACTGAGATCTATTGAATGGCCAGCCATTCTCACAATATTTTGGCCAGTTTCTCTTATTTGTACCACTGCTTTTTTTTTCTAGCTGGCAGAATATAAGTGTCATTGGCTGTACGCATTCAATAGTGCTAACAGTGAAAAGTTATCATAGAATTATCTTTTCTGAGAAGCTAGAGAGATATTAAGAGTATGTAGACATTAATTTCTGTAAATATGTGTAGGAAGAGGTGATTTGATTGAACTGATTATACTGTAGTGCTGTCCATGATAGTTATCTGGCAAATTGTAAATTGGCGTTCTGGAAAATTTTTATATGTAGCAAATATTATCCACTGCACATGTAAACTTTGGCACAGATGCTATGTGAAAGATAACAAGGTAAATAGTTGACGAGAATCTACAAAATTCTCTTGTTAGAGAAATACCTCAACAATACCTCTGTAGTATTACTATTATTACAAGCATGGCACCTTATGTTAGTTTAATTCTGATGTTACATTCTTCCACATTTCTGAAACTTTGCTATGCCCTCAAATAAAGGTAAAGTTTCCCCTTCAGTCGTGTTCAACCCTGGGGTACCACTGCAAGCAGTGATTTCATAGGCAAGCCATTTTTGTGGGGTAGTTTGCCATTGTTTTCCCCAGCTATTCTTTACCCCCTAACTATGTGCTAGGTACTCATTTACAAACCAAGAAATGTATGGATGGCTGAGTTGACCATGAGCCAGCTGCCAGGATATCTGATCCACAGGGGGCTCAAACTCCTGACCATGTGAGTGGCAATGCAAGCACTTAACCACTACGCCACGCGGCTCCTATGTCTTCAAATACAGACATGCATTTTTTCTTTTTGCTATTTTGGGTTAATGTTATCAGGCAGCCTGAAAAAGAATCCTACAAAACTTTGATTTGTAACATTTCAGTTGGTTCCAAAGTCTTATCCTTTCATGTTTTTCATTTATTTAGTAACTTCTTGAGCAGTGCAGTCCAGATGAGGGGGGCAATTGGGTTGTGGAACTGGCAGAGGGTCATGCTGATGTGTTTGCCCCCTCTGCCGACTCAATGGACACCCTTGCTGGCAGAGAGGCAGAGGTGCTGGCAGCCAGCCACCCTTCTGCTCTATGACAGTGAAACCCAAAAGTCCAGGCCACCACAGAGCTGCACTGGGGTCCCATCAGATGCAAGCGTGGGGGTGGGATGGCGCATTCCTGGGGTGGACCCCACATGTGTCAGATTCCACCAGAGTTCCAGCCCAGGTACACTGGCCCCAGACCTAAAGTGTGACATTAGGCTGTTTGTCCTCTGGGACAATTCAGGCAGCCAGAGGGATTTCAATTTTCTCTCCTTTCCATGCCACCCAAAGCCCCAATGGAGGTGGCATAGCACCACCTTTGCAGCGCCATCCCCAGCTGTCTCCGTCCCACCCCCCAAAAAATCTAGATTGTACTGTTATAAACTGCCTTTCTCACTGAGACTCAGGGAGACTTACAAAATTTAGCAATGCAATGAAAGTCCATAAGAAATATAATAAATATTGTAAACATATTGAATTACAAAATTGTAAAGCAATGTCATTGTAACAGACTAACATGCTGCAAACATTTATAAATAGGCCAATTAATTTTAAAGCATCATTTCTGGCCTGTTTCAACAGCCCATACCAGCCATACCCTCTGGATCTCCAGGTCGCAGTAAAGTGAACTCTTTCCTTTTCCCCCAACCATGCTTAAGCTCTGAGAGAAAAACATATTTAATAAATTTCAATCAAGTATTTTGATGATTCATTGCAAAAACACTCCATAAATATATCCGAGCAGTTCTGAGTCAACACTAGATCTCCTCCAAGGAATTACAGAACATTATTATCTGAAACTAATTAGTACAGGTTTTGTAGCCTTCTGGTGCTAGAAGCCTGATTAGCATTCCTCTGAGTTTAAACTGGTGGGGGATTTTCAGGTTGGTTCAATCTCAAATCAGAAAGAACAATTTAAATGATTAACCATTTACATCTGTGCACAATGGAGATCAATTTCTTTCATTATTATATAGAATACAAGAATAATTAGCTGTTAAGAAATGCCTGAGGCATTTACACTGCTTGACACAGAACAATTTATATTTTTTTAAATGCCTGTGAGATCATGGCATGAGTTACAGGTAATTAAAATTATTATTAGACTCACAGCAGTTATGTTGTCATGTAAAAACCAAATTTTACACACATACTAAATAAGTGCTATTTTTATCTCTGAATGAGATATAATTGGACAATCAGCAGAACTAAAAAAACAGTCAGTTCTTTTGAAAAGAACATGCCTCTGAAGGACAGAGATTTTCTCATTTCTTGTAATGCTTGTTTTCGTTCTTAACAATGACATTTTTTTCTAGATACTAAATTAATTCACACATTCCATACAAACAAATCTCAGTCTTTAAAATCAATGTCACTGCCATAGTAACATATAGACTCCACACTGCATTATCACATTTATAGTTAGCTTGGAACAATAACTATCTATAAATCCACTTCCTCTGTCACTGACATCTCTATAGGCTGCCAATTAATTCCCAAACTCAATTCAAAGTTCTGATTCCTCCCTTTAAAGCTCTAAATAGGTTGGCTTAAAGTACCTTAAAACTCACCTGCTCTGTATACCTCTCCAACGGTTACATTCATCATATCAGACTCTACTGTGTGGTCCCAACCTTTGAGGTCAGGGGGGTGGCCAACCAAGAGCTGAACACTTATCTTATTGATTGTCTTTCCCTGACAAATATACCTAGTACTTAATATGATGGTAGGGGACAGGGAGACTGACATCAGGTAAAGTCATATATTGAGTTCTAGGGCACAGTCCAACAATAGCGGGATGGCCAGTTTTAGGTTTCAGGTGTTTGTTAAAATTTTTTGAACAATTTATGATTTTAAAAAAATTAAATAAAAATAGTAAGTTAGGCTAAGGTTAGGGTTAAGACAGGGGCTGGGGCTTAGGCTTGCCTTAGCGTTATGTTGAGTTCTAGGACACAATATGAGAATTGGGCTATGGTCAGTTTCAGATTTCGGGGGTTTTCCTAAACCCTTCCCTTTCCTTAACCCTAACGCTAGTTTACAAATTTTACTTAATTTATTCAGTCATTAATTGTTCAAAATTTGTAACAAACTCCCGAAACCTAAAACTGACCATAGCCCTATTCTCAGATTTTGCACTAGAACTCAACGTAACACTAAGGCAAGCCTGAGCCCCTGCCCTTTCCTCAACCCTAACCCTAACTTACTATTTTTATTTAATTTTTTTCAGTCATAAATTCTTTAAAAAATTTTAACAAACATCTGAAACCTAAAACTGGCCATCTCCCTATTGTTGGACTGCACCCCAGAACTTAATGTAATGCTAACACCAGCCTGAGCCCCTGACCTTAACTTAACCCTAATCCTAACTTATTATTTTTATTTAATTTATTTTTCTTACAATTTGGGGAACAATTTATGACTGAATAAATTAAATTAAAATAATCTTGCCTTATCGTTACGTAGAGTTCTAGGGCGCAGTCCAAGAATAGGGCTAGGTCTGTTTCAGGTTTCGTGTTTCTATTACAATTTTGGGAACAACTTGTGTCTGAATAAATTAAATTAAAATAATAAGTTAGGGTTAGGGTTGAGGCAAGAGCAGGGGGTTCAGGATTCCCTTAGAGTTATATTGATTTCTAGGGCACACTCCAAGAACAGGTCTATGGTCAGTTTCAGGTCTTGGGTTTTTGTTACAATTTGGGAACACTTTATGACTGAATAATTTACATTAAATTAATAAGTTAGGGTTAGGGTTAAGGGAAGTGCAGGGGCTCTGCCTTAGTGATACGTTGAGTACTAGGGCGCAGTGCAAGAATAGGGCTATGGTCTGTGTCAGCTTTCGGGTTTCTATTACAATTTTGGGAACAATTTGTGACTGCATAAATTAAATTAAAATAATAAGTTGGGTTTAGTGTTAAAGCATGAGCAGGGGCTCGGGCATGCCCCTGCCCTTGCCTTAACCCTAACCCTAATTTATTATTTTGATCAGTCATAAATCTTTCCCAAAATTCTAACAAAAACCTGAAACAAAAAACTGACCATAGCTCTATTCTCACACTGCGCCCCACAACTCAACATACTCCTAAGGCAAGCCTGAGACCCTGCCCTTGCCGTAACCCTAACCCTATTTTTTAATTTTATTTGATTTATTCAGTGATAGATTGTTCCCAGAATTGCAACAAAAACCCGAAACAAAAAACTGACCATAGCTCTATTCTCGGACTGCGCCCTACAACTCAACATACTACTAAGGCAAGCCTGAGACCCTGCCCTTGCCTTAACCCTAACCGCAATTTATTACTTTTATTTAATTTAATCAGTCATAAATTGTTCCCAAATTTATGACAAAAACCCGAAACCTAAAACTGACCATAGCCTAATTCTCGGACTGCGCCCTAGAACTCAACGTAACACTAAGGCAAACCTGAGCCCCTGCCCTTGCCTTAACCATAACCCTTATTTATTATCTTTATAATATGCTATAATATAGTTAGATGTGTACAAAGCATTTAATACAGTAAGTCATAACTATTTATTTCAAATAATGGGAAAGTATGGGTTCAGAAATGGTTTAATAGGGGTATTAAATGAAATGTATAGGAATAGTAAAGCAAAGATTAGAATAAATGATGGATGGTCAGAGGAAGTGAAGATAGAAAGAGGAGTGAAACAAGGATGCCCTCTTTCACCATCACTATTTGTTGTTGCAATGGAATTTTTAGCAGATAGAATTAGGAATAATGGTAGAATTAAAGGTTATAATATTAAGCAAGAAGAAATAAGGTTAAATTTATTTGCTGATGATATATTATTAATAACGATTAGCCTGGTTGAAACGTTGAGAGAATTAAAAATAATATTAAATGAAAGTACTCTGGGTTGGTGGTAAATATGGGAAAAAACGGAAATTTTGGGAATAAACATAGAAAATAAAACATTAGGAAAGGAAATGGTGAAGAAGAGAATTAAATATTTAGGTATAACATTAACAAATAGAAAGAAGAAGATGTTTAAATATAATTACATAGTGATGTGGAAGAAAATTGCAAAGCAATTAAAAGAGTGGCAAGAGAAGAACCTATCCATCACAAGGAGAATAATGACATTAAAAATGTGTATAATGCCAAAAATGTTTTACCTATTCCATACTCTACCATTAGAGATTTAAAAGAAGCAGTTTGAGGAATGGGATAAGAAAATTAAATTATGGGTATTTAATCAAAAGAGACCGAGAGTAATGAACAAAATAGTATATATGTCAAAGAAACTTATGGGCTGGGGAATTCCAAAATTACAAGAATACTATGAGGCATTCCAAATAAAGAGTTTGATGGGAATTCAAGATGATAAAAGTGATAGATGGATTAAATTTGAAAACGAGATAAATGAGAATGTAGGTTGCTTTGGAATTCATACAAATTGTTCAAAAACAGAAAAGCAAAAACTAATTGGACCTTGAAAAGTGACATTAGAAATATGGGAGAAATTGAAAGGTTTATGGATGCCAGGGATTCTGGATAAGGCGCTGCTAGGAAGCATGGTCTGTAAAGAAGGGAGAAATGTGATAAGATCTCTACAAAGAAAAGGTATAAAAATAGTAGCAAATTTGTATAATGAAAGAGGAGAATTAATAACTTTGACAAAATTTATAGAATTAGGAGGAACCTAGAACTGGTTGGTGTTAAGAGGCATATGGGAGAAGATAAAAGTCTCAAGGATTAAAGGCGAAAGTATAATGGAAAACTGCATAAAAAATATGACAAGATGGAAGGGAGAATTTTGGGGGATCTATATAAATATATGGTTGAGGATAAAGAGTTTATGATAAGAGCTATCATGGAAAAATGGAAACAAGATGGTATAAAAGATAAAGATTCTATCCAAAAAATAATAGATAATATAAATAAGATAAAAATAGAGAAATATGCAGAACTAGAGAAGAAATTAATTTTAAAATGGTATAGAACCCCGAAGCAACTGGTATGCATGATAAGAGGACTCAGTCCAAAGTGTTGGCATTCTGGGGAGATTTACATACAATTTACATACATGTGTGGTTGGAATGTGAAGAGGTTAAACAATTATGGAAACTTGTTCTATTGTATATAGAAAAAAATATGTAAAAGTAAAAATAAGGGTAAATATAGACCTATTATTTACGAGCATAATCGATAATAAAATAATAGAACAAAGACAGAGGACATTATTTAAATTAATGATAAGAGCAGCCCATGCTTTAATAGCATTGGGATGGAAAGATAAAAATATATGGACTACACAGAAATGGTTGGAATATGTATGGGAACAAGTACAATTAGAAAATTTTGGAATAATGTCAAGAAACCATATATGGCAAGAAAAACAAATGGACATGTTGACAATTTGGACTGAATTCACAGATTGGTTAAATGAAGTTGGAATTACAGAAGAAAATTGGAAAAGAAGAGTTAAAAGAATGAACCTGCTGCTGCACATTTGAAGAAAAGAAGAAGAAATCTGGGGGTAGAGGGGGGGGAAGGAGTAAAATGATATTAAGGATGTAATATAATGTTGCAAAGTGTATGTAAAAAATGATCCAAAATATCAATAAAAATTATATTTAAAATATAGTGATACGTTGAGTTCTAGGGCGCAGACCAAGAATACAGCTATGGTCATTTTCAGAATTAGGGTTAGGGTTAAGGCAAGGGCAGGGGCTCAGGCTTGCCTTAGTAATTTGTTGAGTTCTAGAGCGCAGTCCGAGAAAAGGCTGTGGTCTGTCTCAGGTTTTGGGTGTTTATAATAATTTTGGGAACAGTTTATGAAAAAAATAAAAAATAATAAGTTAGGGTTACGGTTCAGGCAAGGGCAGGGGCTAAAGTCTGTTATAAGAGAAGTCTGGACACAGAATATAACAGACTTATCTCTGTGATACACCTCTGAAGATACCAGCCACAGATGCAGGTGAAACATTAGGAACAAGATCTACCAGACCATGGCCATGCAGCCCAGAAAACCCACAACAACCAACATTGAAAATGATGCTGTTTTGGGTGGGGGGTGGGGAATCTACCCTGAAACAGCATCACTTTCAATGTTGTTTGAACTAGGGAGCCCAGAATCTCCCTTTAAGGTGGATTTAAAAGGAGAATCTGGGCTCTCTAGTTTAAACAACATTAATAGTGATGCTGTCTCAGGGTAGATTCCCCCCCCCTTCAAAAAGTAGATCACTTTCAATGTTGTTTAAACCAGGGAGACCTGGGTGTGTTCAGATTTGTGTGTTGGGGCATATTCTATAATGTGATAGTGATTTTGAGATGACCTGATGCAAAAAGTGTTGTTTGGTCGTGTGCGGGAGAGTGGCCGCCCATATGGTTGGGGGGCGCAAAACTCAGATTTTGTCCCGGGCTCAATTTTTCCTAGCTACACCTCTGCCTTGATCCTTGTTGATAACCATTATTCAATGTTGCAAAGAACAATTGAGAGAACACTTCAGAACACAGCTTCTCTCCTCAAGCCTTACTGCAACTTGAGTAACCAAAAAGTGAAAGAAACGACAAAGCAGCAGCTTTGGGAATGTGCCCTTCAGTTAGGTAGGGCACAGATAAACCATTACTCATCTATTCTGCAGTACTCCACATATTTCCAACATGCAGATTATCTCAGATCCCTTGAAATTCCCAAATAATGGAGAATCTTCACCATTGCACATTTCAATGTTCTACCTTCAGTCCTCCTGGAAAGCAGATATAACCATATTCCTTTTTTTCCAACAACTCTGTCCATGCAATACAGGGATAATAGAATCTACAGAATATGTCTTGCTGCACTACCTATTCTATTTTTATTTCTGTTCATAGCTCCCATTCTGTCAGCCTTACTTGGAAGATCTGAAGAATCTTATGCCTCCTTTCTTCTTGCAGACTCTCCATGGGAGATAATGAACCAAGTTGCCACATTTTGTCTTCAGGTGAGAGAGTTACATAAGCAGCTGACTGATAACAATTCTACTACATAGCTGACATTATTGTTTATGCTGCTACTCGCTTTAACTTAATTTTATCATCATCATTATTATTATTTCTAATCCTATTTTATTTTTATTGCTATCTATTTATATCTGGAGCTTATTTTGTATCAAAATAAATATTGACTGACTGAGGAAGCGGATTGAAAGTGAAATGGTCAATATCCTAATGCCCTTGAATAGATCTCTAATGCAGCCTCATTTGGAATACTATATGCAGTTCTGGTCAACGTAGCTCAAAAAGTTCATTACAGAGCTGGGAAAAAAACAGAAGAGGTCAACCAAGATGATTAGGGGGCTGGAGCATCTTTCCTATGAAGAAAATCCAAAGAATCTGGGACTTTCAATTTTAAAAAGAGACAACAAATAGAGAACATAATAGCAGTTTATAAAATTATGTACAGGATGGAGGGAATGACAAAGAAAAAACAAAGTTGCCCTTGTAAATGTTATTATTTGAGCGTCTTCAGTGTGGGCACACAGGTGCAGGCCAGCAATGGAGAACTGACTAGAAAGCTTCTACAAGCTCCAGTGCTCTGAGCACTCCCCCTCCCCTTAAGGCAAGAGTGGTGTGATTTCCTGCCAAGCAGTCACATGACAGAGGCAGGATAGCACTCTTCCCTCTTCACCATCATAGAAGAGCACCATTATAACAAACAGCAGCTCACAGCAGGGTAAGGAGAGAGGGATTTGTGCCTGCACTGAAAATACTTGATGAACAACAATTACAGGTTAGTGCAATTGTTTATTCATCATTGTATTTTCAGTGCTGTCCTGCATGGGAGAGTATCAAGTACCATAGAGGCAGGTGTGGGTTTGTCAATGAAACAATGAATATAAAACTGCTCTCCCAACACTTGCATCTCTCCTGGAATCCATGTCTATGGAGTAATGTCAAAGGAACATGAATGGAATGGGCCAGGTCAGCATCTTATTGATCCTGGAGATCAATACTGGTAGGAAAAGCAGCTGAAGTGGCTTGAGCCTTGGTGGAAAGTGCCTTAACTTGAAGTGGACAGTCCACTTTAGCACTGTTATATGCCAATCTAATTGCAGAAACTACCCACCTAGAAATGATTTGTGGAGAAGCAACTTTGCCCTTTTTAGGTTCCTTCAAGCAAACAAATATATGTTTGTCTTGTCTTAATGAACTTGTACAATTTAAATAAAAAAGGAATGTCCCTCTTACATCAAGTCTGTGGAGTGTGTGGAGTGATTGCTCAGCTAATGAGTGAGGATATAGGAAAAACAGATTGTGTAATATTCTGAGACATATGGAACTGGAAAACTACCTTGGCTCTAAATTCCACACATTAGACATTGCCAGTGGCAAACTCCAAAAGACAAACTCCAAATAGGAAGAGGGGGCTCAAACACAGGAAATGTTAGCCAAACCTCTCAAAATCTCTTAGAATCAGGAACTGTAAACATAGTGCAAGAATTAACAGGAACACAGAATGCAGAGATGGCAGCCAGATATACTTTAATACATAGGTGTCAAACTCGTGGCCCTCCAGATGTTATGGACTACAGTTCCCATCATCCCCTGCCAGCATCATGGTGGCAGGGGATGGTGGGAACTATAGTCCATAACATCTGGAGGGCCACGAGTTTGACACCTGTGCTTTAATAGAACTAGTAGCAAGTCCATTCCATTTAACCATAGAAATAACAAAAAAAATGTCATGTAAGGAACAAATCTCAGCACGTAGACACTCTGACTGTGCCCACTGGACAAAACATGTCCACTTAACAGTATAAGATTTGCATGTGTGACACTACTGAAACTTCTGCAACCCTATCTAGGCCCAGACCTAAGACTGGATTGGCTATGCTTTTTAGTGTAGGGAAGGAATGTCATAATTGAGTAGGGTTCCTATCATAATAAGATCCTCTTCCATTGGAACAACCCCAAAATTCGCCTGAGAGAATTTTAACAGAGTGAAAAATCAAAATCTTTTTGGCCAGTAGGTGACTATGAGAATCCCTGCTGACCAATCGGAACCCATTTGTTCTATGGAACATAGAAGAGAAAATATAACCAACACGCTTGGAAGGCATCCTACAACAACTCTTGGTACATCCCTGCCTTGTAGCAGAACAGAGGACACTTCATCATCCAGATTAGTTTCTCTGAGTAGAACTTAAGGCATAGGTGAGTTTTGCGCCCCCCCCCCCCCGCAACATGGGCAGCCACTGTGATTCTGGAATCCACCCCCAAACAGCATCACTTTCAATGGTGTTTAAACTAGAGAGCCCAAATTCTCCTTTTAACCCCACCTTAAAGGGAGAATCTGGGGTCCCCAGTTAAAACAACATTGAAAGTGATGCTATTTTGGGGTGGATTATCCCCCACCCTGAAACAGTATCATTTTCAATGTTTAAACTGGGGACCTCAGATTTTCCCTTTAAATCCATGCAGAAGGGAATGGATTTAAAAGGAGAATCTGGGGAAATTTGGGGGGGGGGTGCCTGCTGTCAGGGGAGCAATTGTTAAACTAACAGCACCAACATTTCAGAGTATCTTTAGGAGACTCTCCTAGTGATACCACTCAGTTTTGGTAAAGTTTGGTTCAGGGAGTTCAACGTTATGGACTCTTAAAGGTGTAGCCCCCATCTTCTATTAGCTCCCATTGGAAACAATGGGGGATGAGGGCACACCCTTTGGGAGTCCATAGCTTTGGACCCCCTGGACCAAACTTCACAAATCCTGGTGGTGTCAGTAAGAAACTCTTCTGATGATACCTCCCAGGTTTGGTGAAATTTGGGTTCATGGGGTCCAAAGTTATGGACCCTCAAATGTGTAGCCCCCATTTTTTATTAGCTCCCATTGGAAACAATGGGATATGGGGCACCCTCTCTGGGAGTCCATAGCTTTGGACCCCCTGAACCAAACCCCACAAAACCTGGGTAGAATCATCAGGAGAGTCTCCCAAAAATCCCTGAAATTTTGGTGCTACTAACTTAAAAAATGCGCCCCCTGCAGGCCAAAAACCGAAAAACACTAAAAAAATACCAAAAAACCCACAAACGAGGGGGGGGGGGCAGAGCTTTGGACATGTAATGGGGGGGTTGAACTTGAGAGCACCCCCTTACCTACGTCCTTGGTTTGAATCCCACTTGTGTCATGGAAGCATGCTGGGTGGCTTTGAGCCAGTCACACACACTCAGTCCCAACTCTGGCTAGTACTTGGATGGGAGACAGCCAAGAAATACCACCTTTCAAACCACCTCCAAATGTCTCTTGCCTTGAAAATCCTACAGGGTTCCTAGGACTACTGTGACTTGATGACAAAAAAACACCCCACTGTTGATATTCAGTCAGGACATCTTTCTCCCTATTAAACTGACCATTGAGTAGTCTGATACATTAACTTTCTGGATTTCATGTACAGCCATCTTCTGTAAACCTAATTCTCCACATGACTACAGCTCTGGATACTTATATCCAAAAACTGGAGCCATGGAGAGACAGGATAATTTTTTCTACATTTTTTAAAAAGCCACAGGTTTTCAGAAGAATCTGAGATCTTTAAAATATATATTGAGGGGTTAACAACACCCTAAAGTAATGGAAATAGAACCAGAAGTTTTAAGAAAAGAATGCTCTCTTAGTGGCCTTTGTGGCCATTGCTAGGCAGCCACAACAGTATTGCTGGTGGTTTTCAAGGCTTGGTTTCTGTCAGTAAAGGTCTTGGGGAGGGAGCAGGTTTCTTTTACGGGTTGTTTGGGCCTTTGAGGGCCAGACGTGACAGCCACCAGTAAGAACTTACTACCACACAATTTGCATGACTTACACAGGTTTGGCTGTTCAACAGCAGTTACTCCACAAAAGTCAATGTGGTTTAGCGGTTGGAGTTTCAGACTAGGAACTAGAAGATCAACGTCTGAATCTCCACTGTGGTGTGAAAGCTCACTGGGTGGAGTTGAGCCAGTCACACAGTCTCAGGCTAATCTACCTTACAGATTCAGTGGTAGAATATTTGCTTGGCATGCAGAAGGTCCAAGGTTCAATCTCTGGTATCTGCAGCTAAAAGGATCAAGCAGTTGATTATGTGAAAGATCTTTGCCTGAGAGCCTGGAGAGCTGCTTTCAGTCTGAGTTGAGTACTGACCTTGATGGACCAAGGGTCTGGTTCTGTGTAAGACAACTTCATGTGTTTTCATGTGTATCTTCACATGCTTATTGTGAGGACAAAATAGAGGAAAGAACAATAATTTAAACTGATGTCGTCCCCCACTGGAAAGAAAGGTGTGAATAATGAAGTGAATAAATAATAAATCTAGCTCAGGGGTAGGGAACCTGCGGCTCTCCAGATGTTCAGGAACTACAATTCCCATCAGCCCCGGCCAGCATGGCCAATTGGCCATGCTGGCCGGGGCTGATGGGAATTGTAGTTCCTGAACATCTGGAGAGCCGCAGGTTCCCTACCCCTGATCTAGCTGAAGATAGGGGGTAGATAAAAGGTAAAAGATAAAGTCAGATAAAAGAGACAAACATGAAAGGTTGGTTTGTGTGTGGGAAAGAGTAAAGAGAGCAGGGAAAGGTGAGAATATGGGGGCTATCAGGAGGAGGAGAACAGGGTGACAGAGGGGAACAGGGTGACAGAGTCAGGGAAAAGTAAAGGGCCTACTGAAAGTCCTGGCAGGTTCTCACTGAGCACCAAGGCCTGGGCCAGCAACTGACACCACAAACCTGGGTCATAGTTTTCCAGGTGAATGTTATCAGGTGAGGGAAAGAGGGAAGACTGAAGATAAAAGCTGGTTGATGGGTGGGTGGGAAGAAAAGAAACAGAAGAAGCAGAGAAGATATGGAGGCTTTCAGGGAAGGGAAACAGGTATTAATAGGGAGGGTATAATGAGACACCCCACACAAGTTCTTGCAGGTTACTCATTTATTTAATATAATACTTTATCTCATTGTTAAACCTTATTCCATACTTCAGTGTGATCCATTGTTAGGGTTGTTAGCCTCCAGGTGGAAATTTTGCAGAATTGCAACTGATCTCCGGACTATATAAATTGCTTATTTATTATTTATTTAAAATATTTAATTTACTTCTCTTGGAGAAAATGGCTGCTTCAGAAGGTGGACTGTATGACAATTTACTCCACCAAGATCCCTCCCCTCCCAGGCTCCATCCTCAAGTCTCCAGCTGAATCATGAGTTGGCAATTTTTTTACCATTGCCTGAAATGGTCCACCAACTATCTTAGCTGGTGGACCATTTGAGAGCCAGTGTGGTGTAGTGGTTAAGAGCAGGTGCACTCTAATCTGGAGGAACCAGGTTTGATTCCCCGCTCTGCCTCTTGAGCTGTGGAAGCTTATCTGGTGAACTAGATTAGCTAGTGTACTCCAACACATGCCAGCTGGGTGACCTTGGGCTAGTCCAGGGGTAGGGAACCTGTGGCTCGAGAGCCGCATGCGGCTCTTCTGCCCTTGCACTGCGGCTCCATGAGTTGAGCCACCGGCTTCATCCTTGCCCGCCCTGCAGGCAGCAGGACGAGCGCACCAATTGCCCGTGGACGGCTGGGCTGCGCCGCAGGCTTCCCTTCTCGCCCGCCCCATTGGAGCGGGGTGGGCGCTTTCCCGGTGGCCAGCAAGGCCAAGCCGCCAGCTTCATCCTTGCCCGCCCTGCAGGCAGCAGGGCAGGCCCACCAATTGCCCGTGGCAGGCTGGGCAGTGCTGCGAGCTTCCCCTCTCGCCCACCCCGTTCGAGCGGGGCGGGCGCTTTCCCGGCGGCCGGCAAGGCCAAGCCGCTGGCCCCATCCTTGCCCGCCCTGCAGGCAGCAGGGCGGGCACATCCATGCGCTTCTCAGAGTGGTGTAAAAGGTAAAAAACCCCAATATATACAGTGTTATCTTTATTTTAAATGTCAAAAATTATTTGCGGCTCCAAGTGTTTTCTTTTCCCATGGAAAACGGGTCCAAATGGCTCTTTGAGTGTTAAAGGTTCCCTACCCCTGGGCTAGTCACAGTTCTCAGAGCTCTCTTAGCCCCACCTACTTCACAGGGTGTTTGTTGGGAAATGAGTTTGTAAGCCCCTTTGACAAGGGAAATGAGTTTGTAAGCCCCTTTGAGTCTCCTTACAGGAGAGAAAGGCGGGATACAAGTCCAATTCTTCTTCTTCTTCTTCTTCTTCTTCTTCTTCTTCTTCTTCTTCTTCTTCTTCTTCTTCTTCTTCTTCTTCTTCTTCTATGCCTATAGAGCTAAAATGGAAGTGTCATCAGAAATTATACTATTGTGCATACTTAGCAGGAAGGGTGCTCAAATATTACTTATGCCCAGATACATCTGTCAGCTTGAAGCTTTCTGAGACTATCAAATAACTTTCAATTTAGGAAGGTGCAGAATTATTTTTATGCTTATTTTCTATCCATATTAGTCTGTATGCTTTATTTTTCATCATAATATATTTGTTCTTCATTATATTTAGTTTGTGTCACTGAAAAGCTATGGGGGAGGCATAATATCTCCAACATATTCACATTTTACTGCTACTTTTTAAGGCATGTTAAACATATCAACAGATCTGTCAGTGCTGGATATTTTGTATGTCCTCTAGTTGGACCCTGATGTGTCTTCTTCCCTATGTAGCCTGCCTACATTGCAGCATATGCAAGCAAAATTTTTGCCTCTCTTTAACCAAAAGTCATCCTATTGCTGAAGAGGGAAGGACAACTGTGGCCTGAATCCAAACCTGTAAAGTCTTCTAACTGTAGCCTAGTATAGGCAAGCAAAATCTATACTTGCAACTAATTCTTAGAAAATTTTCAAGCAGTCCTTAACTAAAATATTGACTATTTTCCTGTCATGAAAATAGCTGAAATACCTCAGTAACATCAGATTACTGTGCAGATACAAACTAAAACATAGCTGTGGAACCAGCCCTGACACTAGCTCCCTTTATCACTGCTACCACTATAAGCCGTGTTAAAGTTCATCAAAATGTACATTCACGCCATATATTCAAATACTGGAATTACTTGGCACTGATCTTCAGTGTTCTGCTGTCAGTCTTCCCCAAACTAATGCATTCCATGCTGCTTTTGAGTTTTATGCTCTCAGAGTTGGGTCTTGTGTTTAAATATGTACTCAATGGCAACTTCCCCATACTCCTAATACATTGCTTCCATACTCCTAATACATTCTCCCCAACTCTGGAGAATCATGTTTTTGTGTGCTCCAGATTCACTGCAGTAGCACACAAAAATATGATACTCCAGAGGTGAACATGGAGGAGGAGAAACCACACAGGCACCTGTTTTGCAGGTGATAATTTAGCAGACCACTATGACTGTTTCACATTGTACTTGTCCACTGATTTGAACTGGCATTGCTGTAACAACAAACCCAGCCCCAAACAGCCCCAGCCTAGAAGCAGGATCTCATAATCTAAAGCTGTAGGAAACGGCACTGATATTCAGTTCTCTTTCACATAAGAATGGTAATGTCCCAATCTTTATTTTTTAAATTCCAATTATTCCAATGATTTCCTCAAAAATACATTTTAAAAGTTTAGCTTAGGTTATGGGGACACCATGTGGCAAGATTGTGTAAGGCCAAAAATTAAATTAAATGTCCTCTTAATTTATTTAATAAATGATAGGGTGAGCTTTCTCCTACCCACCATTTTAGAAACAGATAAATTAAAAAGGCTTAATGAGAGCTGTTCTCAAAACTGTTGTAGTGGTTTATAAAAAGATAGAAGGATATAATGCCAAAAAGAAATAATAATAAATACTGTAATGCAGTAAACTCAGCAATCAAGGAATAAAAGGGGAAGTTCTCCTGTGAATTAAAAACTGGTTGAGAAACAGGAAGCAAAGGGTGGGTGTAAATGGGAAGTTCTCACAATGGAGAGATGTAGGGAGTGGTGTCCCCCAAGCATCCGTTTTGGGACCAGTGCTCTTTAACCTATTCATAAATGACCTGGAAGTAGGGGTAGATAGTGTGGTGGCCAAGTTTGTGGATGATACCACATTATTAAGGGTGGTGAGAACCGCAAAGGATTGCGAAGAGCTCCAAGTGGACCTTGATAAATTAGGTGAGCAGGCTAGGAAATGGCAAATGCAGTTCAATGTAGCAAAATGTAAAGTGATGCACATAGGGGCAAAAAATCCAAACTTCACATACATGCTACAGGGGTCAGTGCTATCAGTCACAGACCAGGAAAGGGATTTGGGCGTCTTAGTTGATAGTTTCATGGGAATGTCAATTCAATGCATGGCAGCTGTGAAAAAGGCAAAGTCTATGCTGGGGATGATTAGGAAAGGAATTGATAATAAAACTGCAAAGATTGTCATGCCCTTATATAAAGTAGTGGTGCAACCGCACTTGGAGTACTGTGTTCAGTTCTGGTCGCCACATCTCAAAAAGGATATTGAAGAGATAGGAAAAGTGCAGAGAAGGGCAATGAGCATGATTGAGGGATTGGAACATCTTCCCTATGAGGAGAGGCTGCAACATTTGGGACTCTTATGTTTGGAGAGGAGACGTCTGAGGTAGGAACATGATTGAAGTCTATAAAATTATGCATGAGGTAGAAAATGTTGACAGAGAGAAATGTTTCTCTTTCTCACAATACTAGAACCAGTGGGCATACATTGAAAATGCTGGTGGGGGGGGAGAGAGAATTAGTACTAATAAAAGGAAACATTTCTTCACAAAACGCGTGATTGGTGTTTGGAATATGCTGCCACAGGAGGTGGTGATGGTCACTAACCTGAATAGCTTTAAAAAGGGCTTGGACAGATTTATGGAGGAGAAGTCAATCTACGGGTACCAATTTTGATCCTCCTTGATCTGAGATTGCAAATGTTTTAGTAGACCGGGTGCTTGGAGCAGCAGCAGCAGAAGGCCATTGCTTTCACATCCTGCATGTGAGCTCCAACAGGTATCTGATGGGTCACTGCGAGTAGCAGAATGCTGGACTAGATGGACTCTGGTCTGATCCAGCAGGCTCTTTCTTATGTTCTTATGTTCTTAATGCTAAACTACTGAATTCACAATTGCTATTATTTTGAAAGTATTTATTTTAAAAGATATAACTATTGTGTAATATAAATACCAAGTTCTTGTAAGCTCTTTTCAGACTTTGTAAGGGGGTATAATAGACATAATGAGGATGGAATTACAGTGGCAAGCAACCCTTATCTTAAATGCATTAGCTGAATGAGTCCCAGACTCTCCACATCCTCAGGGGATGGGGCGGTATACAAATGTAATTATAAATAAATAAATAAATAAATTAGCTGAATTTTGTACTGCTCTGTTGTTCAAGGTAGTTCATGGTCTGTTGACACCTAGAGGCCAACACTTTAATGTTAGCAATTTGGAAACTCACTGTGATGCTTTTGCAGGATTCTTTGTTTATCTCTGGCATGGGTGCCAGGTTGAATGTTGATCTATCATCCGAAGCGTCAGAAGCAGCAACTGAACAAAGTTCATCTTCCTGGCTAAGCTGGACAGAGCTCTTCGTTTTGGGAAGGTCATCTTCAAATTAGATTCTTGGTCTTTAGACTGGTTAAATTGCGTAAACAGAAAATGGGGATTCTTCTAGCTAAGATCATAAATACACCATAATGGAAAGGAATGTCCTAAAACCTCTGGAAAAGGCCATTGAAACATCTGGTTAAAGGGGGGGGGGAGAACCTAAGAGCCTGCTGGATCAGATCAGTGGTCCACCTAACCCAGCGCACTGTTTCATGAAGTGGCCAACAAATGACCCTGGAGGATCAAAGGAATAAGGTACATAGACCAAGGCCCTCCCCTGCTATTGCCTCCCAGCATTGGTATTCAGAGGTTTACTATTTCTGAAGATGGAACCTCCTTTCAGATGGAACCACAGCTAGTAAGCCATTGGTTGACCACTCCTCCATGAATCTGTCTAATCACACTTTAAAGCTATCCATGCTTTTGGCTATCACTCTGCTAGCACAGAATTTCACAGTTTCAATAGACATTGAGTAAAGTATTTCTTTGTCTGTTCTGAACCTATTTCCAAATTCTTTTCAGATCCCTTTAGTTCTAGCAAGACAGAGGGGGGGGAAGCTCTTTTGTCCACCTTCTCCACCCCATGCATAACTTTATAAGCCTTCATCATGTTACCCACTGCTATGGGCAACTTTAATTGTGATTTCCGTGATTTCAGCTTGGCAGCAAATAAAGTTGAAGGCACAAAATTCAAATTGAAAAATAAAATAAAGTTTTAATGCGGTCGAACAGAGTTTCGTTCAGTAAGAAGTGAATTCAGCAGCTCGGTCAGCACCAGGCAAGGCGCATGGCCAAGCCTGGCAAAAAGCACACTGAACACAGAAAAGTACAGACTTCTTATAGTAAATTTTAGAGGCTACTTCATAGATTGAATTATACAATGACATTACAGGGCCATCAGGGGCCATCAAGCTTCTTCCTCCAAGACGTCCAGGTCTTATCTTTGGTGAGGAAATATCTCTGGATAGTTGTCCTTGTGATAAAGCAGATGTTTGCCTGCTGGCTCTTATGCATCCTGGGTATGTGTGACAATTACTTGGGGCTATGTCAAAATGCAAAAGGGGCTTGCCTGAATCATTAACTGTCTGCATCCTGCTTCTCTGGGTCCACCTTTAGCATAATCTAATCGTTTTGTTTGTTTGTTTGTTTGTTTGTTTGTTTGTTTGTTTGTTTGTTTGTTTGTTTGTTTGTTTGTTTGTTTGTTTGTTTGTTTGTTTGTTTGTTTGTTTGTTTGTTTGTTTGTTTGTTTCAGCAAGCTTGTGACTTAGACAATGGTTTCAGGGAGTAATATATTTTACAGCAGGAAGGAAAGCCTTTTACAGAAAACCAGAATAGACCTAAATTCTGCTAACACTATATGTCTATCAAAAATTATATTAAAACAAAATAATTATTATCTGTCCTCTGGTTACAATCATAACTTTCCTTTTTTCCATGAAATCATATCTTTTCAAGGCAGTAGACATTCAGAAGAAGTTTGCCATTACCTGCCTCTGCATCATGGCCCTAGTATTCCTTAGTGGTCTTCCATCCAAATATTGGCCAGGGTTAGCATTGCTAACCTCCAGATGGTGGCTGGAGTTCTCTTGGGATTACAACTGACCTTTAGGCAACAACGATACGTTCACCCGGTGAAAATGGTTGCTTTTATAGGTGGACTCTTTGACATTACACCCTTTTGAAGTCCCTTCCCTCCCCAAACCCCACCCTCCTCAGGCTGCACCCCAAAATCTCCATGTATTTCCTAACCTGGAGCTGGCAACCCTAGCCAGGGTTGACCCTGCTTAGGTTCTTAGATCTGACAAGGTCAGACTAGCTTGGGTTATCATCTTATTTTTTCCAGATTAAAAAGTCCCAGATTCTCCGGCCTTTCCTTTAATTATCTTGGTTGCCCTCTTTTGTATTTTTTCTAACTCTGAGATGTCCTTTATGAGATACAGTGACCAGAACTACATACAGTGTTCCAAATGAGACAGCATCATAGCTTTATACAAGGGCACTGCAATAGCAGCCATTTTATTTTCAATTTATTTCCTAATAATCCCTAATAGAATTTGCCTTTTTAATCGCTGTAGCACACTGGTTGACACTTTCATTGAGCTGTCTACTGTGACCCCAAGATCTTTTTCCCTCTCAGTCTCAGCAAATTCAGACCCCATTTACCTATACTTGAAGTTGAGGGTTGCCAGGAATGCTCTGGAATTTCAGCAAAACTCTGTTTAAATAATAGTTTTAACAAAATGGGGATTTTCAGCCGCCGGTGTGGGAGGGGATTTTCAGCCGCCGGTGAGAGAGGGGGCTATATTGGCACCAGCCCCCTTGGTCTGAGACCTGGGGGTCCACCTGGATTCATCTCTTTCAATGGAGACCCAGGTGGCCCATGTAACCCGGGTCGCATTTTACCATCTCTGTCAGGCCCGGCGACTGGCCCCCTTCCTCTCCCAAGCTGACCTGGCCACTGTGGTCCATGCAACGGTCACCTCCAGGCTAGACTATTGCAACTCGCTCTACACGGGCCTTCCCTTGCGTCTGATTCGGAGACTGAAAATGGTCCAGAATGCAGCAACACGTATGCTCACAGGGGGTGCCGCTAGAGAACACATCACACCTGTGCTTCGCCGCTTGCACTGGTTACCAATTGAATTCCGAATCATTTTCAAGGTGCTGGTGTTAACCTTCAAGGCCTTGCGCAGCCTGGGACCTCCGTACCTGCGGGACCGTCTTACCCCATATGTCCCAAATGGGTCTCTGCAATCAGCAGAGGCCAACTTACTGGTGATCCCTGGCCCCTCAATGATGCGGCTGGCCTCCACTCGAACCAGAGCTTTTACAGCTCTGGCCCCGGCCTGGTGGAACGCTCTTCCGCCAGCTGTCCGGGCCCTGCGTGATCTTAACGAGTTCCGCAGGGCCTGTAAGACTTGAGCTGTTCCGCCGGGCCTTTGGGGAGACTAGCCGCTGATGGGCCCCCTCCTCCCCCCTTATAACATCAAGTAGATCCTACTGCCCCTTCCTTTTGGGTTTTTAAGGGAGTTGATAGTAGGTGCCATCATGTTATTCTAAAATGCTGCATTTTAATGGGGTAAGGTTTATATTTATTAGAGCCGTATTAATTGATATTTAATGGTTTTAATCTGACATATGTGCTCTATTTTATATGTTCACCTCCCTGAACCCTCCGGGGGAGGGCGGTATATAAACCTAAATAATAGTAATAGTAATAGTAATAGTAATAGTAATAGTAATAGTAATAGTAATAGTAATAATAATAATAATAATAATAATAATAATAATAATAATAATAATAATAATATCAGAGCATTTCCAGTAGCACTGATGACACACTGATGTCACATCTGGTGTGTACAGGAATAGATGGTAGCACATTGTCAGCATGTCACCAGTGAGGGCTTCTGACCACCAAGTAAGTCCCATGGACCTGACTACCGCTAGGTCCCTATTTGCAATTCCCCAGTAACAATTTCTACTCATTTATCTGAAATGAGTGTTAACTAGTTGACCTATAATTTTCTGGGTCCCCTCAGAAGCCCTTTTTAAAATTGGGGTGATATTTACTATTCTCCAGTCATCTGGCACAGAGGCCAATTTTAGCTAAAAGTTGCATATACTTGTTGGTAGCTCAACAATTTCACAGCTAAGTTTTTTAAAGATCCCCAGTGGTATATCACCCAAATCTGCAGATTTAATTGTTTTCAGTTTGCCTAATGGTCCTAAAATTTTATATATTGTTACCTCAATTTGATTCAGTTCTTCAGACATTTTTCCTAAAGAACAGTGGCTCCAATATGGCTACGTGCTCCACATTTTCCACAGTGAACAGATACAAAGAATCAATTTAGTGTCTCTACCATCTCCCCAACTCCCTTAAGCAAATCTTTTCTTCCTTTGACAATCAAAGGGCAAACCACTTCCCTTACAAGTTTCCTGTCCCTGATGTATATTGGTTGCCTTAATGTTTTTGGCCATCTTCTCCTCAAAGCTTTCATTAAGCCTGGCGGGAGCTGCTCCCACCCCACCCCGCTTCATGCTCCCCGGGCCACAGAAGGCCTGGAGAAAGCTCCCCATCACAACTCAAGCCAGGTCATGGAGAGCCCAGTGAGAGCTTTCCCACTCTGCCTCCCTTCAAGCTCCCTGGGCTGCGGGGCAAGAAAGCTCATGCCAGGCTCTTGGCAGCCCAGCTTGAGTTGAGATGGGGGCGCTTTCTCTGGGCCTTCTGCAGCCCAGGGAGCTTGAAGGGGGTGCGGTGGGGTGGGAAAGCTCTCACCAGGCTCAGCGAAAGCTTCCCCACCTCGGCTCACCCCAAAGCTCCCTGGGCCACCAAGAACCTGGTGAGAGCTTCCCTGCCCTGTGGCCCAGGTTGCTTTGGGGTAAGCAGAGGTGGGGAAGCTCTCGCCAAGCCTGGCAAAAGCTTTCCCACCCCACCCCCCTTCAAGCTCCCCTGGTCAGTCTCAGAAAGTTTCCAGAATCAGCTATCTTCAAATTAATTCCAGATTAGAAAGGTTCTATTAATTCTGTATTTGATTAACTAACTCTCCAGAAACAATTGTATCTGTCCTGAACTGGTTGCTAGAGATTGTCAAGTGAATTGTTGTGTTTTTAACCTGGTTGTATGCTGCCCTGAGCCTGGCCTTTGCTGGAAATTGGGCAGGGTATGTACAAATAAATAAACAAACAAACAATAACCAGAAACTGAATCCAGACAAAATGGAGGTGATACTGTTTGTGAAAACTAATAATTAGAAAGGGATTAATTTTTCCAGATCTTGATACAGCAAGTATCTTGCTTGAAGCCCATGTAGAAAGTTTGGGTATGCCTCTGAACTCAATTTGCTACTGGGAAAGTCTAAGTACTATGATGCCATTTTTAAAATTATATTTTATGCAAAGGCTATTCTCCTTTCTAGACTGTATAAAATGGTTCACAAACATGGACAAATCATTGGGACTGTGGTGTATACTGCTCTGTATAGCTTATTGTAAATTTTTTATGCTATGCTTGACTTCTCTCTGATGACTCTAGACTACTTAAAACCCTAATGCACAGGTTATTGAACATCCCATTTTGTTGATTGTACTGACTCAAAATGACCCATTATGTACTGATGTGTTCCCCACTTCAAGCTACCTTTTGCTTCAGATCAGATTTTTAATTACGCAACAGCTTCAATATATGATTCAGGTTAGATTTTCCCTTATGTGACTGCTTTGAAGTGACCGCTCTCTTTTAAGGGGAAGCCTCATTGTGCTGCAGGCAGGCACAGCATGATCAGGTCCAGTCTCACAGGACAGAACAGGTGGCAGACAAGAGTGTAGTCAGGAGCCAGTCCAATGGGTCAAGGCAGGTGGCAGGTGAAGGCGTAATCATGGGTCAGTTCCACAAGTCACGGCACAGGAGATCAGTTAACAGGCTGGAGATCAGCAGTAAACCAGGCACACGGAAGTAACAGGAAACACACTTGTGGCACCCAGGCAGAAGCAGGCTCACCTCACTGCTTATATAGAGATCCTTGCCCCAGGGGTTGGGATTCTGCAAGAAGTTAATCCTCATCAGATGTAGATTCTTCTATTTTCCCATATCTTGCTGCCAGATGAGCAACTGCCTCTGCTTCAGCCTTCTGGGCACAGCTGGCTCGTGTAGGGTTCCCTAGGAGGATTTGCAGGCTCCTCCACCTGCACGTCATCAGGCAGGAAAGGGCTAGGAGTTGGTTCTGCTGCCTGGTCTTCCTCAGAAGCAGCCAGTTCTGACTGCACTGTATTACCAGCAGAGGCATACAGCCTACAGGGACATGGGGTCACCCATGTCCCCGGGTGCACACCTTTTGGTCATGTTACCAATGCCTCCGCACGCCTCCAAGCCCTACCCCCCACCTCCCTGCAGACTGGTTCAGGAGCTGGCCTGCATGGAGGCAGCGGTGGGGCTGCGGGCAGACGCGGGGTCCACCTGTGCCACCCATCACCACCAAGCCCTGCCCCTGGCCTCCATGCAAGCCAGCTTTTGCCCTCCCCAGGCCCTGTCAGCCTGCATGGAGGTCAGGGGGCAGGGCTCAGCCTGCACGGAGGCTGGGGGTGGGACTCAGCGGTGGGCATCCCTGCCCCAAGTCCCACCCCCTAGCCTCTGTGTAGGCTGGCTTTTGCCCTCCCCAGGCCCTGCCGGCCTGCACGGAGGTTGGGGTGGGGGTTGGCCTATACAGAGGCCAGGGGCGTGGCTTGGTGGTAGGTGGCCCTGTCCCCCGAGCTTGCCCCCGGCCTCTGTGTAGGCTAGTTTTTGGCCTCCCCAGGCCCTGCTGGTTTGCCCAGAGGCTGCTGGTTTGCTCAGAGGCTTGGCCTGCACATAAACCGGGGGTGGGGCTCTTCCTGCACAGAGGCTGGGGACAGGGCTCGGCCTGCACAGAGGCAGGGGGTGGGGCTTAGCAACAGGCAGCTCCGCCTCCCGAGCCTTGCCCCCCCAAGTGCACAGGGGCATGGGGGGGTGCCCAGAGAAGGGGTTGTCTCTGGGCACCATTTCCCTCTGATACGCCTCTGGTTGCCAGGTTCTGCCTCAGAGTCCTCTGTATCCTGGTAAGTACCTTGGGGCTGGCTCATGACACCCATTTTGACTAGGTGCAGAAGAAAGCCTATCTTTTTTTCACTTCATGGGGAAAGTGAAGTAGATATATGTGCAATGCCAGCTTCGGGATTTTTCCTCCCTCCTTTCTCCTCCTTTTCTCCATCCATAGCAGTGTCCTCCTACACTTGCATTCATGACATGAAAAATGTGCCAAATATCTATGAACTGCAGCTATAAGACCTCCGTTTGTCAAGGGATCTTGGTATCAATTCTGACTTCTGCCAGCCCTGGAGAGCTCATTGCCCACCATGTCTGCACCAACTGTGGGAGAGGGGGAATTCCACCAATCCCAACTTGAAACCCTTTGTTCAACTTCCATCAGTGAATCACTATATAAATACTACATGAATACTTATTTTGTGAAATCTATTTTGATTGGGAGTTTTTGCCATCCTGGCAAGTTCGTGGGACACCAGCAGTCCTGCTGGCAGAATGGCTCAAATCCTTGCCAGGCTTCCCTATGCTTGTTTGTGATCAATGCAGTTTGCCAGCAGAAAAGGCCCCATTATTGTGGCATCTGGGGGAAGTGATTTTGCTGCCTTTATAATCCATACCATAGAATCCATCGTTTCCACTGGCAGTAACATCAATATATCAGTGTACCTATATATCAATATTACACTCCATTGAAATATTTTTAATAAGTTTTGTATTCCCGCACTCCCAAAAGCAGGATTTAGGTACAGAGCACTAGAGGCTGTATGAGGGGAGGAGGGGAAGAAAGGGCACAAGTACCACAGAACACTGATTCGCACAGGTGCAATTCAACTTCCCCATGCTAATTCCCCCTGCAAATTTTATCGATGTGGAACCACCCACAGGCAATATGTCACGGCAACAGCACAAACCCAGGATAGAAGAGCATGATTTGCAAGGAAATGTGTTACTCCTGCACCAAGCCAGAAAAAAGCTGAAGAGGCAGGGACAAGAGTGTGCAATACATGCTGCGTCCCTCGCATAAAAATTTACTGCTGACAAAGGGCAGAATGAGACGTGGGTGCATAATTGGCCTTGAGTCCCTATGAGCAAGATGGCCTACAAATAACAAATACTTATTTTAAAAATAAAATAGACTCAACTGACTTGGCCATGCTAATCAATATCAAGGCCAGACTACTGTAACAAGGTTTGTGTGAAGCTGCCCTTGAACATACTTTGGATACTTCAATCAGTGAAAATGTGGTGCCTGGTAGCTGACTGGTAGAAGCTGCTATGAGAGCCATTGAAGAAGCTTGCTGAGTGACTTTGGGCCAGTAACACACTCTCAGCCCCAACCCTGGCTAGTATTTGGATGGGAGATCTCTAAGGAATACCAGGGTTGTGACACGGAGGTAGGAAATAGCAAACCACCTCTGAATGTCTCTTACCTTGAAAACCCCATGGAGTTGCTTTAAGTCAGCTGTGACTTGGTACAAAAAAAAGAGAATCTATTATGAACAAATTATGCATGTTCTGAAACAGCTTATTTGGTTGCCTGTATACTTCCACATTCTCTCAAAGTTCTGGTTCTTATCTTTAAAGCCCTTCACAACCTGGAACCCACGTATGTAAAGTACCACTTCTCCTGTGTAAAACTACATGCCAGTTGCATTCCTCAGCTTAGTTCTTGCTCATAGTTCTGCCCATTAGAAAACTGTGTTCCTGTGTGGCTCAGTCACATGCAATTTTGGTCACTGCCTGTTCTATAAAACATGACCCATATGTATGTCCATTCAGCAATTGGAGAATGAAATTTAAACAGAGTGAGTTAAAAAATATGGCAGTTTATAATAGACTGCAGTTTTCATGTAGGCATGCTTTCAAACAAGCTAAGGAATGTGAAAGGATGTTTCTCATCAGCAACTGGGAACACACTATCTGCAAACAGTGTTTAAAAAATTAACATCAAATGGAAGGCTTACAAAAATACAGCATTAGAAATAGAAAATAACATTGGTCTTCACATTGACAGATAATTATTCTAACAGTGTGTTTGCACATTGGGAGAGCATAGTACCCAGGAACTTTTAAGGAGGGCAGACCTGATTGCGATGAATGTTCAGACCATGTTTGAATTCCCAATAGCACTTCATTTAGAGATAGACAGGCTGGGAGAATCTTTAGTTAAAATTTGTTCCATTTCCCAAGGATTCTAATACACTCAGTAGAAATATTGCTTATGTTACTTCATGAAACATCTGTAGCAAAATTACCTTTTTTTTTCCTAAGTGAAGAACAGTATGAAAACTAATTTCAGGCCAAAGAATCATTCATTTTTTTACTACAGATCTCAGAAGTAAAGCAGAGTTGGTCATGGTCAGAATTTAGATGGGTGACCACCCAGGAATACCATGGTCATTATACAGAGGCAAGCAATGACACCTAAACATCTCTTGTCTTGAAAATTCTATGGGTTATCATATGTTGGTTGTGACTTCATTGTAAAAAAAAAAGCAACAGGTAAGAAAATCACTTTACTTTGAAAAGTCACCCTTGATGGGAGGGGATGTCAAATATATTTCATTCCTGATATGTATTTTCTCTAACAAAGATATTGTTCTTAACTGCTCCTGAATACACACATATCAACACAGAAATGGAAATATACATGAAGTTAAACAGGGAGATGGTAGGCTACAAAGAACTACAGGGAATTAATTACTGCTTGTGCATACTTCAAGCTTTACTTTACAAACAACCTTGTTAAACTTGTTGTTCCAAGTGTGCAGGCAATAGATATAATTAAAGCAATAAGGATGTTGAATGAAGAGACCTTAAAAAGGAGTTCCAAATTTGCTAAAGCATATTGCAGCACAAGAAGCCACTGGCTGCTGCCAAAGAAGGATGTCATGACAATCTGTATGGAGAATCAGTTAACTGTGTTTTAGGAAGGACTTAAGCACAATTCATTGTGGGGAAAAGTAATGAAGCAGCTATGTCTGCTGTTTTTGTATTACTTTTCTGTTGTGCTTGACTAAAGTGTACATATGTTGTATTGGGAGTGGAAACTTATCAATGTCATAGATGTAGCCTGAAAGATCTATTTTTTGTTCTGTGAATCTGATGCACTGATTTCACTTCCAAATCCATTCCAGTTTGCCAAGCATACCCTGTAGAGAATTTATCAGCCCCTCACCTTCACAATGGCTCATCACTAAGACTTCATCTATACATTATGAAGCCATTGTGTTTGTTGGAGAACAACAAAAGGACTGTGTGTCACATGTACTATGAAGATATTGTTCATCCCAGATGTACAATGACTCTTTTTTGTTTGCAACCAACAGCAGTCAGGGAGAACCAGTTTAGCCTCCCACCATACACACACACTGAAAGTCAATGATATTTCCATCCATGGTCTCTCAGCCAGTGTTGCTGCTGGACTCTGCTGTGACAGAAATAAAAGGGTACATTATGAGAATCTACATAATGAAAAAGGTACTTCTGGGTGTTCAGTCAGCAGAATCAAAAAGGCAGAATGATCCGCAAACACCGCCCAAAGTTCAGCCTTCTAGGGGACAAGGGTAAACAGGTTACTCAGGTAAGAATTGTTTCCAGGGATGGGTGTTTGGGGCACTTTCTAAAGTCCTGAAAAAGAAGCCTTTGGACATTAATACTCCTGCTCTTCCTGAGCAAAGAAAATCTTTTGGCCTCAAATGTTATTTTACTTCCACAGCTGCTCCAACTCCTGAAACTCCCATATCTTTTGAGAAAAAGGGAACTGGGCGAAAAACATGTTCTAGAAAAGACCCACCAGCACCACTAGATAACTGACTGCTGAGGAATGAGAATGGCACATTGTGTGTGGAACATTGACATCAAGCCTGTTCTTTGCACATTGGGCTTGTAGTAGGCTCTCCTCGCATTTCTTTTTACATGCAAGGAGGCAGCGCACAGCCTGAAACGCAGTTTGTCTGCTGCACTCTGCTGAGCCTTTGTTTCTCCCAATTCTCTTAACTCTGCCCATCAACAGTCTTAAAAACACAGAGCTGATATTCTCTCCCCCCAACTCCCTTCCTCTCCACATACACATGCACACACACACACACACACACACACACACACACACACACAATATCTCTCTTTCTATCACTATCTCTCTTACCTTCACAAGAGGAGAGAGATGCTTGTTTTAAAACAGAGTCATGCCTGAAATAAAGTTTAAAAAGCTCTCTCAGACATTGGGGAGGCCAGAAGCAGCATGGGAGAAGTGCAGGGGAGTCAAAAAGATGTCTACTTGTACCATTCCATGCAAAAGCCCTCTCTTTTGTTTCTTTATATTGAAAGATTAATCTCTCAATATGTGCACTTTAGAGAAGCAGGAAGGAGCCAGCAGCATGGAGAGGGGGGCGAGGGGGAAGACTCCAGGGCACCTGGCAACTAAGATTGTGCTGGTGGAGGAGAGACAAAGATGAGAGGGGGTTGTCCCCCCCCCCCACTATACATATGAGAGGTCAATCCATCAATCTCTTGATCAGTGCACTTAGGGAAGCAGGAAGGAGCCAACAGTATGAGGGAAGGGGGAAGGCATGCAAAGCACTGCGAGGGAGTGGGAAGGCTGGCCCTGGGCAGACAGAAGATGTCTGGGATAAAGTTGTGCCTGCTGGCAAATCTGTTCCACTCTGATTTAAATTGGGCTATAAGTGGTTTCACTTGCCGTGAAGAGAGTGGAAAGTGAAAGTGGGGCTCCAGAAAATATCTCCATACAAGAAATCTTGCTGCAGCAAGCACTGGTCTCCACTACACAGCAAAGACCTTGTGTATAATTGGCCTGAGGGTACTCATGGGTTGGAAGGTTCACTCTTTGGATCCAGAGATTGTAGACAGGTTAAGAAAATTCCAGGTGATCCTTCTTCAGGAAGCTTGGCAGCAGTGTACTTTTTCTTTTTCTGGATACAAGACAATTAAATATCCAGCTATTGTCGGTATTGGTGGGGCTGGCATGGCTGGCATGTTGGTGGCCACCTCACCTTGATGCCAAGGTTTTAGAAACTGATAGCGATTCACCTTAGATTTACTGCTGTATCAGTTCTCATTATTAATGATCTGTCCTTTGTATTTATTCCTATTTCTATCACTCCTGCTAAATCAAAACAAACTCTCTTTTATAATTGGGCTGAATTATACTGTCTACTTGAAGGACTCTTTACAAAATTCCCTAGAGCTAACTTTTTTCGGGGGGGGGGATTTTCATGCCAGGGTAGGCCCCTCAGATATGACTCTCCTTGGCAAAATTCCAGATTTATCTGTTGACCTTGTCTTACTAAGTTGTTTAAAAAAATGGACTGGAGATGAAAAGATTAACCATTTCGGGATTCTCTTATTCAAGTTAATTATTCAGCTTGGCCTAATAATGCTAAATAGATGGATGGGCCTTGATTTCCTTGGAGAGCTTACCTTTATTTCTACAAGGAGATGTATTATTAGTTAACCCTGTTGCCCTTCCTTTAATAATTCATTTTGGGGTTGGTTCTGGGAGATGACCATTGACCTCTGATACCCATTCTCTATTTACCTGGTCCCCTTTATTTAGCAAAAGGTCCAATTGATCAGTTGGAAATTGAAGGGAGGGCCTTGAGAGCCATTTGTTGGTTCCCATCCCTAGTGTTTCTTTTGAAAGTAGTCTTGAACCCAAAAAATCAGACTACTTATACCGTGATAATCATAGGAAGGGAATTGTTCTCTTTCTCGCCTTTCCTGTTTGTTGATAAAGCAGTCACAAGAAATAACTGGTTTGATGGAGCTTGTAGGGCTGCTAAGCATCGAGTATCTCATAGTTTGCAACGTATGAGACAACTTTAGATCAACAGTTCAATTAAAGCTCTTCTGGCTGCTAAGAGTGCTTATAAGCAAATTCTAAAGGAAAAGAAAGCTGCTGCCAGGATGAGATCTTGGCAAATGTTAAGGCAGTCCGTCTAGATTCTGTTTGATTGTTTCTTCTTCTCTAAAAACTAGAAGTAGTTTCTCTTATGCTATCATGGCTTAGACTTGAGTATCTTGTTTTTCATCATTGTATGCTAAATCAAATTATGACAACCTAGACGACATCGCCCCTTGATTTTCCAGAATGGCAGCTAATTCCATGTTCAGAGATAGCGATCTTTATTAAAGGCTTCCATACTCAAAAGGCAGCTGATCCCTATGGCATCCCAGCAGAATTTATTATTAATAACATAGGCGGATTCTGCACAGGCTAAAAACAGCGGTGTGAAAATGGTGTAAAACGGTTTAAAATGGCGTAAAAGGGTTTACACCGTTTTCACACTGTTTTCACACACATGGCCCATGCGGAATCCACCGTAGACTGGTGGTTGCCTCTCTTGACTAACCTTTTTACCCAAGTAAATTCTACTGGTGTGATCCCCCAGATTGGCATTCCAGTATAATTATTCCCATCTATAAAACTGGAGATAAGGTTAACGGTAAGAATTTTTTACCTATTCATTTCAGTGTCATCTCTATTTAATCTATACCTGTCCAATTTGCCAGATTTTAAAATGATCCTTCTCTTCATTCAGCTAAATTACTGGGTATTTCAGACTTCTTTTGCTTTATGCAGATGTTTCAGTTTTACGTTTCCAAACCTGGGTTGGTCGTCTTTGGCCTCTGAAAAGGTTCCATACTTATTGTTTGATTGTGGAATTATTAATAGATTTTACTAAAACTAAAATTATTACGTTTGGCCCTCACTCTTCAACCAAAAGAAAGACATGGCAATTAATGGGTGGAAAATGTCTCAGGTTTCCAATGTAAGTATATGAGTATCTTATTTCATTCCACCTTGTCTTGGAGATGGCATAAACTATTGACTTCTCAGAAGATTATGGCTACTATAAAGGCAATTATGAGGATTTTCTTTTCAAATGGGGCACATTATGTTTCAGCAGCTATTTGATGCTTTAACCCAATAGTGAGTTCACAACTTTTGTATGCTGCCCCATATGGATTTCTACTGCTGACAGCTCCATAAAGAGAGTGCAGTTGTTCCCTTGAGCAATTGGGGGGGTTTCCCAGGTGGATTTCATGATTGGTCTTTTGGTATGAGTTTGGACTTAGTTCAGTAGAAGTTTGTGCCTGAGTTTATTCCTTTAAATTCTGGCTCTATCTATTCTTTGAGGCCCCAGAGAAGTTTTGTAAGCTTAACCTTCAGGGAATCTTTCAAGGCTCCCTGGCTCCAGGTTTTTGAACACAAGTTATCACTTGTAAATCTGAAGGTTGCTGACCTTTTCTCTTATTCTGTAGATCAGTGTAAAAAACATGTAGTCAAACTGATCTATTCTAAAGATAAAAGTTACACTAATTTTGATACTTGGGGAACGTTCTCCACTTGCCCTGGACCTTCTGTCAAAGGGCAATCTTCCTTCCTGTTTGAACTTTCTGGCAGAGGCAGAGCAAGGGGAAACTGCACCTGGGGCATGCGTGCGCCCTGTGCCCCTGCCATGGCACTGCCTACCCCCGGCCAGCCCTAGAACACCCCGGAATGCCCCCACCACAGCCCCGCCATGCCTCCACTGTGACTCCACTCGGGGCGTTGCACACACACACCCTTCCCCATGGGTGCTACACCACTGCTTTCTGGTTAGTTTAAAGTTATGTAGAACCTTTATGCATGCAAGATTTAATTGCCCTTTTTCAATTGTTTGGCTGTGTGGTCTGCTAAAGATCCCTTTTTCAGACAAGGTATGACTGTGCCCCCTTCAGTCAGTGGACAAGCATCACTCAATCCAATATCCCCCACAGCTGTACATACAAAAAACTTCCTAGTCAGGAAATGGAAAGTGCTCCATACTCCGATGTAAAGAAAACCTTTATGCTGTAGCATCATACATAAGTGCTTAATAAGGTACCCATAATTAGCCATTTTTAGTTATTGCAGATTTCCTTATACAGAGAGCAACTTGAAAATATTTTGCCAAATCTTTTAAATTAGATCAGTGGTGCAGGAAGAACAGCATAAACTGAATAAAGAGGTTCAAGAAGAGTGCAGCTGAATATGTATTAAAAGCACAAAATCCTAAAATAGCCTCATAGACTAAGATATACTCCCCTAATAATTTTTTTTGTTACCACTTGGTCCACCTTGACATCTTATCAACAGATGTGAAAACACAAGGGTGCCATCTATTTCTTGAATAGTAGTGGAGAAAGCTCAGTTCTAAAAGGATGGGGCATTTGTTTGGGATCAGAGGTCATCATTCTAATCACAGGGAAATTCATGGGGGCGGGCAAAAAGACTGTGAAGGTGGTGTTAGCCCACTGCTGGTTTCATTCCAAGTCCAGACAGCGTAAATGGCACCTATGCCGGCAAGAGGGGCACTAATCCCGGCTCCAGGGCACTGCATGGCTCCAAAGCACCCAGGTGCAAACTCTGCCACTGTGCTAGTGCTTCTCCACCACAGAAGAAGAAGAAGAAGAGTTTGGATTTATATCCTCCCTTTCTCTCCTGCAGGAGACTCAAAGGGGCTTACAATCTCCTTGCCCTTCCCCCCTCACAACAAACACCCTGTGAGGTGGGTGGGGCTGAGAGAGCTCCGAGAAGCTGTGACTGGCCCAAGGTCCGAGAAGCTGTGACTGGCCCAAGGTCAAAAAAGTAGTGTGTGGGAGTGTACAGGCTAATCTGAATTCCCCAGATAAGCCTCCACAGCTCAGGCGGCAGAGCTGGGAATCAAACCCGGTTCCTCCAGATTAGATACATGAGCTCTTAACCTCCTACGCCACTGCTGCTCCAGGTGGCTGCACCAGTCCTGATGGGTGGAGTGGTGAAGCATTCCTTGGTTTGGAACCAATTTTAGCTTCCTGAGTGTTATCACTCACAAATGCCCCCTTTTGCCAGCTAAAAGTGAGGTGCAGCCCATTGTGCTGCCTGGGGGCATACAGCTCGATAGGAGGATTTCCCCCATTCTTCCCTGTTCTCTTCCAGCGGGCACCACCAGAAAACGTCTTTGAAAGTAAGAGGGCTACACCATACCTGGCTGCAATAAAACTATCCCCGCCCCCGATGAAATGGGCCATTAAAGTCAGTTGCTGCAGTATATTGCTGACATTCCCCCAAAAAATGAAATGCTGATATAGGCAGAATTGACTATGTCACCAAAAATATGTAGCGCAGTGTGATGCCATGCTATAGCATCTCTGCTTCTTTAGAAAAATTCTGCTCTGTTTCTGTTTTAGAAATAAAACATTGAATTGTGGTGGGTGAAAGGCTTGTACAAATGGACCCTCTTATTTTTGCCACATCAGAGCCAAGCTATCTGATCATCTGCTCCATATGATGTAGTTTTTTGCAGAACTGTACTACTTCAAAGTGATTTTGGATAATCTCTTATATTTAACAACAAAAACCTTGTTTGTGCCCAGCTAGTGTGTCAGGGAAGCTGGAAGCCTTTCCCCTGGCATGCTACACTTAGATGTATGTGACTTTTTTTTCTCTGCAGGGAATTCCAAAAATTCCATCTCCAGGTGCACTCTGAAGTTGCCCATTCCAGCAACAGATATATTGCCTAATGTTGCTGACTATGGGTTTTGTTTCTGGCTAACCTCTCATGCGCACTTAAATCTACTTCCAGTTATAATGCCACTGTTTAAAATAGGCTCCTATCACGAATGTAAAACCTTCATCAGCTATAGTGCCTTAGATTTCTTTTTCAAACTTTCTCCTACATTAATAGAATACTTGTGTGTTTTAAGTGGGCTAATGTAGGCTGTACATTATGCAAAAATGTATCAAGGCAGCTGACATGGTTGCATACAAGTTTTCGTTTCACCTAAAATTCCTTTTCTTCTTGATGATTTTTTAAAGATATGAATAAACAGAATAGAAAAATAAAATGGAATCAAAACAGTAATGACAGTTAATTCTAGAGACTAAGAAAAAAGATTTTATATATAATATTATTTAAAAATCAATCATTCATAATGGCTATCATTGAATATAAAATGATATCATAATTAACATAAAATGATGCTTATCATAATACTCTAATAAAAGTAGTAAAACCCATATGTAATATCTGATAAGCCTGGAAATGATGTTTTAAAAAACCTCATGGTTACCATTATATATTTTTAGAATTTTTCTTATATAATAAACATTTCATTGACATATCATTATCGTCTTTCATAATATCATTAAAATATTTGCCTACTTCCCTTTAAACACCTTTTAAATATAATATATAATGATGGTTATTGATAATTTATATACATGATTTCATGGATATCCTTCACAATTCACTCATTCAATGATATACTTTCTTTAGCCTTTATGTGGCATAAAATCAATGATATAAATAATATGCATTCCATGTAGCTTGAAAATCTTTGATTGTTTGTTCATTCACAAAGGGCCCAAAGCAGATGGGGGGGCAGGAATCAGCCTTTGGAAGTGGTGGAGAGCTATGCCAATGTTTTTGCCCACACCACTGGCATAATGAGCCCCTACACCAGTGAGGAGAGCAAAGATGGTGGTATGCAAGTGCTGCACAGACTAATACTGTCAAGAGCCTAGGAGTGCCAACTGTCAAGAGTCTAGGAGTGATTTCAGATGCCTCCTTATCCATGGAGGGTCTGATCATGAAAGTGGTCATGAAAGGTGGCATTTTACCACCTTTGCCAGGCAAAGCAGCTGGCACCATACCTGTCCTGACATGACCTAGCCACAGTGATCCATGCAGCTGTCACTTCCAGGCTGGACTACTGTAACTATGAAGAACTGATCTTGAGGATGCTCCGGAAGCTTCAGCTGGTGCAAAAAACAGCTGTTCGAGTCTTTACAGGGACTCAATGGCACATATCCAACTGGCACTCCAAAAGCTGCATTGGCTCCAGGGTGAGTTCCAGATCGAGTTCAAGTTTCTGGTATTAACCTTCAAAGCCTTAAACAGTCCAGGACCATCATGCTTGTGAGACCACTTCTCCCAGTACATTCCCCAAAGAGCCTTGCGCTCAGCACATAACTTACTAGTGGTCTGAGGCCCAAACATTGCCCAGCTATCCTCAACTAGGGTCAGGGGCTTTTTAGCTCTGCCCCCCCCCCCACCTGGTGAAAGGCTCAATCCAGTGAGACCAGGTCTCTGTGGGTTCTATTACAATTCCACAGGGCCTGGAAGATAAAGCTGTTCCACAAGGCCTATGGTTGAGAACTGCAATGGTGTCCATCTATCTGACCTCTCTTTTCTACCTCTCTGATGAGTTTCGTGTGACATGGGATGTTAATAGTGTGTTAACCCTCAAGTTTAATAACTCAAGCTGAGTTATCTTAGGTGTATTATTGATTTTATTGATTTTTAAAAAATTTGCTGCTACATGCCTTAAAGTTTCTGTAAAACATATATGCTTGTGTATAAGTCGACTTTTTCAGCACATTTTTTAATGCTGAAAAAGGCCCCCTCGGCTTATATTCAGGTTTTATACTCAAGTATATATGGTATTTATATACAACTGTATGTGCTATAGCTGAATCTCTGTTGGTGTAACCCAGGTCCATTAGGGGGAGCTAAAGAGCTCAAATTTTCCATATAAGAAAGAAAAGGCTCCATTTCCTTAGAATTGTTAAGAGGCCTGTAGCCAGTCAACTTCACAGAGTTCAGTTGTTATGAACTGTATTTGCATATTTCAGGTATGAGAATGTTTGTATTAATTGTTGAGAAGGGGATATTGTGTTTATATTGATTCACTATTAGTTTGTATTTTGATTTCCTATTATAAAATGTTATAATGGGTGCTACATAAATATTATTTTCCTCAGAATTGTTAAGAGGGCTGTAGCTGGAGCCAGTCAACTTCACAAAGTTCAGTTGTTATGAACTATTTTTGCATAGTTCAGGGCTCAACAAAGAACAGCAAAGCTGCAAGTCCATCAACAGTGCCACAGGACCCAGCTAGAGAGAACTGTAAAGGACTGAGACCCTGCTAGTCTTTTTTGCATAGCAGGCCAGAACTATTATATGTTGATTATTGTTTCTGTATTGGTTTGCCATATTTCATTGTTATACCGCATACTATTGTTTATGAAACAGAAAACAGATTTAAAGTTTCTTTTGTTGTAAGTCTGGTGAATGTTAAGGGTCACAAGGTGGAATCACACTGTCAAAGACTTGAACTCCTTTTCCATTTCTGATAATATCTCTCTTAAAATCTAAATTGGGTTACATTTGGACATACAGATGATGAGGAGGAATCCAGTTTTGAAGGATTTTAACTTGTGTTTTAGCTTGGTTGATTGAGCTAAGGTTTTTGTACTTTTAAAGTTATTGTTGATACCATATTGTTTTTCTTGACCCTCTTTTCCACTTACAGAGCTAGTTTACTGTTTGAAATAAATATTCAAAAACATTTAACCTACTGATGCCTCAATAAATGTAATTTTATTGGTATCTATTTTTATTTTTGAATTTTATTCAGCTATTTACCAGTATTTATTTTTGAATTTTATTCAGCTATTTACCAGTAGCTGCTGCATTTCCCACCCTAGACTTATATTCGAGTCAATAAGTTTTCCCAGTTTTTTATGGTAAAATTAGGTGCCTCGGCTTACATTCGGGTTGTCTTATACTCAAGTATATACAGTAACTAAACTAAATCTCCAGAAATTTCCCAACCTGGAACTGGGAACGCTAGCACAGGCAGTTAGTGTAAGCTTCCTAATTGTCTCCTTCTGCACTGCTTCCAGTTGTGGGATGTTGCAGAGGGTGAGCTAATGCTCACTGCCAGCCCCACTGAGCTGAATGGCCTGTAGTGCTTGGTTTGTAGCACATTAGGGGTCACCTCAGCTTGACTTACTCCAGGATCTTTTTTATTTCCCAGTCTGCTCCTGCTTAGCAGTAACCAGAACTGTTTGCTTATTTCATTGTTTACTTATGCTCCTTATTGATGCCCCAAAGCTACCACACCCCACATAGGCTGAAGTGGAAGCAAGCAGTTGCCACTTCCCCACTCTGATCTCTAGCAGAGGGGCAGAGAAAGGAAAAAGAACAACACGCTGCTGCTCCAGAAAAGGAACAACAGAATTAGGACCAGTGGAAGGAAGAGCCCTTCAGAAAACCCCGTCCAGCCCTTCCTGCTGTAATTTACTTCAGCTATATGACAGTGGGTTAAGGACCAGCAATAAGCACTTCTGAAGCCTGGAAGCTACTTAGTGATGGGTTTGATGCCTGCCCCTTCTTTCTTGTATTTTACCCTGTTTAGTTTTTATTATGAGCGTTGGACTGTACTTAGCAAATACTCCTACACTGGATATTTTTAAAAGTAAAAGTACCTTATATGGTCACATAGTCATATTTTCTCCCGTGCCATAATCACACATCATCACTCAGAACGATGATTTGTTCCTGAATAGGTCAGAATCTCTAACTGTACAGATTGCATCTGTCATCATTAAAGCAGAGTGAGTAGAATGCACAAGTGTTTGCTCAAACCATCCTTGTTACTTTAATAGTCAATCTCCTTCAATAGCATGAGTGGCAGCTTCCTAATCAGATGTCTTTTGATAGCAACACTGTTACTAACCAGGCAATTTTGAAAAGAAAAAAACGTGCAAGTCTTAAATCAGGTCATACAAAGTATATGATGTTGCAAGAATGTTAGTGTTTGACACAGATCATGAAATTTAAGAACCAGTTAAACAGCTCAATCCTATGTGAATGTTTACTTAGAAGTAGATTTAAATGTGTTCAATAGGACTTACTCCTAAGTAAGCAGATTGCAGCTGAAGTGAAATAGCTGCACTATGGTACATGTGTGGTATAGACCTAATGGGTAAGGATTGATAGTAGCACACTTTTATCAATATTGTAGAAGGATAGGGAAGAAAAATGAAGACACTGAAGAGATATTTCCAAATTTAGGCTTTTTCTGCATGTTGTTTTCAGCAAATCTTGCAGTCAAATGCAATTCTTCTTTTCTTTGAGTTCTGCGCATTTTTCTCCATCTGGTTCCAAAAATGTTTTTCCTTCATTTTTCCTCTGTTATTTTCCTAAGCACTTTTACTGCAACATTTTTTTAATCCATTTCCAAGCCAGCTTCACTTGGGAGTGTGATCATATTGAAATGGTCTTTATTTCTTCATCCCAGCAAACCCCTGGCCTTTATGTAGGACTGATGGGATCAGTTTTGTCAATTTCACCTATAGTTTGTGATGGGCACAGATAGGAAGAAGCAGGGGCCACTGGATCAGGGTTGTCAATTTCATGTGTAACATTTAAATGAAAATACACAGTGTCTGCAGTTGGGAGCAAGTAAAATTGACAAGAGACTGCCAAAGTAAAAATTGTGTTTTACTGCTGCTCTAATTTGGCCAGAAAATATGCGGGGGTGAGGGGCTATGTGTTTTTGCTCCTTCAATTAGTGTCACTTACTCCAGTAGGGTTTTTTGGCTTCCATTTTGTGTGAATAGTTCTCAGTAGTAGAAATGGAGGATGAGACTTTTTTTGTATTGCTGATTCAATGTAGCTGGGTTTTAATTGTATATGATATATATTCATGTTGTTCACCGCCCAGAGCCCTTTGGGGGTAGGGCGGTATATAAAACTCAATAATAAATAAATAATAAATAATAAATAAACCCTAGAACACCTGAGCAAAAGAAAAAAGTAGGGAGGGTTGTTCTTCTGCATCATGGATGACATCCCACCATTATAATATGTTTTTACTGGTAGCATGTGGAATAAATGCAGGAGACAAATGAAGAGACAAGGGAAAAAACAAGGGAAGGGAGATGGAAGTGTGTGAAATGATTTCACCGAAAATGTTTCCAAGACACAAGGCATGACTAGCTGGAAAATCTATGGTAAGCTGTGCATGCAGAAAAGGCTGTAGACTGTAATCATCCATTTTTGAAGAGTTTTTGGTATTAGGGTAGCTAGATCCAAATCCAACAGCACCTTAGAAATCTTGTTGAAGATTTTCAGACTATGAGCTTTTGAGAGTGAAAGCTCCTTTTGTTGGTCTTCAAGGAATTACTGGACTCAAATCTAGCTGTTCTACTGTAGACTCATGCAGCTACCCTTTGAAACTGTCTTCATAGAAGGCACAGTCATCGGATGATAGTAAATATATACAGTGAGTTCCCAACAGCTATTACATTCAGATTTCAAAAGAACAGCCACTTCAACAATATATTTTACTCATTTATTTAACAAAACAAACCACACTGTAAGCCAGCTGCACAAGGCCTGCATTCAGAATGGGGTCACTGTATGATGAACTGTAATCCTCCCTCTCCCTCACACTGTAGTTAGGGTTACCAGGCTCTTCCTGGCCTCTGGTAGAGGTGGGTCAGTGCCAATTCCAAGCTGGGAAACTTCAGTGGGATACAATGCCACAGAGTCCACCTTCCAAAGCATCCACTTTCTCCAGAGGAACTGATCTCTGTAATCTGGAGATGAGCTGTAATTCCCAGAAACCTCCAGGTCCCACCTCCAGGCTGGCATCCCTAACTGTAGCCCTGGCTCAAACCAGTGTGTGGTGTGGCTGCTTTTGCCATACTTAAAACAGTGGAAAAGTCTATTCATGGAACTCATCTAATTTGGCCCTTTGACTAAATAGCAGCTTTGTTTAAAATAATGCTTGCAAATGATTACTTATAAGATTTGTATTTTTAACCTTTTAATTGTGAAACACACTTTACAAAGAACTTATAATTTTTAACCTTTTAATTGTGAAACACACTTTACAAAGAACTTATCTCGTATTCACAAAGTTTTTTTTTAATTGACTATTTTTTCCCCTTTTGCCGTGTGGCAATTTTCCACTTCCTGCTGTACATTTGCCAATGGATCTTGCCTAGCAAGATGATTGCTGTTTTGGTATTCACCCTCTGGGAAAGGAGCATACAGTTTTCTAATCTCTGTCATTGCAGACAGCATGTTTCTGCTGGAACACTATATTGTAACAACAATTACCTTCAAAAAACCCTTTTTGTTACTGTTATTTATTTCAAATGTGATCCATCAATTCAGATTAGATGACAGCTTAAATGTTCAAAGGGAATAAACACATCGCATATCTAGGTAACCAGTTATAAGGTAGACAGCATAATGATTAAGTTTGTTTAAAAGGAAAAGAAACTGCATTTATGCTGGCAGTGGGGCAATTACACAAATCCCAGGGAATTGTGTGGGAGCGCAATGCAGGTGGCCAGCAGAATCATGGCCGGCAGAGTGGCACAGCTGTGGCACAAGGACTCACAAACCAAAGGGAACAGGCCTGATGTTAATTAGTTTCCTAATTTTTTGGGGCTGGAAACACCCACTTTGCCTGGCACAAAGTTACACCTGTAAAAAACAGTGGTGCAACTCACAGGGTTCTGTAATAAGCATTCCCTGCCGCTCATTGACGCATGCAGGATGCCGCTGTCTTTCAAAGTGCCAAAGAACTGTTTCAGTATTTCAGTATTTCACAACAGCAGCCAGAGTGGCACCAGCAACAAAATGGAAGATGGAAGAATTCCCCAGCTTAGAGAACTGGGAAAATAAATCAAGGGAAAACACAATAACGGCAAAACTGACAAGCTTGTTTAATAAAAAGACCCAATCAAGAATTGCAAAATAAATGGAAAAAGTACTTCTCATATTATTCTTAAATGTAAAATAATGAAATAAAGTATACATAGTGGAAAGGTCACATGTAGAGATGGAATTATTAATATGCATAGCTGATAGTAGTGTGATAATTGTGCTGAGGGACAGAATAAGTTTATATCTTGGTAAGTTTCATAATCTTCTAAGAAAACATTTAGAAATAGCAATAATAATGTCTGTAAACCAGACAATATCTTTGGTTGATGAACTTACATCCTCATAGAATGCTACTTGTAGAACTTGCTCTCTCTTTTTGTTCAGAATGGTAATTAAGCTAAGCTTCATTCTCTGTTTCAGTTTTTAACTGCTTTTGGACCAGAATAGGTTGGTTTTTAAAAAGGGCATTCAACATTAGATCATTGTATGGTCCTAAATTCAATCATCTCTAAATATGTGAAGAGAGGCAGGACTGGGCTGTTCACAGCCTTCCTGGACCTTAAACGAGCTTTTGATTTGGTTAGGAGGGAAGTTGAACCCAAACTTCTTATGCTTATAAAAGCACTAGCAGGGCACCCGTGCTTTGCTACGCATACTTCATCACAGGCTCTCTATGAATTTCGGGGTGACATTCAACATACTTCTGTACAGCCTGTTTGTGAACTTTGGGGTGACATGCAGCATATTTCCTCTGTGGACTGATGGGTTTGTTTTCGCATTATTTTGCAGCAGCTTCCTGTAGTTGTCTTTTTCTAATGCAATGTGTTATTGCTCTCTTTCAACTGGTGGGCTCCGAAAGACGTCATTTAGAAGCAGCCGTTGTATTTTCGGGATGCAGAAAGGAAGTGTTCTGCCATTGGATGCTGATGAGTGAGAAGGCTGTGAAGAGGTTCAGGGTAGGGTTGAAGGGCAGGGAGCTGCACATTATTGGGGACTCATCTTGCCACTTCAGAGCATGACACCAAGAACAGGGTGATCGGAGGCCGAGAGCAATAAACTTGTCTCCACAGTAAGCAATCTGATGTCCGTATGGAAAACCCGACAAATGTTTAAGTAGTCCAAGATGATAGTATAGTTTGTAATCTATTTTGATAGTATTTGGCTGTAGCGGTATTGTTAATGTGAGGGTAGGTGGAGGAGTATTTTTTCACAGCCTGTCTGTTAACTGCGGGGTGACATTCAGCATACTTTTTTGCAGCCTGTTTATGAACTTTGGGGTGACATTCAGCATACCTCATCACAGCCTGTCTGTGAACTTCTGGTTGTTTTTCACATATTTTGCAGCAGCTTCCCTTACTTGTCTTTTTATAATCGAATCTGTAAATCGCTTTCTGTAAATCGCTTTAATCCCTCTCCTCCCTTTAGCTATTTCAACAGAAGGAAAGGTTCGTATGCGGTGAGGAGGTCAGTGGTAGAATCCAGTTGGGCCACCATTGGCTCAATTGTGCTTGTTGATTGGTGGGCATTATCAGAAGTCGATTTGGCCCCATGGAAGTAGAGCTGCCAAAAGTGCCCCTTCATTAAAATCTCCAGTGAAACGGTAATCCATTATCGGTACTCCCCTGTAACTGCATCCTTTAGCCTGCCAACCAGCTTTTAACTGTCACCTTTAGAATTGTTAATGCAGATGGCCAGAGTTCAACAGTAACACAGATTGCCAGAGTTCAACAGTAAATGTGTAATAACTCAAGTAAAACTGAATATTTTAAAAAAATCCTTTCTTAGTGAGCACCTAAACCACATAATGAACAGGTGTGCCAAATTTCAACTCTTTGTGGTGGTTAGGGTGGTTTTTGAGCTTCTGTTTGATGAGTCAGTGAGTCAGTCAGTCAGCTCAGTCAGTGGTATTTCACGCTAATGCTAGATCAGAATTAGAACTGCGGCTTCCAGATGTTCAGGAACTACAATTCCCATCAGCCTCTGTCAGCATGGCCAATTGGCCATGCTGGTAGGGGCTGATGGGAATTGTAGTTCCTGAACATCTGGAGAGCCGCAGGTTCCCTACCCCTGATATAGATTACATAGGAATACTACCTGCCAAGTTAAATGTCCACCAACTGGGCTGACCCTGAAAATTCAGGTAACTAAAGGAGTAAAGCAGGCTGTGTTCTGGCCCCCATATTGTTCAATTTGTTTTTAAATGGCCTTGCCAAGGATTTAAATGGTGTCAGCCCCCATTATCCCAACCTTGGGAACAATTCCTATGCCCATCTTGCTATATGCGGATGACACAGTTCGCAAACTAAGATGGGCCTGAATTGTCTGCTGGCTAAATGTAAGGAGTTTTGTGCTAACAACTTTTTGACAATCAATCCCCCAAAATCTAAAATAGTAGTCTTTTCAAAATATTTTAAACCCTTGAACTGGACCCTGGATGGGGCTAATTTAGAACAAGTTCAGCTTTCGAATATTTGGAGATCAATTTTCACCACAAGGCTAGTTGGATAAAACACAAGGACATGATCTTGAAGGGCTGTAAATCCACCTCTGAAGGTGGCAGTTTCATCCCAGCTGCCCTCAAGGTCTTTAATATGAAAGTGGTACAACAACTATTATATGGGGTACCTTTATGGGCTCAGGCCTGAAACCTTTCACTTAAACTAGTCCAATTCCACTTTCTGTACAAATTGGGGTCCCGCATTGTCTGTTTTATGCCACACTGTGTCTAGAGGCTGGCCAGCACTTCTTGGTAACAAGAGCATGGCTGCTTACTTTCAAATTTTGAGTTCGGCTATGGGTTTTTTTCTCCCCCAGATAGTTACAAGTATTTTGCCGTTAGAATTAGAATTCTCTGCCATTAGAATTGCAGGCATCAGAATAGTGGGCACATATCACAAATAAAATATTTTCCCTGGGATTACTTCTGTATGCTTCCTCCAAGCGAAATTTTCCAACTAATAAAGAAACGCTTAGTTGACCAAGAATATCAACAGTTAATCAGTAAAGCAAGAAGTACAAGCTCCCCCTTATATTTTGGAATCATTCCTGGAAAAGGTCAGAAAGCTAATTATGTAAAACTAATACTTGATCCCAGGCAGAGGTGGGTGCTCACTAGAGCTAGATTTAGCATCCTGTCTTCTGAAATGGTCCAGGGGAGGTATTGGAATATTCCTCAACAGGAAGGAGTCTGTCCTCACTGTCCAACAAGTGTTGAATCACTTGAACATATACTGTTTAGTTGTCCTAAATACTCAAGTTGTTGCTTCCAGTGTTCTTTTTATCCTCTATTCAAACAAAAGGTTGCCTTATCAGTTCCACTAGGGGTTCTTTATTGAACTCTGAAGATGTTGGGGTACTGGAAGTAGTGGCAAATTTTTTATTGAATGTTCTGATTAAATAACTGGGTTCTTTTTTTAAATCATTGTTGCCTATTAAAGGTTCTGACTCTGACTCTGAACTGCTTTTATGTTTTTATTCTGCTATTATGAACAAACATATATGCCAAAGTGCTTAGGATTCCAACTAGTCCCTGGGCCAATGGAAAGCCCTCTAGTGCTGGCCAACCCCCCCCCCCTTCTCTCCATAATTGAGGCCTAACTAAGCTTAAACCTGGAAGGGAAAAAAGGAACATGGGAGGTTATTGTAGCCCTGGACTCCAACTTGCTGCTGTAGGCATCTGACACATTCTAAATACATCACTACCACAGGGAGGAGCTGTGGCACAGTAGTGGAGAATCTGCTTGGCACGCAGGTGATCCTGGTTTCCAATTCCTGGCATCTTCATTTTAAGGGATGAGGATTGAGGATTATGTAATGTGAAAGCCCACTGCCTGAGACCCCAGAGAGTCCCTGCCAGTCAGAGTACACAATACTCACTGTGATGGATCAGTGGTCTCATTCAGTATCAGACAGCTTCATGTGTCTACCCTGCTGCAGAATGCACTGTGAACTCTCTTTTTCTATTCCATTTGTCTTTACCCTGAGGAAATGTTACTGCAAAGTAATACAAGAATTGCTTCTACAAGCTTTATGAAATCCCTATGGCTAGCATCCTTTGTAGTACCATTTCCTGTCCTCATCCATTCCATTGCTCAAAATGCATTAGAGAACAGGAATATCCTTAAACAACTGGATGAATTAAACATCCAGTTCATCTTTGGAATGATACTGCCTTTAATTATTCAAGATGTCAAAGCACCACAGTAAATTGTATAGGAAGGTTCAAGGAAGAGGGCTCATCTGAGATCTAATGTGTTTATTGTATGTGAGACTATCTATATCAGGAAAGGACAGAAGAGAAAAAACCTCAGTGTTAGGACTTCTCATGCCACAGCTGGTAAAAATGGAAGGGAGGTCTGAACTGTCTGTCACACCTTTGCAGGGAGTACTTGTGGCAGTTATACTCTGAGTCAACAACTCCCCAGGTTAACTGGGGAGTTGAGTGCAGAATAGCTTGACTGTCCGTATTATTCTGCAGAGTGATTAGAATGTTTTTTATTATACATCATGTACCAATCTGGAATGAAACATATAGCATATAGACCATTTCTAAGCTCTCTGTTGGGGTCAGTTCAGTGTGATCCAAATCTGCATAACTGATACAAAAAGAAAAACATGCAATTTAAAGAAATTTTAAATGAACACATATTGAACAGTAAGACAAATATAATGACAGTCCCCAACAGTATAAATATGTTATCCATACAACTTAATAAGGTGAATATTCATATGAGCGTTTGCCTATTTGTTATCAAGATGGAGCTTCTTTGCTGATCTATTCTGCTTGGAGAAGTGTATAAGAGGAGTTAATTCGCACTGATGTGAATATAGTGGAAACTGATGAAGGAGTTGCCAAAAGTAGCTAGTGTTATTCCGCGGTTAGCACTATTCCACTGATTCCTATGATGTTTTACTCATCTGTATATGGAATTGAACTTTTGGCTAGATCTTCAGCCTTTAGAAGAAGTCAATTATTTGTCTTTCCCCATTGACATCAAAATAAAATATTTTTCCAGTTTATGATAACAAGAGTAATGAACTGTTTTTACCAGTGGGATCTCTGTCTGCAGTCTTTAAAAATTGTAGGTCATATTTGTCCTTCTCTGTGATTTACCTATAAAGGAAAAAGGAGATGATTTAGTGATTAGAATTAGATATTAATACTGTATTGGACTTACCTGTTGGACACCTGACTTCAGCTTAGGGTAATGTGTGTTCTGGTCCCTGTCCGTGTATGATATATGCCTATGAAGAAATAGATTACATTACTGGAGTTGGCAACCAATACTAGAGCATACACTCCTGTTGGATTTCTGACTGCAGTTTATGAGGATACTTTCTTGAGTCCTCCTCCATGGTAAAAGAGAAGCACATTTAATTGTTTCAAGAAAAAGCAGATTACTATATGAGTGGTGTTGGATATCAAAACTGTTGGATTTCTGATTATATTTCACAAGTTTTAAAATATGTTTCTATTTATTTATTTATTTATTTATCTATCTATCTGGTGGTTTAATATGGATATTCATCTTATTAAGCTGTATTGGATCACATACCCTGTTTCCCCGAAAATAAGACATCCCCTGAAAACAAGACGTAGTAGAGGTTTTGCTGAAGTGTTAAATATAAAGGATCCCCCGAAAGTAAGACGTAGCAAAGTTTTTGTTTGGAAGCATGCCCGTTGAACAGAACACCAGAGCATGCAGCTGTGGAGCGGAAAAATAAGACATCCCCTGAAAATAAGATATAGCGCATCTTTGGGAGCAAAAATTAATATAAGACACTCTCTTATTTTCGGGGAAACACGGTATTTATACTGCTGGGGATTGTTGTTATATTTGTCTTACTGTTCAATATATGGTTATTTAAAATGTCTTTAAATTGCATGTTTTTCTTTTTGTGTTAATTATGCAGATTTGGATCAGATAGATTGTTCTTTTTGTAGCTAATTTCCTGCTCTGATCTTCTTTTTGGTTGTGGTCACTTTAGTGTTCCAGAGCTGCCTGTAGATCAGAAACAGGTCACTTTTAACATTTTGCGCCCTTTCATGATCCAACAGCAGCACGGAGGGCTGCTGAAATGCCACTGGCATAACCTGAGATGTCCCTATAGTGATTTGGGAGGACCCTGCACAGCAACTCCTTGCCCTTCCATCATTACCACTCCAGAAACTAGTTGTCTGCTGCAGAAGATTTCATGCTACCAGTGCAGCATCAGAAGGGCCCCACTGTGCCCTTTGCCTCTTCCCTTGTTGCCTTACAAATAGAATGCTTTTGAAAATTACAAATGGGCAGCTTGTTTCTAAATGGCACTTAGATCTTGTTTACCAGTCTCAGAGACTATAGTTTAAAATAACTGGCTTGAATTTATTGATTTAAAAAGCAGCCAGTACCGAACATCTAAAATGACCAATTCCAGTGTTTGAAGTCTGTTATGCCATCTGTTCTAAGACACATTAATTGTAATACCAAATGGGGAAAGTGGGTTGTGCTATTTAATGGCAAGAGAAGTGCACTCTGCATATGCTCCAAAATGCTTTAATTTTGCAGATTCCAGTGATGAGCCTCCAAGATATTCCAACACCCCAAATAAGCCCTGACTCAGATATAACTCAGCAACGAAACATTCCTTGTCAAAAGTGGTCTGCTGTCCATAAAGAGCAGATGGTTAAAGGGAAAAAGTGACATATAGCCAGCCAGTACAGACTGCCACAGTGGTTAAGAAGGCCCAGCAAAGACTGTACTATCTGAGACTTTTAAGGAAACAACAACTGAATGGAAAACTCCTGGTGTCCTTTTACCGCTGTGCTATAGAGAGTGTCTTAACCTACTGCATCTGTGTATGGTTCTCCAGTTGCACAGTGGCAGATAGGAAGGCACTTCAAAGGGTGATCACTACTGCACAGAGGATTATCGGCTGCCCTCTCCCCTCCTTGGAAGAACTCTATAATTCCCAAAGCCTAAAAAAAGCCCAAAATATCTTGAGAGACCCTCTCATCCAGCACACTCTCTTTTTGAACTGTTACCATCCGGCAGACGATACAGGTCTATCAAAACTAGGACAAAGAGGCTTAGAGACCGCTTCTACTCTAGAGCTGTGGCTATGCTAAACTCTGCGGCTTCGTGTTGATGTGTTTGGGGCTGTGTAGGGATGGGTGGAGGAAGGGGAAAGTGAAGATGGGGTATGAGTCTGAAATTGTGTACATTGAGGAATGCTGCTGTAAATTTCGTTGTGCATGCACAATGACAATAAAATGCTTATGCTTATGCTTATTTAGGGTTACAAATTCAGTTTTTTCTGCCCCTCTCCTTTGACAGAAATTCAGGACATAAAACTTTTCCTGACATACAGATGCCATAGTTAAAAGTGTATAAGTATTGACAGAAAGAGAAGTTAGCAAATCCACTATAACTACATTGAAGTAATGCTTTAGCATTCTTATAGGTATTGAAGAACAAGGAGCTAATTCTAGCTCAGCTATCCTATTATCTTACACAGGTTTTTGTGAGGGAACCCATATATCTGTGAGGAAGGGTTAAACATAAGAAAGAGCCTGCTGGATCAGACCAGAGTCCATCTAGTCCAGCACTCTGCTACTCGCAGTGGCCCACCAGATGCCTTCGGGAGCTTACATGCAGGATGTGAAAGCAATGGCCTTCTGCTGCTGCTGATCCCGAGCACCTGGTCTGCTAAGGTATTTGCAATCTCAGATCAAGGAGGATCAAGATTGGTAGCCATAGATCGACTTCTCCTCCATAAATCTGTCCAAGCCCCTTTTAAAGCTATCCAGGTTAGTGGCCATCACCGTCTCCTGTGGCAGCATATTCCAAACACCAATCACGTGTTGTGTGAAGAAATGTTTTCTTTTATTAGTCCTAATTCTTTCCCCCAGCATTTTCAATGAATGCCTCCTGGTTCTAGTATTGTGAGAAAGAGAGAAAAAATTCTCTCTGTCAACATTTTCTACCCCATGCATAATTTTATAGACTTCAATCATATCCCCCCTCAGACGTCTCCTCTCCAAACTAAAGAGTCCCAAACGCTGTAGCCTCTCCTCATAAGGAAGGTGTTCCAATCCCTCAATCATCTTCATTGCCCTTCTCTGCACCTTTTCTATCTCTTTGATATCTTTTTTGAGATGTGGCGACCTGAACTGAACACGGTACTCCAAGTGCAGTCGCACCACTGCTTTATATAAGGGCATGACAATCCTTGCAGTTTTATTCTCGATTCCTTTCCTAATTATCCCCAGCATAGACTTTGCCTTTTTCACAGCAGCCATGCACTGAGTTGACATTCCCATGAAACTATCAACTAAGACGCCCAAATCCCTTTCCTGGTCTGTGACTGATAGCACTGACCCCTGTAGCATGTATGTGAAGTTTGGATTTTTTTGCCCCATGTGCATCACTTTACATTTTGATACATTGAACTGCATTTGCCATTTCTTAGCCCACTCACCTAATGTATAAAGGTCTGCTTGGAGCTCTTCGCAATCCTTTGCAGTTCTCACCACCCTACATAATTTGGTATCATCCACAAACTTGGCCACCACACTATCTACCCCTACTTCCAGGTCATTTATGAATAGGTTAAAGAGCACTGGTCCCAAATAGCTTCAAGAATGATGTGTGTGAATAATTGAATAATGTGAATAATTGGGAGCTGGGGGGGGGGGGCGGTCGTCTGATGGTTGAATCCCCATAATACTGATAAACATTGACATTTGTGGTAAGGGAATCTGGATGGTTGAGGCTGCCCTGCTGAGTCATTCAAGCAGTTTAGCATTGTGGAAGTACTTTGCATGTTAAATAAGTGAGTCATTTAATCAGGTACATAAATATCTTCTAAATTACTTGGCTGTTTTGTTTTTGATAATGTAGATAGATAATTAAAACTTATATTGCTACGAAAAACTCTTCACATTGCATTTGTTTAGGAATTACTATCCTTACAATAGAATTAGCTTGTGGGCAAGTGAAATGAAAGTTGGATCCAAAAAATAAAAAAGAGCTATCGCTCTTCTGTTTCAGTGGATAACAAATTGGATGTTGTTTTTACTGTCCTTAAATTGGGACAAACTAAAAACCAGTGTTGTTTGAGGCAGCTGAGACTTCCCTCCCCAAGTAAGAAGAGTGCTGATAGAGCAGACCAGTGGTCCATCTAGTCCAGCAACCTGTCTCATACAGTGACTAGTCAGTTATTCTGGAGAACTAACAACAGGGCATAGAGACAAAGGCCTTCCCCTGTTGTTACCTCCTGTCAGTGGGATTCAGTGGTTTACTGCCTCTGAACTTGGAGGTTCTTTTTAGTCAGCCAGTGATAAACCTATCCTCTATTAGTGTATCTGATCCCCTTACAAAGCCTGTGGTCACCATTATATCCTCTGGCAGTAAATTACACATTTTTATCACTTTCTGTGTAAAGTAGTATTTCTTTTTGTCCATCCTAAATCAGTTTCATGGGATATCCTCAAGTGCTATTATTTGGGGAGAGAAAGAAGTTCTGTTTGTCAACTCTCCACCCAATGCATAATTTTATAAACATTTATCAAGTCCTCCCTTAGTCATCTCTTTTATAAACTATAATGTCCTAAACTCCTTTCCTTACAGGCAAGTGCTCCAGCCTCCTCTTCCATTCTTTTTCCACCTCCGCAATATCCTTTTTGACATATGGTGATCAGAAGAACTGCACATAATATTCCAAATGAGGCCAAACTATAGATCTATACATGGGCATTATAATATCAGCTGTTTTATTTTATACTCCTTTACTAATAATCTCTAACATAGAGTTTGCCTTTTTCACTACTGTTGCACACAAGGTAACTAGTGCCCCTCCTCTCTTTCTCTTCTCTGTTTCTTTTTCTCTCTTTTTTCCTGTCGTTTATCTTTATTTTGTAGGCTGCCACCAAGAATAATTTTTTTAAAAAACTCTCTTTTATTTCTCTTTTATTTTATTATTTTCTTGGTAGTGTGTATGAGATGTAAGGCAAACAGATGGCATTTGTGGTACTAAGGAAAATCAGATGGGAGTACCAATATTTCATTGAACCAAAATAAGGTTTTACTTATAACTGGTAGGTAACTTCAAGGTTCCAAACAAAATTATTTACAAAAATTAAAATAAAATCTAATGGAGGCACCAAATACTTTAAATAACCTCCAATCAGCATAAAGTCATTCTGACCCTTTTCACTTCTTTTCTCTCTATTCCTTATACTGTTCTCTCGGACTAGAATTTAACCTTTTCACTCTTACAATGAAACTATGGCCCTTTCCGCACAGGCGGAATATGGCGCTCTGGGTATGGCAAAAACGTACGGCGCCCTTCCAGGGAGCCATTTTCATTAATAGGCGCAGCTGCCGTTCAAGCAGCCACGCCACCGATCGGCACTGAAGTCAAGCTGTCCAACCTCGCTTCCCCAGCGAGGTTTTTGGAAAACGGTGGCTTGGAGCCGCTGCCGTGCGAACGGCAGCAGCTCCAAGGCGCCTTCCCTCCCCCCATGTCCGGGCAATTTTCTAAAATCCCAGGTTGAGGAAAATAAAACGGGGCAAACTCATTTGGGGGACGGGAGCTGTGTGAAGTCCCCCCCCAAAATGGTTTGTATTGCATCCGATACCCATGACTTTGGGCCTGTGTGGAATTTAACAGTGTTTAAATGACAGTGAGTGACTACTATAAGAGAAGACTTTGAACTGAAGCTATGAAGGAAAAAGAAATGTAGGCTTCTGCCTGTCAATAATGGGTCATCCCGAAAGCTTTAATGCTAGTGAAGTGGAAACACATATAATAATGATAATAGAGCCCAATCCAGTTTGCAGATAATAGAGCCCTATCCAGTTTGCAAAGGTGACTTTGCCTTTGCCAACACATGAAGTATGTGTATTTATTTATTTACTATTTTTATAGTCCACCTTTCTCATTTTGAATCAAGGTGGATTACGCAATGTAAATCAATGTATGACTAAACTGAGATTCAAGATTCTCCATTCTGGACAGATGCTATGCTTTCTATGTTTTTCACTCACATACCCTCTGGCAACCCATTTCCCTGGAACTGTACTCCCATATATGTTTGTAATTAATACAGTTGCTATTATTTCAGATTTATCTGTTGCTACTGCAAATAAATGGCCCAATAATGGGATTAAAACAGTCAAAACTCAAAAGATAAAAAGAACTCAATACTTAGTTAACATAAACACTACATTGCATATACATTAAAAATTTTACATTTAATTTATTAACACTTGAAATCTTTAATATGTTTTAATATTTATTTTAAAAACACAATAGATGTTCAATGCCACCCTGTTTTGAGGCATTTGGTTTTTTGAAAGCAGGTTCAACTGATGCAATATTAAATCTGGAACTCAGGGCAATGATCCTCCCTCCATTTTGTCCACACACCACTACAAGGTAGGTAAGGTACAAGACACAGTGGAGACTGGATTCCTAGTACCTTGATTGGTACTTTAATAACTACCACACAAAATTGCCCCCATTACCCACTTTAAAACAGAATTAGAATAATTAAATCTTGATCTCCAAGCCAAGGTTCAAATCATGACATATAAATCATGTTGTTCTGATTACCTACCTAGTGCTATTGTAACCCTTATGTTAAGAATGGGATGACCCAGAAAGGGGTGGAGTCTGAAAGAAGCAGAAGGCTGCAGAACTCATGAGGTTGGGGGAAGGAAGGCTACCAGGCTGGGACCTGGATATATTGTTATAAGCTCTTAAAACCTTGTTTAAGGTAACTGCGATGTTGTTGGGAACTAGTGGGAAGGGAGTTGTTTATTTTTGCTATATTGTAAATGTTAGAATTTATTGTTTCAGGGCTTTTTGTGTATGTAATTGGTGAGAGTTCTTTTGGGGACCTTCATCATCTTGAATCCAGTTCACCAAGCCTCTGGAGTCTTCATGAGCCAACCACCAGCAGGAAGAATGGACTTGGCATTATCAGACTGTAATTAGAAGGACTTGGAATGAAACTTGAACAGGACCTTGAAGTGTTAGGTTAAATGTTAATATTTGATAAGTGTCATATGTTAAGGAAAAGTAAACCATTTTGTTAAAAATTTTGTTGTTGCAAACTCCTTCCAAGATCTGCCCCACAGAACCCACAAGCAGAGGTTACACTATAACAGCACATTGGTGATCCTTTACTCAGAATTACCAGTATCATGGCATGACGGCTGGTTATTGTCATGCAACCGCAGCTTTTTTAATGCGGCAGAATGCTCATCGCTATTTACAAGAGGTTCTTTTAAAGACAACCTTTCATTTTTTAATTTTCAGAAGAGTCACTGCAGTGTTCGCAGGCACCCTGCCAGCTCCTATCCAGTTTGCAAAGGTGACTTGCCTTTGCCAACCCAACAGGAGACGGGGGAATGTTTGCAGGCACAGGGAGGCTCTGGGGGTGCCAGCAAACATCCCCTGCCCACAGTCTGGTTTGAAAAGGTGAATTGCCTTGGAATATGAGAAACATCAACTGGCTCCCATCTGGTTTGCAAAGCTCTCACCCCCCCCCCCTCACACAGGCACCAAGTCCACATTGTGCTTTTTTTGCTGGATTGTTCCCACGCTCTTTCACTTCTTTGCTTCTGCCACAGCTGAGTTGTGCTCAGGGCTGCTCTAGTGGCAAGCCTCACACAAGGATCACCATTTCTACCATTACAGAATTTTTCCTGCATGCTCCCCAATGCTCTGCTACATACCCCTGGGGATATACATACCTTAGGTTGGGAACCAGTGCTCTGGGATATTGTGCAACCTTCTCCAGTTGATAACTATATGAAGGAGGAATGACTGCGTAAGTAGCTTTGTGTATTACCATAAGTGTTGTCAAATTTCTTCCAAGTTATGGCAACCCAATGAATTAATGGCCAACAAAACATCATTAACAGGCTTTCCATCTATGGTTTCTGAGCTACATAATGTTTCTTTTAAATTTATATTCCACCTCCTTGCTCTTACTAGGGCCACTAAGGCAGCTAACAATTTAATACATGCTAAAATTGCATTATAAGCCATTAATTAACCCTCCTCCCAAACATACCTCATTTCTTTTCAAAGAATAAAGTTAAAATACATAGAAAACAATTAAAATACATAGAAAACATGAAACATTGTCTGCGAAGGAGGGATCATTTGAGGGAATGCCAACAAAAAAGTATTTACCTGCTAGCTGCCTATTAAGTTACCTGTTAAGATGGTAACAAGGGGACAGATGAATTTCTCTGGGGCGAGAGTTCCAGAGCTTTGTCCCGTGACTGAAAAGGTGCTCTCCTGGGTTGCCATCCACCTATTCTTAGAATCTCTTTGATTATGTGTTCCTGCATTGCAGGGGGTTGGACTTGATGGCCCCTGGTTCTCTTCCAACTCTATGATTCTATGACCCAAAGCAGAGCATCCAAAGATGACTGTAACTGCTGGATAGGTTCATAAGGAATTAGGCAGTTTTTCAAGTATGTCAGCCCCAAATGATATAGGGCTTTGAAGGTCAAGATCAGCATCTTGAATCAGAAGTCTGTGTATGTTAGCCAAGAACCGAGAAATATGGTCTCTATGATGACCCACTCCAGTCAATTTCTTAGCTGCATATTTGTATTTTGAATCCTAGATCCTTCTCTTTCAAGTGGTGGGAAGTTTCTGGAACATACTTTCAGTTCTCTTTAGATGGGGCAGAACTGAAAGCTGGTGATATGTCTGTTTATTTAAACATATACAAGTTGAGCATACAGAAACATGCGATCAGCCCATGCAGGTATTCTAAAGAAGCATTAGTTTTCCCAGAAGCAGTCAACCTGTCTCTGGAACTCTATGGTTCCTCGTCAGCTGGCTGCAAAAATGCATACAACTGTCTCCTCTGTTGGCTGCATTCATAATTCAAATTAGCTCCCACTGTAGCAAGCAGGTTATATTCTGTAGCTAGGCGACAGCAGCCATCAGAGTCCATCACTTCAGAAAGTGTCTTCTAGTCATCAAGAAAGTGTTTAGTCATTATAATATACCAAAGCTAGAGAAAAGTGTCATATTTTAAGGCTGCAAGGCTGTAACAGCTAGTTTACTCTCTTTAGAAACAAACACCGCAAAAGCAATTTTCTCTAAAACACCCAACTGCATAAGGGTAGGAAATTAAATCTGTTTGTTTTGCAATTCAATAAACTAATTGTTGTAGACATTTTAAAATTCATCTTCACTGGATCATATGAGCTATCTAGTCACTCAGTATTGCACAAGTGTGGTTGGATCAAAGTATGTATTGTGTAACTGTGGTTAGCATGCATATAGCAATGTGCTGGATTAAGAGAACAATACTATAATTAAAGGTAACCTTGAACTGAATCTGTTTTCCTTTTATTTAAATCTTTCAGTTTTCTTTCAGAGCTGTGAATATTGTGAAATATGCCCTAGTATGCTAACAGGCATACTTAGTGCACATTTTTTACCATCCTCGGCAGTTTTTCAAGATGTGATAATTCATTCCAAACATCTGAAACTAGAGCCTAGATCTCTTTTGAAATGCCTGTACTATGGAGGAGGTGGGTGGTTAATGGCATACAGTGATTTGAAGATTTTGTGCATAAGAGCATGCATAATCTCACTGAAATTACTGAAAAGAGTAATTCATTAGGGGTACTTGTCATCAGGAGTCATGTTACACATCTAGTAATAAAACGTAAGGACTAGGAGATTTGCTCCATGTCTGCATTACTAGTCATTGGATAGGAGGAATGTGAAATAGAACATGGGTGGCTTTTTAAAGTCACGAGAGTTGAATTCACGTTTTTTTAAATGTCCACTTAAAAACTAGCGTCCTATATCTTTGACTTTTCAGGATTCATGACTAAATCAGGTGTATAGCCAATTCACCGTCATGATCGCTGATTTTTTTCTAACTCAGCAGCTTTGTCCCTACATTACAACAAAATCAAGCAAGTCATGGAATACTTTTCCCAGAAAACCAGCTCAGGGTTATCGATTTAACATTGGAAGCAGGGAGACTGCGAGATCTGGGTATGCAGGAGTACCGCGTGAATTCTTTTGCGTGAGAGAAAGGGAAGCAGATGTCATTGTGATTCACGGGGAACAATTTTTTAGTGTCTGTTACTGGAATACACAATGATGGGCAACGAAAAGAAAGGATCTATCCAGCCTGCCCCAATTGACCTACTGCGCCATTTGCGCAGTCTACCATCCCAGACAAAATTGCTTCCTACGCGCACGAGAAGAGTTGCCTGTCTTTGTGAATAGGGTACTGCACTGCGGCGGTGCTTCCTATCAACCAACCTTACCTTCTCCCCCGCCTTAGATCTGTTCCCACCCCCTTTCTTCATTGTGATTGGTCAATCTGGCAGCCTCCCTATCGGTGATTGGTAGCCGGCATACTGAGGCGGGTCTAGTTGTGCGCCGTGTAATAAAGTTAGTGGGGCTGTCTCAGTACACACTGGAATCGGCGGCGAGTCGGTCCGATTTCTATGGAGGCGACGGAGGGAACCGTTCGGTGGCTCCGGTGGTGATTCGGAACCTCGTCTTGCCATTCTCGCTTTCCCCCCCTCCCTACCCCAGCCCCGATCCCCGGCTCCCTCTCCCCCCTCCCTTCTCTCGCCTCTCCCCAGCCCTCACCGCTGCCAGGTCCCTGGGACGCTGACGAGCCGGTAGGGAAGGTGAGGAGATCGTTGTTTTCGCCGTCATTTGAAGTGATGGGGTGGGGTAGCGTTGATGGCGGACGAGTTCTGCCGGTAGGAGGGATTCTTTCGGGCCTGGGAATTGGGGATGGAGAGTGAGTCAGGCTGTGGGGAACAGGCTGCCGATGGACAAAATGGCCGCTGCCTAAAACGGCCGCCATCTTGTCCTCATCAGTGCACGTTCACTGAGGCACAAAATGGCGGCTGCCGCCGGGACCGGGTTCTCTCGGGGGCGGTTTCTGGGAGAATGGCTGGGGCAGGGGGATGCTTGGGCTGGGCGTTTCGGGTATTCAGACAAAGTACAGCGTGGAGGCTGTGTGTCTTTCTGCCTTTACACGGGGGGCTCTAGCCGTTCCTTCCTCCGAGAATCCCCATTATGCTGCGGCCGAGGGGGTGACAGGGACGCCGCTCCCCCTTGTAAGGCTAGCACGAGCAGCCACGAGGCCCCGAAGCGTCGTTCCCAAGGAGAGGCGGCCGCCCGCCGGCAGGACTCTGGAGAACAAAGATCGGCCTCTCGACAATGCGGCGGATCCTGGAAGCGGGCGGTGCCCGAAAGGCTTAGGGGGAGGGCGGCGCTGGGCTGAGACACGATGCGAGCCGCAGTCGGGGCGGGGGGGGGGCTTTTGTTTGGTCGTGCCCATATTTCTCCTTGGCACGTGATTTCGAGATCAGGCCAGTGGGGAAGAATAGAGCCACGTGTGTTGGGGATGTGGCGGCGGCGCTCTGCGGCTTTAAGGCTTCAGTACGCTTCATTCTGAGTCAGCCCTGTTGAAGTAGATGAGGGTTCATCAACAGTGAAAGGATTGAGGCCCTAACGAAGTGCACGATTGTTAAACATGGTAATTAGAGAGGCCGACCTGAATATTACTACTTCCGCCTTAAGACTGAGAAAAAAGAGTCTTTGCACAATCTGTAATGGCCATGCTTTGCTCGACCGGAGCGGGTAGTTTTAATGTGTTCCTCCTTAGATGAAAGTGTACAGTGTTTTAGCTATAATTATGGTCTGGAGATCGTGGTTATTGGACATAAAACATAATTAGTTATAGTCCAGAAGGCTTGTTTGGGTTATCTTACAGGCCATAAACATATGAAGTTAAATTAATACAGACCCCAGTTACCTGTGTGGGTCACATAAATGGATTTATGTGTGGGTCCATGGATTTAACAAATATGACATTTTCACTTGTCTTAGACCTTTGAACTAACATCATGAGGAGGATATGGTTGGAAAGCAAATGGTTCACAACTTGTAAATAATGATACAGGGGCTAATAAAGTTGAATATTTAAATTGCTGGAAAGAAACTGATAATACTGATTGTGACTCTTAAGTGATTCTAGTTGCATTTTTGCTGTCAAACACAGTATTCCTTATTGTCTCCTAGGTTTTGTTTTTCCCTATCCTGTCAATTTATTATTCTTTTGAAGATTCTTCGTTGTCAAGCCGCCAAAGTGGAGAGTGCGATTGCAGAAGGGGGTGCTTCTCGTTTCAGGTATCTCTTTAATGGAACTTCTAATTTCATAGTAAAATTGGTGACACAAAGCACTTAAATGGACAGTTCTGTCCTGTAATATAACAGCCCTCATCAGCTGTTAATGATGCAAAGGGGTCATGACCAATTTCATACAAACATGACATAGCAAGTTGTTGTGTGCTTATGCAGCTAATGACTGCAATGTGAAGCCTTGTGCAAATCAGTTGTAGGCAGATTTGAGCCAAGACTTCTTTTGACCTGCCCCCATGTTGTTGAAACCAGCTAATTCGAAGGGTGCTTGAGGTATGAGTAGCAAAGGTCAAGATCTATAGCCCACAGTGCAGACAAACAAATGGCTGCTGTACCTTGTGTATCAGAAAACATGATTGGCTCATACAGTGCAAGAACTCTTAAGGATTAGACTGTGAAAAATATTCTTTGATGTCCATCTTATTTTTAACTTTTAAGTTACAAAGTACAATGGAGGTCTGTGACATTTACTAGCCTATTCCCCCAAAAAACCCTTTGCCCACTGTATAGCATTTCTTGAACAATAAACACACAGCATCTTCCTTGCATGCTTTGTTAGTGTGCAGTGATTTTTTTATTTGCCCCAAGTAGTAACTACTTATTGGTTCCTCCCCTTATTTCTTTTTCTCAATAGTGCTTCTTCGGGCGGAGGAGGAGGTAGGGGTGCACCTCAGCACTATCCCAAGACTGCCGGCAACAGGTAAGTCTGTATAGAATTTTGGATACTAGATTGCATGAGAACCTAAAAACCCTGCTGGGTTAGATTGAAAGGTCCATCTAGTTCAGCGTTCTGTTTCTCAAGGGTAACCAGATGACTGTGTCTGGAAAGCTATGTGCACGTAACAGGCAACCGCCTTTTTGTGTTTTGGAACAATATTTTGGAACATAGATGTTCCACTTCTTTGCTATGACTAAGTACCTATGTATGAACTTATCACCCATGAATTTATTTGGTTTTATATTAAAGCAGTGTAGGCTGCATCTGGTGACACTGAATCCCATTAATTACATATTATACAAGAAGTGCTGTTTGTCTTAGACCTGCTGCCCATCATGCTTACTTTTTAAAATTACGGAGCATTCATTTCCAAGTTCTCAACAGCACTTATATATTTATAAACCTATGAGATCTAGTTTAGTTTAGCTTTTTCATGTAGGTAAAGTGTTCAAGTTCCTTGATAATTCTGATATTCTTTTCTGCATGTTTTCCAGCTGCTAGTTTGTTTTTCTTGTTTTTTTGAGATTTTAGATATTTGCACCCTCCGTTTCTCCCTAGTGGATGCTCAGATGAGCTTAAAGCGGGGTAGGTTAGTCTGGCCAAAGGTTACCCAGCAAATTTACATGGTACAGTACGGATTCAGGTGTGAGTCTCCCAGATTGTGTAGTCTGACATTCTAGCCACTTGACCATGCTGGCACTGTGTGCAAAAGAGAACTGCATGAAGTATTCCAAATATAATTAGGAAATATAAGAACGATTATGATTTGGTCAGTTCATTTGTGATCCAGTTCTTAAGAATCCTTAGCATGCAGTTTACTTTTTTCACTGTAGCTTCACACAGTTGATGTTTTGGTGAAAGCTGTCCATCACAGCCCCAAGATCTGTATGCTGGTTGATTAACAACAGTTCAGCATCCTGACATAAGTAATTTCCCCCCATTGTGGCTCATTTTATATTTAAGTTAAATCTATATCTCCATGTTGTCTCTTCATTCAGTTTGAAGAAGTTCTGGAGATTGAGCTTCTATCTCTTTTCCTTCAGTCCAAATGACTGTGCTCCTCTGTAGATCTGACCATTTTATCATTTCACTATTTATTTTGATTTCAGATTACTTTATGAATATATTAAATGGTATCAAACTGATTCCTATAAATCTGTATTATGAATTGAAGAGTTGATAGTTTGAGATATATAGGTTCTTATTTAATTTTAATTATTTGAAATAATTAAATCTTATCTTTCTCAATGGACTGAAAGTAACTAATAGTATTCCGTGGCAAAGAATGCACTAAAAACCATTATACAACAATAGATTGTTTAATTCAGGTAACCTGATAATTGAACTGGTATTAACAGCCATTTCAGACTTTGTTACCATAACTGTATGCGGGGGGCAGGGGCATACAAGCCTTTTGTGAAGACTGCAAATGATGGGACTCTTTCTGAACCAGTTCCTAAGTCCTGGGTCTGTTTGAGGAGAGGATGAAATGTTGATCTCTGGAAGAGTACCAGAAGTTGAATGGACTAGTGGAGTGCAATTAATGTTCATACTGATTTCCAGTCATTAAATTCTCATTGATTGGGGCATGGTAAGGATATCAGTTTTGTGAAATAGGTGACTTGTAGTGAACATTCAAACACTTCCTAACCTTACACTCAGGCCCTTTCCGCACGGGCCTTTTACAGCGCCCTGGGGACGGCAAAAACGCTGTCCCGGGGGAGCTGTTTGCAAGGGGGTGCAGCCGCTTCGCAACCGCACCGCCCTCACTCCTCCCCAGCAGCGTGAAGCCGCCATTTTCCCACAGCGTGAAGCCGCCATTTTTGAAAAGCAGCGGCTGGAAGGCGCCATCCCTCCCCCCTTGCCCAATCGACTTACCGTCCCTACGACCATCCGGCGCCTCACCGAGGCCTGGGGACACCCCCCCTGACCTGCAACTCTGGAGCGGTCGCGCAGGGCAGGGGGGCGTGTCCCCTGGCCTCGGCGACGCGCCGGACGGTCGCAGGGATGGTAAGTCGATCGGGCGATGGCGCAGCACGGCGCCGTCTTCTCGGTCGTTACGGGACCGTTGGTGTGAACAGTCCCGGGGGGGTTGGGTTGGCGTCATGTACGCTGACCCGACCCCCAGCGTGACCATGCAGAAGCGGCCTCAGATACTGTTCCAATTCTGGTATAGTGATGAGAGTGCTGGATGTAGTTAGGGTAAAAAGGAGGGGCAGAGAACGATGTAAGCCACTTTGATTCTCCCGTTTGGGGTAAAGGAATGGTATACTTAAAATATTTTCCAGTACTTTGAATTAATAAAGTAGCATTGTGTGGGTTCTAATCTCTGATTCTTGTATTCTAAAACAAAGCGAGTTCCTGGGGAAAACCCCAGGGCAAAACGCTCAGAAATGGATTCCTTCACGAAGCACTAGACGAGATGACGACTCCGCAAATGACAAAGAAAGACATGATGCAATCTTCAGGAAAGTGAGAGGGTAAGTTAAAAATACTAGAATTTTAATTAAAGCCACCATCTAAAATAAAATCCTTGCTAGAAGCCTACAGCCAAAAAAAATTGTGGATTAGTTAAAATCATTATGAGCAGTTCACTCTCTATACATACCTCATTCTTTGGCTCTGATACTCTCTTTGGGTATTGCTAATAATCTTACTGAAATGGGATGTAACTGTAAAGCCACAATTGACTGAATTTTAGATGAGACCTGCACAGATTTGGGACTTGCCATATTACATGCAACTCAGTGATTGATAACCCCCACTCCTGCTTGTTAGAAAGCAAAAACAGAAGGTGTTGTACGGGTTTGATATATGGCTGCATCAACAGAATCTCAACCACTGTTTCCAGAACTGCTAGATAACTTCATTTGTGCCAGCTATGCACAGTGCCCTGCCTGCTTTCCAATTTTGCTCTGCATCTATCTCAGGCTTCCTTTCTCTGTCTAATTTTACTTTCACATATCCTTTTCACTGTTTTGTGTCAGCTTGGCAACCTTAAAGTTTTCTGTCCATGGGCTTTCTTCCATCTGCCTCCGATGGAAGGCCTGAGAACGCTTCTGCCTGTTTTTGTGTGATGCTTTTATCCTAACCAGGTATATTTCCTGCAGATTGCATTCTGCTTAGTCTGTCTGTATCCAAACTTTTACCATTATAGAATTGATACCATGGAATACAATTAAAATGTGCTACAGTCTCTAAGGAAAAATTAAAAACATTAACTTGGAGCACCTGCGTTGAAAAATTGTAGTGTCTTAAGACCAACACAGGAAGATGCTATAATGTTAGTGAATAACCTGAATATTGAATTAAAGGAGTCTTACAGTATTTTTGTTTTGTTTCCTTTAGCATATTAAATAAGCTTACTCCTGAAAAGTTTGACAAGCTATGCCTTGAGCTCCTCAATGTGGGTGTAGAGTCTAAGCTCATCCTAAAGGGGATCATACTGCTGGTAAGGGAAAATATACTGAAAAACTTCTTAACTGTTCCAAGAATAATAACACTGTGATAGGATTTCTGTGTGATATGAGAAAATTTCCTGGGAGTGGTTACATTATTGGAATGAGCTGAATGCAGAGGTTAGTTTTATAACTTTGGTCTTGATGTCTTGGCACATTTCCGTTCATACTGCAAAATCAATCTTTAGGCCTATGCAGCAGTATTCAAGGTAATGCAGTATGTAAATGACAGGTTAGACTTGCCTTGGGGCTGAGATGTCTTAAAAGTTACTGGGCTCCTGAATATTGGAGGGGGACATAATTTTGTTGGTCTGTTAGACACTGGTTGAGTATATTCTTCTACATTGAGCATCTGTGTATTTGTAGAGGACTACAGTTATACCACTGCATCACAGCGGATACTTTTCTTGGGGGGGGGGGGGGTTGCCATCAAGTAGCAGCTTATGTCGATTCCAGTATGGTTTTCAAAGTAAGAGACATTCAGAGGTGGTTTGCCACACGCTGTCTTTGCGTAGCAATCCTGGTCTTCCTTAGTGGTCTCCCATCCAAATACTAATTAGGACTGTCCCTGCTTAGCTTTTGAGATCTGACAGATTGGGCTAGCATCATCTATCCAGATGAGGGCAGCTGATACTTACATGCTGATATATATATTCAGTAAAGTCATTGAGCTCTAAAACAGTTCAGTGTTGAAATACATTTAGGAGAAATTAATGATTGAGCAACATGATTTCTATGCAATTTTGTAATAACTTGCTGTCATTTTTAGTAACTGCTATTAAATGAAGATGGAGCAAGACTGAGAAGCTCTTCTAAGCAGCATTTATAAAGTATTTCTACTTCTACAGAGCATTAGCTGAATAGCAGTTTAACAAATTTCCAGATGTAAACTACCATTAAAATAATACTATGGAAATCATTAAATGAGTGAGCCTTTTCACCCTTCATTTTTATAAAATGTATCTGCTTGTTCACATTAAGGGAGTTTTTTCTTGCCATAGACTACTGGCATTTACAGTTCAGGCATTTAAGTGCACAAAGGGAGCGATTGGGTCAATGTAGAACATCTCCTTTGCATGGAGAATGTCTTGGGTTCATTCTCCAGTTTTAAAAGCATCAGGAGGAGGTAATGTGAAAGATTTCTGCCTAAGATGCCAAAGAACTGCACATTATCTGATATAAAGAAACATGCTCATGAGTTCAAAATCACTTGTAGTGTTAGAACAGAACATAGATCCTTTCTGAAAACAGAAGTTTTGACCTTGCTAATTTAAAATGTGGTATTTTCCAAAAGGTTGGGTACATTTTGTTTCTTCTAATAATATCTGCAAATTCTCCTCTTTAGATCGTAGACAAAGCCCTTGAAGAGCCAAAATATAGCTCGCTATATGCTCAACTATGTCTGCGACTGGCAGAAGATGCACCCAACTTTGATGGCCCATCAGCAGAGAGTCATCCAGGACAGAAGCAAAGCACAGTGAGTGTGCAAGCCTTGCTCTGAAGCTACTATGCTTATGAGCATTGCAGAAAGGTACCGTTTTAATCAGCTGTCTCCTCCTTCCTAGACATTCAGACGCCTCTTAATTTCTAAACTTCAGGATGAATTTGAAAACCGCACCAGAAATGTTGATAGTAAGGCTTTGATTTCTTTTACAATTAAATTATAGTTCAGTTCCGTGTCACACAAAGTAACAAATGTTTGTTTTTCTTGTGCATAGTCTATGATAAGCATGACGGCCCCCTCCTCCCCGAGGAGGAGGAACAGAGAGCCATTGCTAAGATCAAGATGCTGGGAAACATCAAATTCATTGGAGAACTTGGCAAGCTTGATCTTATTCATGAATCTATCCTTCATAAGTGCATCAAAACAGTAAGTGGGGGGTTTTTTGGCTTCATATAACTTACAGAAGTACTTCTCTTAAGTCAATAAGTCTTGTTACTACTTGATAACTTGTACCATAAATTGAATCTGTCAGTAAAGATGGTAAATGAATTAAATACAGAAAGTTGTTTAGACTGCCAGTTTTCAAACTTTTGAATTCAGGATTCTTTTCCATATACAATATCTTCAGCAGATGAGCCACTGTGGACACTGCAGAATCATGTTCCAGTGTGCACGCGGTTCAGGCAGTTCATTTTGTCAGGCCTGTTGGATTACACTGTATATTGCCCTATGTCAGTGGTGGCGAACCTTTGGCACTCCAGATGTTAAGAACTACAATTCCCATCAGCCCCTGCCAGCATAGCCAATTGGCCATGCTGGCTGGGGCTGATGGGAATTGTAGTCCATAACATCTGGAGTGCCAAAGGTTCACCCCCCCCCCCCCCCACCCCCCCCCCCCCCCACCCCCCCCCCCCCCCACCCCCCCCCCCCCCCACCCCCCCCCCCCCCCACCCCCCCCCCCCCCCACCCCCCCCCCCCCCCACCCCCCCCCCCCCCCACCCCCCCCCCCCCCCACCCCCCCCCCCCCCCACCCCCCCCCCCCCCCACCCCCCCCCCCCCCCACCCCCCCCCCCCCCCACCCCCCCCCCCCCCCACCCCCCCCCCCCCCCACCCCCCCCCCCCCCCACCCCCCCCCCCCCCCACCCCCCCCCCCCCCCACCCCCCCCCCCCCCCACCCCCCCCCCCCCCCACCCCCCCCCCCCCCCACCCCCCCCCCCCCCCACCCCCCCCCCCCCCCACCCCCCCCCCCCCCCACCCCCCCCCCCCCCCACCCCCCCCCCCCCCCACCCCCCCCCCCCCCCACCCCCCCCCCCCCCCACCCCCCCCCCCCCCCACCCCCCCCCCCCCCCACCCCCCCCCCCCCCCACCCCCCCCCCCCCCCACCCCCCCCCCCCCCCACCCCCCCCCCCCCCCACCCCCCCCCCCCCCCACCCCCCCCCCCCCCCACCCCCCCCCCCCCCCACCCCCCCCCCCCCCCACCCCCCCCCCCCCCCACCCCCCCCCCCCCCCACCCCCCCCCCCCCCCACCCCCCCCCCCCCCCACCCCCCCCCCCCCCCACCCCCCCCCCCCCCCACCCCCCCCCCCCCCCACCCCCCCCCCCCCCCACCCCCCCCCCCCCCCACCCCCCCCCCCCCCCACCCCCCCCCCCCCCCACCCCCCCCCCCCCCCACCCCCCCCCCCCCCCACCCCCCCCCCCCCCCACCCCCCCCCCCCCCCACCCCCCCCCCCCCCCACCCCCCCCCCCCCCCACCCCCCCCCCCCCCCACCCCCCCCCCCCCCCACCCCCCCCCCCCCCCACCCCCCCCCCCCCCCACCCCCCCCCCCCCCCACCCCCCCCCCCCCCCACCCCCCCCCCCCCCCACCCCCCCCCCCCCCCACCCCCCCCCCCCCCCACCCCCCCCCCCCCCCACCCCCCCCCCCCCCCACCCCCCCCCCCCCCCACCCCCCCCCCCCCCCACCCCCCCCCCCCCCCACCCCCCCCCCCCCCCACCCCCCCCCCCCCCCACCCCCCCCCCCCCCCACCCCCCCCCCCCCCCACCCCCCCCCCCCCCCACCCCCCCCCCCCCCCACCCCCCCCCCCCCCCACCCCCCCCCCCCCCCACCCCCCCCCCCCCCCACCCCCCCCCCCCCCCACCCCCCCCCCCCCCCACCCCCCCCCCCCCCCACCCCCCCCCCCCCCCACCCCCCCCCCCCCCCACCCCCCCCCCCCCCCACCCCCCCCCCCCCCCACCCCCCCCCCCCCCCACCCCCCCCCCCCCCCACCCCCCCCCCCCCCCACCCCCCCCCCCCCCCACCCCCCCCCCCCCCCACCCCCCCCCCCCCCCACCCCCCCCCCCCCCCACCCCCCCCCCCCCCCACCCCCCCCCCCCCCCACCCCCCCCCCCCCCCACCCCCCCCCCCCCCCACCCCCCCCCCCCCCCACCCCCCCCCCCCCCCACCCCCCCCCCCCCCCACCCCCCCCCCCCCCCACCCCCCCCCCCCCCCACCCCCCCCCCCCCCCACCCCCCCCCCCCCCCACCCCCCCCCCCCCCCACCCCCCCCCCCCCCCACCCCCCCCCCCCCCCACCCCCCCCCCCCCCCACCCCCCCCCCCCCCCACCCCCCCCCCCCCCCACCCCCCCCCCCCCCCACCCCCCCCCCCCCCCACCCCCCCCCCCCCCCACCCCCCCCCCCCCCCACCCCCCCCCCCCCCCACCCCCCCCCCCCCCCACCCCCCCCCCCCCCCACCCCCCCCCCCCCCCACCCCCCCCCCCCCCCACCCCCCCCCCCCCCCACCCCCCCCCCCCCCCACCCCCCCCCCCCCCCACCCCCCCCCCCCCCCACCCCCCCCCCCCCCCACCCCCCCCCCCCCCCACCCCCCCCCCCCCCCACCCCCCCCCCCCCCCACCCCCCCCCCCCCCCACCCCCCCCCCCCCCCACCCCCCCCCCCCCCCACCCCCCCCCCCCCCCACCCCCCCCCCCCCCCACCCCCCCCCCCCCCCACCCCCCCCCCCCCCCACCCCCCCCCCCCCCCACCCCCCCCCCCCCCCACCCCCCCCCCCCCCCACCCCCCCCCCCCCCCACCCCCCCCCCCCCCCACCCCCCCCCCCCCCCACCCCCCCCCCCCCCCACCCCCCCCCCCCCCCACCCCCCCCCCCCCCCACCCCCCCCCCCCCCCACCCCCCCCCCCCCCCACCCCCCCCCCCCCCCACCCCCCCCCCCCCCCACCCCCCCCCCCCCCCACCCCCCCCCCCCCCCACCCCCCCCCCCCCCCACCCCCCCCCCCCCCCACCCCCCCCCCCCCCCACCCCCCCCCCCCCCCACCCCCCCCCCCCCCCACCCCCCCCCCCCCCCACCCCCCCCCCCCCCCACCCCCCCCCCCCCCCACCCCCCCCCCCCCCCACCCCCCCCCCCCCCCACCCCCCCCCCCCCCCACCCCCCCCCCCCCCCACCCCCCCCCCCCCCCACCCCCCCCCCCCCCCACCCCCCCCCCCCCCCACCCCCCCCCCCCCCCACCCCCCCCCCCCCCCACCCCCCCCCCCCCCCACCCCCCCCCCCCCCCACCCCCCCCCCCCCCCACCCCCCCCCCCCCCCACCCCCCCCCCCCCCCACCCCCCCCCCCCCCCACCCCCCCCCCCCCCCACCCCCCCCCCCCCCCACCCCCCCCCCCCCCCACCCCCCCCCCCCCCCACCCCCCCCCCCCCCCACCCCCCCCCCCCCCCACCCCCCCCCCCCCCCACCCCCCCCCCCCCCCACCCCCCCCCCCCCCCACCCCCCCCCCCCCCCACCCCCCCCCCCCCCCACCCCCCCCCCCCCCCACCCCCCCCCCCCCCCACCCCCCCCCCCCCCCACCCCCCCCCCCCCCCACCCCCCCCCCCCCCCACCCCCCCCCCCCCCCACCCCCCCCCCCCCCCACCCCCCCCCCCCCCCACCCCCCCCCCCCCCCACCCCCCCCCCCCCCCACCCCCCCCCCCCCCCACCCCCCCCCCCCCCCACCCCCCCCCCCCCCCACCCCCCCCCCCCCCCACCCCCCCCCCCCCCCACCCCCCCCCCCCCCCACCCCCCCCCCCCCCCACCCCCCCCCCCCCCCACCCCCCCCCCCCCCCACCCCCCCCCCCCCCCACCCCCCCCCCCCCCCACCCCCCCCCCCCCCCACCCCCCCCCCCCCCCACCCCCCCCCCCCCCCACCCCCCCCCCCCCCCACCCCCCCCCCCCCCCACCCCCCCCCCCCCCCACCCCCCCCCCCCCCCACCCCCCCCCCCCCCCACCCCCCCCCCCCCCCACCCCCCCCCCCCCCCACCCCCCCCCCCCCCCACCCCCCCCCCCCCCCACCCCCCCCCCCCCCCACCCCCCCCCCCCCCCACCCCCCCCCCCCCCCACCCCCCCCCCCCCCCACCCCCCCCCCCCCCCACCCCCCCCCCCCCCCACCCCCCCCCCCCCCCACCCCCCCCCCCCCCCACCCCCCCCCCCCCCCACCCCCCCCCCCCCCCACCCCCCCCCCCCCCCACCCCCCCCCCCCCCCACCCCCCCCCCCCCCCACCCCCCCCCCCCCCCACCCCCCCCCCCCCCCACCCCCCCCCCCCCCCACCCCCCCCCCCCCCCACCCCCCCCCCCCCCCACCCCCCCCCCCCCCCACCCCCCCCCCCCCCCACCCCCCCCCCCCCCCACCCCCCCCCCCCCCCACCCCCCCCCCCCCCCACCCCCCCCCCCCCCCACCCCCCCCCCCCCCCACCCCCCCCCCCCCCCACCCCCCCCCCCCCCCACCCCCCCCCCCCCCCACCCCCCCCCCCCCCCACCCCCCCCCCCCCCCACCCCCCCCCCCCCCCACCCCCCCCCCCCCCCACCCCCCCCCCCCCCCACCCCCCCCCCCCCCCACCCCCCCCCCCCCCCACCCCCCCCCCCCCCCACCCCCCCCCCCCCCCACCCCCCCCCCCCCCCACCCCCCCCCCCCCCCACCCCCCCCCCCCCCCACCCCCCCCCCCCCCCACCCCCCCCCCCCCCCACCCCCCCCCCCCCCCACCCCCCCCCCCCCCCACCCCCCCCCCCCCCCACCCCCCCCCCCCCCCACCCCCCCCCCCCCCCACCCCCCCCCCCCCCCACCCCCCCCCCCCCCCACCCCCCCCCCCCCCCACCCCCCCCCCCCCCCACCCCCCCCCCCCCCCACCCCCCCCCCCCCCCACCCCCCCCCCCCCCCACCCCCCCCCCCCCCCACCCCCCCCCCCCCCCACCCCCCCCCCCCCCCACCCCCCCCCCCCCCCACCCCCCCCCCCCCCCACCCCCCCCCCCCCCCACCCCCCCCCCCCCCCACCCCCCCCCCCCCCCACCCCCCCCCCCCCCCACCCCCCCCCCCCCCCACCCCCCCCCCCCCCCACCCCCCCCCCCCCCCACCCCCCCCCCCCCCCACCCCCCCCCCCCCCCACCCCCCCCCCCCCCCACCCCCCCCCCCCCCCACCCCCCCCCCCCCCCACCCCCCCCCCCCCCCACCCCCCCCCCCCCCCACCCCCCCCCCCCCCCACCCCCCCCCCCCCCCACCCCCCCCCCCCCCCACCCCCCCCCCCCCCCACCCCCCCCCCCCCCCACCCCCCCCCCCCCCCACCCCCCCCCCCCCCCACCCCCCCCCCCCCCCACCCCCCCCCCCCCCCACCCCCCCCCCCCCCCACCCCCCCCCCCCCCCACCCCCCCCCCCCCCCACCCCCCCCCCCCCCCACCCCCCCCCCCCCCCACCCCCCCCCCCCCCCACCCCCCCCCCCCCCCACCCCCCCCCCCCCCCACCCCCCCCCCCCCCCACCCCCCCCCCCCCCCACCCCCCCCCCCCCCCACCCCCCCCCCCCCCCACCCCCCCCCCCCCCCACCCCCCCCCCCCCCCACCCCCCCCCCCCCCCACCCCCCCCCCCCCCCACCCCCCCCCCCCCCCACCCCCCCCCCCCCCCACCCCCCCCCCCCCCCACCCCCCCCCCCCCCCACCCCCCCCCCCCCCCACCCCCCCCCCCCCCCACCCCCCCCCCCCCCCACCCCCCCCCCCCCCCACCCCCCCCCCCCCCCACCCCCCCCCCCCCCCACCCCCCCCCCCCCCCACCCCCCCCCCCCCCCACCCCCCCCCCCCCCCACCCCCCCCCCCCCCCACCCCCCCCCCCCCCCACCCCCCCCCCCCCCCACCCCCCCCCCCCCCCACCCCCCCCCCCCCCCACCCCCCCCCCCCCCCACCCCCCCCCCCCCCCACCCCCCCCCCCCCCCACCCCCCCCCCCCCCCACCCCCCCCCCCCCCCACCCCCCCCCCCCCCCACCCCCCCCCCCCCCCACCCCCCCCCCCCCCCACCCCCCCCCCCCCCCACCCCCCCCCCCCCCCACCCCCCCCCCCCCCCACCCCCCCCCCCCCCCACCCCCCCCCCCCCCCACCCCCCCCCCCCCCCACCCCCCCCCCCCCCCACCCCCCCCCCCCCCCACCCCCCCCCCCCCCCACCCCCCCCCCCCCCCACCCCCCCCCCCCCCCACCCCCCCCCCCCCCCACCCCCCCCCCCCCCCACCCCCCCCCCCCCCCACCCCCCCCCCCCCCCACCCCCCCCCCCCCCCACCCCCCCCCCCCCCCACCCCCCCCCCCCCCCACCCCCCCCCCCCCCCACCCCCCCCCCCCCCCACCCCCCCCCCCCCCCACCCCCCCCCCCCCCCACCCCCCCCCCCCCCCACCCCCCCCCCCCCCCACCCCCCCCCCCCCCCACCCCCCCCCCCCCCCACCCCCCCCCCCCCCCACCCCCCCCCCCCCCCACCCCCCCCCCCCCCCACCCCCCCCCCCCCCCACCCCCCCCCCCCCCCACCCCCCCCCCCCCCCACCCCCCCCCCCCCCCACCCCCCCCCCCCCCCACCCCCCCCCCCCCCCACCCCCCCCCCCCCCCACCCCCCCCCCCCCCCACCCCCCCCCCCCCCCACCCCCCCCCCCCCCCACCCCCCCCCCCCCCCACCCCCCCCCCCCCCCACCCCCCCCCCCCCCCACCCCCCCCCCCCCCCACCCCCCCCCCCCCCCACCCCCCCCCCCCCCCACCCCCCCCCCCCCCCACCCCCCCCCCCCCCCACCCCCCCCCCCCCCCACCCCCCCCCCCCCCCACCCCCCCCCCCCCCCACCCCCCCCCCCCCCCACCCCCCCCCCCCCCCACCCCCCCCCCCCCCCACCCCCCCCCCCCCCCACCCCCCCCCCCCCCCACCCCCCCCCCCCCCCACCCCCCCCCCCCCCCACCCCCCCCCCCCCCCACCCCCCCCCCCCCCCACCCCCCCCCCCCCCCACCCCCCCCCCCCCCCACCCCCCCCCCCCCCCACCCCCCCCCCCCCCCACCCCCCCCCCCCCCCACCCCCCCCCCCCCCCACCCCCCCCCCCCCCCACCCCCCCCCCCCCCCACCCCCCCCCCCCCCCACCCCCCCCCCCCCCCACCCCCCCCCCCCCCCACCCCCCCCCCCCCCCACCCCCCCCCCCCCCCACCCCCCCCCCCCCCCACCCCCCCCCCCCCCCACCCCCCCCCCCCCCCACCCCCCCCCCCCCCCACCCCCCCCCCCCCCCACCCCCCCCCCCCCCCACCCCCCCCCCCCCCCACCCCCCCCCCCCCCCACCCCCCCCCCCCCCCACCCCCCCCCCCCCCCACCCCCCCCCCCCCCCACCCCCCCCCCCCCCCACCCCCCCCCCCCCCCACCCCCCCCCCCCCCCACCCCCCCCCCCCCCCACCCCCCCCCCCCCCCACCCCCCCCCCCCCCCACCCCCCCCCCCCCCCACCCCCCCCCCCCCCCACCCCCCCCCCCCCCCACCCCCCCCCCCCCCCACCCCCCCCCCCCCCCACCCCCCCCCCCCCCCACCCCCCCCCCCCCCCACCCCCCCCCCCCCCCACCCCCCCCCCCCCCCACCCCCCCCCCCCCCCACCCCCCCCCCCCCCCACCCCCCCCCCCCCCCACCCCCCCCCCCCCCCACCCCCCCCCCCCCCCACCCCCCCCCCCCCCCACCCCCCCCCCCCCCCACCCCCCCCCCCCCCCACCCCCCCCCCCCCCCACCCCCCCCCCCCCCCACCCCCCCCCCCCCCCACCCCCCCCCCCCCCCACCCCCCCCCCCCCCCACCCCCCCCCCCCCCCACCCCCCCCCCCCCCCACCCCCCCCCCCCCCCACCCCCCCCCCCCCCCACCCCCCCCCCCCCCCACCCCCCCCCCCCCCCACCCCCCCCCCCCCCCACCCCCCCCCCCCCCCACCCCCCCCCCCCCCCACCCCCCCCCCCCCCCACCCCCCCCCCCCCCCACCCCCCCCCCCCCCCACCCCCCCCCCCCCCCACCCCCCCCCCCCCCCACCCCCCCCCCCCCCCACCCCCCCCCCCCCCCACCCCCCCCCCCCCCCACCCCCCCCCCCCCCCACCCCCCCCCCCCCCCACCCCCCCCCCCCCCCACCCCCCCCCCCCCCCACCCCCCCCCCCCCCCACCCCCCCCCCCCCCCACCCCCCCCCCCCCCCACCCCCCCCCCCCCCCACCCCCCCCCCCCCCCACCCCCCCCCCCCCCCACCCCCCCCCCCCCCCACCCCCCCCCCCCCCCACCCCCCCCCCCCCCCACCCCCCCCCCCCCCCACCCCCCCCCCCCCCCACCCCCCCCCCCCCCCACCCCCCCCCCCCCCCACCCCCCCCCCCCCCCACCCCCCCCCCCCCCCACCCCCCCCCCCCCCCACCCCCCCCCCCCCCCACCCCCCCCCCCCCCCACCCCCCCCCCCCCCCACCCCCCCCCCCCCCCACCCCCCCCCCCCCCCACCCCCCCCCCCCCCCACCCCCCCCCCCCCCCACCCCCCCCCCCCCCCACCCCCCCCCCCCCCCACCCCCCCCCCCCCCCACCCCCCCCCCCCCCCACCCCCCCCCCCCCCCACCCCCCCCCCCCCCCACCCCCCCCCCCCCCCACCCCCCCCCCCCCCCACCCCCCCCCCCCCCCACCCCCCCCCCCCCCCACCCCCCCCCCCCCCCACCCCCCCCCCCCCCCACCCCCCCCCCCCCCCACCCCCCCCCCCCCCCACCCCCCCCCCCCCCCACCCCCCCCCCCCCCCACCCCCCCCCCCCCCCACCCCCCCCCCCCCCCACCCCCCCCCCCCCCCACCCCCCCCCCCCCCCACCCCCCCCCCCCCCCACCCCCCCCCCCCCCCACCCCCCCCCCCCCCCACCCCCCCCCCCCCCCACCCCCCCCCCCCCCCACCCCCCCCCCCCCCCACCCCCCCCCCCCCCCACCCCCCCCCCCCCCCACCCCCCCCCCCCCCCACCCCCCCCCCCCCCCACCCCCCCCCCCCCCCACCCCCCCCCCCCCCCACCCCCCCCCCCCCCCACCCCCCCCCCCCCCCACCCCCCCCCCCCCCCACCCCCCCCCCCCCCCACCCCCCCCCCCCCCCACCCCCCCCCCCCCCCACCCCCCCCCCCCCCCACCCCCCCCCCCCCCCACCCCCCCCCCCCCCCACCCCCCCCCCCCCCCACCCCCCCCCCCCCCCACCCCCCCCCCCCCCCACCCCCCCCCCCCCCCACCCCCCCCCCCCCCCACCCCCCCCCCCCCCCACCCCCCCCCCCCCCCACCCCCCCCCCCCCCCACCCCCCCCCCCCCCCACCCCCCCCCCCCCCCACCCCCCCCCCCCCCCACCCCCCCCCCCCCCCACCCCCCCCCCCCCCCACCCCCCCCCCCCCCCACCCCCCCCCCCCCCCACCCCCCCCCCCCCCCACCCCCCCCCCCCCCCACCCCCCCCCCCCCCCACCCCCCCCCCCCCCCACCCCCCCCCCCCCCCACCCCCCCCCCCCCCCACCCCCCCCCCCCCCCACCCCCCCCCCCCCCCACCCCCCCCCCCCCCCACCCCCCCCCCCCCCCACCCCCCCCCCCCCCCACCCCCCCCCCCCCCCACCCCCCCCCCCCCCCACCCCCCCCCCCCCCCACCCCCCCCCCCCCCCACCCCCCCCCCCCCCCACCCCCCCCCCCCCCCACCCCCCCCCCCCCCCACCCCCCCCCCCCCCCACCCCCCCCCCCCCCCACCCCCCCCCCCCCCCACCCCCCCCCCCCCCCACCCCCCCCCCCCCCCACCCCCCCCCCCCCCCACCCCCCCCCCCCCCCACCCCCCCCCCCCCCCACCCCCCCCCCCCCCCACCCCCCCCCCCCCCCACCCCCCCCCCCCCCCACCCCCCCCCCCCCCCACCCCCCCCCCCCCCCACCCCCCCCCCCCCCCACCCCCCCCCCCCCCCACCCCCCCCCCCCCCCACCCCCCCCCCCCCCCACCCCCCCCCCCCCCCACCCCCCCCCCCCCCCACCCCCCCCCCCCCCCACCCCCCCCCCCCCCCACCCCCCCCCCCCCCCACCCCCCCCCCCCCCCACCCCCCCCCCCCCCCACCCCCCCCCCCCCCCACCCCCCCCCCCCCCCACCCCCCCCCCCCCCCACCCCCCCCCCCCCCCACCCCCCCCCCCCCCCACCCCCCCCCCCCCCCACCCCCCCCCCCCCCCACCCCCCCCCCCCCCCACCCCCCCCCCCCCCCACCCCCCCCCCCCCCCACCCCCCCCCCCCCCCACCCCCCCCCCCCCCCACCCCCCCCCCCCCCCACCCCCCCCCCCCCCCACCCCCCCCCCCCCCCACCCCCCCCCCCCCCCACCCCCCCCCCCCCCCACCCCCCCCCCCCCCCACCCCCCCCCCCCCCCACCCCCCCCCCCCCCCACCCCCCCCCCCCCCCACCCCCCCCCCCCCCCACCCCCCCCCCCCCCCACCCCCCCCCCCCCCCACCCCCCCCCCCCCCCACCCCCCCCCCCCCCCACCCCCCCCCCCCCCCACCCCCCCCCCCCCCCACCCCCCCCCCCCCCCACCCCCCCCCCCCCCCACCCCCCCCCCCCCCCACCCCCCCCCCCCCCCACCCCCCCCCCCCCCCACCCCCCCCCCCCCCCACCCCCCCCCCCCCCCACCCCCCCCCCCCCCCACCCCCCCCCCCCCCCACCCCCCCCCCCCCCCACCCCCCCCCCCCCCCACCCCCCCCCCCCCCCACCCCCCCCCCCCCCCACCCCCCCCCCCCCCCACCCCCCCCCCCCCCCACCCCCCCCCCCCCCCACCCCCCCCCCCCCCCACCCCCCCCCCCCCCCACCCCCCCCCCCCCCCACCCCCCCCCCCCCCCACCCCCCCCCCCCCCCACCCCCCCCCCCCCCCACCCCCCCCCCCCCCCACCCCCCCCCCCCCCCACCCCCCCCCCCCCCCACCCCCCCCCCCCCCCACCCCCCCCCCCCCCCACCCCCCCCCCCCCCCACCCCCCCCCCCCCCCACCCCCCCCCCCCCCCACCCCCCCCCCCCCCCACCCCCCCCCCCCCCCACCCCCCCCCCCCCCCACCCCCCCCCCCCCCCACCCCCCCCCCCCCCCACCCCCCCCCCCCCCCACCCCCCCCCCCCCCCACCCCCCCCCCCCCCCACCCCCCCCCCCCCCCACCCCCCCCCCCCCCCACCCCCCCCCCCCCCCACCCCCCCCCCCCCCCACCCCCCCCCCCCCCCACCCCCCCCCCCCCCCACCCCCCCCCCCCCCCACCCCCCCCCCCCCCCACCCCCCCCCCCCCCCACCCCCCCCCCCCCCCACCCCCCCCCCCCCCCACCCCCCCCCCCCCCCACCCCCCCCCCCCCCCACCCCCCCCCCCCCCCACCCCCCCCCCCCCCCACCCCCCCCCCCCCCCACCCCCCCCCCCCCCCACCCCCCCCCCCCCCCACCCCCCCCCCCCCCCACCCCCCCCCCCCCCCACCCCCCCCCCCCCCCACCCCCCCCCCCCCCCACCCCCCCCCCCCCCCACCCCCCCCCCCCCCCACCCCCCCCCCCCCCCACCCCCCCCCCCCCCCACCCCCCCCCCCCCCCACCCCCCCCCCCCCCCACCCCCCCCCCCCCCCACCCCCCCCCCCCCCCACCCCCCCCCCCCCCCACCCCCCCCCCCCCCCACCCCCCCCCCCCCCCACCCCCCCCCCCCCCCACCCCCCCCCCCCCCCACCCCCCCCCCCCCCCACCCCCCCCCCCCCCCACCCCCCCCCCCCCCCACCCCCCCCCCCCCCCACCCCCCCCCCCCCCCACCCCCCCCCCCCCCCACCCCCCCCCCCCCCCACCCCCCCCCCCCCCCACCCCCCCCCCCCCCCACCCCCCCCCCCCCCCACCCCCCCCCCCCCCCACCCCCCCCCCCCCCCACCCCCCCCCCCCCCCACCCCCCCCCCCCCCCACCCCCCCCCCCCCCCACCCCCCCCCCCCCCCACCCCCCCCCCCCCCCACCCCCCCCCCCCCCCACCCCCCCCCCCCCCCACCCCCCCCCCCCCCCACCCCCCCCCCCCCCCACCCCCCCCCCCCCCCACCCCCCCCCCCCCCCACCCCCCCCCCCCCCCACCCCCCCCCCCCCCCACCCCCCCCCCCCCCCACCCCCCCCCCCCCCCACCCCCCCCCCCCCCCACCCCCCCCCCCCCCCACCCCCCCCCCCCCCCACCCCCCCCCCCCCCCACCCCCCCCCCCCCCCACCCCCCCCCCCCCCCACCCCCCCCCCCCCCCACCCCCCCCCCCCCCCACCCCCCCCCCCCCCCACCCCCCCCCCCCCCCACCCCCCCCCCCCCCCACCCCCCCCCCCCCCCACCCCCCCCCCCCCCCACCCCCCCCCCCCCCCACCCCCCCCCCCCCCCACCCCCCCCCCCCCCCACCCCCCCCCCCCCCCACCCCCCCCCCCCCCCACCCCCCCCCCCCCCCACCCCCCCCCCCCCCCACCCCCCCCCCCCCCCACCCCCCCCCCCCCCCACCCCCCCCCCCCCCCACCCCCCCCCCCCCCCACCCCCCCCCCCCCCCACCCCCCCCCCCCCCCACCCCCCCCCCCCCCCACCCCCCCCCCCCCCCACCCCCCCCCCCCCCCACCCCCCCCCCCCCCCACCCCCCCCCCCCCCCACCCCCCCCCCCCCCCACCCCCCCCCCCCCCCACCCCCCCCCCCCCCCACCCCCCCCCCCCCCCACCCCCCCCCCCCCCCACCCCCCCCCCCCCCCACCCCCCCCCCCCCCCACCCCCCCCCCCCCCCACCCCCCCCCCCCCCCACCCCCCCCCCCCCCCACCCCCCCCCCCCCCCACCCCCCCCCCCCCCCACCCCCCCCCCCCCCCACCCCCCCCCCCCCCCACCCCCCCCCCCCCCCACCCCCCCCCCCCCCCACCCCCCCCCCCCCCCACCCCCCCCCCCCCCCACCCCCCCCCCCCCCCACCCCCCCCCCCCCCCACCCCCCCCCCCCCCCACCCCCCCCCCCCCCCACCCCCCCCCCCCCCCACCCCCCCCCCCCCCCACCCCCCCCCCCCCCCACCCCCCCCCCCCCCCACCCCCCCCCCCCCCCACCCCCCCCCCCCCCCACCCCCCCCCCCCCCCACCCCCCCCCCCCCCCACCCCCCCCCCCCCCCACCCCCCCCCCCCCCCACCCCCCCCCCCCCCCACCCCCCCCCCCCCCCACCCCCCCCCCCCCCCACCCCCCCCCCCCCCCACCCCCCCCCCCCCCCACCCCCCCCCCCCCCCACCCCCCCCCCCCCCCACCCCCCCCCCCCCCCACCCCCCCCCCCCCCCACCCCCCCCCCCCCCCACCCCCCCCCCCCCCCACCCCCCCCCCCCCCCACCCCCCCCCCCCCCCACCCCCCCCCCCCCCCACCCCCCCCCCCCCCCACCCCCCCCCCCCCCCACCCCCCCCCCCCCCCACCCCCCCCCCCCCCCACCCCCCCCCCCCCCCACCCCCCCCCCCCCCCACCCCCCCCCCCCCCCACCCCCCCCCCCCCCCACCCCCCCCCCCCCCCACCCCCCCCCCCCCCCACCCCCCCCCCCCCCCACCCCCCCCCCCCCCCACCCCCCCCCCCCCCCACCCCCCCCCCCCCCCACCCCCCCCCCCCCCCACCCCCCCCCCCCCCCACCCCCCCCCCCCCCCACCCCCCCCCCCCCCCACCCCCCCCCCCCCCCACCCCCCCCCCCCCCCACCCCCCCCCCCCCCCACCCCCCCCCCCCCCCACCCCCCCCCCCCCCCACCCCCCCCCCCCCCCACCCCCCCCCCCCCCCACCCCCCCCCCCCCCCACCCCCCCCCCCCCCCACCCCCCCCCCCCCCCACCCCCCCCCCCCCCCACCCCCCCCCCCCCCCACCCCCCCCCCCCCCCACCCCCCCCCCCCCCCACCCCCCCCCCCCCCCACCCCCCCCCCCCCCCACCCCCCCCCCCCCCCACCCCCCCCCCCCCCCACCCCCCCCCCCCCCCACCCCCCCCCCCCCCCACCCCCCCCCCCCCCCACCCCCCCCCCCCCCCACCCCCCCCCCCCCCCACCCCCCCCCCCCCCCACCCCCCCCCCCCCCCACCCCCCCCCCCCCCCACCCCCCCCCCCCCCCACCCCCCCCCCCCCCCACCCCCCCCCCCCCCCACCCCCCCCCCCCCCCACCCCCCCCCCCCCCCACCCCCCCCCCCCCCCACCCCCCCCCCCCCCCACCCCCCCCCCCCCCCACCCCCCCCCCCCCCCACCCCCCCCCCCCCCCACCCCCCCCCCCCCCCACCCCCCCCCCCCCCCACCCCCCCCCCCCCCCACCCCCCCCCCCCCCCACCCCCCCCCCCCCCCACCCCCCCCCCCCCCCACCCCCCCCCCCCCCCACCCCCCCCCCCCCCCACCCCCCCCCCCCCCCACCCCCCCCCCCCCCCACCCCCCCCCCCCCCCACCCCCCCCCCCCCCCACCCCCCCCCCCCCCCACCCCCCCCCCCCCCCACCCCCCCCCCCCCCCACCCCCCCCCCCCCCCACCCCCCCCCCCCCCCACCCCCCCCCCCCCCCACCCCCCCCCCCCCCCACCCCCCCCCCCCCCCACCCCCCCCCCCCCCCACCCCCCCCCCCCCCCACCCCCCCCCCCCCCCACCCCCCCCCCCCCCCACCCCCCCCCCCCCCCACCCCCCCCCCCCCCCACCCCCCCCCCCCCCCACCCCCCCCCCCCCCCACCCCCCCCCCCCCCCACCCCCCCCCCCCCCCACCCCCCCCCCCCCCCACCCCCCCCCCCCCCCACCCCCCCCCCCCCCCACCCCCCCCCCCCCCCACCCCCCCCCCCCCCCACCCCCCCCCCCCCCCACCCCCCCCCCCCCCCACCCCCCCCCCCCCCCACCCCCCCCCCCCCCCACCCCCCCCCCCCCCCACCCCCCCCCCCCCCCACCCCCCCCCCCCCCCACCCCCCCCCCCCCCCACCCCCCCCCCCCCCCACCCCCCCCCCCCCCCACCCCCCCCCCCCCCCACCCCCCCCCCCCCCCACCCCCCCCCCCCCCCACCCCCCCCCCCCCCCACCCCCCCCCCCCCCCACCCCCCCCCCCCCCCACCCCCCCCCCCCCCCACCCCCCCCCCCCCCCACCCCCCCCCCCCCCCACCCCCCCCCCCCCCCACCCCCCCCCCCCCCCACCCCCCCCCCCCCCCACCCCCCCCCCCCCCCACCCCCCCCCCCCCCCACCCCCCCCCCCCCCCACCCCCCCCCCCCCCCACCCCCCCCCCCCCCCACCCCCCCCCCCCCCCACCCCCCCCCCCCCCCACCCCCCCCCCCCCCCACCCCCCCCCCCCCCCACCCCCCCCCCCCCCCACCCCCCCCCCCCCCCACCCCCCCCCCCCCCCACCCCCCCCCCCCCCCACCCCCCCCCCCCCCCACCCCCCCCCCCCCCCACCCCCCCCCCCCCCCACCCCCCCCCCCCCCCACCCCCCCCCCCCCCCACCCCCCCCCCCCCCCACCCCCCCCCCCCCCCACCCCCCCCCCCCCCCACCCCCCCCCCCCCCCACCCCCCCCCCCCCCCACCCCCCCCCCCCCCCACCCCCCCCCCCCCCCACCCCCCCCCCCCCCCACCCCCCCCCCCCCCCACCCCCCCCCCCCCCCACCCCCCCCCCCCCCCACCCTCAATTTATGGCTACCAATCTTGATCCTCTTTGATCTGAGATTGCAAATGCCTTAACAGTCCAGGTGCTCGGGAGCAACAGCCGCAGAAGGCCATTGCTTTCACATCCTACATGTGAACTCCCAAAGGCACCTGGTGGGCCACTGCGAGTAGCAGAGAGCTGGACTAGATGGACTCTGGTCTGATCCAGCTGGCTTGTTCTTATGTTCTTATGTTCTTATATCTGCTGTATCCTGTTAATATACAACAGAATAGGACCAAGTAACCCTACTAATACCTTAAATTGCTTTGTTTTACTGTATAAGAGAATGTCTACCCAGTGGCAACTGTCTCTGACTTGATACCATTGCCTTGCAGTAAAGTTATTGTGCAGTAATAATATACACCATTAATAATATACAGAAAACAGCTCCCTACTCCAAGGTACTGTTTCTATTTAGGCCGATTTACTGTTGCTCTAAATGAGTGCCAAAGGACTATCAAAATGGATTTTGAGGAAGGATGTGAAAAAAAATTAGATATAGGACAGCATATCAATATTTGGAAACAGACATTCAGGTTGGGGATCTACAATAGCATGCTGGCCAAACTCTGTTCCTCGTAGGGTTGCCAGGTTCCCCATCCATCAGTGGGAGAGGTGGATCTTACCTGGCTTAAAATGAGGACTGAAAGTGACATCATCATACTGATGATGATGTCAGTTTCAGAAGGGCTTTTTTCATGTCTATGACAATGAGGGGGGAAGCTCTGGTATTAGCACAAGTAACATCCAGAAGTAACATTATCACACCAATGACATTGAGGCCTGCTAAGATCCCTGCCAGATAGACTGATGGCACACAGGGAGGAGGTGGCCAGAAGAAGGGGATCTACTGACCCAGAGTATGAAAGGTTGTCCACAGCTGGGTACCTTACCAATAATGCACCGAAACCAGGATTCTTTATCCAGATACTCTCAAACAGCTAAGATTTTAAAATTTTATTTTAAAAAAAGGAAAAGAAATAATAAAATCAGTTCTCTCTCAGCTCTAGAGAATTCCAAGTATAAAAAACAATACAAGGCTATTCAGCCTCAAGCAGAATAATAGTAAGAAGACAACAAGAAAAATCTTAAGAAGAATCCTTCATGAATCTCTTGGAAATTAAGCCCTATCTGTCCAGTTTTGAATGTGGCCTTGTAAAAGCCAATTCCATTATCTAAAGAATAACACCACTTAAACTAAACACAAACAAAGTTCACAACTTTAGTGAGGCAAAATGGTTACATTGTGAACACCCAGCAAAACCAAATGTTGCCCCATAAAAGACCCAATATGCAAGATAAATGATCTCAAAGTAAATTTAAAGGAATATATACACTTTCTTCATACTGGGGCATACCTATAGAACATAGGTGTCAAACTCGCGGCCCTCCAGATGTTATGGACTACAGTTCCCATCATCCCCTGCCAGCAATATGCTGGCATTATGCCCTGATGAAGCTGCTGCCCACTTCAACAGGGAGGACTTATCTGACCACTTTGGGGGCATGCCCCACTGAGCATTTCTTGTGCCTCTGCTCAGCAGATGAGGGGGACAGGACTGGTGGGGGCTGTGAGACCTGCCAGCTGAAGCTTCCCAGGCCTCCCTGAACTGCACAGCAGTTGGGCATCAAGTGGGTGGTGGCAGCAGCAGCACCTTGAGGCAGAGGGGCACTCAGTGCTGCTAGCCACATCCTGCTAGTGGCACCAGTGCCACTGTTGGGGCGCACTGGCTGATGGTGCTGAAAGGACTAATGACTAGGACGGCAAGGGTGACACTGCTTGCCTCAACCTGGCCTGGCCTGCGGGGGTGGGAAGGAGGGGGAAGATGGTCAACATGCACCCCCCACACTCACACACATGATCCAAGCAAATGGCACCTGGGGAGAATGCTGCCTCCCACCCCCCATGGTACACCTCTGTTCTGGCCCCCACGGGAGTGGCAACCATAGTTCTTGAGCCAGGAACAAAACCCAAGAAATCCAGTACTCCTCACAGAATGAAGCTCCAGGCAACCAATCCTAGACCAGAAATACAAGTAATAATTCTACTGACATTATCCCAGTTCCCCATCCTAATTCTATAGGCAGATCTAGCCAGGCAAAGCAGAAATAGACAGCCAGATGATTAGAACAACTTAGAAGTCTACAGCAGCAACCACATGCCTTGAGAGTTTTGGAACCCTGGTACACACTTAGTCCAATTTCATGTTACAAAATCCGTGAGAACTTTGGATCAGATACTTACTGGGAATTCTGTATTCCCCAGATGCATTAATATCAAGAACACTAGGTGCAGGGTTACCAACTACAAGGTGAGGTCTGAAGTTCTTCCAGAATGTTAACTGATTTCCAGACTAAAAAGATCAGTTACCCTAGAGCCGTAGTGGTGAACCTATAGCACGGGTGCCAGAGGCGGCACTCAGAGCCTTCTCTGTGGGCGCACGTGACATCATCTCCCCCTTCCCCCTCGCCCAACCAGAGGCTGCTGCCGGCAGACACATTGGGAGTCACGCTGTACAGGCTGGCTGTGCACAAGGCACTCTGCCGGCTGGGGCTGAGCCTTGGGGAGGTCCTAATGATGTCACCCAGGTTTGGTGCTGTTTGGTTCAGGGGGTTGAAAGTTATGGACCCCCAAAGTGGGTGCCCCCATCCTCCATTGTTTCCAATGGGAGCTAACAGGAGAGGGGGGTACCCCTTTGAGGGTCCATAACTTTGGATCATCTGAACCAAACTTCACCAAGCTCAGGTGGTATCATCAGGACAGTCTCCAAATGAGACCCTGAAATTCTGGTGCTAGTAGATTTAAAAATGCACCCCTGACAGGCACCCCAAGAAATTTGCCCAGATTCTCTGCTCTTCAGTGCCTTGGCACCATTGTACCCAAAGGGGAATTTCTGAGTGTGTAAGCAGGCTGCACATTTTTGAAGATAGAGGCACCAGACTTTCAAGGTGACTCCAGGAGGCCCTCCTGGTAATAGCATCCAGGCTTAGTGAACTTTGCTTCTAGGGGTTCAATTTTATGGGCTCCCAAAAGGCTTATTTTGTTTCTTCACTCCTACACATGAAGTCTGCTGACTGAGTTCTCTGCACAGAAATTTCCCATTGGGTACAATGGAGCCACTGCAGAGCACAGAATCTGCCAGGCTCTTCAGGAAGTTCTATGGTGGGAAAAATTAATTAACTTTTCCCACCATAGACTTCAATGGGACTTGCTGTTATGCCCAGCTGGCTCTGTGCTGGAGATTTGATAGGGGCTCATGGGGGGGGGGGGTAATCTAGGTAGGGGCATCTAATTTCCTGCAGGGCTGCTGGTGTGAGTCTCCTGAAAGGGACCAGCCAACTTTGCAAAATTTTGTTTAGGTGGGCCAAGTGCTCAGCCATCCAAAATTTAGCAAAGTTGGCTGGTTCCTTTCCGGAGACCCACACCAGCAGCCCTGCAGGAAATTAGACACCCATGTGGTTTTTCAGTTTCTTTGTTTTCTTGCAATAAGAAAGAACTGCTAATATGCTCAGAAAAGAAAAAAAATTTAGAAATTAGAAAAATGGATAGCCAAGACAGGGGAAAATCCTTGGGACATGGATTCTTTTCATTGTCCCAATTCTATTAACACCTTTAAGGATGCCTTCCAAGAACATTGTGAGGCAAAAAGTGGCATGGGTGTAAGAAAGTGGCGTGGGTGTAAGAAAGACACTGTGGCCGCATGGGGCATGTGCCCTGCAGGAATGTGTTGGACTCCTTAAAGAAACCAACACAAAATTTGAAGAACATTTGAAGGAATCTGAGGAGAAATATAAGGCTTTACAAGTCTGACAGTAAAACTAAAGCATTTGAAGAAAAATATGAGATACTACAGACCGAATCCAAAGCCCAAGCAGAAGCATTCATTACTGAAATTACTACCCTCCATGCAGAAAAATGTGATCTCATGGTGGATAAGAGCAATCTTTCATCTACCGTAGGCAAATTTTTCTCACTCTTCAATAGTAATTGTTTTGTCTAAAGTTTGAGACCATGTGATCATTGTTCAGATTCACCAATATCATTACAAAGATTTTATAATCTGTATTTAGCAATGTTATTGGGTGGTAGTTTCTTATATATTGACCTTCCTTGGTATTAGTGTAATTACCGTTTCTGTCCAAGATGTTGGTATTGCTCCGGTTACTGTTATGTTATTCATTAATAGCTGTAGAAATTAATTCATCTACAATTTTTAAAAATAAAATATACTTGTAAAACCATCTGGTCCTGGTGATTTTCCAGTTTTAAGTGGTTTTATAGTATCCCTAACTTCTTCCATTGATATCTCTTGTTCTAATATCTGTATTTTTTCTTCTGTATCATTTCCTAAATTTTTAGCTAGATATTTAGTTTGTTCTTCCTTATCTACTTCATGAGCTCCATAAAGTTTAGTATAAAATTCAACTAATTTATTCATAATATCCTCTTAACAAGTATATCTTACCCCCCCCCTTTTTTTAATTCAGAGAGGGTATTTTTGTCTTTCTTTTCTCAGTTTCCATGATAACCACCTCCCTGATTTATTAGCTTGATCAAAAAAATTTGCCGTCATAATTTTTTACTTTCTTTCCATTTTCTGAGTACATAACATTGATAGTTGATTTTGTAATTCCTTTATTTCCTTAATTAATCTTGTGTCAGATGGTGTTTCTGTTATTTGCTTTTCTTCTAAATTTCTTCTTTAATCTTTAATTCATGTATTTCCATTTATTTTTTTAATCTACTCACTTCCTTAAGAAAGAAGCCTCTCATGTAAACTTTTCACGCTTCTCACACTATATTAATCTGCTAAAATTCATTTAATTCCTTTCTCCCCCCCCCCCATTTATTATCTCATTTTTACATAATAGATACTCTTTCAGCTTCCATAATGGCACTTTCTTTTTCTTCCTTAGTTTCCAAACCAAAGGATTACAATCAGATAATACCTTGGCTTCAATTGCAATGGTTTCAGTCATCAAACTAAGGTCTTTAGTACCCATTACCATATCTAATCTCGAATGTACCTCAAAATGCTCAGAGAAATATGTATATTCCCTTGACCCCTCATTAAATTTCCTCCATATATCTTCTAATTCAAAAAGTTCGTAAAATTTAAAAAAGGGTAATTTACCTTTAATTTCATCTTTTTTCCATTGCACTTTTTTGTCTAATTGGGTCAAAATTTCCCCATTCCAATTGCCAATAAATCCCCAACTATTCTAAATCAGCAAGTCTATCCTGTAAATCTCTATAAAATTTACTTTTATTAACATTTGGAGCATAAACCCCTACTATCAATCTTCCTTTTCTATCACTTATTACTAATTTGGGTCCCAGAAATTATTTAACATAAATTACCACTTCTTTTTTCTTTTTCTTGCCAACCACCACTAATTCTTGTTCTAATTTCTTATTTTCCAACAGAGATATATCTTTATTACACATGTGCGTTTCCAGTAAACATATTATGTCATAATTATTTTTCTTCAAATAATGAAAAACCCTCCTCCATTTTGGGGGGGTGAATTGAATCCATTTCTATTACAAGAGAACACTGTAGCTTCCATAATCAAAATTAATAAAACAAAACTTATATAATATACAGTTTTACTAATCTTACACATTATCTTTCTCATTATAGTCTCTTTGTAATTACCAATAATTCTTGTGCTTGTTGGATCGAAGTCACCCTATATCTTCTGGACCAGTATGCTGTCATTAATCCTTCCAGGTCTTTCCATTTATAATTAATATTGATTTTTCTCAAATAACTTGTTAAAAAGGCATAATCCTTTGTTTTATTCAAAATCTTAGGTGGGATTTCTTTCAAAGTTAGTATTTCCTTGGCCTCCACTTGCATTTTCTTTTTAGAATTTTTCTGTAATATTTCATTTGTCTTCATTCTGGAGAAAAAACCCCAGTATATCTCTTTCCTTTTTCATGTCATCATTTCCTCGTAAGTTAATTCTTATTATCTTAATTATGTCTTCTTCAGTCACATCTTCCTCTACATCTAAATATCTTGTAATACCTTTTAGCATCTTCTGTCTTATATTTTCACCCTTTTTTTTCAGGATGTCGCAAAAACATTATTTATATATATATATATATAATATATATATATAATGTTTTTGCGACATGTTCATGCCTGATTTTGGCGCCTCTCATGTTTAATTATTAGCTGCAATAAATTAGAGTTAAGGGGTTATTACGAGTTGTTAGTTTAGTCTACTGGCTGGTATTGTGTTTCTTGTTTTTTAGTCCCTTGATTAGTTTGTATTAGCTCAGATTAGTTTATGTGCAGCTGGATTAGTCCAGTTTGTCTGATACTGTTAGTTAACATTGTTAATGTTTTTAGTGGAGTAGTTACTATTTTAGTGGTTAGCCTGGGCCCACGTGTTGTGGGAGTCCGGGTGTTTTAATTAGTGGGGAGATAGGAGGGATGGGGCACCATCTATGGGGCCAGGGATCCCAGTGTTACTGGACGGGGTAATTATGCGACGGTAGGCGGCAGTTTCCTTATGATAGAAGACATGAACGGATATACGGTTATGCTCGCTCGCCTCTTCTTGACCTCCCGCCACACACAATACCCCAATCCCCGGCGGAATGAGAGTGGTTGGGTTCAATTAGAAAATACCCTGCTTCGGCCCCTGGTGTTGTTTAATGCCAGGTCCATCAATAATAAGACCACAGTTCTCCCCGCGCGCGATTATTCAGAGAGATCAGCAGGATGGACCTGGCCTGCATCACCGCAACCTGGTGCGCTGACGGTGAGATTGCCGCCTTCATGCAGGTCGTACTACCAGATTTCGCCAGCGGTTCACCGGACCCAACTCAGGGCCGGGGCGGCGTAAGGCAATGTTCATCATCCGCGGACTCTTATCCCCTTTGTAGGGCTGTTCCTGTCCCGGAGATCACCGCATGGAGTGTGTCGGTCTAGAGTGGTTGGCCTTGGAGAGGTTGGCTGTCCTTTTGGCGTACCGGTCGCCTAGCGCATTACCTGGGGACCGCGTGCCTGCCACGGTTGCTGGAGGTGGTGACTGATCAAGCTGCTAGCGTGTTCCCTCGACTCTATTGTCTTGGGTGACTTCAACATCCATGTTGATACCGCCTTGTGCAGCAAGTTTTCGCGGGACCTTAGTGTCATCCATACACGCTAGGCTCCTCTCCTTTAGTAAATTCTGGCCCCACCTGCTATGCAGGCCGTGGCCACACACTGGATTTGGTTTTCGGGTCGGGAATCGGGTTTGGTCGCATCCTCTATTGATAGAGTGCCATGGTCCCACCATTTTGCCCTGAAGGTCTGGGTGGACCTTGTCAGCGCTAACCCTTGCTCCAGGGCGACGGGCTAATTTATGTCGCCCGCTGAGCACTTATGGATCCAATTGGTTTCCTGAATGCTCTGCGGGATCCTGAACCTGCCGCACACTCTGGATGAGCAGGTGGAGGACTGAACTCCTGCCTCCGATGCCATCGGGGTTGTTGCCCCCCCGGCGGCCTCTGGCGGCCCGCTGCTTCTCGGCGCGGTTCTGTGGTATACGGAGGAGCTCCGGCAATATGAAACGGGGCCTCAGGACGCCTGGAGCGAAGCGCGGAGGAAATCTTCGTGACGAAGTGGCGCGCAGCATCTTTATAGGACGCTTATAAAAGCTCTTATGATGATGCGCGACGAAGCGACGGCGCTAAGAGAGCTTTCTCCTCCTCCTCTCTCACATCTGCTAGCTCTCGCCCGGCACAATTGTTCTGTGTGATTCGGTCTTTGACCTCCTTATCGGAAGGTTCTGCAAATTCCTCACCGACTATTAGCTGTGAGAGGCATTTATGAGCTTTTTTTGCGGATAAAAAATCGCGATCACTCCGCCTGGCAGAGACCTTTCCCCACTCTTTATCTACAATTAGTGAACTGGAGGCTCCCTTGTCAGCTCTTTCAGGCCCATGTTTTGCCCAGTTTTCCCTGCTCTCCCGAAGCACGCTGTTGAGACAGGGCCTTGGCTGCTGTTAGACCTACTTCACTTGTCCTCTGGATCCGTTGTCCTCCTGGCTTGTTAAGCTTTTGCCGGGAGGGAGTTACTGCACTCCCCACCTGTTGAAGATCATCAATGACTTCCCTTTGAGCAAGGAGTCTTTCCCGGTGGAGTTGAAGGAGGCAGTGGCTCCACCCACTCCTTAAAGACTATCCTTAGATCCTGAGCGATCTGGCCAATTACCGCCCGTCTCGAGATCTTTCGCTTCTGGGGAAGGTAATTGAGAGAGTGGTGTTAGGAGCAGCCTTCCAGGGTTTCCTGGATGACGACTTGATCGGCGTTTCTCGATCCCTTCCAGTCCGGCTTCCGTGCTGGGCATTAGGGACAGAGACCATTCGTCGGCCACCGGTCCACAGATACGCCCTGGTGATGCGAAAGCTTGACCAGGGGCGGATCGGCGCTGTTGGTATTTGTTAGATCTTAACCGCAGCTGTTTGATATATGGTTGGACCCACGCATCTTTTGACCCACCGCCTGGCCGCCTCAGGCACGGGCAGCACTGTCCTTCAATGGGGCCGATTGCCCTGCGCTCCTCCAGGATCGGAGTCGGGGCAAGTGTGGTGTGGGGGACCAAGCTCCTCCGGGCCCGGTGCCCACTTCATTGTGGGGTGCCTCAGGGAGCGCTACTGTCCCCGGGCTGTTATTTAATATCTACATGCACCCCTTTGCTCCAGCTGGTACGTGAGCTTTGGGCTGATCTGTCATCAGTAACGCTGATGATACTCAGCTCATTCTGTTGATGGAGGGGGGAGCGGTCATCGCCCCTTCACAGCCTCCTTCCAGCACTGTTTGGAGGCGGTTGCTGGTTGGTTGCAACAGAGCAGGTTAAAACTTAATCCATCGAAGACGGAGATCCTCTGCCTCGGCTCATGCGTGGGGAGGGTGAGAATTTCCAGTCGCCCGATTGTCACGGGAGGGGGCCTCTATTGGCGCCCGGCCCCTCAGTCCGCGAGCCCTCGGGGTCCCACCTTCGGATTGGCATCTCTTTCGATGGAGACCCAGGTGGCCCATATAACCCGGGTTGCATTTTTTTCATCTTCGGCAGGCCCGGTGGCTGGTTCCCTTCCTCTCCCACACAGACCTGGCCACTGTGATCCATGCAACGGTCACCTCCAGGCTGGACTATTGTAACTTCAGCTTCTACGCGGGCCTCCTGCCCTTGCAGTTGATCCTGAGGTTACAACTGGTCCAAAATGCAGGCAGCCCGGCTGCTCACGCGGGGGCGCCTTCTCAGCGATCATATATATTCAACCAATACTGCGCCGCCTGCATTGGCTCCTTCGTGTTGAATTCCGGATCATCTTCAAGGTATGGAGTACTTACGCTTTAAGGCCTTACGCTGCCTGGGACTCCCTCTATACCTTCGTGGGACCACATTACCTCCCCCATATGTCCCTACTAGGCCTCTACGTTCAGCGGAGGCCAATTTGCTGGTAGTCCCTGGCCCCTCAATGATGCGGCTGGCCTCCACGCGGGCCAGGACTTTTACAGCCCTGGCCCCTGCCTGGTGGAACACTCTTCCTCCAGCTATCTGGGCCCTGCGGGATCTTGGTGAGTTCCGCAGGGCCTGCAAGACAGAGTTGTTCCACCGGGCCTTTGGAGTGTCCAGCCACTGATATAAGTGCCCCCGCCTCCTCCTACATTTTGGGCCCATTACCATCTATGGGCCCACTCTTTTTCTCCCCTTCTGGGAGAGTTTAACAGGGATTGTTGCGGGCATTGCTGTTATTAGTCGTTCTTAATTGCTGCATTTTAACTTAAATTATTTACAGTCTATTATGTAACTGTTATTTTATGTTGTTCACCGCCCAGAGCCCTTCGGGGGTTGGGCGGTCTATAAGACTGAGAAATAAATAAAAATAAAATAAATAAATAAAGAGATGTCTAAGAAGATTTTTTAAATCCTACCTGTCGGTGTTCTTTGTCTTTTCTTCATTTTCAGCAGTAGGGAATGAAAAGCAGACCTGCTCTCCTTCCTAAAATACACGAAAACAGAAGAATTTGGAACATCATGTATAAAGAAATCTTTTTCTTAACATCAATTACTTAAGAGCTTTATCTTTGTCACAACTCACTACATTTCAAATCTCTGTAGATTTGGTTCACAGTATTTGAACTGCATATACTTGTCTGATCTGACCATGTCTGATCGGCTATCTTTTTAAAAGACTTGTCATTAAACTATAGGCCACATTCATGGTACTCAGTGGTGAGTTATTTTTGATTTTCAAATTTGAAATTTTATTTTCAATCCTTTCAATTATAGGTTGGTATAATTATAAATAAAATGAAAACAAGGGAATAGAATAAAACAATTAATACTAAGGTCATTCAAAAACATATGCAAGAAATCTGACTACAGCTCTTAACCAACCCACATCATTCAAAAATAACAATTTCAAAATTATATAATCACTGGAGCACAAGACACCAGAGTTAATGAGTGATCTCAAAATATAATGCCTAGCCTCTGTAAGTAGAGGACAGTATAACGCCAGACACACAACAACAACTTGCTTCAATCCATGGAATGTCTTCAAGCCTTCTAGTGTATTTAGCTGTTGGAACTGAATTACATCTTGCCAGAAAAATTAAACATCTATGTCTGAGATTTTTTTTAATCAAAAGGCTGCCTCCCCATTCATTTCATCCCATGTTACCATATCCTCAGCCTAGGGTAGGGTCTGGTGATGTTACAGATGTTATAGAATGGTACCAGATCATGCATATTTATAAAATTTCAAAGTAGAAATAACTTCACTTCCTGTAAGAAAAATTACCAGTATAACCAGTTTCTTGAGAAGTTGTTTCAAACTGCTGCACTCTATTAGAAGTAAGAAAAAAATAAAAGTAGAAGACAGATGTGGCAAGTCTCCTCCCTGCTCCTGCCTGCTGGGGCTGCACTGTCCCCTCTTCACCTTCCCAGGTGGTGTTAGACCTGGACTATGCCCCTGGCTCCAGGGGCCATGATGTCCCAAGGAGCTTTTTAGCCCACAGATGTGCAACATGGGGCAGCTGGCTCTTGACTTAGTCCCTCCTTGCCCATTATTCCACATTGCCCCGCTTATCTCTGCCTCCTCCTCTGCTCGCCTCCTCCCTCCTCCTGGTTCTAATACTACTGTGCTCTTTTCTCTGTTTACACTCCACCACTCCTTCTTCCCCATCAACAACCACCGCCTCCCTGTCTTCTTCCCCCTTCTCTCATTTATCTTCTTCCCTCTACCGGCTCCCTTCTCCTCGGCCAGGCTCGCCCAGCCTCACCATTGGCCTCCTTCCCCTCAGCCTCTCCTAAGGGCCAGCGGCTCTGCCAGCAGCTCTGCCAGCGGCTCACTGTTGCGTCCGGGAATGTCCTGTCCTGTTGGGCCTCCTTTGGCCTTCTGGCCTGGCCCATGGCCTGGCCCTTCAACCTGACATGGCTGTGGCACTATTCGAAACTGTGGGCTCAGCAACCACGTTCCTGGCTGTGCATGCCCCAAGTTGGCTGTGCATGCCCCAAGTTGCACTGCCTGGCTGTGCATGCCCCAAGTTGCACTGGCCCTGCCCGGACCTGTTGCAGGCCAATTGGGAGATCTGGGGCCAGCCGGGCTTCCAGCCTCCAGACCGCAGCCGGTGCATGCCTCCCCTGCTGCCGCCTGGCCACATGCACCCTGGGCCTCACCGGCTCTGCCTGGCCCTGCCGTGGTGGATTGGGGACTGGCTGGGCCTCTGGCCTCCAGACCATGGCTGGCATGCACCCCCCCTCTGCTGGTAAGCCCAAGGGGTGCATGGGGGAACTCAGGGCTGGGCATGAGTCCGGGTAGGGGCCTCCCGTCTGACTCCAGACAACAGGAATAAAATTGTAGTAAACAAAAGAAGGCATAATTTTTGGACACAAACTTTCATTGAATTATACTAGGTAGGAATATTAGTTTGTTTGGATATTAACTTTATGAAAGCATTGACCTATTTAATAAAGTATTATCATGAATATATTACATATTATTAATTGTTGCTGAAATTATTGCATTTAAATTAAAAGATCTTTAAAATATTGTATATGTCTATAGTACATAAGAGGTTGTTTAACCCAGTGCTGCCCCTGAATTGATACAGTCCTCAGAATTTTTAAGACTTAACATTTTAAATGTTTTGTTAGACAAAGTTTTTCTTATTCAAAAGGAGAAATTATTTCATAGGAAGTTTTTTCAGTGTTCATTAAAATCTTTCAATTTTTCCACTGGAAAATCTTAAAATGGGTGCTGTGTGGTTTCCAGGCTGTATGGCCGTGTTCTAGCAGCATTCTCTCCTGACGTTTCGCCTGCGTCTGTGGCTGGCATCTTCAGAGGATCTGAAGATGATCCTCTGAAGATGCCAGCCACAGACGCAGGCGAAACGTCAGGAGAGAATGCTGCTAGAACACGGCCATACAGCCCGGAAACCACACAGCAACCAAGTGATTCTGGCCGTGAAAGCCTTCGACAATACATTGAAATCTTAAAATGTTGTTGACCTTTTTCATGAATACATTTCGAATGTGAAACGGCGTTAGAAGCACTTTGCATATTTTAACGAAAATATTTTATAGGAGTTTCATTTCAATATTTCCCCCCATTTTCCAGTTTTTCCATTGGAAAAATGGGGGGGAATGCTTCAAAAAAGAAGACCCCCCCCCATAGTGTTCTGCATTTTCCCAAGCCCTCCTGTTTCTCTGAGGGGAAGCAATAATTGAGCCCTACCTATATTTTACTTTTAGTTTGTAGTATCATTTTTGTTTGATAAATAGTGTTATCTCTTCATTGTGGCATGATTGTGAACGCATGTGTGTATGATCCCTGGAGAATGCTAATGAATTTGATAAAAATAAATGTTACATATATTTCCATTTCCCCCAATTTTTTTTTTGGGGGGGGGCTGGCTTTTTCCCATGGCTTCAAACTTTTTTGAAATTTTACATCTTTCCTGCCGTCTTCAGTTTACATATGCAGTAGTTACCACAAGGAGTAGTTAAATGCATGAGCTGGGAGACATCCCTGACATTTTGATCTGCTATCCTGAGACACTGCAAAAAAACATCAAAACCAGAGACTCAGGTCCAAAGTCCACTGTGTTTACACATCATAGATGTAATTGTTTTAACTGATTTGTTTTTAATCTGTTGTCAAAGTTTTTATCGTATCTATTTAATTTGCTGTCTAATTTGCTGTATTTCTATTTCATTTGCTGTATTTGCTATGTTGTGGCTTTAGGTAAAATCAATGCCACACTGCACTCAATGTATAAAGGTCTACCACAACCTATGGTTCCTTAAATCATACAATAACATAATTCACTCTTATTTTTCAGTTAATTCAAAATGAAACAACTCAAAAGACTGAATACCAATATTTTTCAATAAAAATTATTATAAAGTTAATGTTCTGTGTTGCTGTATTATTTTCAAATATTTTATCATAGACAACATAGGGCTGATTTTTCATGGGCAAAATGCCCCGAGGTAGATCCGAGACTGTACCTACCGCAGCGCTTTTTGCCATGCTTCTGACTTCACTTCTCCCCAGTTCTTCCTGGGATTTGAGGCAGGGCCGGCATATTATGCCCCAACTGTTTCTTTATGAGCCGGTGCTTCTCCATTTACACTGCGAGCTCTTCCGCAATGTCTTCCATGCATGCACGGACAACTTCCATTTCCCACATTCTTATTGGTGGAATCTCCCCCCCCCCCCATTCCCCCACTAACTTTCACTATTTTAGTTTTAAATTACTCTGAACACAAGACAGGCACTGAGAATCAGTGTCCTCAGGCCCCCTCTGTCTAAAATTCTTGTGTGTGCGAGAGAATCGCTGCCCTTTCATTCGCGGCATCTGCCTAAAACCCAAGGTTTCTCACTCCGTGGGGAGGGCGCCAATTCTCAGCACCTGTTCATTGGTGGGGTGGGCCAGAGTAGCAAGGCGAGAAAAATGGCCCCGGTTCTGCTGTTGTGGAGTTTTGCACAGCAGTGGAACCCACCTGAGCAACACAGGGGCATTTCAAAAGAACCTCAAATTTGGCGGTTTCTGAAATTCATGGAGCAAAGCCAATGCTGCAGGGCGGCGCTAGGGCAACAACATGGCAGACACACTGCAGCACTGGGAGCCATGAAGAACTCCCGGTTGCACCAGAATATTCTCCATGCTAACAACGGGGCATTTTTACCATGAAAAATCAGCCTAGAAACCTCTTACAATCCCCAGGCTTCTCAATGGATACAAATATGTTGCTGTGCACTAACAATTGCATGAAACTTAATACATATAATATCAACTTATATACAAAATTATACAAGATAGGGCAATATAACCTCCAGACAATAATTGGAAATAATACAGTAACAGAGAGCATTTATTCTATAATATTTTTATTGAAAAATATTGGTATTCAGTCTTCTGAGTTGCTTCATCTTGAATTATCTGAAAAAGAACATAAGAGTGGTTTATGTTATTATATGATTTGTTTTTCAGTAAAAGCTCAGATGGATTCAGGTTCATCTCAATAGAAGGTGATTTACTATGACTTACCGTAAACCTCTGTAGAGTGCCATCCTCATTTTTTAATACAGATATTTGTTCACTGGTTTCACTGATGCACAAGAAATAATTCTTCAATTTTACCTGACACTAAGAAGAGAATGGGAGAAATACTGTTGGCATGGTAGGCCATGTGAAGAGGTCTTATGCAATACTTTGAAAAGAATAGTCAAATATAAGAAAAAGCAGATTATTAAATAGGATTATGATCAGAAGTGTGAATGAGTTTGGCTAATTTGAAGCCTCAAAAACTTTCTCCCCTTGCACACTATTCCTGAAGGCTTATGGATTTAAGAAGACTTCAGGCTTAATTAAAATTGTTGTGACATCCAAACACTGGCATCTTAACAGGTTTGTTTCAAGCCAGGTAAGTGGCATTCTACACCGAGATTAAAATGAAGCTTAGGATCTGGTTTATGGAGAAGAAACAACCCCCAGTATGTTAATATTGCTTACCTGCAGACTTCACAAATAATTGAGTAAGACCAAACCAGAAAATCTTTGATCTTAGAGTACTACATGAAGGAATGAGGGAAACACAAGGCATTCAAAAAACTAAATTCATGCTAGGGATGTGAATTTTGACATGCCAAATTCAGATGGAGCTGAATAGTCAAAATCCGAAAAGTTGAAAAATTTTGAGATTTGAAAAAGGCAAACTCTATGCTGGGGATCATTAGGAAAGGAGTTGATAATAAAACTGCAAGGATTGTCATGCCCTTATATAAAAAACAGTGAATTGCAACCCAAGCGCTTGGAGTACTGTGTTCAGTTCTGGTCACCACATCTCAAAAAGGATATCGAAGAGATAGAAAAAGTGCAGAGAAGGGCAACAAGGATGATTGAAGGATTGGAGCACCTTCCTTATGAGGAGAGGCTGCAGCGTTTGGGACTCTTTAGTTTGGAGAGGAGACGTCTGAGGGGGGATATGATTGAAGTCTATAAAATTATGCATGGGGTAGAAAATGTTGACAGAGAGACATTTTTCTCTCTTTCTCTAACAATATTAGAACCACGGGGGCATTCGTTGAAAATGCTGGGGGGAAGAATTAGGACTAATAAAAGGAAACACTTCTTCACGCAACGTGTGATTGGTGTTTGGAATATGCTGCCACAGGAGGTGGTGATGGCCACTAACCTGGATAGCTTTAAAAGGGGGGGCTTGGACAGATTTATGGAGGAGAAGTCAATCTATGGCTACCAATCTTGATCCTCCTTGATCTCAGATTGCAAATGCCTTAGCAGACCAGGTGCTCAGGAGCAGCAGAAGGCCATTGCTTTCATATCCTGCATGTGAGCTCCCAAAGGCACCTGGTGGGCCACTGCGAGTAGCAGAATGCTGGACTAGATGGACTCTGGTCTGATCCAGCAGGCTAGTTCTTATGTTCTTATGTTCTTATGATCTCAGGTAGCAAATACTGAGAAACAGTAATATTTCTTTCTCCAGTGAAAGCTGCTATCAATAAGACTATAGAGTGCTGAATGGGCTGCTGCTCTAACAGTGTAAGGCAACTTTGTGCTTCAGTCTCAGGTCATGAGACTTCTGGTTCAAACCTTGAAGAATTTTGCAGAATCCTTAATAATTAAATTTTGCCAATAAAATATCAAAATGTTGCATACAGCCTTATTCTGTCTTTTCGATTTTTCTTCTTCTTGAGAATGTACAAGGTCTGCCAAGGCATTATATTTCTCCATCCACAGAGCACACTGTTTCTCTCTCTCTTCTTTCTCGTGTTCTATGAAGCGTCTTCCTCTTTCAGCCTCGTAATGCAGCGAGGTTGCTTTTTCTAAAGCTTCTTCAGCAGCTTCTGTTCGGAACCTTTGAGAGATTTCACTGAAAAAACCATAGTGTCAGAACCAAAGTTATTGGAGAATGAAAATAAACAATGGCTCTCAAAAAGCCCTCAGCAAGACCCAAGTTGTAATGCATAGCGGTGTTTTCCTCTCTGGAAGGTTTGAAGTCCCATCTGTTACTAGGTCATTTCGACCCCCTTTCAGAGCTTTTTAACTGATAACTATTTCAGTCAAATAATAAATTCTGCTTTTCCCAGTTTAACAAAACCAGAAACTATATATTAGTACAATTATTTCCCAAAAATGGAGAGTACTCTTCTGTGGAGCCATGCAAACAGATCTTGGTTTTATTTTATTCCTGAAGATGCTATTAGAATGAACAATATTTGATAATGGCCCCATCCTTGGCTGAGGGTATTCTGATATAGTTTATTAGAGAGGGGAAATTATTCTAATACATAAGTATTGTTTTTCCAGTTCATAGGAAAAGTTGGAAGGGGTAGCAAAAGGAAGGGGAGAGAAATCTCATAACCATGAGACAATGCAGTCACCCTGAGTCTACAAAACAGAATGGGGTACAATGTCACATAAAATACACATTACCTTCAAGTTTTCTTTTGGAGCATACAAATATCAATCAGCAAACAAATAATCCTTTAGAATGGGAGAAATACCCCAAAAGAATCCTAAACCAAAATCTTACTTTTCTTTACACTTTGAATTCTCTTCTATTGTTTCTTTCAATCTCTGCTTCAGTTCGTATCTTTCATGTTCCAAATAGCATTTTTCTTCACTGAGAACATCTCTCTCCATTGTTACTCTCTCTAGCTTCATCGTGCTTTCAAACTGATTCCTATCCATTTGTGCCAGGAGCTGCTGCGTTTCTATTAACTAAGACAAAAAGTGTAACTTTTTCACCTCTTTTTAAGGTAAGAAGTTGCAGTGTCAGTATCAGAGGTTATGTTGTTTCCACACTAGCTGCTTCCTCTGGAATAGACAAGTAGCTCTGTCCTAAGACCATGATACATTTCCAACACACTAGTCAGTATCCTTTGCTCACTCGGCAGAGGGAAAATTTGTGCAAGACTCCTCAACAAGGTGCAGAGATCATAGGAATTGTATTGCATTCTGTAGCAACTCCGTCTCAATCCCAGAGATCTTCTTTGGATTGTGGGGTAACATGGGTTCCTCCCCAATCTCCCAAAGGAAGATCCATTCTCAAAGCCAACTGACATGTTGAGTATGTGACAGCCATGAAGACTTTGAGCCAGATTTATACCTGGAATTCCATACTGAGAACTCAGGTGTATAAGGGTACAATTCAGCTTGGTATTGTGGTACATAGCAATGCCACATCACATCTGGGTTCCAGCTAGAAGTGATGTCATGGCATTACACAATGTCATTCCCTCTCCCCCATTTTTGCTTCTGCTGAAGTACTGAGTAGCAACCAGAGCTCAAGGGCTATTTGCCCCATTGATAAGGTAAAGATAGTCCCCTAAGCAAGCACTGGAGCATTACATCATGACATTTACTAGGTAGACTATGTTAACAGAGTGGCTTGAAACTGCCTTCTCCAGTCATCTACATTTTACCTCTAGCAAGCTGGGTACTCATTTTACCAACCTCGGAAGGATGGAAAGTTGAGTCCACCTTGAGCTGGCTACCTGAAACCAACTTCTGTCTGAGTCAGGATCAGACTCAGGTCATGAGCAGAACTTTGACTGCAGTAGTATAATTTACCACTTTGTGCCATGGGGCTCCTCTGCCCCATTGAAGAAAGATATTAATTAAAACATACATAATAAAATCACAATTTAAAATCATTAAATCACATTTAACACCCCCCTTTCCAGCTATATTTGTTTATTCATTGACTTCATTTATACCCTGTCTATCTCCACAATAGGGACCCAAAGCAGCCTTCATCATTCTCCTTTGCTTAATTTTATCCCTATGAGGCGAGTTAGACAAAGAATCTGCAACTGGTTCAAGGTCATATAGTGAGCTTTCAAAACAGACTGTTGATTCAAACCAGGGTCTCCCAAATCCTATTCTGAAACTTTAACCTATACACCACACTGACTTTCATGGGTGGCTGTATTTGAATGGTAACAAGCAGTCATTCCTGGGTGAGTCATGATCACCAGATGGTAGCAAGTCACCTGGTGGTTGCTATCTGCCTCTAAGGCGAATTCCGCATGGGCCAAAAACTGCAGTGTGAAAACAGTGTAAAAGGGTTTAAAATGGTGTAAAAGGGTTTATACCATTTTCACACTGTTTTTACACTGCTGTTTTTGGCCCATGCAGAATCCGCCTAAGTCTTCCCTCAAAGGCCAAGACAATTCAAGGAAGTATTGTCGAAGGCTTTCACGGCCGGAATCACTTGGGTGCTGTGTGGTTTCCGGGCTGTATGGCCGTGTTCTAGCAGCATTCTCTCCTGACGTTTCGCCTGCATCTGTGGCTGGCATCTTCAGAGGATCTGATTCAGAGGGAGATCCTCTGAAGATGCCAGCCACAGATGCAGGAGAAACGTCAGGAGAGAATGCTGCTAGAACACGGTCATACAGCCCGGAAACCACACAGCACCCAAATTCAAGGAAGGCTCTTTTCCTTCTGTCTTTTACTGATCAAAACAAAGGCCCACAATACCATTGCAGCTGCCTAGCAACAGTTATTGAAGACATTTATTTATTTATTATTTATTTGTTACATTTATATACCGCCCTCCCCGAAGGCTCAGGGCGGTTTCCATTCATTTCTGAAAGTTACAGGTGCTGCTTGTAGACTTTAAGGGGTTAAAACTGTGATTTTTTTTGTTTGTTTAGATTTCAGTCATAGATTTCTGCAAACTCAGGACTTTGTTTATGGCTCCAGTCTTTGGATTTAAGTATCTATTGATATGGCTATGTTGAGAATTAGATTGATGTTGAGATGATGCTTTTTAGATCTTTATATTATATTATATTATATTATATTATATTATATTATATTATATTATATTATATTATATTATATTATATTATATTATATTATATTATATTATATTATATTATATTATTTGTTTGTTTGTTTGTTTGTTTTTGAGGCTTTTATACTGCCCATCCCCAAAGGGCTCTGGGCGGTATACAACATATAAAAGCAACAATACAGGATGATTAGGGTTAATTAGGGTTAATATTATAACAAGTTGTACCTATTAAGATATTCTCTTTGATTCCTCCAACATCCTTCCTTCCCACAAAGGCCAGTGGATCAAAGCAAAATTATTATTTTTTCCATTTTTGTTGAATCTTGGGCTTTGGTTCTCCATTTGTGGATTCATAGTATCTGATTTAGAACTAGGACGGCTTTTCCAGCTTTGACCCTGTCCTTTTCCTAGGTTTGCCTGTCCTTAGTCCCCGTCAGAAAATTTAAAAGTCTATTTTCCTGCAGGCTGCTTGGTTCACTTGCTCTCCAATGAGTACTCACTGGGGGCCAACCCTATTCCCCCTCCTGTTCATTTTACTCATCCTAAGGGGGTGTGGCTTTGATGTTTCCGTGAACATGTGTTGGTGTGCTTGCATGGGTATTCACAGCACCATATCATTTTTGATGCATTTTTTTCAACCAGGTCAGTAACTCTACAGTTCCACAAGAACTGCAACAGAGAACATGTTCTTTTCATAACAATTTGTCTGGTGATGGTACCTGGCCCTGGCTTGGCTAGGCTCCTCGCACCAAGCCCAGACTTGCCCAGGCTGGGCTGAAAGAAACAGAGCCCTCCCCTCTACCCTGCAACAGAAGCTGCAAGAAAAGAGAAGTCAGGACCCATCTGGCTAGGGCATTGCCTGGATAAGAAACAAGAATGTCAGTTGAAGCAGCATTCTGTCAGAATCATTCAAGTGACCACAGGCCACACACCATGTTTTAGAAGTACAGATAAAAATACACCCAACTAAGAAATTCACTCCCAAACTGAACAGCAGGCCATTTCAGTCCATCTCTTCAAATGGTTAATAATCAGTACTACAGTTTTTCAAAATATATTTGATACAAAACTAATACCTGTTGCTTTAGCAGTTCAGTTTCTTTTTTTAGGCTAATGTTTTCCAGCTGGGCTGCTTCCAGTTGCTGTCGACACAATTTTTCCTGGGCTTCAGCTGCTATTCTGTGTTTCTCAATCTCTGCTTGGGCCAGAGATGCCTCCTCAGCAAATATGGAGTTTGTTGTAGCAGTTTGCTGAGAAGCATTCAGTTTCTGCTTCAGCTGCATAATAAAGATGAGAATAGTTGAATAGTGCTCAGGTTCAGGTAGAGTAAGGAACAAGATGCTGCTATTATTACAAAGCTGCCCTATTCCAGAACACCTGCCTAAAATCACCTGTTACATAAGTTATCTTGTATTTCTTTGCATTGCTGTACCATTTTTTATGTATTCTCCCAAGAAATCTGACAGTCACTCTAAGGGATGTGTCTTGCTATGTTTATACAGAAGAAGTCCTCCTTGTTCTCTCATTTAAATTAGGAAGTCTAATTAATTCATTTTAATTTTGTCCCTGTTAATTTGTACCTTTTAATAATGAAAAAGAAATAAAAATAAATGTGGAGCGATTTCTCAAGTTATGACGAGAAATCAAAGCTATTTACCTTTTTCGAAAACATGAAATGACTGTTAGGGCAAGTAAGGAATGCCACAGCCATAAGAGCTAACAGGAAACAGTTAATAAGGAAAGAAGTACCTAATTAACCATATAGCTATACACAGGCAATCACAGAAATTAAATTATTTGATTCATAAAACACATGCTGCTCATATTCTTTCATGGCTGTTCATGATAAACCTGATAGTATTGACCACTTCTAGGGGTTCTCACCGGAATTTTATTTTTCCTTAAACATGTCCTGCCTGAAGTGAGAAATAGGATAAAAACACAAAAACAATAAATGGCTTGATAAATGCTGTTTAATGCTCACTGTCAAAATATTAAATCAGATCCAGCCAGACATGATAACCCATATAATAACCCTTTGGGGATAATAACCCTTTGGGGATCGGGTGATTATAGAATTGACTATTAATAATAATAATGGCAATAATATGTGTAAATAATAATAATAATTATTATAATTTTGTCTGAAATGATAATTTTGTTGTGAGTATTATTGTATTACCTGAGCAATAGTGTTATTATTTGTCTGAAATGATGGTACCTGTTAAATGGTATTATTATTGTGCACAGTAAATAATAATTATTATTATTATTATTATTATTATTATTATTATTATTATTATTATTACTACTACTACTACTACTACTAATCTCTCTGTAACCAAAGAACAAGAGTCCTTTTTTTCAGAAGCAAGCAATTGCCAACAGTCCCACAAGACATCATGTCAAAGGACCGGCAAAGCAGTAAATTGGATCAGATGTCCAATAAATTGAACAGCTGAATTTAGAGTTTGCTTTGCCATCTAATTGTTTGTGATAGTAACTCTGCTCAGCACTATACTCAAGTTAGCTAAAAGAGTAAATCATTCTTCTTGTGTTTGGAAGTGATTTTGCCAGAAAAGAGCATCAGCTGAAAAACCGTCTTATTTTTTAAATTTAAAATGTTTAAATTGTTTCTTTTTTGTACTTAATTTCATAACAGTGTAAATTCTGAGGCCAACGCTATCCTGTCTTATAAAGAGGGTTTTGTCTGACCATGTGTATGGGCAACAGCAAGCAGATCAATTAGATTAATTTCAATACCTCTTTAACCACAGCTTGTAGTCCCCGGTTTACATTTCTCAGGTTTCTCATGCCAAGTTCACTTTCTGATTTCATAAAAATTCTTTCCAAGTGCAATTCATTTGACAAGCATTTGTTCTGTTTCTTCAGTTCTTCACATTCCTGATAACAAAAATGTAGTTCTTCTCTTAATATCATTCTGAGCAATTTACCACTGAATCCTAAGAGTTACTCCAGTTAAAGCCCATTCATTTTAATGGATTTAGATTGGAGTAAATCAACATAGGATTGCAGTGATAGGCTCATAAAATTTACTTACATAACTATTTCTCTAAATTCAACAATTTAAGAAACATTAATATGTGACCATTAGCATTACATTTGTCTGCCAAATGAAACAGGACACCATTCTTTCTAAAATATGGAAACATTTAATTTTCAAAAGAAGTAGATGAGTAATAATCCATATTTTGGACACTGGTCTTGCAAAGGGCACTCAGCTCAGTTCAGAAATTACAAATGGTCTAGAATGAAGCTGTCAGAATGCTACTGACTGGAGTGGACTGAGTGGAACATGTAAAGTTGGCAGTGTAGTAACTTCCCTCACAGCCAACAAATTTCTAGGTATCACTCCAAAGGCATTTTTACACATGCTAAACATTCATTTTTGATCAACTTTCAATTTGCTTTACCACTTAATTTTAATGTGTGAAATGGCAAAATCAACTTGCAAATAATTGCTAAAGCACCTTGAGAGTGGATTGAAAGTGCATTATTCAGTATGCGTGAAAGTGTTAGATTTTTAAAGGCTTAACAAGTCAAATACACGATATAACAGGGATTATTTTCTCTGGATTGTGCTACCACAGGTGCCAGGCAAAGGCAGTTTTATTATGCAAAGCATATGCGGTTGGATCCTGCCAATTTTTCTTCTGGTGAAAAGGGAAGGAGGGGATCCCCACTGACCACCAAAGGGTGATGAAGAGACAAAACTGCATGGACAAAAGTTGGTGAGCTTAATGAAATTCAATGCATTTCTAGCTAGATTCAGTCCATAGTATTTGATATATATCTAGGCTTGCCATTTGCCTGGCACTGAAAGGGAAACCCCCACTAGTACTCCCCTGACCCCAGTAGGTACTCGCTGGTGCAGTGGAGGAGGTGGAAAGGCTAAATGGCATGCTGTAATGCCATTTTAGGCTGCATAACCATGTTACCACTGGGTCACTGGACACTCTAGCATTCACCTGAAATTCTGTAATTTTTACCATAGTTTGGGTTGATTCTGTTGGAATGAGTGACTTCTGCATGCCTGGACAATGGGGAGGGGGTGCTGTGTCTCTATAAGTATGTTGCTGCCTCTCTTGCCTGCCCTCCTGACTTGCCTGCCCTCTTGCCTGCCCTCTCTTGCCCACCCACTGACTTCCTTTCTTCTCCATGCTGCAGCCACTTTTGTCCTGTCCTTTTTCCTGAGCACACGAACAATGGCTCCCTGTCTCTGTGGACCTTTCCCACATACGAAGGTCATACCCCCACACACGTGATGGTACGTTAGAGTGCCCACTTGTTTATAGGGAAGTGACCTCTTTAGTATAGGGTTTCTTTCTATCTACATTTTACCTGAAACGAAGCTGTGAACTGAAGATACTTGAATAAACGTGTTTTCCCTTTTACATTTATTTCTTTGGAAGTGTTTCTTTTACTGCACTCACACACAGATTGATCCACAACTTAACTGAAGAGCATTCCACCCTGCTGTAATTTCACAGACATTACAGGTATTTTTAGGGTATGTCTTGTCCCTGCAAGCAGTCACATGGCGCATGCTGTTTCATCATGTGGGGAGACACCAGGCACCCTCCATGTGACAAAACAGCATGTGCCCAAGCCACCTCCCACAGCACCCCGCCCCCCTCCCGGGCTCCCTGTAGGCTTGCTTCTGCCCTCCCCTGGCCCTGGGGAGAGCAGGAGCCAGCCTGCAGAGATCTGTGGGGCTCTGTGGTGGGCAACGGCAACGCCCCACCCTTCTGGGCTCCTTGCAGGCTGGCTTCTGCCCTCTCCAGGCCATGGGGAATGCAGGAGCCGAGCTGCAAGGATGTTGGGGGGGACGGGGCTCCACGGCATGTGGCGGCACCTGCCTGGGCCTTCTACCATGGCACCTTCCCTCTCGGGCTCTCTGCAGGCTGGCTTCTGCCCTTACCAAGCCCTGGGGAGAGCAGGAACCAGACTGCAAGGACGGGGTGGGGGTGGGATATGGGGATCCAAGCAGGGAAGAGGGGTGCAGGGAGGCAGTCATGCCCCCAGGTGCCATTTAGGCCCCATACGCCACTGCCTGCAAGTCTCCTGAAGTGCGGGTGCTCTTGGTACTCTTGATAATGGCTTTGCTTTAAGGCAGGGGTCCCCAAACTTTTTAAACAGGGGGCCAGTTCACTGTCCCTCAGACTGTTGGAGGGCCGGACTAAAAAAAACTATGAACAAATTCCTATGCACAAATGATTGTAAAATGTTTGATTTCACCTTTCAGCCTTTCTGTCATGGTCTATTTTTAGAACAGTGACCAAAGTATGTCAAGTACAGGGTGGGCTCCAAATATTGTTGGGGAGGCTGTGGAATACCTTCCCCTGAAAAAAAAAGAGCAGAACTTTCCCAATGAAACATTCTAACCCAGGATTAGGTATCTTCCTGGGTTCTTCCTCCCTAGCAGCCAGCGAGCGATTCACCAGCCTGGCTGATGCCAATGGGAGTGAGGCGGAACAGAAAGCCTGAGAGCAACACATGGAGTAGCCGAGAGGGAAGGGCGGAGCAGGAGTTGCCACGTGTAAGGTTTCCAACTCTGGGTCAGAAAATTCATGGAGATTTGGGGGTGCCATCATGTAATTGCAATCAACAGCCGTTGGGGCCGGTTCCTCCTCTCCCTCGAGCCCCCACTGCACATGAATGGAGCCATCGCCGCCATGCCTGGCGGGCCGGATAAATGCCTTCAGGGGGCCACATTTGGCCCCCGGGCCGTAGTTTGGGGACCCCTGCTTTAAGGCCTCACTGTTGTTAGTATAAATTTGATAGTGGTTGTTCATGATTTTATTTTATTTTTTTACTATTGTTTATTATTGTGTCGATTTTACCTTACTGAGGTTTTTAATACATAAACGTAAGTGATCACGAAGACCATTTCCACATGGGATAACTGCCCTATATTCAAATGCTGAAAAGAAGTGCACCCCCCTTTCCAGCAGCACTGTGATATATTTTTGCACTACTGGGGTTTCACAGGCTTTTCTCCAATGTTTCTCAAAACTGTTTTACTCTGAAGAACAATAAAACCTTGATAGCTGTTGTGAAAATTCACATTTTTCCACACACATATTGCAGCCATTTCCCCTGAGATTGTTCCCTCAGTGGCCATTCCCATCCGCACTCCCCTTCCACAAGAGGGTTTAAATTTTAATTGGCACTAGCGTGTCATTACACCAATATGATGCTATAACAAATGCATGTACCAGGTTCTCCCAATTCCCGCCTTTCATTTTAAAAAATTTAGACTTGAGCCTAAATTTAGACTGGAGCTATAAGGATGGCATATTTCTGCAATGAAAAGGGCTGAAGGCTTGGGGTTTTTTAAGTGAAAGCTGGGGATTCAGAGATCCTATTACACACATTTTTCTAACATCATATTGATAATATTCAATTTCCGATCTAAAATAAAAATTAAAAACACTCTAACGGCTTAGGGGAAGAATGATGACCATTGCTAAAGGACTGGGGAGGAAACTGCAGGGAAACCTGACATGTAGAAACCCCTATGCTCTACCGACTGCATAGGCACCAGCAATACCACACAAGCCCATTTCTATGTGGAAAAGCAGAATGTACATATTTTACACATACAATCACAATGTTTAATGGTACAGCAGATTTCCAGGATGACATTAGTGTAATTATAATGACCACACAAATCCTGTAATGAGCGAGGAGCCAGCAGCTGCAAGCTGTATGTTCCAGGGAGCTTTTGATCTCATTCAAGCAATGTGTACAAAAGAAACTAGTGCAAAGTGTATTAGCATCTGCCAGTCAGATTCTAATTTAATTTTCATTTATGGCTAAGAACAATGGCTGGTATGTGTGTATGTTTCTAAATCATAAGGAGTTAAAGGGTATTGTGAATATGGTGGTTTGATAGGTTGAAGAAAATGCATTGTTGGAACAACTAGTGTGGCCCAAGTATATTGACTTCATCAGGTTCCTTTTTCCAGCTTCTTCCCCTCCTCAATCAACTCCCATTTCACTAGATTCCCCCATCATTTAGTCACTCCCTAATTAGCACATATTATAGTTCCTGTCAATGGATGGAAAGCAGGACATCCATAGAGGTTCAAAGCAAGTTTATTAACAGCTAAGAACAAAAGCTAAAGAACAGTTGACAGCTAACCAGAAGCTCTCAGTTTAAACTCTAACAGGTCTCAGTTCCAACTGCTTTTCTTGGGTCTCTTAACTCCACCCATCAATTCAAACACTTAAGGCACACATCACCACCTATTATTTATGATTTTTCATTAGACAGAATTAACAAGGAATTGGGGATGACAATGGATGGGCAAGAGTTTAATTTTGGGTGATCAGATGCAGGCAACATGAACAGAGTTAATTATCTGTGTAAGGGAAATTGTGGACAAGATAACAACCACTGTGCATGTGATTTGTGCATGCCATTCTCTACTCACTGGTCTAAAGTCAAATGGGAAATATGCAAGGTTTGATCCACTAAGACTTCCTTTTGATGATTAAAAACTTTTGGGATCCAATTCAGAGATTCTGTCTGATTTGGTACTGTAAACGTCTCTGGCACATAACAAACATCCCACACAGGCACACTCAGAGCAGTTTGTTTGCAATATATTGTTCTCAGTTCATTTTCTGCATCCTCACAGATTACCAAAAAACACAAGACCTTCTTAACAAATATATTTGCCTTTATTTTCCATAGGTACACACACATATGTGTATGTGTGCCATGTGCCTGGAATTATGCTAGGAACCAAACTGAACATGATAATAGACGTAATTATGAGGACCCTAAGAATATTATATACGGATAACCAAGAAGAACTTAGTGTTTTCTAGGAGTATTATGGATTTGCATTGTTAAAAATACAATATTGCTAGGCAATGTACAAAGGGCAAATTAATGTAAGGCAATTGGAGAATACTGAATGGAATGTATCTATATTACTCCAAGAATAGATGCCATATTCTCCTAAATCTGCCCTCAACCTCTTTATTAAATGATTCTTATTGACCTATAATTAAAAAATTATAATAAATGAAAAAAATCTATTGCAGCATGATGCTGTGATAGAAGAATATTTTTAAATAAACTTTATTTAATCTAAATTATGTTTTGAGCCATGTGACTTCAGCATGAACATGATGAACTGCCACTGACCTTCCTTTTTCTCACCAGTTCTCCTTGTAGACGATTGATATGGCCAACAGAACCACCTTGGAGCACAGCGCTGGTTGGGCGAATCCAACAAATGGGCCTCACCCCACAATACAGTTTACCATGGTCTCCAAGAGAAACTGTGGAAATTTGAGATTTCCCAGTAAGTCCCTCAGGATTTGGTTTGCCATTGGAGAAGGGTGTCGCTCCAGAAGCTATGCTGTTGTTGACACTGGAAATGCCCTTGCCAATTGCTCTATTTTCCAACGGAGATGCTTTTGTTGATGGATTGGTCCTTTGCAGGTCTTTCTTTGATAATGTCTTTTGTGCCATATTTGAAATCTGTTTCTGAAAGTATATCTACTATATAAGCTATGAACTAATGATGAGAATTCTAGTTCCAGAATTTCCAGCTGGACAGATAATACCTTTTGTTTACCCAGTGAAAACAGACCTTCAAATGAACACTGGGGAAACGGCAAAGGCTGGCACACTAGTGAGCAAAAAAAATATGTCTCATCTGACATCAATTATTAACATGTTATTGGAGCCCTGAGTGAAAGAAGCAGAAAGAGAAGCTTCAGATCAGGAATACTAACAGGCTAATGAAGGTTTTTATTCTGTGGGGTCAGACAGTTTAACTAGTAGGACTTAATTAGTTTAATTGATACTCATCTGAAGCTTTAGGACTTACTACACTAGCTGAACAGCCATTGGGTACCAACTAAATATTCTGACCAAACATCACATTCCAGAATATAGAGATTCACAGCATAGTGGACAAAAAGTAGAGTTCATATGGACATAGTTGTTCCTGACTCTTTTACATGGAAATGCACCCAGAAAAGTTTTTTTAAGGCCCTTAGGTTACTAAAAAATTAGAAATTCAACAGATACCACATTGTAAATCCAATTACCCAAATTCTCTGCATATGATCTCTTACCAAGCCACCATAGCAAAAGCTGCAATAAAAACTGAACACTCCGAACAGATGGTAACAGCTTTTATTAGATGCTGCAGGCAGAGCTTTTCATTCCAAGAACTCTAGTTTTCTAAATTTTCCTCACGTGCCAACTCAGAAACCTGAAGTGTTTTTATATCATTATAATTAAGCTTTATTTTTACTTCAGCATGAATGTACTTTAAAATTTACAAGAACTAAAGTCAGTGACAGATAAAAAAAACCAATTTTCCTACTTTCATGTATTTTTTTAAAAAGTACAACACACTTTTGATCAGGCAAGGTGAGACAGCATGGTCTTGAATCAGCTACACATGATTAAATGTCCTTTCAGTGTGCCTTAAACAAACAATAACTGTCCCCCCAGATCTTATGTATGCCATGTCAGTACAAACTTGCCCTAAAGTATATCTGATCTCCAACTACAATAAAACTTAAGTATGTAGCATGTGCTAAGAGGAGTACTAGCAAGTGTACAGCTCAATAGAAAAAAAAGCCATAGTGAAGGTTCCACTTTTTAAATATTTTCCCCCGAAACATAGTTTTGCATCTTTGTAATCAAAGTTTTCAGATATAAAAGATGGACATCCTCACTTCCCCACAAATCTATCTCAAACCAAAATTTATTTACAAAACAGGCTATAAAACACAGGCTGCAACTGAAATCTAATCACTGTCATCTGATCCACCATATGAGCCTTGTTCTGATCCTTCATTGTTTGATGCCTCTGGCTCAGATTCGTTACCTGAACCCGCATTAACAGAGGCTCTATCTGAATCTCTGTCAGAATCAGCACTGCGAGAAGCTGGGCGAGATTCGTTTTCAGAACCACCTGAATGGCTTCTTCCAGACTGCACAGACTGACTTCTTCCAGACTGCACAGACTCATTGTCAGACTGTTCGGAATCTGATCGTCTTCTCTTCCTTGCTGACCCATCACTGTCCGAGTCTTCATCAGAAGGGTGGTCACTAGATCGCCTAGGACTGCCTCCCACACTGCCAGACTTATTGCTCTTGTCTGAATCGCTGTCTGACATAATGCGTTTGTTACGTGGCTGTTCTGCATCGTCTGAATCACTATTGCTGTTTCTGGCATTTCTGTAGGAGAAAAGATAGTATAATGAACATATCCCATGTAGTATTATAATTAAAGTGATCTATATTCCAAAAATGAAGAACTCTGAAGTAGTACTAACTAGGTCAAGAACTGTTACATTCTGTGACTTAATGATATGGAATTAAACCCAGTATTTTCTAATCCTTTGAGAATTTACTGAGCTATTTTTGCTCATTCTGCAGTCAGACAAAGGATCAATGCATGGTACAGAAGCTCCAGAACATGCCATTATCCATACAAATACATGTGTGTTAAGTGCCATCAAATCATTTCCAACTTATAACAACCCTCTGAAGTAATAACCTCCCAAACTACCCATTACTGAGGGATCTTGCAAAATGACAGCTGTGGCTTCCTTTACTGAGTCAATCCATCTCAGATGGATCTTTCTCTTTTCCTGCTGCCGTTAACAAAAATAGTATTTACTACAATTCAGAAACTCTGAATACTGATTATCAGTGTCACAACACAAAATGCAATTCTGCAGCATTAAAAAAGTCACAGAATATGGTATTCATGTAGAGGTGAAATTCAACTTTCCCTCCAAATCTCAGCTTTTTTTTCTTTCTTAAAGTTTCCACCTACTTCTTTTATTATTTTTGAATATATAGACATGCTGTAAATCCTCAGGGAGTCCTAGAGACATATTTGAACAAGATTTCTATGATTCAGGGTACAGCTTCAATAACGTGATCATACTGAAGATCAGTATGTATGGATCAAAGGTCAAATGTATGGATCATAATCCATAAAGTGGTGAAGGAATTTACATTTTCAGTGCAGGTAAAAAAATGAGGGACAGTACTGCAAGGCAAAAAATGATCCATACCCATCATCAGCAATTTTGAGTTTATCTTCATCCGATGAGTCATCACTTGAGGAAATTATGGCTTTAGATTTGATTTTTCCCTTCATTGAAAGAGGCAGACGTTCTGGCTTAAACTGTAAATGAAAAAAAAGTACTATAGAAACAGTAAAGAAAACTGGATTTTCAACTCTTTCGTGAAATTTGTGGTTATGTAATCTTTCACTGAGAAGTGGTGAACACTAGCATCTTGAGGGCTTTCCATTAATTTTAGACAATCTATCTGTTCTGTTATTTTTTTCAGCAGAGTGAAACACACAGAAAAGTTATCCAAACTCATTACATTTCAAACATTTACTGCTTTAGACACCACAGAAGTTAGAAAAATAGAGTATGAAATTTCAGTGAACTGTGGGGTTAGATAACGTTTTGTCAAGAAGTGCCTACTCATTTATCTAGCTTGTAAAGTATGTCTTGATTAACACAAATGTTACGATCCAATACTATTTTTCCTGTACTTTATATAGTACAAATAAGCTCACTGCCTTTGGTCCAAGTCTGCTGCCTAGACTAAGAAGTAAATGTTTACAAAAATGAACTCATCAAAATAGTTACAGCTTTTTTCTTCTCTGTTTTGGCTGGGCGACGTTTTTTAGGCCTGGGTGCAGTTTCATTTTCATCATCGTCACTACCATCATCTGCCTTTTGGGGTCTGGGGAAAAAACATAAAGAGCAACTCAAAAAGAGTTCTATAATTACAGCACTCTATTCAAATCTCTACAAACAAATTTTTTTTAATTGTATGTTAGGCAACAAGAAATAATGTTTCTTGTATCTAAGAAATTCCTTTAATAATGATTGAAATGGAGCAGTTAGATCAATTAAAAAGTAGAATTATACATGAACACACATTAAGGTTTCTGTTATAGTCTGCACACATCAGGCTATTTGACTTCCATCAAAGGTTTCTCACAAGCTCTCCTGAATCTTGAGGGTTATACATCAGGCAGTGGTTAGAGCTACTTACAGGAAAGGAGCGCTCAGAAAACTCACTGTACCCCTGGTAACTCTTTCTGTAGTTGTTTGAATTTTGCCCAGAGGGGCTTTACTGTCACAAAACAATGTACTGACCTTCTCCTCTTCTTCTTTTTCTTTTCTCCTTCCTCTTCCTCACCCTCTTGCTCACTGCCACTGCCTTTCCTTCTCTTTTTCTTTCTAGAAACCGGCATATCTTCATCACTGTCGTCATTGACAAATTCATCAAATTCCCCTGTTTTTTTGGAACGCTGTCACAAAACAAAAATGCACATCCCAATCATCATTTGTTGCTCAAAATAGTACACAAGACAAAGAATCTGCTTTAGTTATCTTCCAGTTCACAGCATGTGTTATTTGAAAAACAAAGATTTAAACTTAATTCCTAAGAGGACGTATCTTATTTAGAAGTTACCTTTTGACTTCTGAAAGGATAATAACATTACCCTGAAAGGTCATGTCTTGCAATGATCTAAATGAGGAGACTGGCTCCCTCTGGGTACTCAGCTCTATGACTCTAAGAAGTTGTATTTAAGTATTCAGTCGCTCCTTAAGCAACTATATTGACTCACAGGCAGACCTTGGTCTGAATAGATAAGTATGATAAAAAATCTGGGGGAGAACAGTAGCGTCCATGATACCCGCTAGCAGGCAGGGATCAAGGAATAGTTTCTATACAGACAATTGAGAAGACTGTCTGGGCAATGTAAACGAAGTACCCTGCTTCAGGACGTTATAGGAAATCACCACTTCAAGTTCCAAGACCTAGAAACAAACCATCTTTTCAGAGAACCTGGGTTTTGAAAATAGAATGGCAAGATTATTTGACTCACAAGCATGTATATCCCTTGTAGCTTAGAATATCAAAACTTTAAGAATAATGGAAAAATTGGAAAAAACAAGCAGACAGGAAATGAAAGAATTAAAGGACCATCTCCAAACAACTGCCAGTGCAATGCATGGAGAACACTCATTCTTCTTCAAGCAGAAATTCTTTTGACCTATGGTCAGAAGATTCCTTGAGTTACAGGATCAATGCTGATGAAACCATATAGGTGGGAGAGCAAAACTGTGATCATAATGGGAGACTGAAATGGTAGTGTTGGATCAAAGAAGTTGGGAAGGAAATAGGATTATTAGGTGGGATCAAGGAGTTAAAATATCACAAATAATTTAATTTAGAAACACAGTATTTTAAAATATAAGATGATATATTTGGGCCTAAGACAAGGGAAGATAGCAAAAAGAGATTAATTTAAGAATCAATTTACAAAATTCCAGCAGTGATCAGAATTTGATCTGTACAGTCTTCTGTGCCTACTATGTAAGCCTCCTGGGCTGGTTCATACTCCAGGGTCCTCCTCCAATAAGCTCCTTGACTCAGAATGGAGAGTGGAAGGGGTTAAATTTCATTCCATGTCCTCTCCTCCCCCACCTCTGGACCTCTCCACAAGGTCGAGACCATCTTCCTTGGCCTTTCTTTGGTCTTCTTTTTAAAGGAGGCCCTGAAACCTCATGGGCCCAGAATGCTCTTGCGAAAGGGATAGAGCTCCATAAGAGCTTGAATGGAGTGTAACTATTACGCCAGCTGAGCAGCTCGACCCTTGAACACCCCGCCCCCCCCAAGCTGGCAGATGGCCTGGCTTCCAGGTGCAGCTCCTTAAACAGGCTGAACTATTTTGCTGGTACCACTACCAAGCTTGATGCTCCAGTAGCAGCTGTCCCCTTCCCAGGCTATGGCATCAGGACAGAGGTGTTCTGTCAGTCCAGTTTTGCAGTGAGTACCTGCCCACCCTACTTCAGATCTAGTAGCATGTGGAGGGATCGTTCCTCAACCTATATAGTTCGATGAAGATTTTTGAGGTCAGACAAAAGATTTTGAATGAAACAACTAAAATATACATATTCTGAGTGACAGATCACAACACATTAAGAAGATGTTGCGTTACAAACGGAAAAACCTGAGTTAAATAGTGATCCAAGCAGATCAATCTGTGAGAGAAGGAGCTATGGAGAAAAGTTTTTAAAATTTAAGATTAGTTGGGTTAATGAGACTGCAGAAAGCAGAAAGGTAATGGCTATCAAGTTATAAAAATACAAAAGATGGAAAGAATATCCATAGAAGTTATTTTAGTCAAGAGAAAAACTTTCAAATTAGGTAATGCAGAGAAGATATAAAACGTAGAACAGGATCTGGGACTATTAGGCTGGAATGATAAGAGTATCAGAGGGCTGAAATTGGTCAGTATAGTACACGCGCCCTCATGTGCTTGTCCTTTGAGCCAAGGTTTTGTTATTGAAACCCAACAAATCACACACCCTTATCTAATGCTGCATCTACAGTTTTACAAAATATTGACAGAATGTGGAACATTCATAAATTGGCAAAAACTTAAACCATATGCTTTTATAAGAGACTGATTTTATAAATCTGTCTCTTCAGTGCCTAAAATTAGGTTTTATGTTGCTTATTGTATTCTTGTTCAACACTACAATACACCATTATTTCATTATGAAATAGCCTGATATCACATTTGAACAATTTGGGAAATCCAAGTAAAAAAACTTTATTCTGTACCCTGCCAGGTCCACCGCGTTTCTTCTCTTTTGATCCTTCAACTTCTCCTGTGAACATCAAAATATTCTTGGTCTTCTCCACATACTGTGCTCTCTGTTCTAAAAGTTTCTTTTGTTCTTCTATTTCTCTGAGGCGTTTTTCTTCCTAGAAGAGTAAGAACAACTTTAGTATACTTCTGTTTCCGATATTGAATGCAAATATTCAAAAGTATGAATTTAGCAGGACACATTGAATACTGCGTGGTGTAATGGTCAGACTGCTGGACTAAAACTGGAGAGACCCATGTTCAAATCCCTGTTGCCATGAAATGTACTGGGTGTAAAAGGCCAGTCTCTCAGCCTAACTGACCTTGTAGGACTGCTATATGAATAGAAATGAAAAATGGAGTATGCTACCCTGAGCTTCTTCAAACAAGGGAGAAATAGAAATTAACTGAAATAAATGTTAGTCTATTTTCCTTAAAATGGATCATTGTTGAAAATTCAGATGGGATTCTGCAGGGTTCAAAGATCTGGTTGTATACTAATTGCCTGGTATGTTCCCTGAACATCACTGTGTTCAGAGAATGGCAATCTATTGGTGGTCCCTGGCCCGAAAGATGTTTGGCTAGCCTCAACCTGGGGGAAAGCTCTGTCTGGTAAGACCCAGGCCCTGTGGGATCTGTTGCAGTTCCACAAGGCGTGAAGGACAAAGCTGTTCCACCAGGAATAGGATTGAGTCAGCTATATTCTTCCATCACTGGCCTCACCTCCTGGCTTCCCCTTCCTTTCAATTTGGACCTGAAAAGTTATATATCTGTTGCTGTTGGGATTTAGATTAGGTTTAAACATTAATGAAATTCTGGTTTAATGATATTTATTATGAAATGTTGGAAACAGCCCTGAACCCATGATGGAAACAGCAGCATTTAAGACTAAATAAATAAAAAGCTATAGTGTAACACTTGCAATTTTCCAAATGGACTAAGAATTCGAAACTGGACCTTCCTTCCAAATCCATGTAGGTACACATCATTAAATGCACTAATGCAATCTGGAGCCTAGTGTTAGGAGTGACATGTCAATAACCTAGCTCTGTTATAGCAGTAAAAGGAATAAAAACCTGTTCTTTGAGCAATTTCTGACGCAGCAGTTCTTTCTCTTGCTCTTGTTTTGCTCGTAGCTCCCGTTCTTCTTCATCCTGCTTGCGTGCCCGAGCCACATGATATTGAGCTTGGCTCAACAGATCGGAACATTGCCTATATAACATTGAGTTAGAATTGCAGACAGAAACAAAATGTTAAAAGTGTTCAAATGACTGGCCAAGACATAAGCCCCTTCAATAAAAGGAGCAGAGTATAAAGTTGGAAAGACTTGCACATCTGTTAATGGCTAATATTCAAGTTTTTGAAAAGCACATCTCAGGGGAAAATGTACACACAGCCAGGACTCCGTTCTTTTGTTTTTCCACTGCTAAAGAATCTGGTCACTTTCCAAATATGGCAGTGACTTCTTGGGCTAAACAATCTCCATGCATCACTCCAAACATTTTTTTTCGGAGCTTTTACGCTTGTTCAGATATGTCAAATTAATTTTCAGCCTGAATAATTAGTCAGCAAAGAGAGCTGTTTAAAGCTGTTAAAGTTGTTGGTCAACAACTAAATTACGTAGATGTGGGAAAATGACTATTAAAAGACAGGTATTTAAGAAGTTATATTCAGTAAACAAGAGCACATTTCTTTGTTAAAGCACATTCTTAAAGGAAATACAGCTCACAATATTTCTCAAGCTGAACAATTCAATAATTTCATGGCCTGCATGAAAATGAAAAACTAGAAGTTGCAATTACTACCACACCTTTATTAGCATTTCTAGAAAACTAATAGGCAACCTCTATGAATATACAAGTTAACTACCATGTTTGATCAAAGCAGGCAGACAGCAAGGAGCCACCCTTGTAGTCTTCAACATGTGTATCTACTAGTGCTTGGCAGCCTGGAAATGTGTGGTGGTAATGTTCTTGATTGCCTGCTTGGAAGGATGTTAGACCCAAACTGTTACACACAGAGACACAACCTCCAAAGCATGGGGTCAAGTGATGACTGAGTGTAGGCCATACTGACATCCAAATCCTACAGCATATAGTATGCTACTGTGCTTATTTTCATAAATTAAGCCAAACTATTGATTAAACAGGTTATAAATGAGTTGATTTTACCTGGCTTCAGTTGCAGCAAGGGCTAAGTCAAATCTCATTTTATCTCCTACTTTACTTAAGTAACTGAAATATCTGAATGGAAAATAAAGACAAGAATACTTTAGATGAATCCCAATCAAAATTCAAATTCAATCATCTTTATTGGCATAAAGAGAATAAGTTAAGATCACTATACATTAAAATTATAAGGTGAAAAAGAAAAAGAAAAGTCCAACAAATGAACTTTTGTTCAGCTGATTTCAAGTTTTTAAGAGGTCTTCCGTTTTAGTATCATTTCTTTTCTTCTGTTGAATTCCAATCTTAAAACAACGTCCAACTCATTAAAATCACTAAAAACAAATATTCAAATTCTATTTTCTACTATGATATTATCTATCAGATTAATAGATTGAGTGCACACTCAGTTCAGATCCCGCTCAACATGTTTTGCAGCGTGATTATTATAATGAACTTCACTGTGAAAGTTCACTGATTTACGGGATCTGGATGGCACAGAGTACCCTTTTGGCAGAGGATTGATGTAATGGCTCAGGGAAAGCCTTGCAGAGCCTGCTGAACAACTGGAAACCTCAAGCAACTGAAACTACTGGGACAGGAGACAGATATTTGGCACGGGCAGAAAAAGAGCAATAATGCTATGAGAAGACAACCTGCAGGATATCCAATGGGACTGTGAATAAAAACAGAAGCTATAATCCATTAAGCAAGCTTCCAAGGCAGAAGCAATATGGATACTGTCTTAAAGCTGTTTGTTGCTGGGCTCTGGCTTACTTTATAAAAACGGTTCTTTTGTGTGCAAAAAAATAGAGTAACCTTGAAGGCTAGAACCAAAGAATATGATTTTGAATGCCTGTTACTAGCTCTGTTGGGAATTTCCACAACTGGAGCTTTGGTTTTTAAACTTACGTAATTTTGATGTTTTAAATGTTTTATGTATTTATGATATTTACTGTATTTATTAGGTATGTTTTATTGTGGGCTACCTTGAGTCTTTGGAGATATGGCAGACATGAGGTTTCAGGGCCTCCTTTATTTAATGCAATAAATAAATAAATGATTTTAAAAAAACACACACACACACATACAGCTACTTACCGGTGAGCTAGCTCAAGTTCTTTGACAGCATTCAGTACTTCCTTCAAGTTACTTTTTTCATCTTTCAGGACAGAGGTAGCTAGCCTCTGCAGCACGAGGGCCACATTAAACATAAGGACAGTATCACTGGGTGCCACATGTCTAGCCTAAGGACACAAAAGTTTGATTTAAGACAGGTGTCAGCCAGCACAGCTCCAGCAATGAAAAACATACACAAGTGATGTTACATATCTAATATATTTTTAAAAATTACCTTCAACAATGTTTGCTTGCACTCTTGTAATTTGCCACATTTGAAGAGAGCTCGGGCCAAATACAGTAGTACCTCTGTGTTCTGGTGCTTGTAGAATTTTCTGAGGCAGTTTTCATACTACAAGAAAATGTATCCAAGCAAGACTAAATTCCTCAACAATGCCATTAATCTCAGCATCCAGTATAATTAAATATGAAGTGCAACAGTACAAACTCTAATAATATGTTTATTCTCTGTTCCACATAAAAATGAAAGTTCAGTCAGTTGAGGTTCAGCAGTGGAGAAAGTTGTACACTTCCGCATTAGAATATAGTCCCAAGCTAATATAACAATTAGCGTTCATTTTAACATACTGCTTTTGTCAAAGCCATTATTTTGTGCATTACTGAATATGATACTTTGATACAAGAACATTTATGCCCAAATGTAATTTTACTTTCAGATGGATGGAGGGCTAGGTAGGAACTAGGACCCAAGGGGAGCATTCCACAACAAAGACTGCCCAGAATGCTTTGTTTTACGGTGGAGTAATAGACAATCTAACTATCATCTTCATGTGGAACACAATTTAGTAAATTCAGTCAGTTGTTGCTGCATATGCTGTAATAGTGTTCCAGCTATTCAAACGGCTCCATAAGTGTCCTCAAAACTTTACAGCTGCAAAGTTCTTTACAATTATTTGGTATTTGCAGAACTGGAATTTTGCAGTGTTATTTACAACAAACACTGTTATTGTTTACTTACACCAGCCAAGGAGTCAGTCATTTTTCACAATTTGAAATTCCTAGATCTTCCACACTGAACACATAATTATATATTCACTACTATGTAGAATACTGAGCCTTTAGGTTCAGAGGTACAAATCTTGGAAATAAAAAAAAATCAGGACAAAATGTTTCAGGACCGAAAAAAATATATCCTATGAGATCTGGGATTCTTGAAATCAGCAATTAAGCCCTGTCATTATGAGTGATGGAAATGGACACTCCAACTGATTGCAGGAAAAAAGATCCTTGAACCAGATCAGGTAGTAACCATTCTGTTTATTGATTTATATAAGATTCAGAATGCTAAGGCTCTAGACAATTAGTTTTCAAACTAACTTCCAGGGAATCTTTTTTAATTATTAATTAGCCTATTATTTATTTATTTAAATTTATTCCTCATCCTTTACTACAGCAGCAGGGCGCGTTACATTAAAAGCCATAATAAAATACCAGACAATAAAAACCAATTCTAAAACCATAAAACATTCTAAACCCTAAAACCCCCACCCTAATCACTCCCCAAAGAGGGAGAGGCCTATTAAGTACCTTCTGTGCAGGTAGGATGAGTGCACATGAATGTCACATACTGCCCTCTCCAGCCCCCACTGTCACTATGTATAAACTGGTCATATAATCTACAGTCCACCTTCTTGCAGTAGCACATGGTAGGGAAAGTAGTGGGTAAGCTGTCCTTTAGTGACACCTCTCTTCTAACTACTACTGCAGACCTCCTCATTAACCCCCACCCAATATGCTCCAACACAAGGGCTCCCTGGAACACAGTTTAAAACCCACCGTTCTAGACTACATGAAGATAGATTTTTCTTATTTGATATAGAAATGTAGCAAAAAATGTCCTATCTACCTTCAATCCAATACAAACCTAGCATACGATTAAAAATAAATATTAAATTGCTAATAGTAGTTATTTCATCCTTTTAATTCAACTTGGTCATACTTTAAAACAATTCATACAAGATTTGAGTGAAAAAGTGTACAAGTCGGAAGATAAATCTACAATTAGTTGAACTCCCATCACTTTCTGAATCCAATTCCCCATGTAAAGGTTGTTGCTGGCAAACCCCCATGTTTGGGGTAGCACCTTCCCATTTCTCTATCTGCAGAAGTTATACTGGATTATCCTTCAATGCTTTTTGAAAAATCCCACTGATACTGGTAATTTCAAGGACACCTGTCCATTTGTTCTTTACTCTTTGAATAGTGAAAAAATAATATCCTCCTCTTGACATACTATTTGTTTTAGGACTACAACTTAAATCATCAGTTTATATTATGGTAATAAATCTTACTTAGCAAATATCTACCTCTATTTTGTACAGACCACTATAAACCAGTATGAAAGCTACACAGTAATTACTGAAGTGTTTCATATTTCTTTCAAGAAACATAAATATCAGTAGCATAACATTGTGCATTTTTAGAAGGACTTTTAAATGGATGGACAGTGTAAACAACACTGAAAACTTTGGTAATTTTTTATTTAAGTCTTGCCCTGAGACTTCTGATGCATTCATTGAGCCCAGTGTCAGGTCATTTGATAGGCTGGAGGATTCATTCTGTTAATGGTGACACTTTTTGCCCACACAAGAAACTTCCCCATTACAAGAAGATCTTGCAAAAGGGGAAGGCTCCTTGTACCACAGGGTTGTGACTCCATTAGGAGAATGGATCCTCAGGACCAAATCTATGGATAGCAGGCTTCTTTTGACATATTTTTCCTTGTCCTAGCTGCTCTTACCAAATAATCTTGATTAATGGCTATGGTAGTATGTACCAATGAGAGGGAAAGCTAAGGGAAAACAAGTACAAGTTAATAGAAAGATAAGTCCTTTGAACACACTAAAAGTAAAAGTGTAATGGCTTGTATCCAACATATACTGTCTGTCACTGTAAAGATATGCCTGACAGGAGGGGATTTCTACCAATATTTTTTCTCACTTCAGAACTGTACACTCAACCTACCAGTGTTCCTGCGGGTCCTCTGAAATGCTGTACGGCAGTACGCAAGTCCACATAAGTTCTTTATAGTTTTTTTCAGTGTTCCTTCAACTTTCTTCCATCAACTATTACAGATAACTGTCCACTTGTTACCCCACATATGCTGTTCCTTATTAGCAATATGAAGCAAAATAATATGGAAATACAACACTTCATGGCTGCTCCAGGAGAAAAACAATTAACCCCCTCCTAAAAAGAAAAATCTTAGAAATAGCTATGCTTTCCCCTCCCAATAGTGCTTAACAATCAGCTATCCTATTGACAAAGTTTCAAAAACATTTCTTCATGAAAATTGTGGTTGCTTTTGCAACTTTACTTCGAAATTGGGGTTTTATGAGACATGTTTTCAAGCTGCCACTTCTAAGGATTACCATCTGTACAGCACTGATGTACTGCTTCTGTTCCACATAAATATGTGCAAGATTCAGCCACACATCACTGATGTCTGCGGTTGCTTCTCTCACTTGGGCAAAAACATCACGAGCCTCACGGAAATATCCTTTGTGTGCCAGTACAGCTCCTAAAAGAAGAAATCAGAGAAGTTTCAGATGTATGCACTACCACGCAATCAGAAGCATCTAGAAGAAAATTCAGATCCAATAGTCACCTATGCCATTAGCAGCATACAAATTCTTTGAATCATTCCTGAGTACTTGTTTGTAGATGGCTAGTGCACGGTCCTGATGGCGTTTTTCCTACAAAAAATTATTTTTTAAAAATGAACGTTTACAATTTAAGAATTTAGCCAATGGTTGCTGAAAAGACCACAGAAACACAATGTGAACATACATGGCATTTAGAATTCTCTGTGTTAAGTACCATCAAGTTACTTTCACTCTATGGCAACCATATGACATCTCCAAAATGTCCTATCATTAATTGCCTTGCTGAGGTCTTGCAAACTGAGGACTGTGGTTTCCCTTAAGAAGTCAATCCATCTTATGTTGCGTATTCCTCTGTTCTTGTTGCCTCCAACTTTTCCTATCATTATTTTTCTAGCCACTCTTGTCTTCTCATAATGTGACCAAAATGTGATAGCCTGGGACGGTTTAGTCATTTTAGCTTCTAGGAAGAGTTCAGGCCTGATTTGATCTACAAGTCACATATTTGTCTTTTTGTTGCGGTCCATGGTATCAATAAAACTCTCTTCCAACACCATATTTCAAATGAATCAACTTTATTCCTGTCATCTTTTTTCACTGTCTAACTTTCACACCTATACATAGTAATGGGAATAGTATGGTATGAATTATCTTGATTTGGTTACTAGTGACTCATCCTTATACTCAAGGTTCTTTTCTAGCTCCTTCATGGCTGCCCGGTCTTAATCTCCTTCTGATTTACAATTACTATGGAATACTTGCTGTCTGTATGTATTCATCCATTCTGCATTGTTTTAGTTGCAATCTGCCTTGAGGCTGAATGAGAAAAACAGGCTAAAAATTAAGGAAATTAAATAAATTACCTTCTCTCTGTCTCTGGTGGGTTGGTGCAAAGTCTGTAACCAAACATTACCCAGAGCCAACATTGAGTATGTGTCATTCTGAGTTGATGGCTGCTTCAATATTCTTTCAAATTTCTTCTGTCCTGGACCCCACTCTTGCTTAGCCAAATGAAGATTACCAATTAAGGACCAAGCATCTGGGTGATCCTAAAACACATTAAAAGTGAGCAAGATACTATCCCAGCAAGTTTAGATCTGCTGACATTGAAAATATGTGCTTATTTATAATCTTACCACAATTCTGCTCATCCCTCAAGGTTAGAATACACAGTTCAAAAGTATTTTAAAAAATTGAGAATACTTTAAAGAGAACATTCTACTAGTTTACTACTGAAAATTCTAGTAAAGGTTCACAGAACATTCAGATACTGCACTTTCCACATAAGCCCCTGAAAACCTTTTGCAAATGTTTTCAAAAAACCCTGTTTGACTACATTCAACCCCTCAAAATGATTCCTGGCTGCCCTTTTCTGGTTGTTTCTGGGGTTTTTTAACAATCTGTAGATTTGATGCTCAAGGCTTCAAAGCCTTGTGCTGTAATTCTTAAGGGGTTGTGTCTTTGTAGCTACTAGACATGACCCCCGCTCCCCACTAAAAAAAGACAGAAATGCAAGTGCAAGATGGCTCACGCAAGCAAGAAAAATGGCACTGGCAAGGAAGTCTGGGGACTACAGAGCATGTGGGAAACAATTTAAATACCTCCACACAGCAATTTAAAACAGTTTCACAAAAGAATCGGTTTCAGATATCATTTTTAAAAGATTGCTTGGGAACAAAATCCAAATAAAAAGTTTTGAGGCAGGAAATGAAACGTTTGGGGGTAAAACCTAAGCAGAACTCCTCTCAGGAAACATTTTATTTTCTTCCTCAAAATGTTTTATTTGGTTTGTACAGAAAGGGCCGCTGTTAGTCAGACTTTCTTCTGAACCAATGTCTCAAGCAGTTGTAAAAAATGTCTTTCAGGATACCTTCCACTAATCACACAGAAAAATTATATGTCATTTCTAGTACAATGTGCAGACTGAAAGAGAATATCACTTAATTTCTATTCAGTATTCTCATCAACATAAAGATTGGACAACTCCTCAACAACTGTCAGGATGGTGTTTATCTAGTCAAGATTAATGTAACCAATTGCCTACTGTGATATATGTAACCAGCTTCGATATGTAACCAATTTCCTGCTTTGATATATGTAACCAACTGTGCTATATGTAACCACTGCCATAGATGCATTATTTCCTTGACCTAAGTTTCATGGTTTTGCATGTTTGGTAGAGAAGTAGACCTCTCCTGACATGCCTGGCCCACAGGAAAGAGTTACTGCTGTTATCTTGTCATGGGCGGGAAGCCAGGTGGCTCTAACGCTATCAGTCGCTGACCTTGGGGCTGGGCACACTCGCAGCCTAGGTACCAGAGGCTTTCTCTGGGAATTTGGGAGGGGGGGACTCAAAGGGAATATATGGAGCTGAGATGCCAGTTCAATCAGAACCGGCTTTGCCATGTTATGACTGGTCTACTTCAACAATAAATGCTGCTGAATAATCTTACAGAGACTGTTTATTGAGTTAAGATCCAGGAATCGAACAAAACCACTGAATACAAACATATACACATCTTTACAAACCTGATTGATTTGAAGTGCTTCTTTAAACCAATCAGAAGCTTCATAAAAGTTTCCCTTATCTCGTGCCATTGCTCCTAAACGCAGGTAGCCTGAATAGACACAAATACAAATAATCTAGTTAGATCCAGCTTACTAAACTAGCATTCCACTAAGCACAGGATGAAGCACATCTGCTGCACAGATGCCATAAACTGACTAGGGATGTCAACATATTATTATGATTTTATTAAATTTATATCCCATCCATTCCCAACCAGGGTTGGACTCGGCGCTTCACAAAGATTCAAAACACGACAAACAATAAAATAACATAATATTACTAAAACCTAACAATGAAGTTACTGATGGTGAAAAAAATACAACATTCTATAGCCTATAATATCTCTCCGCTTCAGCAGCTCTCCTACTTGTCTGAGGATGGGAAACACACAGAAAGAGGGAGGGTACCCAGTTCACCAATGATAAACAATTAATGATTGGGAGTCTGGTATAAAGTGGGCGAGCACCATAAGTGTAATGAACAACCACTGACTGCCTATTATTAAGCTGCTGTGAGTCTGAGGAATAGAAGGAACGTGTCTGTCAATATACTAGACCAATATTTACACCAGTCATTGGTACGCTATTCATAGTTTACATGCAAACAATGCAAACCCATACCGCTGAACTTGTCTATGAAAGCTCCTTCAATGATATTGAACTGAACTCCAAAAGAGAAGGATTGATCTGCCTAACAGGTCTCGTGAAACAGGCATTACAGATGAATATACCAGTAAGACTTAGATTAACAAACATTTTATTAGTTTTATCAACTTTGCTATTTTTCTAGTTAGACGCAAAGTTTCAAAAATTTTGAAAACTTGGGGGGACATCTCCCCACATTTTTTTCAGAAAGAAAAACAGGAAAACTTTGAATATATGCAGCAATTACTTTTCTATGTAACTTTCACTTATTTGAATGCTTTAACAATATGAAATGCATCGTTTATAACTTAGTTCGTACATAAAACTGTACTACTTGGAATATTTGTTAAATTTAAAAGTACAGATACCTTCCTTTTCTACAGGCATAGAGTGGGATTCAGAGTAAATTTTCTACTGATGGGAGGCATAATTTCTTTCAATTCCCACTTCCTGTTGCAGACCCACAATTTCCTCCTCATGCTATTTCCTATCCCCTAATGACTGTGTTTTAGAGAATTCTGGGATTTAGCAAGAAGAATAAAGCAGGAAAGTTCTGTTTCACTGATGGAAGTGCCTTTCATCAGCACAAAAGTTAATCTGGATACAACACAGAATAACAAATACAGCCAGTATTAAAAAAGACTAGAGATATGAAGTCTGGGGAATGTGGGGATGGGAGGGGTTCCCCCGTTTTTTTCTTGGGCTCCCCCAACCCCGTCCAAACTGGAAGTTTTGTGGAATACTGAAAAAAATCCTATGAAATGTTTTCTCTTTTCAAATACATGAAACAATTTTAACGACATGGCGGGCAAGTTGCAGACATACACAGCTCTAAAGTCTTAGATGCCTTTCTGCACCTAGAACGATACTGGATCTTCATGAGGCAAGCATACAGGACTCTCACTGCTTCTCATCCATTGCACACCTTCTGTTATCCTTTTTACCTGACTTGTGGTTGGCTTTTTTATCTCTTTCAAACCACTGTGACATATATACCCACAAACTGTGTAAAAAAGAAAGATCAGAAAGAGGAGGGGCAAAAACTGCACCAAAACCTCAGAGGAAAATGGAAACTTTGATCAAGAATTTATCCTTCTTTAACTAGAAAAAAACTAAGGTACATGAGCTTAATGGATTTTAATGCACCTTTGCTTTTTTGTTATACTGGGTTATATTGTCTGTTGTTGGTTTTATTGTACACCACCCTGAGCCCTTCGAGCATAGGGCGGTCTATTAAATATAATTAATAATAATAATAATAATGAAGGGAGAATGGGTGCATGAGCTTTCGGTTCTCACTCAAGGCATTTAAAATTCCATAAATATGTCAAATATTGCAATTTTATATGCTAATAAGTTACATATGTTACGCTTTATGGTGTTATAGCAGTAATATTATTAGCTTTAGCTTGTTAGGACAGTAACTATTGCATAGATTTCAATTTCTTCCAAAACTTCTGGCTTTCCCCCAGAGGGGAGAAATGTATTTTTTTCCCCGTGGCTTCAAAATTTCTGCAAATTTTACATCTGTACAAGAGACTGCTGCAAAATACTGCCTTAGCACATTTAACCTAGCTTTTAAAAACAAATATATAGAATACACAGATTTTGTATTCAATAAAACTATGTTGTGATTGGATAAAACCAGTTTCATAATGCCAACAGGAGAAGCAACATATTTGGATGGTTAAAATGTGTATCTTTAAAAACATCACACTTTTCAAAAATATATCAACTTAACTGTAGACAAAATGTGCCAAATCACACATTTTGAGTGAATAAAACCTTGCCTTAAAAAGAATTTCATTAATTCACAATAGCAGTGTTTTTCTGTTGGAAAAACTGACCATGTGCTCAGAAAAAAAAGAAGGGGGGAATACTTTTTCTCTTAATTTTTCTAATTTTTTACCTGGGCCTTTACTATATCTAAGAGTTTGTAAAGCTGATTCAACTGTTTGTTACACATACACTGGCCACTTTCGCTGGTACATTATACCAGCAAAAGAGGTCCCATTTCAGCGGTCTCTGAGGTGAATAGACTGCAGAGAAATTAAAGGAAAAGTGACTTCTGACCACATGCTGAACAGCCAAACCACTTTACACAAATTAAATGTTTAGACAAAAGAAAAAATATGTTGAAAATATGTAAACATATTCTTCAAACAAATACATGCTTGTGTTGAAGTACCCACAGAATCAGGCAGTTTGAAAAGCAACTGCACTAAAGTTTCTTACAGTCAACATAATTAGGATGTTCTCTTAAGATGTTCTTGTACAATTTTTCTGCTTCATGGAATTCACACATTGCTTCATACAGTCTAGCAAGGTTGTAGGATGTAGTCACTGATATAGCATTGTAGTAATGCTCATCATGCTCAGCTTCCGCTTTAGCACGATCCAGAGATGCCAGGAAGTATTTCTAAAGGAGAAAAAAAAATGGAGGGGGAGAGAACAAAAGTGTTCATTTTTAAGAATACAAAATTAGTGAAAGTTGAAGAAGTAATTATTGCACACAAGTTGCAGAAGTGGCATGATTCTTACCTTGGCTTCCCCTAAATTTCCAAGTCTGAAGTGGAGAGCACCCACATTGTTCAAAATCTCAGGAGGGACATCAGCTTGCACTTTCTCCTGAAGAATTCGTGTTGCTGTACCATAAGCAGAGAGAGCACCCTGAAACATTTATAGAGAAATATGGAAGAGAGTGAAGAGGTTAGTGGTTCAACTCTAGTAGTAGTTTAAAATGAGTATACTTCATCCATCTTATCTCTACCTGTATATCTGTCTGTTCTAAGATCTGTGCAAGCTCAATCCACGCTTCTACGTCATCTGGGTACTGTTCTGTGACCTTCTTTAAATGACCCTGTAAAACAGAATTGTTATTGATGCATTGTGTATGCTTAAATAATCCAAAAACTTCAGATTTTTCAACATGACAGAATTCAGTGTAACTGACTGGAGTTAGAGGCAGTCTTACAAAGCTAATAATTTTCTGATGTACTAACATTAAATATCACTATTCAAAGCCATTAAAACATCTTAATGAGAAACTGCTGAGCATCACAAAAGGCAAAATATTTGCAAACACCATAATTTTCAGTTGTATAGTGTCTTAAAACCTGCAATAAGGACATTTGTACAAAATCTGGCATTCCAAAAACTGTGGTAGAATGTATCTAATGTGCACAAAGATAGCTTTCAATGATAAAAGTTAATGATTTACTGATACACAGAACTTGATTTACAGCGCAATCCCAGGGTGGGGGGAATGGGATTAGGGACACTTACACCGATGCACCTTGCCCCCCCACAAACAACGACATCATCAAGATAATTTCTCAGGTCTACTGACTCACTATTGTAAGATAGGGAAGAAAGGGTAAACACCTTTCTTCCAGAAGACTCCTCAGAGATAGCTCAGTAATTGGTAGAGAGGGTCTGGTTTATGGACCGCATTCCTATAAAATATAGTCTGTGCAATGTGGCCACATTCCTACCCCATTCAATTTCACTGTACTTTCCCCATCCTTTACCTGTTTTGCTTTATGATACATCTGTATGGAGTTGCGCTGCTTGTTGTTGTAGTAGCCTCATAAAGGCTGAATTTGTTAATGTCTATGGAGCTAAAACCTTATTCAGCAAGTGTATATTTAGTTAGCTTTATTATTTTCTCTGTACTTGAACCTGCCACTCGAACAATGCTACTTTTAAAATCTTTTTACGTATTTTATTTTGCTTTATGATATGGTACTGTGAGTCAACCAGCTCAAACCCAAGCGAACCTTAGCCAAGTTATTACAGAGGGGCATGTTCCACAGTTTCAGGTCAAAAATAGGGAGACAAATCTCTCAGACTAAGCGGGGTGGGATGGGGAACTTTGACAAGGACTAACATATATTGAGTCAGCAATTCAAATCTAAAGAAGTGTCTTGTAAGACTGTACCTTTGCAATATCTCGTTTGTCTTGATCTTCTGAAGCAGCATAGAGAGATCCAAGAATTTTCATCGTCTCGTAATTGTTAGGGTAGGCTTTCAGAACTTTCTCAAAACACTGTGATGCATTCTCTTTGTCTCCTCGGTAAATGTACATTTGACCCAGTCCAAAAAATGGCAGAACAAAAGAGGAAGAAGCAAACTGGGTGGCTTGATAGTAGTACTGAAAAGCTTGATCATAATCTTCCTGATTTAAAGGGGGGATAGAGTTAGAATATGTGTCAAACATTAAACTTACTTTGAAAATAAAAATAGCTACTGTCAAAAAAGTACCATACCTGAACATGAAAAGACCTGGCTAACTGGTAGCAACTTTCTGCTTGCATTGCTTCGACTTCAGTGTTATGAAAAGCATGGAGAGCCAAGTGCTGGACTTTACCATAATCCTGAATAAAGAAGATGGTCAAGTAATGAAGAAATGTTTATGGTTAATCTTTAAAATTGATAAGAATTAGTTCTTTTAAAAGTAATTCTTAATAGTTTGAAGGAACAGTTGGCACATGTCGTTCTAGTACCAACTGTCTTGCGTACAAACAGAAGGCCCATGATTGCCTGCATTCGCATCAAGAAGTTACCGTAGTAACTGTAGCAAAATCTGGCTTACACACTACTTTCTCCATATGAATGTGACACACATCAGCCTCAAGAAAATATTTATGCAGTAAATCCAGAGGCACTGCTGCAAGTGTAAGCAGATCCTGCCCAGAATTCAAATGGGTTTTTAATAGCACAAAATAAGTTATAAATTCAAGAACTCCTAGACTGCTTATTTTTTTAAAAAAAAAACTAGAGAAATACAGTATTTCTTGCTCCTTGCACTGCCACCAATGTCATTAAGAATATTCCAATGTAAAGACCCATTTGCTTAGAAACATTTGAAAATATTCAACTAGTGATATCTCACACATTTTACAGTTGTCTTACCTTTTTGAAGAAGAAATGATTTGCCAAGTGGTTTAATACCATTGGATTACTAGGATCAATTGTGTATGCTCTGGAGAGCAGCTGAACACCATTCTTGATGGAATCAGCCTGAGAGAAACATGGACATGGGTTTTATTTTTACTTATACAGAATTTGTAGAATTCGATCACTTTTCTTTACTATAACTCTCCCAAAACTATTCTTTAAAATAAAATCATGTGGTTTCATTAACAAATTTATCCACTGGGCTTCCCACTCCAGTCAACTAGGCATTTGCCACTGTCTCAGTTTAGTTCCCTATCAGTAAAAAGGGGAAATAAAGGCCTGCATTACAGGCATGTCCTAGGGATGACTCAGATTGAAAATAAAGGTTATTAAAATATAATAAATACTAAGTATAAAAACATTACAAAACTAGCTATGAGAACTCACGTACAGAATTTAATTTGACAGAACCGAGAATAGAAGCACATGAGTCAGCAAACACCTTTCTCAGCCCTTTGAAACACATTTTCAATAATGAATCAATAAGTCTCATCTTGCAGCATTCGTGCTCTGCACCAGTTACAGTAAATAATCTAAGGGGTGCAGAAGGCAGACATCACAGGAGCCTTGTGAGTACCATCTAAACTGCCAGTATATTGTTAGTGGCAGTGTGGCACACTGAGGCCATGGAGATTAATGGCCTTCAGGAGAGGGGCTAAAACTACAAAGAAAAAATTAAATCAAGAGGACTCTAAAGGAAGGAAAAATCTTGAATATAGGCTTTTTGTTCCATACCTGAAAACACCTTTTTCCATGAAAGAAAAAATCAAGACGCATGAGATATGTCCTTCTAAGTATAGAAGGTGGAGATGGGGGGCGGGGGGACATGGTACACTAGACAGAAATCTATGGTAACCTGGATATAACCAGTGGTCATACATTCTCAAAAGCAAAGATATATACATTCATAGAAACAGGAAACACTGAGTTGGTAGATCTTAACAGGTTTCATTTTTGACTGTTGTTAATTTTCAAGCCAGTGTAAGAGACTTATTCTTCCTAGATTGTCAATAAAGCAAACCTACCTCTTTGTTATTGAGTTCGAGAACAGCCAATCCAACTAAAGCTCCCACACATTTGGAATTGAGCTCAAGAGCCCTGCTGAATGCCAAGCGAGCTTTTTCCAGTTTGTTCAGTTTTACAAAGCAATGGCCCATGCCCAGTCGAACCTCAGCTAAAGGGGGGGGGGGGGGGGAAGCAAACAATCAGCTCTTTTCTTAACTCTTTCCACAATTTATACTTCCTGCTCCAAGTCATGTGGTTCCATGATTTAATTCATTCATTTATAAACTTGCCTTTCTCTGGGAAGCAAGGGAGGTGCTAAAAAAAACAATACTTTGTAAAAATGTAAGGCAACAACAGCAAAAAGAGTTAAAGCTGCTGCCTTTCAGAGCCAGTGTTTAAAACAATCCATCCCATGGTCCAAAAACCTTCCTAAAAATTCATTTTGTGTGCAGAAAGTCCCTGGATAGCATGTTACCAAAAGCAATCTTCAGCAGCAAGGCAGGGAAAAACACCTACCTGTGGCACTACCATCAGTTAAATAATTTAACACTTAATTGTAGTAACTGTACAACTTCAGGTACTCAAGCTAACTTTTTGTTCTGTTGCCAAATATGCATATTTCCCATGTTTGTGCATGCTTTTTTCTCCACAGATATTTGTCCAATGAAAGATATTATATATTTTGACTCCAGAGGTACTAAGTTAATCTTAATTAAAATATATCAGTTCAACTGGAGCAATGACAGCACCACCAGGACCGATACAACCAGTTTCCATGTTTAAGTTTAGGAGACAGGTGGCTAACTTGCTTTGGGACCAAATATACTAAGAGTAGAAGGTATAAATATTTTAAAATCAATCACTAATTCAGACAACCTGGATTGAAGGACATTGTTTTGAACTTCACTGGGCCAAAAACACCTTTAATTAATTTCTTACCAGGGCAGCCAGGGTTGGTTCGTAGTGCCTTTTTGTAGTAGGCAAGAGCTCCTCTATAATCTTTCTTGTTGAATGAAATGCATGCTTTACCTATTCAACACAAACAATATAGTCAATTAAGATCTACAGAAATATTGCCATGGATACCAATTCAATAGCAATTCATACTTCCAATAAAATCCTATTAGGAAGCAAAAAAATGATAAAGGAGGGATGCTGAATAGCACTTATGTCTAGAAAGGCATACACAAGCCAAAGCTCCTTTATAGGGAAGAAAGAATATTTTACATGAAAGAGACTTGCATCTAAGTAGATGTACTTAAATTCAAAATATTTAAGGAGGATGGTGGATTTTCCTTCTTTGGGGTTTTTTAATCAGAGACTAGATAGCCATTTGCCAAGGGGCTTTGATTGTGTATTCCTGCATGGTAGGGAGTTGGACTTCATGGCCCTTGTAGTCTCTTCCAACTCTATAATTCTAATGACTAGTCTTTTTTCTACAGCAAAAATTTCTGCTTTCAATAAACTCAAAACTAAATTCAATACAAAATACTGAATGAAAATGAAAATAGCCACAGAACCACTACATATTTAACTAGGCATGGAATTCATAGCTCAAATTTTAGTGGCGCCAAGATGCATTTGGCAACTGACGGAGATATGATTTTCTATTTTCATTAACAGTTCAATCCAGAGAGCTCTGGCAAACAGGCACAGTGAGGTTGCTGCTGCATCGCCTCAAGAGGGTTTCCAGGAGGCATGGGAAGGCAGCAAACACCAGAAAATCCTCAGTCATCTGAAAACTGACTTACGTCATCCTTCCAGGTGGCATAAGTCAGAGGCTTGTGCCAGGGGCATTCCTGCTCAGTGGAAGATGACTAAAGTTGGATCAAACCCACAGGAATGCCCCTAGCCTATAAGCCAGTGCAGCTCTTTAAGCAGCAGGTTTTTCTGGGTCAGGTGCCGCTGAGTTCCACTGAGCCCACCTGTTTCCACATTTGCCCTCCCTGGCAGCACAAGTGTCACTTATGCCAGCAGGGTGGGCAAACACACCGCCACATCTCCACAGCAGTTGCAGGAGCTGCTTCGGCCTCCCCTGGATTGGGTTGTAAGAGAGCAAAACAAAGATGACGACGATAAGCTCCTGTCTTCACCAAGATAAAAGACCTGGAATCACACTGTTTCCTTGCTGAATCACACCATTTTCCCTCCTTCACTCCCTAGAATACCTAGAAATATTATCTGGAAGATGGGGAAAAGAGGAGATTTCAGATGTGCATGAGCATCTGCAACAACATAAAGATCACGACTGCTAGAAATGATTGTGAAATCTGATTATAGCAGATTTTGCAGTTGATCTTGGTGTCTCCCCCTCCTCCCTTGGTGAGCTCTTTGAATGAAAACTTAACCAATGGGTTTCTACTGCACCACAACAGTTTTGGAAAAACAGGGAAGAATCTCTCCTTACTCCTAGAGTTCTGATCCTTGAACTTCTGCCATAATTCAACAGAAGCCCACTGGATTGAAACTCTGAGAACTTAAAAAAATTGAATTGGAATGGAGCTTGATAAAAAGGTAAAGGTAGTCTCCTGTGCAAACACTGGGCCACTACTGACCCTTGGGGTGAATTCACATGATAAGGTTTACTAGGCAGACTTTGTTTATGGGGTGGTTTGCCATTGCCATCCCCTATCACCTACATTTACACCCAACAAGTTGGGTACTCATTTTACCCACTTTGGAAGAATGGAAGGCTGTGGCAACCTTGAGCTGGCCACCTGAAACCCACTTCTGTCAGGATCAAACTCAGGTTGTGAGCAGAGCTCAAGTATATAAAGGATGATCCAGAAATTTCAAAGAGTGTTCACACACCTCAAAATTGAAGTAGAAATGTTTTCCCTAGAATTTGGAAGTCCCATATCAAAAATGCAAATATAAAATGTATTATCAAATTAAAATATAGCTGGCACTTCCTTCAAACAGTATGTTACAACACTTCCAACAGGAGTTTAGCTTTGCACTTTGACAGGTTTGCAATAGGAGAAAAGTCCATAGCAAGGGAGGTGGGAGCCACTGAGAATGTCTGTGTCCTTTCTCATTCACAAAAGTATTTTTCAAAATGCCTCTAGTGGATCTCAGATATCATAATGAGAAGAACCACGGTAAGCCTAGACCTTCACGAGCATTTAACGCAGCAAATAAAGGGAGAACTCAAAATATTTCATAACTTTCTCACCAAGAAGGGCTGGAATATTATTTGGAGACTGGTTGAGCACAAAATGAAACTGTGCGTCAGCTTGATCCATTTTATCACCTTCCAGAAGACAGAAGCAGGCTCTTCCCAACAAGTGATTCTAAGTAAGGAAGAAATAGGATTCAAGTTTCCTTAAACTTCGAAAAAAAGTAATGCCAAGACACTACTAGGTGTTGCTTTTCCTAACTCCACTGATTAATCATGAATTGGTTCATTTTGACTTCCTATAGCAGAATAGAGGTAATAGCAATAGCAAATCCACACATTTCCCTGTTCATTACTTATAAACATCTTGTTTTTCAATATCTGCATGGTAAAGATACGAAGGCTTGGGGGAAAAAACTGGAAAAATTCAAGGAAAAAGTGTCCCCCTGATTTTTCTCCCAAGGAGTTTCTCTTCCCAATGATTCCAATTCAAGAGGTAAAACATAAGGACTTCTTAAAGTTTTTCCAATGGGCAAGATCAGAGAAATTTGGGGGAACACTGAAAAGAGAACTCATACACTAGATACACACATCTGCAAGAAATGTTTTATTTAAATATAAGCAGTTTTTATGACAATGTTCTGTAATATTAAACACAAGTTCAGACTTTTCATTGTTACAGTTTAGATTACTATCCAAGCATATTGGTATTGCTCCCTCTTGTGACTCAATGTGACAGCTTCCGTTCAAATAACCCACTATCTTTTGCTCACTACAGAATTTGTGTTCTACCTTCAACTTTCATTTTTACAGAATTAAGGATATATGTTATGACGATTGCATAGGACGCAGCAGTTTGCAACCCATTCTCAAGTACTAGGTATGCTTGCAAATTTTCTTATAGAAAATGAAGATATTACTACTTTTATATTCCATAAACATACCAAAAAGTAAATATATGGCAAATCAATACAATTAACAAAACTGGCCAGAAAGAACTGAAGCACACTGAAAGTATTAACATGAAACATCAAGCAATGTAAAAATTACACAATAGGATCCTACTTGTGGTAACTAAAAAACAGTAGTGTAGGCCACGGTCCCTAATCATTTATCCAAGTAATTTTGAGGCATTTTGTACAGTGCCAACCCAAGTACCTGGCAAGAAAAGCCCTCTTGAATAATTCAGTTTTTGCATAGTTTGCAGAAAGCCAGGCATGCCATTCCATAAGATGGAAACCACATGGAGAAAGAACATGAAGATACTGTTTATGTATTTTATGTTTTGATGTATTTTATGTTGTTCAAACAGTAAAACAATATTAGGTTTCATAGGAGAGTAAAGGCAGCATTTATCTCAACTGCTGCTTTTTCCCATGGCTTTGAAGTTTTCAGAAATGTTACATCTCTATGTCTAAGCACTTTATTTTCTATGTATGTTCTTCCTCAGAACCTTTATTCTACATGCACCAAATCTCCCAATTAAGTTTAAAATTGTATTGTCGAAGGTCGGATTCAACTGGTTGTGGTGGGTTTTCTGGACTATGTGGCCGTGGTCTGGTGGATCTTGTTCCTAACGTTTCACCTACATCTGTGGCTGGCATCTTCAGAGGTGTATCACAGAGGGAAGTCTGTTACACAATGAGTCCAGTGAGAAGGGAATGTTTCTGGGACATGGACAATATATACTCCACTAAAACAATCCCTTCTCACTGGACACAGTGTGTAACAGACTTCCCCTGTGATACACGTCTGAAGATGCCAGCCACAGATGCAGATGAAACGTTAGGAACAAGATCCACCAGACCACAGCCACACAGCCCAGAAAACCGGCCACAAGTTTAAAATTATTTACCTACTTTCCTTTTCCATAGGTGGCCCTGACTACTATACTCAACCATCCCTTTTCCATTAGAATTTCCTGACAGATTCTTCTTGCCCTTTTTAAATTCCCAAACATGAGTTTGTTCCTATCAGCTTCTGGCTAGCATAAGAGGAAGGCAAACAGATTTCACTCAGTTCGCCTCTCACTGATGTACCTTGTCCCAGGATTTGGGGGCATGTTGGTCCCCTAGTTTTCAGAACAGCCTTCTGGGGATTTAAAGGGGGCAGCAGGGAAAAGTGAACACCCATTTTCACCAGTAGAAAGCTAGCAGGATCTTGTCTTCAGTTTGACTGCAAGTCTATTTGAAGGATTGTTTATTATTTTTATACAGTAGCTATACATTTTAAATGATCTATTTATGGCATAAATTGGAAAAAAATTACAAATTTCAAATGAAATAGTCAAGCGTAAATTACAATAATCAAGAATAAAAAATTACAAATGAAATAGTCAAGCGTAAATATAAGTTACCAGTAAATTATGCTTGATTAAAGATAATGCTAATTTAATTTTGACCTCTACAAAGCTCAGAGAATACCACAAATGGTTCTCTGTCTCTCGGATATCTAACAGTAGCAAACAACATGCAGTTTCTGCTTATGTAACAGCTACACAAACTACACAACCGGCTGATGTAATATAGGAGAAAGCCAATCATATCTCACGGCAGGATTCTGCATGTATTATCCAATTTCAGATTCACCCACCCACTCGAGGGCTTGTTCTATGAGCTCACTGGTTGGCTAGTGTCCTCTATTATACGTCTCATTTCCTAAAAAGGATGAATATTCTTTCTTTTAAAATACCATATATGCTAAAATACAGACATTATAGAGGTCCCCAACCTTTTAACTCTGCAGACACCTGTGGAATTTTGACATAAGGTGCTGAATGGAACAAGCAATGGCAGTCACAAGCAGAAAAATCAACCACACAATGACTGCCGCCAAGAGAAAGCCCAAGTGCAAGGCAGAAGAAGAGAATTTTAAAAATATACTGGAGAAGACAAGCAAGAGAATAAAATTACCATTGTCATCACAGATTCTGCTGAAACATTATTTTAATCTGCACAGCCAATCAGATTTCTGTTAGTGAAACAGAAGCCATGCTGAGTCCCATTTGATCCCACCCACTTTCTAAAAATGCTTGGCTGGCACCAAAAAGGGGACCGCAGGTGTGATGGCCACTTTCAAAGCCACAACTGGATTTATGGATACTACATTTTTTCAAAGTATGTATACAAAATAAGATGCTTTCATAAACTGTTCTTACCTGATCATACATGATTATTTTGTCAGCCATCGTGTACAGCAAAGTAGCTTGTGTAATAAGCTCTTTCTTGTTGTCTTTATTCTTTTCCTTCCGAGCCTGTTGTACATAGTAGGCTGCTAAAGTGTCTAAGCAAGTCATCTGATCTTTTTCATGGTCTCTGTAATCCAGGTTTCCATCTATACGAGCAGCCTCGAGCAGTTTCACAAAATCTTCCGTTTTGCCTTGTTTGTAATATTCCAGCTACAAAAAATATCACTGAATATTATCTCTGTTTCACTGTCATTTTTGTACCTCAAAAAACTATCCTACAGTGTGCATCAAGAACAGTTCACACATTCACTTAAGAGCAGGGGCGTATCACCCATGGCGACAAGGGGGAGTTTCAAATGATCCCGGGCGCACTGGCAGGGTGGCGCAAAATTGCCCCCACCCCCTCCTCCCCCACGCCAACCTGGGGGTAATCTGAGCTCCCCATTCCCGTGGGCGGTACGTGCTGCCCATCCGAGCCATCTCCTCCCCTGGCTTTTGAAGGCGGGGGCGAAGACTGCTCGGATGGGCACTGCGATGGTAGGCCGCCTTCTGGGTCACCAGTCATGGTGCCCTACCCCTACCCCGCATCTCTGCAGGCCAGCTTCTGCCCTCTCCAGGCAGTTCAGATGGGCGCCACGGCAGCAGGCCGGCCCAGGAGCCAGCCTGCCGCTGCAGTGTCTGTCCGAGCTGCCCCACCCCAAGCCCCGCCCCTGAGCACAGGGCGCACGGGCCCAAAGAGGGGGTGCTCGGTGCAGGTGTTTTCCCTGAGCACCATCCCCCCCGATATGCCTCTGCTTAAGAGGCTATACTTCCTTTCAAAAACTCCACTTTTGCACAAGAATCAAAAATAGATATTTGAATTGGAGCAAAACAAGAAAGCAGGAGAAAAACACAACAGCAGGATAGTAGTTTCAAAAACAAGACACAGAAAACCCCCAAACATAATCTCAGACAACTGCTTTGTAACAAACCATGTTCCTATATTTCAAAACTAACTCTGCATTCCTATGCACATATACCAAAAAGTCCTCTTTTGAATTCAATGGGGCTTTTTCCATGTAAACACATAATAGACTGGGTTATTAGTTTCCCCTAGAAATGAAATACCAGATAAACTGTAGAATGACTGACCGCTAAAGCAATCCATATGTGCAGCTGAGTATGTTCCTGTTTAAGAATACTTATAACTTCATCCCCCTCCGGTAACTGATCAAAGTCAAGCTCGATGACCTAAAAAACAAAAAATTGCATATTGATTATTTACATATTTTTAACCCACGACAGATGCGTTTAATGAGTTACTGATTCCCACTATACTAGTAGTTATGTATCTTACAGTACATCTATTACAGCTATTTATTCTGAAGATCCTTTAAACTGTTGCCTTTGCCAGAAATGTTTAAGTAGTGATGTTTAGTAGTCTTGTGGTTTATAAGTGCTTCACACAAGACAACTTCCCTATGCAGAGACACACTGGAGAAATATCTGGGGGCAACACCTCATGCATATTCTCCACCAGACCAACAGTGATGGCAGGAAAAAATACAGATTGTCAAATGAACATCAGCATCACTCTGGTGTGTATATACTCATAACTTATCAGGGACAAATGAAAGAAACAAAATTAATATTTTATTTATTTTTATTTTATTCTTCAATTTATATCCCACCCTCCCCCATAGGGTTTAGGGCAGCAAACAACAACAGTCATAAACAATAAAATAGCAATAATAATAGCAACATCACCATAACATCAATAATCATAACATCAAATAAACAACACGAATAAACATCAGTAATCATAAAGTCACAATAATGGCTTAAACAATAATAATCATAAAATCATGATTAGGCAATACGGACAGACATCAATAATTACACCATTATAATCACACCATATAAAATCTCATCAGTGTATGATTTTGACAGGGAGGCTAAAAATCTTATGGGTTAACTAATAATCCCTAAAGTTTAAACCAAGTACAGCAGTGTTAGTGTAGTAAACCTAGCCTAGTAACTAACCTAAAATACAGAAACTTCTTAAACTAAGCCTATCATCATATTAAGAGCATCAAGAGCTCTGATTAAGAGAGCGGCAGTAGTTAAGGGCGAACAGAGAACTCCCAGCTTTATGGCCAATGACGGGAATAAGTTAGAGACTAAATAGTTACTTGGCGCTGGTTAACACTTCAGTCGATGTCCGCCGCCGCTGGCCGGAGACACAAAAAAGAAGGATTTCCGAAAAACTCCTCCGAGAACAGGCAAGCGGGGAAGGGAATGAAGGAAGATCAAACCTCTCGCCCTCCTTTCCTTTCCTTCGCAACCCTGCTCGGGTCCCTCGATAGGCACAAACACATCAACGGAAGCGATGGAAGCTCCACAGCCACACTCACCTCGTCGGTGTCCCGGAGGGGGATCTCGATCGATCCCCGGGACATGATGCCCGTAGGGGTTGTGGTGCCGCCGCCGGACCGGCTGCCTTAGCCGAACAACTTCACGGGTCGCCCCAACGCCAGAACAGCCCCCTCAGCCTCAGCCTCAGCGCATCCGCCTGTCCGCGCAGCCGCCTCGACCTCGGAAGTGGTTGTAGGAGGCGCGGCGTGCAAAATGGGGAGGAGGCCGTCGCGCCTCCGAAATCCCTCTCCGGTCTTGAGTCTGAATGGCCGCCTCCCTCTTCTCCCTGCAGGGGGCAGCCAACAGCCAGAGACGATCGTTCAGTTCAACGGGCAACTGAGTGCCCTGCGAGAATCCTGGCGTGCCTTGGCCTCGGGGTTGCCAGCTGTGACCTGGGGGACTTCGGGAGGTTTGGGACCTGGGTTTGTGCCCAAGAGAATTTGAGGGCGGACTTTCATTTAGAATCTATGGGATGCCATAGATTTTGTCCTCCGAAGCTGCCATTTTCTTCAGGGGAACCGAGCTCTACAGCTTAAAGATGAATTCGAGCCTTTTAAATAGTGGTGTTGTCCTTATGGCAGCCATAGGACTGCATTATGTCTGAAAGATAAAGCATCGACTCTCTTATGACCAGAATTTGCTTATTTGTCTTATGTATCCACTTTTAAATCTCACAGGTTTATTTATAGCAACAAATACTTAAAACATGATTAAGGCACGCGTGTATTTCAAACATCCTCTAATATGACATATTTCTTGCATAGACATGATGTCATCATTCTTATCTGATGGAGATGCCAAGATTTTTGAAGGAAGAGCTAAGTTTCTGAAATGTATATATCACAGTATTACTTGGGTGGATTCTTGCGACTGGAACTGGTTTCATTAATCTGATCTTTCCAATCAGGCTTTGTTTGTCTGTGTGTTGTCTTTTGATAGGCTTATAAGAAAACTGAGCAAGATGCAACTTGACTTTGAAAGGAGGGGGGCCCAGTTACTGACCAACAAAAGTAGTTGGTTGCTAACTTTTCACCACATGGGAACAAAAAAACATGACTGTTGTCCTTCTGTGAAATACTTGATCATTGCACAACTTTTTGTATAAATGATAGTTCTCAATAGGAATTATAATAAGGTTAAATACTCCTTATTGCTGTGGAAGCATAGAAGCATGTGTGTCATAAATAACAAATTTCTCTTATAAGGTTAGGTTTGCCATCTCTGGGTTGGAAAATCCCTGAAGTTTCGGGAATGGAACCTGGGGAGGGAAGGGTTTAGAGAGCAGAGGGACCTCAGCGTCACACAGCTTGAAGCATTTTCTCCAGGGAAACTGATCTCTGCAGGCTGGAGGTCAGTTCTAATTCTGCGGGTCTCCAAGTCCCATCTAGAGGTTGACAACCCTAGTTAAAATCTACTGGAGCCTCTGATTTCAGCATTGTAATATTTTTGTTTAAGGTAATCGATTTGGAAGCATAGGAGCAGCTTTTATTTACTTTTTGAAGCAAAAGAAATCACATTACCTTTCCAGTTCTTATGTTATTTTAAAACTCTCAGGGACTGAATATTTTACACGGTACCAGGCTTCTAGCTGGCTGATGAGGCTTTGGACCTAAGTACAGCCAACTATCAGTATTCAAGGTTTCAATTCAATAAGTATTGTAGATAGCAGATAAAACATCAATCATGGTATTTTGTACTGGGACAAGCAATATCTGTATTTTGTCGAATTAACTAGGAATTGTAGGCACATAACCAACATAAGGAACTTTTCAATACAAACAGATGCTTCAGCAGCAGCAACCTTTATTAGGCATAAAAAATAAAGTCTGATACATTACCAAAATTTATGATGTATAGAGCAAAAATATAATTGAGACAAAGACAAGAGAACTGTATTTAACATTAAACATTACTTACAGAGTTCCATCACTTGTAAGAGAAATTTTGCTATTTTTTCCAAGAGCACAACGTCTGAGATATTTTTTCCAAGAGCACAACGTCCCATGGCAAAACTGTCAGAGTCACTTGCAGATTTATCTAAGACCAAACAAGGAGGTAAATTTTTGGTACCCAAATATCTCAGACAGTCGAGCATAATATGGGCAAGAGTTTCCACTCGATTCTTACAATGTGGGCCCAGAACATATTCTGTGATCGTTTTGATCAAGTCCAGCAACTGTTCCTCTGTATATCTGGCCATACCCATGACAATTGGGTACAAAAGTATCTTCTCTTTACTAGTTTCTCCTGCCCCTCGCTGTTTCACACACCCCTCCACCCTGTTAAATCTTTGGAGTTTATATACTAGATTTTGGTCATCACTCGTTCACTTTTGGGTTTGCAGTATGGAATTACAAATGAATTACCAAATAAACAATGAATGAATGTGACAGTTCTAAACAATTTCATTGCTTGCTGGAAGTTATAAACAGATAGTATTTTTTAAATTGTAGAGTTTTTGCAAAAATCATAAATATGAGCAAAAGTGTGTGTCAGAAGAGGGCAGTAGTTAGTTGTAAAATCAGAGCAGAAATTGTTTAAGTAAATTACAATATCAAATATACTGCCCTGAATCTTTCTTGTATAATACTATGTACTTTTTCTAGGAGTTCTGATAAACCAAGGAGCCACAGTTATACTAAAGCCAGTGACAATTTATAGGATGTAAAACACGTTGTAATACTTTAAGATATCAGCTATTGTCAAAAACCAATATGCTGATCCTTCTAGGAGCTGAATCAGAAAATTGGTCACTCATTATTAACTGTAGAACAGATATTTGCCAGTTTGTGCACATTCAGCCCAGCTTGGGACAGAATCTTAAGCAAATTAGACAAGTTTTTGGAGGGTCCAAAACTTTTGGCAACATCGACTTGGTATTTTGCTTTGTGTTTGTTTGTTTTAGCATGGTTTAAAGACTAGTTTTAAGCCTACTGTGTGGTTATACAAGACTACTGGAGGTGGGGTTACAGCATTATTATACTTGGTTCCTACCCGAAGGCTGTGTCTGGTCTGTGTTTTGAGTACTTGTTGTAGCCTGGGCCTAGCTTACAACACAGCATTAATTGGAAGCAAATCTTGCAGAAATCAGTGGGATTTCTCAGTAAATATAGTGGGGCTAAGCATATATAGAGGCTAAGAAACAATATGCTGCATAGTTGCTGAGAGCAATTACATTATCAGTGTAAGACTCTATCTTAAAATGTATTTCTGAGTCCAGAGGTATGTGTGAGATGTACCAGAAGATAACTAGAAAAATATGCTGAAAAACTCTTCTCCCTACTTTCATTGCTGAAATTTGAACCCCTAGGATAGCAACAGTATAAAATATTCTGTGCTTAGAGAAACATCCAATAGAAAGACAAGTGTCACTTTGGAGGCCCTCAATAGATTATATATGGATCTTTTAGGTCTTTTTTGGCTCAGAGACAAAGGCTGAAGCGGGTCTTACCACACTTGGGAATTTCCCTGCCTTCATATTTGATGTGCAAACATCACATTTGGGTCAGGAGGATCCTTCAGGCTCATGCCATATGTAACACTTTGACCTCTAGGTGGCAGTGTCAGGAGTTCCTTAGAATACTGCCAGAAGCATCCAAGTGTTGGAAGGGGGCCAGACTGGAACATCCAGAGAAGGATTGTGGACTCTTGTAGTCATAGAGCTGGTCTGAATTTAAAAACAAAAACAAGCAAGCAAAACAAAGACTATGTAATCAGAAGGATGGCTAAGGAAAAAGAAAGTAGTTGAACCAAAGCGCAACTCTTATTAAGAGAAGCTGGTAATGGGAAAACATTTTTTTTTCATTATGTGAGAGTGTGAGTAGGCAAATTTTCAATGTCTGAATCATTTCCCACTCTAGTTTCAATAGTTTAGTCTTTACTAATTGTCAAGGGAATTGTACAAAATGAGGAGCAGCACCATGGATAAACAAAGATTTCCAGGACTGTGGATAGAGCATGGCCATGTTGGCAGAGGCTGATGGGAATTGTAGTCCATGAACATCTGGAGTGCCACAGGTTTGCCACCACGGTTCTAGAGGATGCAGCTGTGACTGTTTCTGGGAACAGCTGTCAGGTTTTAAACCACTTATAATACAGAGTTGCTCATTTGCTCATTAAAAAATCACCTCTACCATTTTGAAAAAGAAGATTACATAGATCTGGGCAGTATCTGGGGGATGATTTTTTTTAGCGTGTGAATAGTTTTGGAGGACCTGTCAAAAGTATTTCAACAACTCCTTCCAGCTTATCTCTGTTTTTAAAATGCTGGTCCACTTCCTCTATGATTTAGTTTTAGTTCATTTATACAGCAATTGACTTCCCCTGCAAGTTCACATCCCTCTAAATCATCAAATGTGTTTTTTGCAGGTGGAGAAGAGGTTTCTGAAAATTCCCCGTTTTAGTGCAGTACTTCATAGAGAAATTCTGTGGTAGCTGCCACAGAACTATTACACTTCTGTTTTTGCAGTTTCGCCTTGGTTTAAGCAAGTATGAATTTGATTTTAATTGACTTTTTTGTAGGGTTTTCACTGATTCATCAAGTAGTTGCCTCTCAGTCTTGTGGTGTGCAAATTTGTATATTGACTTTGCACAACAGCAAAATAAGTGAACAACTTACATCTATCTACACACCAGTGTAGGAGCAAGATGTTACTTTTGACTACTTTACTCCTAAAATAAATGGTATCTATTTCAAGCTATTCAAAAAGGAAATGTGAAAATTACAAGGCATAGTTTTGGAATGTTGTGGTTTTCTGTAATTAACTTAAAATTAAAAAAAATAAAATTACCTTTAACAATATCACTGTATAAATCCTGCTGACCCTAGTGTTATGTATATATTTCACTTCAGTGGAATTATCTGTCATTAACTGTTCTATGCTTTTATATGTAGTGATTTGCATCTTTTTCCAGCATTGAGCAAAATAAGTGGAAAGAAAATCTTAGTTCTAAATGTAACCAAAAACAAGCTAATGAAACAAGGTTGTGTGGGGAAGAAAGAAGATATCCTACTGTATGAAAAGGCTACATAAGGTTAGAGTCCTACACTGATCCAAACAAGCAAATATATATACTAGACCCACAGTTGGGTTTTTGTGTGTGTGTGTAGATAAAATATAGCAATTTAGTGAAAATAGGTTTCACTAATCACTGCTTTCCTGGGCAGGTCCCCATGCTTAGTATCAGTGTGTGCATAGAGCCGTCCATAATATTAAAGAGAGTGATAAATTTCCTCTGTGAAAAGGAGATCTGTGTATTTCTAGGAGTTTTCGCAAGCCAAGGAATCCCTAAAAGTGGGCAGCAGTCTTTGCTACAAACTGCAAGGACAAATTGACTTGAAAGTAATAGCACTTAAAAAGCCAAAGGTATCTGAGTTTAAGAGTTGATATTTTGAAAACTATATTGAATAAATTGTTAATCTTAATGTCCTCTTTCACCCCTTCCCTATTTCATATAACCTTGAAAAAACTTAACTTCATGAAGCTGAAGAATTGGGTGAAATGAATGATTGCCCAGAACAAAGTACAGATTCAGACTTCTTCCATGATGAATGATCACCATGGCTTGTCTGGGAAGGCAAAAATTAGTGTTCCCCAAGAACACTTGGAAGCTCATTTAAATAAAACAACTTTACAAATTGATGATGCAGTCTCTTTAAACAGCCAGATGCTAATTCAAACTGAAGAAAAAGATCAAATAAAACCATATCAAGTCTGGAAAAAAACTGTTACAAGTAGGGAAAAAATGGAGAATCCAGAAAGCAAATTGGAAGTTTTATTGGAAATTGCTAAGTCTGGTAAAAGATGGAAATGATAAGTTAAATGAAAAACAAGAATCAAGTGTACTTCACGACAAAAAATGAAGTCTGAACTCAGGAAGAAGAAATCAGGTTCTGCTGAAAAAATGGAAGTCTGCTTTAGGATTCTTGGGAAATTCTGTGAGAACATACCAGACAGCGGTATGACAAATGTGTACATTCAACATATTGTTCAGCTATTTCATATGTGGATTTCAGAAGATGAAGGGAGCTTTCAAGTTCCAGAGTACTGAAAAGAAACAAAAGAAAATTTCAAAATGGAGGGGGAAATGTCATACTTCACATAGCTAACGATTATCAAATGCAAATATTTATCATAATTGGAAGCTCAGCAATGGTTAGAATATTGAGTTTTGACTCAATAGATGGATGAATACCTCACCACTTTCCAGAGTCTCTATCACAGCAATGAAATAATAACAGAAAAGGCCTGGGCTGTAATGGATTGTGATTTCCTTCTCCCCTTTACCCTTTCTATCCTGCATTCTGCGAGTTTCTAATATTTTAGAATCTGAGTGTTTCACTAATGTACTGCTCGACTGCAGAATTTCTTGGTCAGCCTTTTTCCCATAATAAAGTAGTCACAATCAGCAAAACCAATGTTTTTAAAGAAATAGAAAAAGCAGGTGGATTTTTGTGGAACAAGGTCATTTTACATAGAAATATTTGTGGATAAGATATAGCTTAACAATTAAAATTGTACTTTTGTTCAGTCTTCAGAACAGATCCATTTTGGTGGATTCCACACAGCATGATAATAATGGGTTACATCTGTTATTTTTGAATCTGGGTCTGTTTTATTCCAATTTTGTCCTGCGCATGAGTTCCTGTTTTCGGTGAAGCAAACAATCCATTTTTTTTCTGCCCCTTCCCACAAACCCTCTATTTTTTTTTTACAATGCAACCGCGTAGGTGTAAACTGTGTTCCAATTGGCTGTTCCATACCTCAGTCCACCTTCCACCAGCTCCCACCCACTGCTAATGGAACACTTCTAATTGGTGGAGAATCTACAGCAACCCCAGAAGCCCAAACAGGGCCTACACCTCCCATTTCTGGGGAAAAAATTAGGGCTTTGAAACCATGACACATGTAAACATGAAGCATGTTGTGATATACAAAATAATAAAATATATCCAAACAGGGAGCAAAGCATCCACATCCAAAGGTGTGCATCTGCCTAGCTACTGCTGTGAGCACACCCCCCCCCCAAAAGGAAAGGAAATGGGGTTATTGCTCGTAATGGCCCTGTTGTGAATCCGTTGCTGTATACATTTGGGTGAAATGGCACTTACATTCGCTGCCAAGGGGAGAAACGTGCTTGGGGAAAATTTCTGAAATGGTGGCAGCTCAGCAGAAACAAAACTTAGATCACATAAGGCAGGAGAATGGGTAGCAGGGCGGGAAAAATAAAATGGCTGGGCACCCGTGCCATTCCCTCAGTAGCGTTTTATGCCATATTTTAGTGTGACGTAGCTCATTGGATGGCAATAGGGGTTCTCAGGTTGGTTCGGGAGTTTTTCAGTTTTCTATGCTCCCTGTGCCACCTGAAACTCCTTTGGAGACAGTGCAGCTGTTCTGCAGTGCCACCGTCCCTAGCTGCCATGAAACTATCCCCTCCCATGGATTGCACTGTTAACCTTATCTGGAGTAATGCACAAATCCCTAATGCCACAAAAAGGACCACATTCAAGAAAGCAATGCTCCAAAATCTCCAAAGAAGCACAGTTACAAAGTCGTATCAAAGTATGTATAAAAAATTCTAAATAAGGTAAAGGACACTTTTGGGTAAGACAATCCCAAGTTTAAAGGTGAGCATACACTATGAATTTTCTTCGTGGTGCTAATAAAAGCCCACGTTATTCAGACACTTACCACAGAGTGCACAGCTGATCTTCCTAATATCTCCAAAACCCAACTGCTAAATCCCAGCAGTTGGAATCTAGTCTCCATTAAATTTCTCCATGGGGTAAGATAACAGTCAGATTTTAATAAATGGAGGCACCATTAGCTTTTGTGGTGAATAATTTTTTCAGCCAATGCCTGAAGATCCTTATCCATGCCTGTGCTTCAAGAACTTGTAAACCTAGTTCCACCCTTAAAGAAACATTAGCCACCCAACTTGGCATGCTTGTGGTCTTCCACAAATATAATGACTAAAGGTAATCTAGTGACTTTCTGATGGCCTCAATCCATACTGGAGCTTCTTAGAAAAGGTGATCTTTAAAAGGTGATACTTTGGTTTTAAAAACTGAAATAGCATCAGAAACAAAATTGGCCACCTTTGCTGTTTAAAAAGACAAGCCTTTTTTAAAATGGGCCCTCCAGGCCAAATTAGCTTGGAAATGAATTCCTAAATGACCAAATTGGGTACCTTCCTCAATGCATTTCCCATTAATTTGCCAATAGGTTTTTTTGGGTGATTAGATTTAGAAAACACCATAGTCTTATATTGCCCCTTGGTTAATTGTCAGCTCTTCTGAATTGCAAGAAAGCCCTCAGCTATTGTCAGAGATCCACAGGAGATAATGTCAATAAAGTATTTTTTAGACATCTTATTTGACTTGGTTATATCTGAATGCACATCCTAATGACTATTCTTCACAGAAACTCAAACAAATGCCAGTCTGGTGTTGGAGAGCCTTTTAAACAGATATATACTTGCACATTATTAAATAATATGTATGGATGCAGCAGCTTCATGAACATAATTTCTGATTTTTTAAGGCTGAGTAGGAAGATACGTGAAACTGTTGCTAGGTATAATCCTGTGAGATTGCCCAGATTTGTTAAAATGAGGTATGGTTGCCAGGCTATTGTTGCCTGAACTATAACAAAGCAAATGCCAAATCTATAAACTCTCACATTTTAATGGAAAGAATTATACTTTTCTGTTAAGTTTGATTCCTTTTAGCATTTAGAATACAGTTCATATGAATCACTTAGATCGAATTGTATTGTACTGGTCTTTTGGTGTGAACAGATGAAAAGTATTTCAGGCAGGAAGAAATCACCTTGGATATGAAAAACAGAGAGCCCAGCAAGGTAAGAAACTTAAATGATGAAACTTAATCATTTTATGTTTGAAATTAATCTCATGTATTTCTGTAAACAACTGTAAAAATCTTCTTATTTTCCTATCGTGAAACAGTCTACATTTTGTAGGAGACTGTGGGTAATTGTTACAGAATATGTTGACTGCTACTTCTTATAGAAATTTCTTGTTATCAGCATATTGAGCATTCCTTTCTAGATAGAGGTGATGGGATAGATTCAAAGCAGCATTTGTGTGGTCACAAGGACTTTACAGGCTCTCCCCACCTATGGCAATGCAAAATGCTTCTTCTGCCTGCAAAAATGCTGCACCAGGCTTTCCCCTCTATCCTCCACCTAGGCTCAGGGAAGAGAACAGTAGAAGATGTAAAGGACAGCTGTACTTAAGGCTCAGATCATCCAAACAGATTTCATCGCGTTTTATTGGCTTGACAAACTTCCAGTTAGAGGAGTAGGTGGATTGCTCAAAGGACTGGTAGGGAACTGTATTGGGAGAAACAAAAGGCTCTATTAATGAAAACAATTGCAATAATATACCTAGTTATTTAGTATATTTTTATCCTGATTTTCTCCCCAGTAGGGAGCCAAAATGGCTTATAAGCAAAAAAATCTTGAACTAATTTACAAATGTAATATAAAGCCAAGAACAATAGACAAGAAGTCCTAGGATGTTGTCCTCCAAGTCAGTCCAACTGGTCAATGCCACAGGCAGTAATCTATGGGCAAAGAGGTCTTCAGTTTGTGCTCCTAACCATGCCTAGGCCATAAATGCTGCAGGAGACAGAAAAAATATTCCACCTAGCTATTTTAAGCTAGCAACCATCTCCCTCAATTCCCCTCCTGATGCATTCCTAGAAGAAAGGAAAACTCAACTGAGTGAGGAAAGCCCTGTAAGTGGAATAAGTTCTAACTTGAACTCTAGCATGTGCCAGGGACTTCCTGCATAGCAGATGGTTTTGTTTTAGTGTGGAGAGCGGAATGAGCACTGTTGAACCTAGGGTTTCAGTGTAATTCAAAGTAATCAATCAAAGTTGTTATATATCAGCAGACTAGTTTTTAAAAATGCAAAAATTCCTGTGTTCTTGTAAAACCTGGCTGTGAAATGTCTTATGTAGAACATCTATGGTTCCTTAGTTTCGCATTTGCTACATTTTAAAAGAAAGTTGGTTGTCTTGGGGTTTTTTGTATGTTACTTGATCTTTGAACTGTGGAATAACTTTGTATTTTAATAGTTTTGGTTGATATTGGTATGTCTGTTCTCTAGGGAGTAACTTCTTTTGCTAATGAACAGAGAAGAGTGGTCTGGGTATATATTCTCTAAGCATAGGTGATGGACCTCATTGAAAAATAGAAGAGAAAACCATTCTCTACCTATACTAATAGGCTTATTACTTAGATACAAAAAAGCTTAAAATATAATACATGAGAAAATACCTTGAATTCCTGTAAAGGACGGGGGGCGGGCAGGAAATATGTGCTGCTTTGGAAGTAAATAACCCAAGTTCATCTCTAAGAACTAGGTCAAATCCTAAACAAAATGAAAAATGGGCTGTTGTGGGTTTTCCGGGCTGTGTGGCTGTGATCTGGTGGTTTTTGCTCCATTTCACCCACATCTATGGCTGGCATCTTTAGAGGCTTGTCACAGTAAGAAGTATTTCTCTCCATGGCACAGTGATGAAAAATTGCTCAGCTGGTCGGTTGGAATATTTCAAAAAGCCTTTTTTAACAACTTGTTGCACAGTAAATATTATTATTATTATTATTTCACAGCTGCCAGATCTTTAGCTGGTTGTTGGCCTTCATTACAATTCGAGCCTCACCCAGAGGCCTAGGAAGTTGTAATGTATCAGCGCAGGGCTGCCTTCTGAATTTGACCAATGTTAATTTTGTCAATTCAAGGATGTTTCCAGTGCTGCCCTAGTGTTTTTGGGATGGTGCCCAGCGTGCCGATTACCACTGGGACAACCTCAGTGGTTTGTGCCATAGATGCTGAAACTCGATTTTCAAATCGTGGTATCTAGTGACCTTCTCGTGTTCTTTTTCAATGACCCTGCTGTCACCGGGGACTGCTATGTCGATGATGGTCACTTTCTTGTCCTCGATCACTGTGATGTCTGGTGTATTGTGTTTCAACACTTTGTCCATTTGGATTCGAAAGTCCCACAGGATCTTGACCTTCTCATTTTCCGTTACTCTCCCCCACCAGTTCTTAGCTGTTCTTATGTTGTAATTTTTGCATAAATTCCAGTGGATCATCTTGGCCACTGAGTTGTGTCTCTGTACTCAGTCTGGGCAATCTTTTTGCAGCAGCTGAGGACATGATCTACAGTTTCATCAGCTTCTTTGCACAATCTGCATTTTGCGTCATCTGAGGATTTTTCGATTTTGGCCTTGATCGAATTTGTTCTAATGGCTTGCTCTTGGGCGGTTAAAATCAGGGATTCAGTTTCCTTTTTCAGAGTTCCAGTTGTTAACCACAGCCAGGTCTTCTTGTTATCCACCTTGTCTTTGATTTTCTCCAGAAATTGGCCTTGCAGAGCTGTGTTGTGCCAACTTTTAGTCCTTGTTTTAATCACATTTTTTCTGTGTTCTTGTTTGGTTTTCTGGGTCTGCAGCAAATGTCTGTTCTTCACTTCAATCAATGCCTGTTCTGGACTTTCCTTCACATAATCGGCCAGTGCATGCTTCTCCTCTTCCACTGTTTGCTGTACTTGCAGTAAGCCTCTGCCACCAAATCTCCGGGGAAGGTATAATCTATCAGTATCACTGCGCGGGTGTAAGGCATGGTGCATTGTCATAAGCTTCCGAGTTTTTCTATCCAATGCTTCCAACTCAGCCTGTGTCCAGTTGATGATTCCCGCAGTGTACCTGATGATGGGTATGGCCCAGGTGTTGATGGCCTTGATGGTATTCCTGCCATTTAATTTAGATTTCAAAATTTTCCTGACCCTCTGGGTGTTCTCTCTGCTGACAACAGTCTTCACTTGCCCGTGCTTGATGTTATCCAGCTGCAAAATGCCCAGATATTTATAAGCGGCCTCTTGGTTGCACTTGATGAGTTGGCCATCAGGCATTTCAATCCCATCACTCTCAGTGATCTTGCCCCTCTTTATTGCCACAGTAGCGTACTTTTCCAGACCAAACTCCATTGAAATGTATTATTATTATTACTGTTTTTGTTGTTGTTGTTGTTGTCGTCATCATCATCATTATCATTATCATTATCATTATTTTCTTATACTGCGAAGGCTCTGAGTGGTGAACAAAGGCCAATAGGCACATATAAAATACAATAATTGGAAAATAAATATATAAGCATTAACATTGTTTAAAATACAGTAGCAACAGCACATAAAAATTTACTGGTGGCGCTCGACCCCACATCTAGTCTTCAGACATGAACGTACTATAGCAAAATCATGTAATCTGCTAATCTTTTTAAAATTCTAATTTTAAATGAAAAATTTAGAAGTCATAACCATGCATTTAATATAACTATAGAAAAAATACTAGGGTGTATCCCAGTAGTTCTCAACCTGGGGGTCGGGACCCCTTTGGGGGTTGAACGACCCTTTTACCGGGGTCGCCTAAGACTCTCTGCATCAGTGTTCTCCATCTGTAAAATGGATAAATGTTAGAGTTGGGGGTCACCACAACATGAGGAACTGTATTAAAGAGTCATGGCATTAGGAAGGTTGAGAACCACTGGTGTATCCCATGGATCTGCCCTGCTTGCAGTGGCAATTTCCTCTTGTGAGAAGTGTTTTTGGTGTTGCAAGACTTTCTTCTAAAGCCTTGAGCACAAGGAAGTTGCCTACCTATGGAGGAAATTGCCTTCATTAGCAGAACAGGTCTGCTGGATTCAACCTTCGGCTTCTCTTTTGCCATGTCCCAGATTTAATGCAAGAAAGCTCTGCATCCCATTTGCCAGTTGCAAAAATGATTCATTTCCCCATGGCCATCATATCACTATGGAGGCTCTAACTGTGGGAAGAGGCGATTGCCTGTAGCCTCCAGCCATGTGGTGAGCCGAGTGTTCTAACACTCCCACAACCACTGGGAAATCCAGGGAAGCCAGGTGTGAACTGCTGGATTTTCTGCTTTCTTCTTGGATTGCTGCCTTCTCCTCCTCTTGGACTTTATTTCAATTGGCTGCTTGGACCTCCAGAGACTCTGCTGGTCCCCAGGACAGCTGTCATAGTCTAGTTGGGAAAATAACAGAATAAGGGACCAAAGGAGGGACAGTCTCTAGTATGTGAATACCTTCCACTTCTCTTCTGCCTCACTGCTGCAGACCTGCCAAAGCTCTGCATGACTTGCAGTTGCAAAGGCTGCTTTGTCAGCCAGGTTCAAGGGGCTGTGTTCTTCAGCACTGGCACATTTTCATAATCGATCTTGATGGTGCTGATAATCACCAGTATTCACAGCTTCATCTCACTAAGTTATTGGTTAGGTTCTTCAGGGTTTAGTTCTCAGTTTGTTGATATATCACATGATTTGCTAACGTGTATACTTCATTCCATGTAAACTCATAAAAGCTGGTTCTCCTCAGCTGCATGCTCTCTGTGGCAGAACTGTCCAGATATTTATTTATTTATGGATTTATATCCCACCTAATTCCCGAAGGGCTCTGAACAGGTTACAACAAGCTTAGAACATTAAAATATGGCTCTCAGCTCAAACTGGCTAAACACATCATTAACAACCAGAGACCCATGCTGGAAAATGATATTCTTCTCACAGTCAATGGAAAGCAAACCTTTTCTTGCCCAAAGACAGTCTCCAACAGGGGCCTGCAATAAATCAAGATCTGTCCTCATATCCCTATTCCACCCTGCCCTGGGCACCTGGGCATCTGGGCACCATTGGCTATCCAAGGACTTCACTTGGCATGAGTCCCCTACACCTGGAGGAGCTTTTCTCTCCCTTTCCCAGTTGAACTGTTGCTACAACTTGGTTTTTGTAGGAATTCACCACTGAGAGGGCCAGGTGTCCCAGCATCTCTTCCCAGTTCTATGACTTTACCTCTGAATCTTCCACTATCCAGCATATGGTCCCCATGGGGACAATTTACTGTCTTGTGTGCCACTGAGGAAGCAGCTACTTATCCAGAGGCAGAGCTACCAGGGGCAGTGGGTTCATTCTGATCCTGATCATCCTCTGATGTTGGTTCTGGTGGGTTTTCCAGGCTGTGTGGCCGTGGTCTGGTGGAACTTGTTCCTAACATTTCACCTGCATCTGTGGCTGGCATCTTCAGATGCCAGCCACAGATGCAAGCAAAACATTAGGAACAAGTTCCACCAGACCACGGCCACACAGCCCGGAAAACCCACCAGAACCAGATGAATCCGGCCGTGAAAGTCTTCAACAATACATCCTCTAATGTGTTAGTATCCCTTGTATTTTTTCTGTACTGACGGTAGGTCTCTTTAAATATATGGCAGGATTGATAAATAAATGTACATGAGAAGAAGCTTCTTTTTGCTGTTGGTGGGGTCTGCAGTCTTCCAAAGTGTAATGAAATATTTGGACATTATTGGGTGAAAGATGGAGGCTTTTTTGAGGAAAAAAAATAGTTTGGTAGAAGCTGGACTTTTGGTTGGAATGTTTCCCCACTTTTCACCTGCTTCTGATAGAACTGAGAATCATACAATTGACCAGTATAATTCAAACAGCCTCAACAAAACCAATAGTTGCAAGGGATAGTGACAGTTTAGGGAAAGGAGACACTGACGCAGGTTGAGTAGGGGACACAAGATATTGTTTTCCATTTTTTGAACTTCCAGTGCCACCTTTAGTTTTGCCCCTTTGCCTCAACTCCTACCCATATGGTGATAATTATAGCATTTTATTCTTTGATACCATGGTTTTGGTAAGAATTGTAGTGTGACAGGGTACATGAAGCTTTTCAAACACATTTCAAAGCATTATACTAGTTTTAAACTATAAATGCAATATCAAAAATAATAGTGAATGACTTGCTGTTAGTGAGGTTATACATTAAAGGAGTACATGCTGGTCAACATTTCCTAAGTAAAACCCGGTGATACTACAATAAATTGAACAATGTGTCTTTACAAGGTCACCCTCCAGTTCTGTGCCCAAATATGGCTACAGATATGTACTACGAATAATCATTGATATTTTCAGAAAAATACTCATAAAAGCATCTGTTTTAATGTTTGAAGATGCTTAAATAGTTCAAGAGAATATGCCCAAATAAATTGTCCAATGTGACGATTATCATTATCTCCAAATAAAAACCAAAAACCAAATATTTGTCAAAGCTTAAAAAGAGGGTCAAATACTAATCTCTGGCTGGATGAAAGGGGAGTTTAATAATCCATGTAATTAAATACTTTGCTGTTGACTTAATGTCCACTGGAGTAAAGATCTTAAATTTCAGAACTGTGCAGTACAATTAGCCATGTTACGTATTAAAAGACACATGTTCTGAAATTGGTTTTGCAAGAAAATAACCCTTTATGTCAGTTACTGAACTTTTTAAATACCTTTGTTCATCAGAGATAATTGCTTCTAGTAAAGATTGAATAATGTAGCTTTTTTTAAAAAAAAGCATCAGAGTCTAGAAACCAACTGTTGTACTGCTCTCTAACTTTGTCAGTTGCATGTCTTTTTTGTTTTGATATCACAATAGGAAGGGAGAAATTGTCTTTTCAGGGTTTATCACCATATATTGCAAGATTGCTAAACAAATATATCACTTTTCCTGAATGTATCTCACACATATCTGCAGTTCAAATGCACTGAAAATTGATCTGCCGTACTATGGTGACAAAGGAAAACTGATTTGTGCACTAGAAGCAATGTTGTTCATCTACCGCCTCACAAATATCTGAAAAATTTCCTCAAAATAGTCTCTGTGCTGCAAAGAGAATAACACAGGAGAATTATAATAGTCAATCTTCCAGCTTTAGAAGAATGTTTAATCTCTTTTACTTGCATAAAAATTGAATTGGATTAATTTTTGGCCATTAAAAAGGACTATAAATAGTACTTTGAGCCTTATATAAAAGCATTATATAAAATGCTGACTTTGACCAAGAAGATTGCTTTCTCAAGGCATAAAATTATTTTTATTTTGGAAAAAAAATAACCCCTCCACCCCCATAATATCTCTGAATCAGAAATGTGTTTGCAAAAACAGCCATCCCTGCAGCAGATCAGCTGTTTAACAAACAAGTGTTGCCTTTGACATGACAGATGGGTTAGTGTATGAGTATACAACAACAAAAAAAGGCAAACCAAGCATGATTTTCAAACAAGAATTCATGATGCTCTCAAAACTGGTCTGGAGAGTGAACTTGTTAAGATTGGTTGTGTCATTGAAATACAGAAAGCAACCCAATTTTTTCTTAGGTTTCTTTAATTCCTTGGTGGAAAGATACTGTGTTTCAATAAACACATTATTCCTTGCCACTTTTACTTCTTACAAACTGTGGATTTGTTTAATGCATTCTTATATTGAGCAAAAAAAAACAAACATCAAAGTAAAGAAGCTATGGAATGCAGAAAATACAGGGTGAAATGTAATTTTAAAAGTACAAGTTTGGTTCCTGAGCAGTGCCAGTGGAATCATGCTATAGGGAGGCAGCTTCCCTGCCTTGTCCTTACTGCAGCCTTCTGTGCTGACTTAGAGCTGTGCTTCTGTCAGTTACAACGCCCAAGGGAACAGTGTAGGAACAAACTGGGTGTTTGTAGAAAGAGAGGGAAGTTGAAGATGGAAAAGCCATTCCATTGGAGCAGCTTCTTTTGTGCTGACAGAAAGTCTCCTTAGAATCCAAGTCAAAGAGACTGTTCACATACATTGCAGAATAAGATTGGTCATGGGTGAATAGAAGGCAGTCAGCTCACCAATTATTTGGAAAGACGTTTTTAAGTTGGAAGGATTTTCCAAAAATCCTTCAACCTAGACTGTCTCACATTTTTAGGAATTAGGATGAATGGATTTGCCAGGATTTTAAACAAAACTATCTGACTAGTTTTTCTGACTAGTTTTCTATGTGTCTAAGTCTTAGTAAGGTGTTGTGGATTTTCTGGGCTGTATGGCCATGGTCTAGTAGTTTTTGCTCCTACCATTTTGCACACATCTATGGCTAGTATCTTCAGAGGTATGTCATGGCGATATGCAGTGGCGTATTTACCTAGGGAACATGGGGTACCCTATGAGCCTGGGCGCCCCCTAGTGGGGGGCCGCAAAAAATTCAGGTTCATTTGTGTATGTTTTGTATTTTTAGTGTTTCCAGTTTTTGGCCTGCAGGGGCCACAGGTTTTAGGCTAGCAACACCAAAATTTCAGGGATTTTTCAGGAGACCCTCATGATGATACTAACCAAGTTAGGTTAGGTTTGGTTCAGGGGGTCCAAAGTTATGGACTCCCAAAAGGGGTGCCCCTATCCCCCATTGTTTCCAATGGGAGCTAATAGGAGATGGGGGCTACACCTTTGAGTGTCCATAATTTTGGACCCCCTGAACCAAACTTCACCAAACATGGGTGGTATCATCAGGAGAGTCTCCTAAAGATACCCTGAAATTTTAGTGCTGTTAGCTTAACAATTGCACCCCTGACAGCAGGCACCCTCCAAATTTCCCCAGATTCTCCTTTTAAATCCACCCCCTTCGGCATGGACTTAAAGGGAGAATGTGAAGTCCACAGTTTAAACATTGAAAGTGATGCTGTTGGGGGGTGGATTCCACTGGAGGTGTTTTATGAGAGATGATGCTGACATTTGTTTGATAAATGTTTTGCTGGGGGTGATTTGTGAGAGATTTGCATGCTTAATACCCATTTGCACTGGCTTGGAGCTGTAACAACCTACCTCATAGGGTTGGTGTGAGGACAGAATTAGGAAAGAGAGTTGGTGCGGAGAGAGCCATGTATGTTTTGCTGGGAGCTCACATAGCAATCTCGTGTGAGTTGGTGCAAAAAGTCATTGTTTGGTCGTGGTGGGGGAGGGTGGATGCCCATATTGGGGGGGCGCCAAACTCAGGTTTTGTCCCTGGGCTCCATTTTGCTCAGATACACCTCTGACGATATGTGTTTCCATGGCATCAAACAATCACTCCATACTGTTCCACAAAGAGAAACACATCTCACTATGACATATCTTTGAAGATGCCAGCCATAGACGTGGTTGAAACATTAGGAGCAAAAACTACCAGACCACAGTCACACAGCCAGGAAAACCCACAATAGCCAGTTGACTGTGGTCATAAAAACCTTTGACAATACATTGTTAGAGTTAGTTTGGTTTATAAAAAATATTCACTTCATTTGTGGCTCAGTTTTCTCTCCAATGGAAACCCAAAGCAGCTTAAATGATTAATTCCTTCATTTCATCCTCACAACAACCTTGTAAGAAAGGTTAGGCTGAGAACGTGTGACTGGCCCAAGATCACCCAATAAGGTTCCATAGAAGAACAGGAATTTGAACATGGAGGTCCCAGATTGTAGTCCTACTCTCTAATCGCTAATCTATTCAGCAGGCCAGTGGCTTCTTTAAGTTCCAAGTTTTATATATTAAATGCATTTCATCATTGAATCCTTGTTTAAAATGATGCTTGGTTGTCTTAATCTTTGCTCCTTCACTTTACTGGTCTGGATGTTTGTGTTAAGTCATGTCAGGTAGCTAATGACTTATGTTGACCCTATGAATTAATGATCTCCAAAGCATCCTATTGTTAACAGCCTTGCTCAGGTCTTGCAAACTGAGGACCACAGATCCCTTTATTCAGTCCATCTCCTTTTCACTGCCTTCAACTTTTCCTAGTAGTATTGTCTTTTCCTATGACTCTTGTCTTCTCATAATGTGACCATTTAATCATTTTAGCTTTTAGGGAGAGTGCAGGCTTCATTTGACGAAGAACATACTCATTTGTCTTTTTGGTAATCCATAGTATCCTACAACACCACATTTCAGATGAGTCAACTTTCTTCCTGGTCTGGAGCCATAAAAAGAAAGGGTTTATTGAGTGCCTGGCAGAACACAAATGGTCCAGAAACTGCAAATCTGAGGAGACTGATTATGCTAATAAACTGTGGAGCCAGTCCTTTAAGCAAAGTGTATTTATATATACACATATATATTATAAAAACAGAACTACAGGCTAGTCCCAATTCATCCTACCCAAGATGTAAATAGCATCCATTTAAGTTTAGATTTTTCTGATTTTCCTTTAAGAACCTTTAAGAACATCATTTCATGTAATAGGAGAATAAGTTCCTTATCTGTAATTAGGCCAATTTCTCTATTTCCTTATACCCAGCTGACTGGTCTTGACAGTCTTTGCCCAAACAAAGGGGGGAATCCCCCCACCAGCAATAATTGCATAGTACAATTTTGCTGTTTTGTCTGCTCTTTTTCCTTGCCTCCTTTACATTTATTCAGAAATGAGTAAGTAATGTCCTCGTGTTCTGAACTGTGAGAAAATAGTTCTCAGTATTTGTGCTAAAATAAGAAGTCTCTTACTCTGTAATTCTCTGCAACATAGAGAAGAGGCTTATTGAAGTATTACTTTAAAACCAAAACTCATTTTAATATTGGGAGCGCTGCTTGGTCTCTTGAGTTAGAAAGTGCTTTAGCTTAGTTAACAGAGCCAGATGTAACATTGACCTTAAATGGTAAAAGCTCCCAGAGTGAGCAGAAGAGAGAGAGGGAGGCTTTCCTGAAGGGGGAAAACAAGAGGAATAGCTCAGTTTTAGGTAAGTAATCTCCATAAACCAAGAATAAACAGCTTTTCGCCAGCTAAGATTCAAAACGGAGCAATTTTTTCTCCTTTAAAGGTACAGTACTCCATTGCTATACTTTTACATGGGTGAAGTTTATCAGTTTGCTAGATTGCCATTACTGCCTAAATATCAAGAGTAAGGCAATGTGCTTGTGTTTTTGCATATTATTCTGGAACTGCACAAGTAATGCTAAAAAAATGTTCTTGCTGGTCCATGCTGAACTCATGTGCTTAAAGTAAGCAACTTTAGGCACTAAAACATGTCCTTTTGGTTTAGAATCCTTAGCAGCTATTTTCTACTTTGCTCACAATTTAAGAGCATTCTCTACTACTCTGTTTATAAGCAAGTATGTGCAAAATGAGCTCACTCACTGCAACAGTAGCATGCAATCATATGATCTTCTTTTGCCACATGTTCACTTCATAGTATACACAGAACGTGCTTTGAAGGATTGCCTTATTGCTGTGGAACCTGTCTTTGATTTGTAATTATCATTTAAAGTATGCAGTTGGTATTTTGGTAACGGTATGCAGGGATAAAAGCATATTTCACTTCCAGCCACTATGGAGTTAAAGTGTTAAACTGTGTTCATATGTGCATTGTTGTAATCTTACTAGGTTCAAATTGAATGCATTGTGTATGCTATGTAATTTCTAGAGGAAGGTACACTGTCTTCTATAGGGAACTACCACTGTTTGCCATTTGGTGTTCAATAATTTATTCTAGACATTTTATTACGTTTCAAGAGTATTAATTTAGCTTTATATGGCATTGTGCTACCTGTTACTTAACAGACCAGGTTCTTGTTTCCAGATGTTTGATGTGTGGAGGATCCAACGCTGGATCCCAGAATTACAGGCCTGACTATTTCTAACAACACTTTTCTCTAAAATGCTGGCTTGATGGAGATTTTCTTAACTTGAACATGTGAACAGGAAACTGTAATCTTTAATGTTAGGAGGGAGGATCTACCTGCAAAGATGTTTGGTTGGCTTAGTTGTGCACTGTTTGCCACTTGGGTACCATTCTGCTTTCATTTCTTGAATGTTGGAAGGAATTTATTTCATTTTAAACAAGTCTTAAGTGCATCTCCTATGTCTTTGGCTCCTTCCGCACATGCAGAATAGTGCACTTTCAAACTGCTTTCAATGCTCTTTGAAGCTGTGTAGAATAGCAAAATCCACTTTCAAACAATTGTGAAAGTGGTTTGAAAATGCATCATTCTGCATGTGCGGAAGGGGCCCTAGAGAGATTTTAAACAATGTGACTAATTTTAAATGCACACTACATTTGAGTACAACCTAATTTTGTGACTTTACTAATGTAACAAAATATAAGCTCCACTCCTCATTTTAGTCCTATGAACTGTTCTTTTAGTATAGTTTAGTTTAGCCTTTAGATACTTTTTTATTTTTAAATTAGAGTTTTTTATAACCTAATACTTCTTTTTTTTTCCAATTTGCTTCTGGTTTTTAGAATAAGCAATGTGTAGTAGAAAATAATTGCTCCTTGTGGTGAGGGGCCAAATAACGGGGCATCTGTTCTAAGCATACAGATATTCAGTGGCACACAGTGGCCAATAATCTGCAAGTAACTATGAGATGACAGCAGAATGACTGTAATATTGCCCATCATCATGATATAGATACATTTATTTTTTTGACTGCTCACAGTGAGCATGTCAAACCGGTTGTATGAATTGACACACATTACTTGGGTCACCATTAAGAAGTTTTTGATAGCAAATAAGCTTAATTTTACTATGTATTTATTCATTTATTGGCTGCCCTTCTCTCTGATATTTGAGGCAGATTATAGTTAAAAACAGTGTAGACATGACAGTGTAATTAATATATACAATCCCCCAAAATCCATAGTTGTAAGAGTTTACCCTCAGGATGATTCTTTAGCTATGCATCTGAAAGGAATGCAAATTTCTGCAATGTTGAATGAGGATTCTATATAAAAGCTTTGTCTCAAGTTGTTTGCCAAAATTTATTTAACTATTAAAACATTTAACTCTTCCTTTCCTTGTGGTTCAAGGCATTTTACAATAACATTTTAAAAGATTTGCAATTACAACCAAAATACAATACCAAACAGCGAACTCTCTGTTTTTCTTCCTCTTTGAATCTTTTAACAGTTTTCATCATGTGTACAGAACAACTAATCAGGAAGATTAAAATCTGTTTCTGATGCATTGTAATGCAATGGAAAAAATGACCAACTCTCAAATCTTCTGCAGCTACATTCTGTCCCAAGCTATCTGAGACTGCAGAATGAGAACGGCCATAAATTATTACCATTTCCTGTGTTGAGGAACGTCAATGGCATGTACCATTACAGTGATCAACAACCAAAGCACTGAGCACATGTATGTAAGCAATTTAAGTATCTTAAGTTTCAAGCTGAACAAAGACAGATATTTTAATTGGCTAAATTGGATTCCATTTCCATTTCAAGAGCAAAAGAAATTTCAAAAACACATACAGTATACAGTCAACAAAAATAGTACCCTACACATTACAGCAATTGCATCAGGTACTTCATATCATGGCTAAGGCTTAGGGCCATCATTTATGTAGTGCTGATTGAGTGGGAAAATCCTATTATATAATCTCAGAACTCAATACAACAACCATATAGAATTATTCAATATAGCTATTCCCATACAAGTTATCAGAAGCTGAAAAAGAATTGTTTACCTTAAGCCCACTACTGTATTCATGGCTGAGATGAGAGCAGAGCCAGCAGTTTGACTCACAGCCACAATATATTGTGTTTCCCCGAAAATAAAACAGTGTCTTATATTAATTTTTACTCCCAAAGATGTGCTATGTCTTATTTTCAGGGGATGTCTTATTTTTCCGCTCCACAGCTGCATGCTCTGGTGTTCTGTTCGACGGGCATGCTTCCAAACAAAAACTTTGCTACATCTTATTTTCGGGGGATGCTTTATATTTAGCACTTCAGCAAAACCTCTACTACATCTTATTTTCAGGGGATGTCTTATTTTCAGGGAAACAGGGTAGTACCAGCTTTTTAGAACTGGCATGTCATCTGTCTCTCAGCCTAAACAAAAAATCATAGGTTCAAACCATTTTGACAAGCCACCAGCATCCATCCGTCTATCCATTCATCCATCTATCCAGCCATACTCATTTTACCTGGCTTTCTGCTCAGGATGGCATACACTCTTAATGTCTAATGGTATAGTTTTTGAACATCCTATTATATAAAAGACTGGCTGTAGGGGCAGCAACTCACTTCCAGACAATTGCCATGCACGCACAGCTTGGGACCAGTGTTTGTTTGTTTAATTTAGTATACTGCCCCATCCCCAAAGGGTTCTGGGCAGTTTACAACAGAAATCAAACAGCACAATACAATACAATATAATAAAACCAATGCATAACTTAAATACAATTACATTAAAATCCAATCCAGATTAAAAATCCCAACTATAGGTGGCGCCGGAGAATTTTGATACTGCCCGCTGGCAGGGGGGCAACACAGCTATAACAATAGGCTAAATAGTATATGAGGATATTGCAGCAAGGGAAACAGGGGAGCGGACAATCAGCGACCAGCCCCCCTCAAAGCCTGATGGAACAGCTGTGTTTTACAGGCCCTGTGGAACTCATTTAGGTCCCGCAGGGCCCGAACAGCTGGAGGGAGAGTGTTCTACAAGGTTGGGGCCAGGGCAGAAAAACCCCTGGCCCGGGTGGAGGCTAGTCATATCATTGAGGGGCCAGGGACCACCAGTAAATTCGCCTCTGCAGAACGCAGAGGCCGAGTAGGGGCATATGGGGCAAGATGGTCTCACAGGTATGAGGGCCCCAGGCCTCAAAGAACAGGTAAAAAAGAATACAGACAAAATAGTAGAATGTGGTGGTTACTCTTTCGTGCGCTTGCCCTTCTCCCCCACTGCTGAATAATTACGGTCACTGTACCATCAGCAGCTGCCTGAAAAGAAGCAGGCACAGGTGTCAGCTACTCCCCATAGGAGAGTTGTGACTGCTGGAGGCCACATCTGCACTATTAACTGTTATTGAGTGATACAGCATCCAGGAGCAGGAGGAAGGAGCTGGTGACATGGAGCTGAGGGGGGAGGAAAGGCCAGAGAAATCATCCCCCCCCCTCAGTGGGCACCATTAACCCTCCAGCAATTTTCTAGAGCCCATTGTATTTGTTCATACGACAGATTTTACTGCTAGTTATAAAATAAATGAAATGGTTAGGTTTTACATTTTAAGGCTTAATCTGAGCTAGATCTTGGAATTTCTTTCCATTTCTGTTCTAGTGCTCATCGCTGAGCATGTAAAGTATCAGTAATAGTGCCAGAGCTTCTGGAGAGGGCCTGCCTGGAACTACCTGACAGTCATAACTAGCCTCTTACCATTCAGTCTTCTTTTAATATGATGTGATTTCAGTTATGCTTGAACTGCAGCTCCTATTTTAATTATAAACCAAGGTCTTGTCTTAAAACGAAGCACTGGAGAGAGTAAAAATGTAAATGGTACAAAATTAGATATAAATGTTTTAAATACTGTGTGCTGATAGAAATGGAAACCTTTTCTAAACAAGGCAAATATCATCCTCTCAATCCATACTTGTCTTGAAAAGTAAAGTCAATTTTCAATTTGTGTCCAAGTTTTGGTAGGTATTGAACTTGTATCTGATAACAGATAGGAAAGATTTCCTTTTCCAATACTATCTTACTTGCTAATTGAATTTTGCAACTTTGCCAGAGGTTTTTTTCAGTCTTGCCATATTTAGCATGGCATTCATAATTCAGCCCTTCTCTGTAATAGCCTCACAATAGCCCTGTGGGATATGTTAAGAGAATGACTAGCCAAAGGTTATCCAGTGAGTTTCATAGTGGCTGACAATTTGAACCTGAATCTCTATAAACCTAAGAAGCATATTTTAAGCACTGCAGCGTCTGAAAGCCCTTTGGAGGTTGCAAAGAGGCGCCATCCCTGGCAACGATGGCCTCTGGATTGGGCTGTTAGAGAATTTGTTTTACAGAGAGAAATTAAGAGCCCTGTCCCAAGGGAGGGCCGAATCCACTTTTGGGAGCGGCATGCCGCAACCCCTGCAGCTTACCCTGCCATCAGGCACTTACCCTGCCAGAAGGGAGAGCCTACTGGCATGCAGCCCGCCCCCCAGCACTGGAATGTGGCACTGAACACCGCGCCAGCCTCCCGGTGTCCCTGCCGCCGCCACTGATGTAGCCAGGGGAGGAGCCAATGTCAGTTTGCCTTTGCAGCCGGTGGGCTGAAGTTTGGGCTTAACCAGCTTTTTGACTCACGTAAGTCCATTGCGGCCTGTAGAGGCTTCTTGGCAGGGAGGCTTTTGTGCTGGGAAGCCTCTTTGGGAGCAGCAGGGTGCTGCCACATCGGTGCCACACAGCCCACTGCCTCCGGTTTGGATGGAGCTGTAAGACTTACAGTACCTGCTGTAATTGTTAATGTTCAATATATCAGCTGAGCAAGTGGCAAGCAATACTAGTTCTGAATCAACAACAGCTCCTCTGTGGCAGACAAAAAAGGAAAGCTCTCCCTCCACTCCCCAGCAAATGAAACAGTTTGAATTTTTCAGTTCTTGCCAGATTGGTTTGAGCATACATCCTGGCAGTGAGCTGGGGTACTGTCTAGGAATTCTCCATATCTAGCTGTCTGTCTTTTCTATATAAACCCTACAGAAGAGATTCAGAGTTAGAACAATATTTTGGAGTACTAAATATGGACAGTACACATTGGGTTGTAGAAAAATGTGGTATTTAAGCTATTATTTCAAACTTTAGGATAGGTATGAAACCAGATTTTATAGGAATAACTGTTGTACCATGTTTTTTCACTAGAATGCTCACCTAGGAACATAATTGTACCTACTTCCCATGTTCAGATATTGGAAGCTATAACAGAACATTAAACAAAGATAGTGCTTAGTATTATTGTATATGAATAGTATGTGAAATAGCATTATATGTCCAATTATGATGTTTCTTGGGGGAAAAGGGAGTGAGCTCATTTCCTTCCATACTGTACTGAAGTGGTATATTTTATTAAAATTATTATACAACATATTTAGAGTTGCAGAAGTTCTTTTTCTAATTATCTGAAGCACTTCACATTAATTCCCTTGAAACATTTTAACAAAGAGCTGGCTAACAAGGAAAGACCATGAGTTACTACTTGAACTGAAATCAAATTATGGATCAACTAGCTAGTAGCTCATTCTTCTATCAGCTATCCCATTCCATCAGTCCAGTTGTAGAAAGGGATGCTTTTTTTCTCATCCAGGGGACATCAGTTTAATACTGTGACTTTCAAAGTGCCTCCTTTTATTGTTTAAAGACAGAAGGGCTTGTGTTTGCTTTTCTGTATTCCTTGGGATGATCACTGTACTATCTTCTGAGCCATCCTCCCACCACCACCACCTTGTATCTGCTCTGAATATAAAAGCACATGCCAGTTTGACAATAAAAGGGATGCTATAAAAAGTCAGTTGCTCTGTTTAAATGCCTACACTTTGTTGCTATGGCAATTACATTCCTTCACTGATGTGAGAATAGCTTGTTGCCATCTCTTTTCATGGACAGGAAGTTTCCTGTGGAAAAATCAGCATTCTTGCACCATCATCCACCTACCACATGTAATGAGTTTCAAGTTAGGTTCTTAAGGCTGCAGCCCTAAATATGCATATGCTTATTTAGGCTATTTCTGAGCCATCACTTCAGAGTCCTGCTGGAAGTAGCTTAACATTAGATTGTTATTATATAAAAACTGTCTGGGGACAGCTTCCATGGTTATCCTGGACTTGTCCATGACCTGCTTACAGCTGCCCCATGAAGATCCTGGTGCCTGCCAAGCCACAGCCCCCACCCCACTCACCAGAGAAGTCAGGACAGTGCAGCTCAGCCCACCCTCCCCTGTCAGCCATTGGGGGGGGGGCATGGAACAGGGCTTGAAAGCAGATTTTGACAGGCTGGATGGAGGAGACGGTCCTTCAGGTTCCCTGGCACTGAGCCATTTAGGGCCTTAAAGGTAAGAACCAGTGCCTTGAATTCTGCCCTCAAACAGATGGGTAACTGGTGCCACAACTCTCTGCTAGATATGTGTATTTGAGGATTAAGTAATGAGTAATTTTTAGTTTAGTTTTATAAGAAATCCAAACTGAAGATTAACCATAGTCAGTCACAGTCAAATCTTTTTGGATCCAGCTTTTTCTCCTGCCACCCGGGTGTGTGGCTGATAGTTCATAGACATTAGGAAGGGACAAGATAATGAAGAGTGACTCAGCAGATCTATGTTCAAGGTGCTCCCCAAAGGGCAGATTTACACAGAGATCTTTCTATAGATGTAGAATGAACTGTTGGATTAGTCTTCCCAGAGCAGTTTAATCTGAATAAAATTTCTAGAGATCTTTGTTCTGATTCCATATAAATGGCAGCATTCCCTGTTCGTTTACTACTGTGCTGTCTGGTCTAGTGCCTACTAGCCACAGTGGCAAACACTGTATTTGCCCATTCTGGCTTACAGGCAGGCAGCATTGCATATTGGCTGGAAGGCAGATGTTAGAGTTCTTCTCCTCTTTCTTGATACAGGCAGTTTCAGCATGGTGTGTGACTATAATCAAATAAAAATAGTATAAGAAAATGGCAGACTACGCAACAAATGGATGTGATTTATGTAGAGCAGTATCAGAGATCTCTGCAATCCTAAGAACATTTTTATGGGTGTTAGCACCACCAAACAACATGGGACTTCTGAGAAGACCTAATTAGGATTGTTCCCTGAATGTTTAATTTCCCTTGAAAACAGGGTGATTTGGGAGGGAGTTTGTAATTTCTATTTTCACCATTTCCATGACAAAGGTACTGTGCTGCTTCAGAGAAGGACAGGAGCAATCTTCCATCATCAGCCCAAACCTGGAATGATAGGGATCCCTTATGTCTTTACAGGGATTTGCCAAACCATATGTAAAAACAGTGAAGGTATGTGATCCATTCCTAAACAAAAAACAGAATGTGGAAGCTGTGGTGAAATACTTTACACCTCAAGAGTTAGTCTAAGATTCACAGCTTAAAGGGACAATAATTGGGTCAGCAGCATTCTGTATGTGTTCAAAATCTATAACATAATTTTACTTATCCATATTTTACCATTATGCAAGTTGCAGAGATGAGAGATTGTATTTATGTCACCTTTAAAAATATTTGCTCAATGTATTGTTGAAGGCTTTCATGGCCAGAACCACTAGAGTGTTGTGGGTTTTCCGGGTTGTATGGCCATGCTCCAGTAGAATTTTTGCCTGATGTTTCACCTGCATCTGAGACTGGCATCTTCAGAGGATCTGATAGTAGTGAAACAAGTGGATCTGATGGTAGTAAAGCAATACTCTAATTATATTTACTCACGGGTGCTGTGTGGTTTTCGGGCTGTGTGGCCGTGTTTTAGCAGCATTCTCTCCTGACATTTCGCCTGCATCTGTGGCTGGCATCTTCAGAGGATCTCCTCTGAAGATGTTGACCCCCTTGTTCATATTCTGCTCCACAGTCTTAGATCTGATTTGGTTGCACTATTCCCCACAGAATTTGTGTTTCTTCCAGATAAAACAAAAATGATTAAGCTATTGAATAATTCTGAGATAGAAATATTGGAAGCTATAGCCACATTTCTATTACGTGTTCTAAATGTTTTGAAATAACTGTCTTCTTTTAATTGTAATTTTTAAAATGCCTAATAAAGGTTTCTTTATGCTCTGGAGCACAGTTAAGTAAGCAAAAGTCATGGGTGGGATTTTTCTCCCCTTAGTTGTCCCTTCTATTTTGTTGTTGTTTGTAAATACACAAGGATCTTCCTATGTTGCTTGTGCCTTCTATCTGCTCTCTTTAGTTGCCTAATGCCTTCCTATGCTTGCTCTGTGAGTGAAAATTTAAATGCCTATAAAATGGGCCTGCTTTCTCTCTGTCTGAAATTTCACAGAGTGGAACCCTTGGGTCAGGGGGTACAATTCTGAATATGCAATTAAGCATACCAAGATGTAAAAAGGAAGGTGATCACTATTGTTGGAATCAAGTTAATAACTGTGAGTTGTTTAGTTTGGCATACAAGAAAAATAGATAATAACCAAGTTTTACCTGTGTGAGGAGTAGGATTTCCAACTCTGGGTCAGAAAATACCTTGAGATTTGGGGTGTGGAGCCTGGGGAGGGAGGGATTTGGGAGAAACAGGACTTCAGTGAGGCATAATCCCATAGCTTCCACCCTACAAAGCAGCCATTTTCTCCAGGAGAACTGATCTCAGTTCTTATTCCAAGAGATTTCCAAATCCTACCTGGAGGTTGGATTACCCAATATTAGGGCATATTCAACTAATGAAAGACAATATGTGACTGGAGGTTAATTTGCTGCAGAACAGTGTAATCCTAAACATCTATGCTCAAAAATAAACCCCACTGAACTCCATAGAACTTACACCAAGGACGTAGGTAAGGACGTAGGGGGGTTCTTGGGTTCAACCCCCCCATTGCATTTCTGAAGCTCCACCCCCCGTTTGTAATTTTTTGGAATTTTAAAGTGTTTTTTCGGTTTTTGGCCTGCAGGGGGTGCAGTTTTTAGGATAGCGGCACAAAAATGTCATGCTATCGTCAGGTACACTCCTGATAATACCAGCCAAGTTTGGTGAAGTTTGGTTCAGGGGGTCCAAAGTTATAGACCCCCAAAGGGGGTGCCCCCATTTCCCATTGTTTTCAATGGGAGCTAATAGAAGATGGGGGTTACCCTTTGAAGATCCATAACTTTGGACTTGCTGAACCAAACTTCACTAAACCTGGGTGGTATCATCAGGAGAGTCTCCTAAAGATACCATGACAGTTTGGTGCTGTTAGCTTAACAATTGTACCCCTGACAGCAGGCAACCCCAAAATTTCCCCAAATTTCCCAAAATTTCCCCAGATTCTCTTTTTAAATCCACCCCCTTCGGCATGGATTTAAAGGGAGAATCTGAGGTTCCCAGTGTAAACATTGAAAGTGATGCTGTTTCAGGGTGGGGGATAATCCACCCCAAAACAGCACTACTTTCATTGTTGTTTTAACTGGAGACCCCAGATTCTCCTTTTAAGATGGATTTAAAAAGAGAATCTGGGCTCCCTAATTTAAACACCATTGAAAGTGATGCTGTTGGGGATGGATTCCAGCATCACAGCGGCCGCCCATGGGGGGGAGGGGGGCGCAAAACTCAGGTTTTACACAGGGGAGGGCAGAAGGGACTGCTGGCTGCCGGTTGGGAGCCCAGTAGGTGTGGGGGTGGGGCGGGGGGGGGCAGCAGAGTCTTTCATCTCTGGCCTCAGAGAGCTGCTTTTATAAGCACTGAGGCTGGGGGTGGGACTTGGGGAAGTGTGGCCATGCCCCAGGGGTGGGTGGGGGCGTGGCCCCACCCCTGAACCCCCCCCATAAAAAATCTATACCTACGTCCCTGACTTACACCCCAGTAAGCATCCTTAGGCTTGCAACCCATTTCATGTACCTGTGTTGTTTGTATAGCTGAAGTAATGTCTATCAGAAATGTTCTATCTAGTACATTTTTATCCTGTTCTTCCTTCTCAGAAGAAAAGGTACATGGTTCAACAATCCTGTGAGGTAGATTAGGTTGAGTACAAGTGACTGGCCCCAGCTCACCAAGCTATCTTAATGGAAGCATGAGGATTTAATCCTGGTGATCCTAATCCAATACTAACCACTACATTGCACAGGAATTTCTGCCCTTGCTGATTTGTCCCATGGAATCTGACAAGAAGAAATGGATCGGAGTCCTGAATTACCTGTTAGAGGCATGATCTGTTAAGGCTGCCAGGCCCCTATTGGGGCAGGGTATCCTCTACCACCAGTTGCAGCCCTCTGCTACTGGTCAGCTGGCCAGCGGAGGTCCTCAGTGACACTGGGAGCAGGCCTAGCTTGGTGTTGTAGTGACAACCACCAGTGATGCAGCAAAATAATTTCTGGTGTGCACAGTACTTCAGAGCTGACTACATACACTGGCTGTGGGAACCTCCCTATCAATTTTAGCTTAAGTTTAGGATGGTTTCAGGATCCAAAATCCATTTTGATATCCTGCATTTGAATGAATAAGAAAGGGTTTCAGGCAGCATTCATCTGAAATAGCTGCTAGGAACCAAATGGAGGAACACTGGATTCTTTCTATTTGGGCTAGAAGCCTGATTGGAAAGAAGCAGTCATTCTGCCACAGAAGAAATGCTTAGGCATTGCTGGGCTGCTTGGTACAAATCTGGATTGAGGAATTAAAGCAATGAACAAGTTCCTGAAAATTCCCCTATGGAAAAGAGATTTGAAGAGGAAAGGCCCTAGTCCAGATGACACCCTTGTGAATGTTTTTTGTTGCAATGTAAGGACAGACTGGTGCAGGTATTTCACTGACCAGTGGGAAGGGTGTTGCTTTATTAAAGGAATCCACTGTATATTAATCCTGTATCATTCACCCAGGGTTGCTAACTCCAGTTTGGGAAGTACATGGAAATTTGGGATTGAGCCTAAAAAGGGCATGTGTGAAGAGGAGTCGAAGTGGGATATAATGCCACAGAGTCTCTCCTCCAAAAGCAGCCATTTTCCCCAGGGAAACTGATTTCTGTAGTCTGGAAATAAGTTGTAATTCTGGGAGACCTCTACGCCCCATCTGTAGGTTGGTAACCCTCCATAGACCCTATATCTGTTTCCTGAGCCTCGGCTTGGGGAAGTATCAACTGATTCCTCCAGGGAAGGGAGGATTTCTCTTTAGGGACTGTCACCAATTACAGTGCCACAATTACACAATTACAGTGAGGACAAATGGGAAGCAGGTCATTTTTGGTTTGGGCTTTTGTTTCTATGGCAGGTTATTTATATATTTGTAACAGTACTTTCACAAGAATGTAGACTTTCTCATAGTGTGTTTATGGGGGTGGAGGTCTTGCTGCATTTTGTAGCCTGAACTGAAGAGGGCGTCAGATTCCCAAGCACCTTCCTAATCACAGTGCAAATGGCCTCAAAACCAACTTTCAGTGGTGCCAGAGTGATATGAATAATTTCTGGCTCACCCTGTAAATACAGCCATGGTTTATGAGTCAGCCTATTGGAGGAGCTTAAATTGGGAGAAGTTGGGGATCGGGCTAGTGTTGCAAATGCCAGATTGGGAGATTCCTGGATATTTGGGGATGCTGCCTTAGGGAGGAGAGAGTTTGGGGAGGGAGCTCAGCAGAGACATTATGTCACTCTAAGACTTTTCCCTAGAGCGTATGCCATACTATAGAGCACACTCTCTGAAACTGCCAGAGGCACTGCTATTCTGTCCCGCAAGTAAAACAGTCTTAGGTGCCCTGTAGTCAGCCAGAACAGAGTGGGAAACTCTTTAAGTTTTTTTTAAAAAGGTTTTACTGCTTAGAAGAATTAAGACCCTAACTCCTCCCAGGGTCTGACTAAAATAAAGTACTTGCTTGACTGGAACAACTTGAAGCTTGAGACTTTTATCCTTTCCTGACTCCTTCTAGGAAAACCCACTTTGTCTGGGCTTCCTCTTGGTTCCTTCAGTGTCCTTTATCTGGATTCTACTTTCTGTTAACACCTTAACTTTTATGCTCCTTAGGCTATACACCATAGACGTAAGAGTTATTGCAGCCTTCCAACTCCACTGGCACTTTAGACTAAATTAACTAAACAGGGGAACTACTGGGTAATTAAAGGAAGACTGCTTCTAGGGTGATTTCTTAAAGGGACAGGGTCTAACTACAGTTCCCTCCCTTAGAGCACTATACAAAATGAACTAAACCCATTGTAACTATAGGGACAACTGAGACTTAACAAGAAAATAGTAAGAGCTTCTCTGGAGGCATGATAACTGTCACATGTTGTCTGGAGATGAGCTATGATTCTGGGAGAACACCAGTCTTCACACTGAAGTTGATAATCCTAGATGGGGCTTGTTGGTTTCAGTAAGCCCCTGCCACTTTTTTCCTTATAATTCAAGCACTGCTATCTGATAAACGTTTAAATCAAATGAATAATTAAGCTGATTTCTTGTATCGATCTTGGTCATGAGCTTAATTTCAAATTTACAAATGAAGTACAAGATATTGATTAAAAAGTAGAAGATGTGACTGAATACTTGCACTATATATTCATTCTGTCCTTTGTACTGTAGGGCCAAAACAACTACAAAGTCTGTCTGCCATGAGTAATAGAACATTTAAAGCATATATTTCCTGTTTACTGAACGTTATTTACTTTCCAGAGAAGGATTCAGCATGTGAATAATGCTGGATGAAGATGTTCTTGTTCTTTTCTTTTCTTTTGTAATGAAAGTTCCTCTGAAATTCTAAGGAATGCTATATTTTCACCCGTCTTGACAAAGTGAAGTAGATAGTTCACTGATACTGAGTACATGTCATGCTGTGGCTGACCATTCATGAATATTTTGAAGTCCTCCAATACATCTGAAATTTGTTGAACCATCTTTGGAGGCTAAAGTGTGGCTAACAGCATTCCTTTTTAGATTAATTTTTTTTGTTTTCCTTAAGGGTGTTGTTTATATCATCTCTGCATGAAAACTAATTAAATCTAGTATGCTACATTTTGACAAATAGAGCATGTGCTATAGAGTCTGGGGGTTTGCTCCTTGATATTGTGAACTCCTAACCATCCCTGAATATTGAACCTTTTTTTGCTAAAGCAAGACAAAATATGCTACTGCTTGTGTCATGATGGATGGATCCCTTCCAGTCTGGCTCCTGTGCTTCTCACCACTGTCTGATACCTGATGCCAATAAAGGTGATTGTGATTGTGATTCTGTGCTTCTCATGGGACAGAGATTGTCCTGGTCACTATCATGGACAAGCTCCGTCTCCAGATGGATAGAGGTGGGTCGGAGCTGCTGGTCTTGCTGAATCTGACTGCAGCATTCGACATTGCAGATCACAACCTTTTGGTCCCCCGCCTCACCAACTATGGGAATACGGGGGTCATCCCTTTCTTGGCTGGCCTCCTTTCTCCATGATTGGGGGTTGCAGGTAGTGTGGGGACAGATATCTCCAGATGGGGCTTCATTGAATGCAGGATGCCGCAGGGGCCATCCTCTTCCCAACACTGTTTAACATTTATAAGCGGCCACTTGCTCAGCTGGTACGGAACTTTGGGTTTGGGTGTCATCAATATGCCAATGACACCCAGCTCATTCTTATGATGGAGGGCCAGCCCACCTCTGCCCCTGAAGCTCTCCAGCATTGTTTTGAAGCCGTGAAAGGTTGGTTGAAAACGAGCAGGCTGAAGTTAAATACAGCAAAGAGGGAGGTTCTCTGACTTGGTCAGTGGGAGAGACCTATGGACTTCCGACTGCCAACCCTGGATGGTGCAGCTGTTTGTTTGGCTGCATCAGCCACGAGTCTGGGCATGATTCTGGACTCCAGCCTATCGCTGAAGGCCCAGATCATTAGGACAGCCCAGATTGCTTTATTTAATCTTAGACAGGTGCGGCAGCTGGCTCCATATCTCTCTAAACCCGACCTTGCCACAGTAATCTATACAATGGTCACTTCAAGAATGGACTACTGTAACTCAATCTACGCTGGCCTGTCTTTGTCTCTGATCTGGAAATTGAAGCTCGTCCAGAATGCAGCCACAAGGCTGCTGGGGCAGCCAGTCGTGATCATATAACACCAGTTCTTAGAGTGCCGGTCGAGTTCCGGATCATTTTCAAAGTTTTCGTATGGACCTTTAAGGCCTGGAACGGTAATAGACCTACATATCTATGGGAATGCATCTCCCCTTATTGCCCTACAAGGCCCCTCTGTGGGAGGGTAACCTCCTGGTGATTCCTGGGCCAAGGAATATCCAGCTGGCTTCAATGAGATATCTCAATGAGATATCCAGCTGGCTTTCATGGCCCTGGCTCCGATGTGGTGGAACTACCGGGTGATGTCAGGGCCCTGCGGGAACTATGTCAATTCTGCACGGCCTGCAAGACATGGTGGTTCCACCAGACCTTTCCCATCTAGCCAGCCAGATTGTTTGAACTTATTATAACATCTTTTGGTCTCCAGGGGGAGGAGGGGAGGAGGGACAGCGGGAAGGACAAACCATTTTACTACCATCTTAGCATTATTTTAAATTGTTTTAGATTGTTTAAAATGTTGGTTTTAGATATGGATTTATATTTTTAATTTGTGGAATGTCTGAATTGTGTTGTGACCCGGGATATGGAGCGGGATATAAATCCAAAGTAAATAAAATAAAATAAATAGCAGGACAACCATCATGGTTTAAACAAGTGTGCTTACAGCTAACAACAGAAACAATTATAACAGCTACTCAGAAGCTGTCAGTCTGAACTCTCCCGGGTCTTAGACTCCAACTGCTTTTCCTGGGTTTCTTAACTTCTTCCATCAACTCAAACTTTTAAGAGCATATAATGATATATCACAGCTTGGGGAACTATTAAGCAGGTTTGCAGGGATTGCTTTCTCTGAGAGGCTTTGTGATTGTAAATCTGTTAAATTAGACATAATTTGACATTTCTTTATTGACTGTGACAAATATGCTACTGCTTGAGATAAGTGGATCACAATGTACATTCAAAAGTAGACCCCAGCTCCAGGGTTGGAGATTATAGCTAAATTGTTAGCTGATGTTGATAGTCATATGACTCTTGAGCAAAGTAGTAGTTGTAGTAGTAATAAATAAATCAAAGGAAGAATCCAGAATGAAATTGCTGAGTTAGTATGATTACAGAGTTTCTTTCTATTTATTTAAAGATTGGTAGAAAGGATTGTTTTTTATCCTACTACAAGTGATAAGATAGCATAGGTGGTCTGAATTAACCTAGGAAGATTGTTACCACCAATTTCTACTAAGATGGGCATTTTTATATTACCTAAACAAATTCCACCCCCCCCAAAGATTAATTATACTCATTAATATACACATTGTGATTTTTACTGTAGATATTTAATACAACATGTTTTTCAGTTTATATTCTGTCTTGTTTTGAAGCGGTCAGAGCAGCTAACAGTAATATCAAACAATCTCACCCAAAGTAAACAACTCAAAACATCAAACCAGAGGCATAGCTAGGGAAAATGGAGCCTGGGGCAAAATCTGAGTTTTCCACCCCCATCCCCGTCCCTCCTCCCATATGAGTTTTCCGCCCTCCCCCACTACAACCAAACAAAGGTTTTTTTGCACCAGGTCATCTCAAAGTCACCATCACATTATAGAACATGCCCCAACTCACAAATTTGGGTAAAAGCTGGATCCAGATGATTTTAAGCAGATCCTTATGAATTCATAAGATTTTTGCATTGGAATGAAATGAAACCACTATAGAACATGTCAGTCTACAGGCAGCACCAAAACAATCATGAATCCCATGCTCTGTGGCACCACAGTGGTGCAAAAACCTGCTTGAAAAGCATAGATCCTCATGATTTTTGCACTAAATCATCCCAAAATCACCAACACATCATATCTCCAGTCATTAGCCATATCTGAACATAACAATCACGCATCCCACACTCTGTGGTGCTGCAGTGGTGCAAAAATCTGCTTGGAAAACATGGATCCTCATGGATCCTTATGATTTTTGCACCAAGTCATCCCCAAATCAGCATCAAATCATAGCCCAACCTCCCAGCCACATGTCTGAACATAACAATCATGCATCTCACACTAGGGGGAAGGTGGCTAGGGGTAGGGGAGGGAAGGTCTCTGCCCCATGGGCCCAGCAGAGGCCTTTTGGTGTGGCATGGGGGAGGGAAGGTCTCTGCCGGGACCTTGGTGTGGTGGGGGGAGGGAAGGCTTCTGCCAGGCCACTGACTTTGGTGTGGCATGGGGGAGGGAAGACCTCTGCCGGGACCTTTTGGGGTGGTGGGGGGAGGGAAGGCTTCTACCAGGCCACTGAGGGCCTGAGCCGCATCCTCACCCTTTGCACCCCACTTACCTTAGGTGGTGTAGTGGCAGTCTCAAGCAGCCTGGGAGGGGCAGGTCTGGTGGGGCCAAGGATCGCCAGACCGTGGCACTGCCAGGCTGCTCCTTCAGGAACAGTATGGCAGGTGGGGTGGGGCTGGCTGAGGGGGGAAGGAGGGGTGTGGTTGATTTTCCACCCCCATGTGACCCAACAGTGCCTCTGGGGCATTTGTCCCTACCCCTCCCCGTTATAGCTACACCTATGCATCAAACTTTGCCAGTATTATATGCCTAGATACTGCCAGTGAGATTTCAATTACATATTTGTGCTTGCTATGCCACACTGCTTACTTTCTTAGGCTGCCTTGCCAAATCCTCCCTAGGCCTATAAAATGAGAATGATTTCTACTAAGCTGAGAGTATGAAGGGAAACACATAGAGCTTGTCTTAATGATCTGGTTCATACAAGTTGATAGGTAAAAGTTTCAGTCTTAACTGGACTATCCATTTTTTTAAAAGCAGGATTTGTGAATTCACACCTGTGTTGCCAGTTTATTTTTCCACCTTGACTTCCAGTGCTATACACTACTTGGACTGTAACAATTCTATACTTGAGACTTCACTCACAGGAAGGAGCAATTGATTTCTATATTTGCCATATCATTTTATGCATATGTGAAGCTTTCCATAGTCACTTCCAGTTAGGCTTCATGGGGTGGAGGTGGATGTTTGAATGTCTTCCTTTGAAGAAAAAGTTCCCTGCACATTGAAAAATAGTGTGTGAGGGACAGTGGTTCACTGAGAGCCATTTCTTATGTTCTACAGTCCTTGTGTCCCTTTTGTGACTGCCATGAGTCCTGTCAATCAGGTGTGTCCTGGAGTTCCATGCTTGAAAACTAATTCCAAAGTTCATGTGGGATCAATTCAGATCAGGACTAGAGTAGATGGGGAGAGAGGGCTTAAGTCTTCCCCAGTGCCTGAAATAGCTCCTGGCAGCTACTGTTTGTGCCACTGGGAAAACATACATGTACCTGTACTTGCATGTACTGATGTTTAGTAGGCTTGTTTCTCACTAAGGACTACAGTGTATTTCACACTGAAATTCTTCAGGAGAAGGAAATAAAGTATTAGGCAAGTAACTTAAAATGTCTATGCTGATAATACCATGTAATAGAAGAAATAAAAATACATGATAATTAATGCCTATTTTAAAAGTATTTCAATCTGATATGAATGCTGCCATAAATGTCATGGAAAATTACAATTAGACCTGTGTCCAAAGCTTGTGTTTGGAGAAAAAAATCCTTGGCTTCAAATGGCCAGCCCCATCCAACGCAAAATGCAAAAAACCTCCCTGCCACTGGGAAGCCCCCATTTGGCCAACTCAACATGGGCAATGTCCAGGAGGGGATGCTTCCCCTGGCCATGTTGCTGGCCCGCCCCTGTTAGGTTGTCGGAGTACAGGGACACTAGTGTTGCATCTGGTGCTGCATCCCACCACCAGGGAAGGCCACGGCAGCCACACTCCAGTGAACTCATCCCTCCACGACGGCAGGTGCCCCAGGGATGGCAAATCTGCCAGCATGCCCCTGTGCCACTCCCATTGGCAGATTCGGCCTCTTCCCTTTGGGATGAGGCTGTCATTCAGTATAAGGAATCTTTTTTTCTTATACTGATTACAGCAGGAAGGGGTTTTATTGGGACTTTAAGACTTTTGTTATCATTGTGTCTTGGCAACAAGTATACCACTGACTTCAAGAAGGCATGTTAAGCCTTTGACTTTGGCATACATATGCTTATTTAGAAAAAGAACTGACTATTAAGTAAACTAGGTAAATTAGAGAACTAGTATAGAACTATGTACATCTATAGTACCCCTTATCTCCTCCTCTATACTTTTTCTCTCTCTTGAAACCCATAGACCAGGCTTCAGATCAAAACCCCCAGAATGCAGCTGAGACCTCTTCCATAGATCCCCCAGAAAAGAGCTGTATTTTTATTTCTCAGTTTGGTCTCTTCAAAAGTTTGCAATAAAACACATAGCAAATTAATCTTGTGAGGCCAGGGGATTGTCAGAATTCTGAGGCATTTCCTCCATTTCACAGAGGAAGGATAGCAATTGACAATTTGCCTGGGAACAAACACAATCTCTGCCTAACTCCTACCCCCACCTCCACCCCAAACTGATAGCAGTGTCTCAGTTAATTGACTTCTTCATAGTCCAAATACACAACAGGATCTGCCGGATATTTGACAGTGACATGTAAATACATTCATCTCTCAGGTTGATGCTTTTATTCCTCATACTATGTTTTTCCTCTGAAACTCAATTACACCAAATGGTTACAATATAACTCAGTTTGTTATTCTTTCTATAAATCCCATCAAAGAGACATCACCCAGATGTCTTCCTCTTTAGGACAATACTTTCCTGCCTGAACATTAGTCGCCTGACCAACCTATAAGATTTAAAACTTTTGGCTCCAATCAAATCACTATTTGAGGAGCATCTTATTTCCCTGTTATCTACATGGATTTAGGGTATAAATATAGCTTTAGGGACCCCTGATACGGGTGGAAAAACAAACGAGACCCCAACAGCTTTGGCAATCGTTTTTCCATCAAGGACTTCCCATATGACCCAGCACAGGTACCTTGGATATTGGAAGCTACTTCCCATTCTGCTCCTACCTCTGACCTCTTCTGTGCTTTTTCATTGAACCTTCCTGGATACATGTATGTATTCTCCCTCCCATACAATCACCTTTTTCTCTTGATATTACTAGACCAGCATAAGTTAGAATCTAGCTGAAGTTAGCATTTATAGATCCGTTGTTCTATTGTGTGCATGTGTATGAAAGTATGCTCTTTTCAGTTCCCATAACACTTCTTTACATTGTCTTGTATTCCTAGACTGCCAACCCCATAGGGAGATATCGTGTTGGTCCTCTTAAGCACACTGATATCAGTTAAGGACACACACACACACACACACACACACACACACACACAAATCTATTCTGTAGACTTTTTTGGACTCTACTAGATTTAACTAAAGATTCATGGATTTTGGTTTGATTTTCACAACTGTGACAAGTAGGAAAGGTGGGATAAAATTTCAAAGTGGCATTAATATGGTTATGTTCAAAGCTATTTTACAAACTGGCCTTCTTAAACTGGTTTCCATTGTAGCCTGCATTGATTTCAGAGGAAAAGACTGGCATGATTTTGTCAAATACTCAAATCAAAGCGAATCCTATAGCCTAATTCTAAACACTCCTCCTTTTCTGAATTATTCCTTTAAAATAATTTCCCTGGTTTCCAAATTGCCTTAAAGCTACAGTTTTCTCAGAATGTTAGGTTTCATCATATTAAATTTACTTTCTATCTTTAAACTATCTGTAATATATTTTTGTTGCTGGTCCAATTTTAATTTTTATAGAAATGGCATTTGACAGTTGCATAAGGTATCATTTTACTTCCAAATTTTTGATCTTCGGATATTGTGTGTTTAATAATAGAAGTGCTGAATTTAGAACATAATTCAACTCGAGAGAGATGTTGGACATTTCCTAATCTGCTATTCCTGGGCCACAGACCAGTATCCAGAGAGAGTCTCTTAAACAAGGAAAGGCTCATCTAACAAACAGAGCGGGGGGGGGGGGGGGGGAAGGTAACATGAACCTATTTTTGTTGTATGAGGATTGTGAATAAAATTACTTGTTAAGTTGCAGCCCTTTTACAATAGGCACTATCAGTAGATGCTTTTGTTAAAACTGTGCACAACCCAAGCTAAAAAAGGTTTTTTTTAGATTGTTAAATTGCTTTCCAAAACTTATTTAAAATGCCAGTTTGGCAACATTGTAAAAGAAAATGGGCAGTTAATGGAACAAGGCTGAAATAACATTGTGTAGCACTTAAAAGAGAATCAGAGAATCAGAATGCTAGTGTAGCAAATGAAAGGAAAGATCAGATATCAGTCTGGTTGTCCTGTTCCCTCTCCTAAAATATAAATGTTTTTGTTAAAAAACATTTAATATAATCCATAAATGATTTAATACAATCTATAGAAGGTTCCTGTGATAATTAACAATGCAGTGCTCTGTTGTTGACTGCCAGATAACAATTATAGATAACTAGTCCGCCATTTTTAAAATGTTAAGAGTGATCTGTGAGTGGTCTAGCACTCTTTGAAAAATGTTTTGCTGTTGTCACTGGAAGAATGTATTCCTATCAATTGTCTGTGTTTGGGTTTTTAAGGAGCTGCTGTATCATTGGCTATCAACTAGTGTTATAGAAAGGCCACTCTGAGAAAAGACTGGCCTATGCCAACCTGCCCCCCTTCACAAAAGGTATCTATTTAAGGTCATTACTACTTCCTCTGTATTATCTTTATTTTCTCTGGGTTAGTATCTAGAAATCCAGGTAGTATTCTTTTTTTAAAAAAAAACAGGTTTTTTCCAGAAGCCTTATAATCTATTCATTCTTCTTCCCACTCATAGTTTAAAGACACCAGTTGAGTTTTCAACTCAACTTTATGCTTACTGCACAGCCAAAAAACTATCCAATCATTTCAGCAATAATCAGTAAAATGAAACATCATACCTAGGTCCATACCCAGGACAGATCTATGAGATTCCATTATACACACTCATGAAAGGATATATGGAGACAGCATTTCTCCAGATTACTGAATGAAAAGTAAACTTGTTTCCTGCCTTCAAACAGCCTAGCCTATGAGTACACTAGCAAGAATATCAAGAATAGCCAGACTCATTTCCTTTCCATGTACTGACCCATCATTGAGAAGATGGTGACCTCTTTTATTCTTCACTATCCTACAATGTCACCCCATGAAATGGATGGGCAGTAAATTCCAGAAACCAGTGAAAGTACTTTTCATGTGCTGCAAAATAAGCTTAGAAAATTCATAGCTATTAAATGCTTTATTGGTCACTAACTTCAACAGCTTTAAAAAGATATTACAGAAATGTATGGGGGTTAGGACTATCAATGGCTGCCGTGATGATTAGGTAGAACCTCTGTGTTCAAAAGGCAGTGTTCCTCTGAATCAGATTACAGAGGCTGTTGCCTTTAATTTCTGCTTTTGGGATTTCCAGAGAACTGTAGCTGGCCACTACGAAAGACCATTATTGGGGTTTTTTTCTGATGTTGATGGGCAGTAATAGGGGTAAGTGAGGGCCCCTTCACTTGTTCTGCAGTCCTGACCTGCACCTGTTTTTAGAGGACAAATACCTACGGGAATCTCTGCTCACAGAGTTCTCTGTCTTTTGGAGCCTCAATATTGTACTAAAACTCAGGTTATCATTTGAATAGCTTTCTCAATTGTTTCATTTAAAGTACAGACAATTCCGCCCTGCTACCAATCCCCCCTTCTCCCAGTGCATTTTTATGCCAAATTACTCTGGGTCTTTTTCAAATTACAAGTATTAGCACCTTTTGGGGTGGTGGGGGGAGGTTTAGGGCTAGCACCATTTCCATTTCTCATTGAAAAGAAACATGTCCATAATGTGTTCCATCTAAGCTGTTCCCTCACCAAGGTTTCTTTATGTTGGTATATACTCATTGTTATTGTTTCTCATATTATGACACACATGAAGTGAACTATTCCACTTTTCAGTGCTCCCATAATATTCCAGTTGTGGATGAGAATTAAACTGATGGTTCAGATTAGCAGATGGTTTTTGTGGGTAGAATTTCAGTCCCTTCTGCAACATTTTGTAGTGAGGAATAACTCATGTCCTGACTGGTAGGTTTGGGCTACCAGTCTAACCACAAAACTGTTGGTTTTTTTAACCGTCATCTGCAATCTGCAGCTTAGCATGCCTTGCTATCACATGCCTTGTTATCAGCTCTTGATGCAGGCTGTTACATGAAAGATGTCTTACCAAAGAATTAATTAGATTATCACTGGAGCACATTCCAGTCCAGTTATTACATAAACAAAATTTTTCAGTTCTCTTTGGGCAGGCGTTTGGCTGCTGTTCTATCCATAGCCACCTGATAAGTAACCTATTTGATTACTAACTAATAACCACAGGTTAAGAATGCTCTAGGTAAGCAGGAAGTATCAAAAGTATAAAAGTGTTCATCTACTTAATTGCCATAGGTCCTAAACCTACATTCCTAGAAATGTAGAAATAATTAAACAGTTCAGATGCAGTCTTTGAAAGACAAGTAGTAAATGTCATAGATAGAGAAGAAGCAGAGGAGACATCCACTTTAAGAGTTTCTGTGTATTATAGCTATGGCAGGTATTGCTCAGAGTAATATTAGAACACCAGTGGGAGAATCACCCCTATGGTGACTCTTCCTTTTTAATAAAATTATATTTTTCACTGTATTGGACCAAGGCAGTTTACAAACCCCTGTCCACAGCCACAGTTGGAAGCAGTCTCATCCTCTGCTCCTCTCTACCTCCTCACCCAACCTTAAAGTCGAATCCTTACAAGTAAAACAGGCAGGACTAAATTTTGGGTATAATGCCAAACTGATGATTCCAGAATGATACAGGATTGCTACAAAATTGGGATATCAGTGGTAGTTTTATGGAATTTGAAAATTGTATAATTTTAAAATAGTGGATTATTAATTGGTCAAATAAGGACATCAGGTGAAACTTGCAATGAGAACTGTGGAGGAGCGCAAGTAAATTCATAGCCATAAGGAAAAGATAATAGAGGTAGGCATGTGCTGCTGCCTGCCTGTATATATTTGGCTAATCAAGTGATTGATTATTGAACCTTTGCTGTGGGATCCTCTTGCGATTCCTTGTTTACAAGTGAGGAGGTGCCGTACTGGCTGCTGCATGGCTTGCATGATTTTCGGGCCCTGCACTTCCAGATCGCTCCCTTGTCCAAGTCAGAAATGAAGATTACTTTTTTGTTTTTTGTAACCCTTTAAATGTAATATTGATATTTGTTATACCAGTATTGTGCTGGCGGCTACCATTCTTTTTGGGTTTTTTAGGTAAATGCTGGTCAGCGATCCCTGTGAGGAGTGCAGGGGACAGTTCCCCCCCCCCACTCCTCACAGGGATGGCCAGCATTTCCCTAAAAAAATTAAAAGAATGGTAGCAACTGGGACAATATTGATAGAGGGAATATCAGTACTACTTTTAAAGAGCGAAGAAAACCCTCAAAATGGCAATCTTCATTCTTGGCTTGGACCCTGAAACAAGAAGAAGAATCAGGGTTTCCCTGCTCTTGCTAACCATGGGGCTTCCAGGATCAGCAGCTGGGATCAGCTTAAGTGTAAGTGCCTCTGTACAGAAATCTCTGCCATAAAGAAAATGTTCCCTCACTGCACGGCAGAGCAGCAGTATATAATTGGCTTGACATTCAGGAAAAGCTCAATGGCATAGCTCAGTAGCTAAGACTGCAGAATTCATGGGCAGTTTCCCCCCTGTTCTCCTCTTACCCCTTTATTACAACATCCAATTATGTTGGGTATTTGGAGACCTTTATCTAAAGGCTGCAAGAATATCTGGAGAGTGTCAAGGGTCAGGCCAAACAGACCAGTGATGAATGCAGGGTATTGCGGAAGGACAAAGAAGCATTGCTCCAAAGACCTTTATCTCTTCCCACCTGATAAAATCCCTGAAGTTGGCTGAGACAATACTTTGAAATTCTTCCTTTGCTGGGCGGGGGGGGGGGGGCTGTTATGTAAGGATATTTATGAGATCTTTGAAATGACATGAAGTTGGCATATATGTAAAATCATCACTCATTGTATGACTTATCAGTATCTTAAATTGATGTCTAACTTGCACAAATCCTCTAAAATGTTTTTAGTAGATTATTAGATTGATTTGGAAACTTCTAATTTTATTTAAGTACATTTATTTAAGTACATCTATTGCGGAAATGGCTCACTCAGATTAATAAAACTGAGTGACAAAAATTGTATATCACATACTATTGTATAATACTATGGATTGATTGTATAATTGACTCATTGTATAATTGAATCACAAGAAAAAAACAGTATTTCCATTTAACATATTGTGCAGTTGCCAAAAGAAGTATTAATAACATGCTTCAAACACAGAGGAGGCTTAAGCGTGTGTGATGTGTGTTCAGTGCAAGGCTTGGATTGCAGTAATGACCCAGTTTAGCTGAAGTATTTCCACTCTTGAATTCCAGTAACATTTTTGGGCTTGATGATATTTGTGATGGAATAGTACTGTAAAACTAGCAAAGTCACATATGACTGTGAAAAGCATCTTTGCCTTTTGATCTCCTGGAGGGAGGACAGGAAACTATGCAGAGGTGCTAGGATGAAACTTCAAAGGCCTAAGTTACCTCATGGCCTGAACAGAGTTTTCCTGGGAAGGGGAAAACAAAGGTTTTGGAATTCCATCTTGAGACCTGGTCAGAGAAGCATCTCTGGGCCATGGGTTCCCGGAATGGGGACCAAGAACCAAAAGGGAGGTAACCAGCTAAGCAATCCCTTAACTGCATCTAAGTTTTATTTCTTTGTTTTCTGTTTTTCAATAAAAATCATTGAGACCTCAGCTGGTTGGAGTTATTGGAGAAAAGAACCCAGGTTTTAATGAAACAAGCGTGGCTCTCCCAGGCTTGCTTTCATGATAATATTCCTCACCTGGTGAAGGTGATAACTTAGGATATATCAGACTCCAAGAAAATGTGACAAAACTATAAACTCTTCATTCTAGGCACAAACCTTGGGGTTTAACTGTACTCTGGCTCTTACTATCTGCTTACTCTGATTTAGGGATAGGTATGCATTTGGAAGTGATGGTAGTAAGGTGCCTGTGATTGTTACTTAAAAGCAGCTGCCCTTGCAGATTCTGGCTAGATGGCACACAGAACCATGTGATGAACAAGAATCATTCCTTCCCCCCACCCCCCGCCCGCAAAAAAGGAGAGACAGGGAGACTGGACATAGGATTTTTTTTATTTGTTACTATGGCAATTTGTACACATACTATCTACCCTGGGTTAATACTTCTGCAACTCAAGGTGCTTGGATTAATGTATTTTTTTAAATGGAAGTTGAAAAGTCAGAGAACTTCTTACATATGATGTTGTTACATAGTATACCAATACTCAATTGCTATATCAAAAAGTTTAAAAAGCCACAGTTGCCTGAGACAGGGAAACTGCAGGGGTAACTGCCACATGAAAGCCCCTTTGCCAATGCACTGAATTGGTAGCCGTATCAGCAGTGGGGAAGCCACATAAGCCTGTGTGGAATCTACCTCTATATCCTTCTCTTCTTCCACCCTTTGTCTTCATTGTTTTCCACTGGAATTTTTCAAGCTATGGCATAAACACAGGTTGAATGGGACATAGGAGTGAAGAATTGTAAGGGAGTATTCATTTTTATATTGTTGGCCCAAAATCAGTAATATAATATTTGTAGTAGAAGAATGCACTGTGGAAAACTAATAGAGAAAAATAGTAGTGTTGCATTAGTCCTATTTTTTCATATACATTTGGTTTCAAAATGTGTGTGAGTACTAATACTATTTTAAGTTCTCGTCAGTTTATAGTGTTAACAAATCAGTTAATTATAAAGGCAATATTGGGTACATTCCTTCTTAATAGTAACCTTTAAAAATTATAAATGGAAATTAACAAACCAAAAAAAGCAATCAGAATGTCATAGTTAAAATTAGTTCCAAAGATTAAGAGACAAAATCAAATTCTACATATGATTTTTTTAAATTATAGCTAGAAATTAACAAAACAGAAAAAGAAATCAGAACCTCTTAATAGTAACCTGATAATATTTGTGTGCTATTTTTATATTTTGTCACCTCTGTATCCCAAACCAGTGAAATATTCTCTAGGATCAGCCATTCTGCCTATTTCAGAGCTTACAATGAAGGCAGGGGAAGGTATTTGCAATGAGTGGGGTGAGAAGAATTTCTACCTAAGAAAAAAGTTGAAAGTAACCATGACTGAATTTTGCCTCAGAGCTTCACACAGAACATGCAGTATCTGAAAATGCTTTAGCAGTATTTAACAGTGATTAGCTGCTTTTTCACAAATGTTAACTGTATTTTACTTTTATATCTTTTTTACCAGAGGTATTCTAAAATCTGTTTTGGCAAAACTGTTTTAAATCCCCCACAATATAAATTATTTTATAATTTATTTTAACTGTGGATGTTTCTCATCTGTCATATGCACTTGACAACGATGTTCCCTTTATATTAACAATGTGTGTGGGAGGGGGGTTAAAAAGGGAGGGCTAAATATACAGGGCAAGCTTTGCAACCATTGGCAATTCAGCAAACTGTCAGAAAATACCATATTTTAAGACACTTGTACCTCATTGAGGGATCATAGATTTAGAACTAGCTATGTATGTGCTGTGTGCAGTATATTTTGGAAAAGTAATTATAAGCTATTGTGTGTGTGTGGCTTTTCTTTTTTCTTTGTGCTTGTTTTGAATAAACCAGGTTAGAACTGGGGATGAAGTAAATCACCTTCATTCTGCACCCTTGCCAAATTATTCAGCTGCAACTCAGAGAGTAAGTTTACTAGAAAAAGGTTTGTAGGTTTTTGTTTGTGGTTTTGTTTTGGGGTTGGGGGGATTTAGTATTCAGCTTTCTTTGCTGTAGGTCAAACAAGCTGTAAGGACGGAACAATTCTGAAAGCCAAGCATTTCTGAATACTTTTTCCTTTTATGGAATAGAACTCTTAGAACATCACTTCCTGGAGACTGTGTTCTAAAAACTGCTCGGTGACACAGGAAAGGTCCTTGCTTCCAGTGATGAGATGTGAGCCTTAGGGTGAAGATTAATCCTCAGCTGCTTTATTTTAAACAAGGAGTTTATGAAACATGCAAGAACTAAACAAACTCTATTTATATTGTATTGGTTGACACAAGAATAGCAGAATATAGTAAGGGGCAGGTTTCTCTTCTAAATTGGTTCAAATTAAGCATACTGATGTTATACAGGGTTTTTTATTATTCTCAATTAAATCCATTTTGCTAAAGAGAGAATGTTTCATTCCTTGGAGTCTTATGTCCAGCTATCTCACATGCTTTCTTCTTTCATTTACAATTTCAACCCAGTGCCAGGAACTGCTGCTTAGGATCACCGAATGGACTAAATCCCCTTTCCTGGAAAACCAGCGGATACACTTTATGATGTGCATTTTTGTTTCATTTAGGAATAGCATGATCAGGAAGTTGCGCATTATCATATTTTGTACATGTATTCTCAGAAATTGCCTCTGATTTTTTAATGAATTTTGAAAAACTTTAAAGGTAATCTGAAGGTGCCCTGATATTGTTTTCTTAATTATTTCATTTTTACTCTGCCTTTCTTGCAGAGACTGTAGTAAAGCTGATCTTTTAATACAGGACTAATGCAGCATCCACAGAAACATTTGCAAGGTTTGTACTTTTTATGCTAAGGCACATTTGAAATCTCCCTTCATGAGCTGTAGAACTCTTTAACATGACATGAGACTGAAACTCAAAAACACAACTTGTCATTTGTGGGTAGTGCTGGCAAATTTTAAGTTTTCTCTCTCTGTGTGTCCCTTCTTTACCAATATATTTCCAGCATATCAGCTGAAGAACTGGAGCCATTATACCTTACCACTTTCAGCTTTAAATCTGCTGACTCACTGACTTCCATAGGAAAGCAAATTGCACATGCACAAATAAATAAGGGTAAAGTGACAACCTTATAGCTGAATGGTCAGCTACAACTTTTATCAAAATTAAAATCACAAAATTAACTTATTTAATTCTTCATGCACAGTATATATAAAATCTAATTGGATCTAAGAAGCTGGGAAATTGAGAAGTCAGTTCCCTGCCCAGGTCTAATACATAAGACAACCACCTTGTTTGATCTTGGTAGCACTTCCCCTGAGTCTTCTCAGCCAGACCAACTCTGTTGAGTACGTTTCCTGGATGAGAAGGTCTAGATTTTGTTAGACCCAGAGCCCCTAATAGCATGCTCTGAGAAAACATTCACCCACCAAAAAGAATGAGTACTGTATAAACCCATATGCCTCTTACCTCCCATTGGCCTGTCTGTCTGAACTATAGGTCTGGCCTCTGGATGCCCTCCTCAGTGACACCTCAACTATGCTGGGAAGGGAAGAGAATGGGCTAATGGCAAGGTCAGATCTACATTTTTTGAAGAGGGCAACATTACAAAACAATACCCCCATATATTATATACATATTTTTCCTTTATATATGCATATATAATCAACAACTCTTTTAAATGATACAATAAATTATGATGACCTTTATGAACTATATTTACATTATTTTATTTATGTATAATGTTTGAATATTCCCTCAACCTCACTGCACACATAATCTAAGGAGAAAGTTTTCAGCCTACCCTTTCCTAAAACATTTTTTTAAAAAAATATGCCAGCCACAGATGCAGGTGAAATGTCAGGAGAGAATGCTGCTAGAACACGGCCATACAGCCCGGAAACCACACAGCACCCCTGTGATTCCGACCGTGAAAGCCTTCGACAATACACAGACAATAATGCTAGGAAACGTAGAAGATAGTAGAAAAAGAGAAAGATCCACCATGAGATGAATTGAATCAATAACAGAAGTCATGGCCCTCAGTTTATATGATCTCATCAAGGCTGTTAATGAGAGGACATTCTGGAGATCATTGATTCATAAGTCATAACCAACTTGATGGCATGTAACATTTATGAACAGGCCCTTCATTATTGATTGTCCCAAGGTGTAAAATCAGGCTTTTGGGGGAAGGACAAGCTTATCAGATGAGGAGGCAGGTCTACTGGTACGTTTGTCAAAGCCAAGCAAAACACAGTTCCCAGTTTTAAAGCTGTGGGAGGGGCAAGAAAAGAGCCAATCCTCTTCCCCTCCACCCCATTGGACTCCTGGCTGCTCCAGGGCCATTTCTGCATGGCAGCAGAAGCGACTGGCCACTGGCATTTTTTATGCTGGTAAATTGCACAGTCCTGTGTGGGCGGTCCTGAAGCTGCCGCGGGCCGCAATGGTGGCTCTGCACAGAGCCACCTCTGATTTGTTTTGTTTACCTACCTTTTCTCCCTGAGAAGTTCTGGATGGAGGAAAAGACATACCCACGCTGCCCTCCAACCCCTGAGGGTCGGAGGGTAGCGTGGACGTGTCCCTCCTGCCCTTCAAAGTTTTGCAGGGAGCAAAGGTAAATAAACAAAACAAACCGGAAACTCCTAAAAGCAATGCCCTCATGCTGGTGGGCTTCACAGGGCGCCGGCAGGAAAACGGCGCTTTCCAAAAAACTCGCTCATTGAGCGAGTTTTGAAAGCAGTGTTTTCCCGCCATTTGGGGGGGGTGAGCACGGCACTGCTGCAGCTGTGCGAACAGCACCCTAGGGACGGTGTTTTTACCATCCCTAAGGCACTGGTTTTGGCCCATGCAGAAACGGCCTAGGCTTGCAGCACCTCAACAGATCACAAGGCATTCTAAACCAATTACCATCACCAGCCCCCAAAACTCTTCTTCTCCTATGAATGTGTCCTAACCACACCCACCAGAAGTCTCACATGCCCCAAACCCACCATGGCCAATTTCAATGTGATCCTTGAAAGGGAAGGCAGTAAAACAAAAATTAGAAAGTTCTGCAGGTGAAAGAGTGGAGGGTGCCTCAGCCAAGGGAAGATTAGTAAGGCCGAGGAAGCTTACCTGGAGGTCTATGTCTCCTACTGCATAAAACTTGACATCTTTGAACATCTCCTCAAGAACCTTTAGTTCCCCCTCCTCTTCATTTGCCATAGTCTCTCCCAACTAACAGCCATAGCTTCTCCTTTACCAAGTGCTGCAATTCCTCTCTGAGGCATAGGGTGTTCCTCTCCCTTCTTCCCACCTCTTAGCAGTGGCCTAAGTGGGAGAATGGGGCACATGCGCTGCAGAATAAGCCATCCCTGCTGAACAATTCAGCCTCCTGGCAGTCACCTAATCAAGGGAGCTGGCCAGGTGCACTGCAGAACGAGACAACTTTTCCAGGCACTCAAGCCTCCCCCACCTCCTACCAATAGCCTACTTGGGGAAACATTGTGTGCAGGCTGCAGAACGAACCAGCTATTCTGTGCAATTGATCCTCTCCCGCCTCCTAGCAGCAGCTAAATTGGGGAAACAAGCATGCAGGCTGCAGAACAAGTCATCTCTTCCAGGCAATTGGGCCTCCTTCAACACCTGCTGTCGCCCCCTCTGCCAGCCACCTGGGGCACCTGCCTCCTCATGCCCCTAAATATAGCCCTGATTAATGCCCTTTGTCAGCTCCTCACCCCCAAATTAAGGTGCTGCTGGTACTGTGTGAGGAAACTGTGATTTCATTCACTAAAATTGACCCCCATGCCAATCACAAAAGCCACAAAATCATGCCACCCACAGGCAAGTAAGGTATCTTTGCATACTCAGAAAGATTCCCCAGGTAAGCAGGTAAATGTGAAATTGTAAATTAGCCATGAGCAAACAAATTGAAAACCCCTACTTGATAAGGAACAAGTGCATTCCAGGCGCATTGAAAACTGATACTCTGTTGAAAAGAATTCTGGGCTACTCAAGCCCCTGAGAACTTCCAGAATCCTGGAGGAGGATATTTGGGGAGGGGGAGTGAGATTTCCAGATTGTTTATCCTTCAACTTGTTCCATATAGGCCCCAGCTTCTCAGAATAGTAGTGATCTGCTTTAAAGTTCTGCTGTAAGAACTTTGTATGCTCAAATTTATATATAAGACAAACATATAGAGAAATTTTATTCTTCAGTGTTCGTAGAGTAACTGCAAGAAAGAATGTGTTGCTGTATCTGAACTTGTAAGAGGATACTTTACAAATCCCCAATGAAACCTCCACTGCAGTAATTCACGGAATGTTGAAAAAGCTTCTCTTAAAATGTCCTTATTATGTTACATTAAACCTTAAAAGCCCTAGTTAATAAAACATATCGGGAAACATAAGTTGTTCCTTTAAAGTTTATTGCTGCTTATTATTATAAAGTGATCCCAGGGTTAACAGCTTAGACTTTAAATGGATTTGACTTGTATTTTTGGCATCTATTATAGACTTTGGATCACAAGGCCCTTCAGATTTTCTCTACAGAGGTTAACTTGAAACCCATATTCTCATTAGTGCATGGTCTCTTTAGTCCACATTACAACCCAACGTGGCATTCGGCTCCCATCATGCCAACCCTACCTGAAGATGTTGGTCAGTCAACCAACACTCGTCACTCAATTTTGCCACCTTCAGATAAAGTAAGTACCCTTATTAAATTTGTTATCCTGATAGAATGCTGAAAAAAACTCACTGTACTTTTTAATATATGTAGGTATCGGAATATACTAATTTCTTGTTGGAAGGATATATTCAGTGCACTGGTAAAATCATGGGGTTTGATAAGCAATATAATATCACTTGTGATATGTTGTTCACACAGGCATTCTCATTTTTTTATCATAGTTCCACCCCGGGGGCGGAACTGGTTGGCAGCTGTGTCAAATAGTATTCTGGAGTAGATGGACCACTGGTCTGATCCAACAAGCTCTACTTGTTCTTATGACGGGGGGGAAGAACATGCAGACCATTATGATGTGACAACATAAGGCTGTTACAGTGGATAACTAAATTCATTGATCTTAAAATTCCCCTGTAATATAATCCACATTAACAATAGTTGGGAACCAGCATAATTTAACACAGTTACAGAACTGTCAACTGAAGATGAATTATTTTGTTTCTGATGCTATTATCCTTTCGTGATTTTCTAACTTATAGGGCTGAGTAGAACATCTTCATTCATTTATAAATTGTATTTAGAGCTGCTGTCAACTTCCTAGTATAATTGACTACTACAAGAATATAGTTTGGGATGTTCTACAACTGGTTCTGTGTTGGGCTTCAGCCAGTGCTTGGCTGTGGACCAACTACTGTTGGAGAACTCACTGTATTTTTTTAAATACTGTGTTCCTCTTTCATCCAGATATTTCCAACCCAGTAAGTACCGCCCAAAATGGTGAGGGACACTTTAACTAAAATAAAAGAGAAACATAGGACAGCAAATGGAGTCTGTGCTTCCTTGTCATACTGACAGAATTTGGTACATAGTTTCCCTCCCACATAACACCATGCTAATATCATGAAGATCCACAGAGATACCTCTGATTTATGTGTGTGTGGGAAGAAGTGGCAATGGATCATCGAATAGGAAATATGCTTTGCATGCAGAATGTCTCACCCCTGGCATCGCTTGTCAAAGGATCTCTGTAACAGGCATCAAGAAAGACTCCTTCCCTGCCTGAGATTCTGGAGATTTGTTAATGGACAGAGTAGATGTTAAACTAGATGGATTGATATTATAAGACAACTACGTATACTCATTTGATTTCCCATCAAAGAGCTTTACTAATATGCATTTATAAAGTTCTGGATACGTGTGCCCAGTATCTTAAAAGTTTTTTATATATGCCTCTCTTTTGATCAGTTGTTTTAAAAAAAAAACTACTGAGATCATCATATTATTTAAAAGGTGTTGAAAACTTTAAAGCTAATATATATATGTAGCATGCGTACGTTTACGTTATCACTGTCTTTTAAATCTAGTACACAGTATTCTACACTTTGGATAAAAACATCCGGTATTTTTCCTTTAGCATCATAGGAAAATGTTGTCAATGTGAACCCTGCAGTGATTTGTCATGTATCCTGACTAAATAGCACATTGTGCAGAGAGCTAATTTCCTGGTTTAAGATAAACAGCTGTGTGTGATCTTGTGAACAGTCAGTCAGGAGGCATAGAGTAGAGGCCAAAGAGAGCTTGATTTTACTTCATTGCATACAGTTGTATTGTGTTGCTGGATACCTAAAATGTTTTCCAGGCACAGAATAATAAAAAGGCTCCCATATAAGCAATAGGCACTGAGGGAGCATCTGAGGGCTAACTACAAGTCTCTGCTAGCTTGGAAACTGAGTGAACCGTTTCCTTCAATGCAATTTTCCTAGTGAAAGTCCTTCCCCAGTTGCCACAGAAGGGAAAATATACATATCTTTTAATGTGAAGTTTGAGTTTCACATGGAAACTTTTTTTTTGCAAAAGAACAAAAGGAAGTCTTAAAAATAGATCACTACTCCAAATATGTCTAAATATTTGGAATAATTTTAAGAAGAATATATTTCACTAAAACTTTGGCAACACTCCACCTCTACTCATAAGCAAACTGTTAATGTGCAATTAATTGAACAAGAAGTTGGATGTGCGTTTAATGCATGTTGGAATGTGCATCCCATTCAAAACAACATAGTAACAAAGGGCTAATTGGTCACTTGAATATGCCTCTGATTTATGCCCATAGATCCTAAACTGGCAACAGATACATGCAAAAAAGTTTGTTTATATGCATAAATGATTTTCACAGGATCTGCTGTTGGAAATTTGTAAGCATTGCTGGTCCTGTTATATTTTCACTAAAGAATTCCCATGCATGAGCTGAGCATTAATATATTGATAAACAAAATAATGTTGCTTTTCAAGGAAATAATATGAGTTGTAAGCTGGAATTTTGAGTGCAGGAATCAACCTTGGTTACATTTAACAGTTCTTGAGATATGTAAGTGATCATTAGCTATGATGAATTTATCTTGTATTGAGTGACAAGAATGTTGGTTTGCCAACATCCAACCTCCTGGAGTTATACCAGAATTATAGTTGATCCCCAAGTTACAGAGTCCAGTTTCCCTGGAGGAAATGGCAGCTTCAGAGGGTAAAAGTTATGGTATCACATCACCCCTTAATTCCTTCTAGGTTTACTAGTCTCCAGGAGGGGCCTGGAAATCTCCCAGAATTACAGCTGATCATCAAAAAACAGAGGTCAGGCCAGTGGTGGGATTCAAGTAATTTAGTGACCAGTTCGGGGGCCCCCCACCGCTGCCGCCCACGTAACTGGGGGACTGTGGCTGACCCAGATGGGGCCTTCCCCTCTGCCTCAGGCCCAGACTGTGGCGGTGAGATCCCCAGCGGGGAAGAGGGACCATCAAGGACGTAGGTAAGGGGGGTTCGCAGGTTCAACCCCCCATTACATGTCCAAAGCACTGCCCCTTGCCCCACCCACCCCACCCAACCTCCCTCACCTCCACTAGCTGGGCTCCCAGCCAGCAGTTCCTCCCTCCCTTCCGGGGAGAAGACACTGCCGTCCCCAGCCTCGGAGAGCTGCTTTTATAAGCACTGAGGCTGGGGGTGGGGCTTGGGAGGCGTAGCCACCCCCCACCCACCCTGAGGGCATGACTACAGCTCCCAAACCCCGCCTCCAGCCTCAGCACTTATAAAAGCAGCTCTCCAAGGCCGGGGATGGCAGTCTCTTCTTCCCGGAGGGGAGGGAAGAAGGGACTGCCAGCTGCCAGCTGGGAGTCCAGCCGGTAGGGGTATGGGGTGTGTAGGTGGGTGGGGCAGGGGCAGGGGAGACTGCCATCGCTGGTCTCAGAGAGCTGAATTTATAAGCACTGAGGCTAGGGGCAGAGCTTGGGGAGGCATGACCATGCCCCCAAAGGTGAACCCACTCCATAAAAAATATATAGCTACGTCACTGGGGACCATCACAGCCATGCAGCTGGGAGACCTCTCCTCCACTGGGGATTGTGTTGGCGTTGTCAATGCCAGTGAGATCCCCTGGCTGGGGGGGGGAGGCCCAGCTGTGTGGCTCAACCCAAGCCAAGCCAGGCAGCTGGGAGACCTCTCCCCCACTGCAGAATACGCCAGTGTTGTCAGCACTGGCAAGATCCCCTGGTGGAGGAGGGGGCAGAGAGCCAAGCCACACAGCCAGGAGACCTCTCCCCTGCTGGGGATCATGCTAGCATTGTCAATGCTGGTGAGATCCCTGGCGGGGGAGGGGGACAGGCTCTGCAGCTCAGCCTCACATGGAGGTGGAGGAAAAGGCCCCGGTTGGATCAGCTGGGGCCTTCGCAGCAGCCAGGTAAGTGGGCAGCAGTGGTGGGAGTGGGGGAGTGCATGCTGCAGGGGGCCCTCACTCCCCCTCCCCTGGGGTGGTGGGATTCAGCCGGTTCGGCGAACTCCGCCAAACCGTAGCTATCAGTTCTCCTGAACCAGTGCGAACCAGTTGAATCCCACCTCTGGGTCAGGCCTCTGAAGAAAATGGTTGCTTTGGAAGGTGGACAGTATGGCATTATACTCCACTGAGGTTCTTCCAGGTTCCCAAAACCTCCTCTTCCCAGGTCCCACTCCCAAATCTCCAGTGATTTACCAACTGTGAATTGGCCACCTGAGTCCCTTTCCCTCCCCCACTCTACCTTCCCCAAGTACTGCCCCCAAATTTCCTTGGCAACGCTAAATGAATGTATTTATCTTTTTTGTCTAATACCAGCAGTGGCTCTTCAATCTGTTTAAAATAATATTTTAAAATTTCTTATAGAAATAGTTTGCAAACACTACAAGTTAGTAGTGTTTTCATTTGAAATAACTGAAGTCCATAATATGGTGAAAAAATTAAATGTATTTAAACTCATGATAATCTGATCAGTTTCTGTTGTGTTTCTGCAACTGTCCTTAGGCATATTTTTCACTTTCTCTGTTTTTAATTATATTTTTGGTACACACTATTCAGGAGCCCCCTGCTGAAGTAGCCCTATCCAACACACCTGCTGTAGTTCTTCCAGAAAATACAGTTCTACAAGATACAGAAAGGGAGAGGAACCTATCCCTCAGGTAAATGAAATTATTGCTTTATATATATAAAAACTTCAACCTACAGTTGGGTTACTTTGTGAAACATCTATCTAACTTTCAGGAGGATATATGTGTGTGTATTTATATATATATATAAATACACACACATATATCCTCCTGAAAGTTAGATAGATGTTTCACAAAGTAACCCAAGCAAAAGATATGTCTCTACCTCAAAGACCTAACGATCTAAGATTAGACTGAGGAAAGAAAAGAAAATGGTAAATCAAAGCCAGTGTGACTGGATATATTATTTTGTGTCGATGATAGCCAGAATGAGAACTAAGCTCTTCAAGTGAATGGGGAGGAGGGGGTGGTGTTTGGCCGCTGGCTGACATGAAAGGAGAGTCAGTCTACATTCACATCTGAGACCTGTCGCAGAGAGAGGGGATTACCCGAGGAAGGGGCATATATGGACCTGAATCAAGTTGACCCTTCTGCTTTGGAGAAGTAAACAGAGGAGGCAAGTATCATAGAGGAAATAATGTTGAGCTGTAGGTTGAAGTTGTCTTGAAAAGATGCTCCCAGGCATAACTGGGAGCCAAGAAAAATGAGTAGTACCTTTTAAAGACACAAGGAAAACATACCATGGAACATGCATGAGTCAGTACCAACTTTTGTTTTACACAAAAAGGAAACCAACGTGTTTTTTTTAAATGAAAAGCATCCTTGGTGGCTGTGCCTATTTCCAGTCCAAACTGAGGACTGTTGCAGGAGGAGAAGCTTCTTCATCCTGTCCCTTCCAGTCATCTGTCTGCTAGAAATTTCCCTAAGTGGAGAAAGATGCATGCCCACTACAAAGGAACCCCAATGGCAATATGAGGTGTTGTCTCTTGAAGCACAACATCATTTCATGTGCCCTGAAAACCCTTTCATATGTCAATTAACTTCCTCCATTGAGAGGGAATTCCTGCATATCAGGCAGTAATGGTGATCATAACCAGTGGCATAATTCCAAGGGGGCGGGGGGATGCATGACGCACTGGGCATGCACCACTGCGGGGGTGTGGCAGGGGCGTGGCATGGTGGAGGTGTGGTAGGGGCACAGGGTGCATGCATGCATCGTGAGCAGTTCCCCCTCGCTCTTCCCCTGATCATAACCCAAGTGTCCGGGCGCGGCCCTGTCCCCAGCGCCCGGACTCAGCACAGCAGGCAGGGCAAGGGCTGGCAAAGGGAGAGACAGCAGGATAACAGCAGACAGAGTAAAAGCCAGCAGAGTGAGTGTTGGCAGGGAGGGGCCTCTCACAGCTGAACCAGCTGTGAGAGTGATGAGCTGCAGCTGGGCCAAGAGGAGGAGTAGATAAAAGGAGAAGGGAAATGGGCCTCTGGAGCTTCTGCTACAGCAGGGACTGGGGAGGGCATTGGCAGGGAAAGGGAGTGGTAGAGAGACAAGGAGCTTAGAAGGGGTGGCTGCCCAGCGCTGTGGGGAAACAGGCTGGTGAGCCCCAGGCTTCACACCGGCTGCTCACCCACCCCACCTCTGTGAAGCATAACAGGGTGGGGCAAGGAAGCCGGGGAAGGGGAGAAGCAATCAGAGGACTCTCTTCTGTGAGGCAACAGAGAGAATGAGTGGGAGAGGGGTCAGGCAAGCCGGTGGCTCTGGCAAACAGCGCCGGGACCCCAGGCCAGGGTACGGAGGAGGGTACAAGGCGTGGCCTAACGCAAGGCGCCCTGTGGGTAAGACTGTTCCTTGACCCTCAGGGCCAGGTTAAGATAACATGGTCTGGGGAGTCCAACCCCCAGGTCAGGGAAGGTGGGTCAGTACAGCCACTTGCGGGGCTGGGGCAACGAGGGGAAACGCCACACCAAGCTTACATAAATGTTTGAATTCCAAGAAGAATTCTGTTTGTTGGTCATCTGAGACTAAAGCAATTGGCATAGCTTTTTTAAAAAAATCATTTCTATTAACTTAACTTTAACAGTTCTATTAAAGAACATATTTTCTTATCCTCCCCCCCCCCCCAGACCTATTAGTCCTTACCTGCGGCATTCTAACAGGCATACTAAGGCATCTGATACCTCATTGACTTCTGTTGGTAAGAGCAGTTTTGTTAATGTTATCTTTCCTTTTAAAAAGTACATGTTCAAATATCTGTACAGATTGTGATACTGCACGTTTGAAACTGAAAATTGAAAAACTGTGGTTTCTGAACAGTTGGGTGTTTTAATGACTGAAATTTCAACATGCAGTATGATAAACATATGTTCTGAATTTAAGACAATGCAAAAAAAAGCTAGTTATAAAGGAAAGCAGATGATTCCTTGCTGCCCACATTTTTCAATTTTTTCAACTGAATACACATTAGAGAATCCCCCATGCTTGCCTTTTACTCTGATCCTGAAAAATCCAAAAAAAATCAAGTGGCGGGGGGGGGGGGGATATTATTTGGGAATGCCAAACAGCAGCAGTTAAAGGTCTGCAAAGCTGCCTATTTCCTGCCTTTGTAGGTTCCCGGTGCAACACAAAGGAGAGGGGACTAGGCATATCTCACAGGTGAATAGGATAGCACATTAGTGGGAGCTATACTGTTCACCTGTCACAGACATTGTTTGGCTTCAAATGTGGAGTCCAACAACCTTGCCCCCTCCCCCCTTTATCACATTTCCCAGGAAACAGGAAGGAGGGGAAAGGAGGCTCTTGTCACAGGCAAATAGGATTGAACATCAGGGTAAACAGTGCTCTTTGCCCAAATACAGGAACTGTTTCATAGGCTGGTTTTCTTTCAGATTCTTCTGGGCATGAACAATGACTATAAAAGTTGGCCCTAGCCACAGCTAGACTCCAGTACCCTGAAAGGTTTGTGGAGTGTGCGCTGCTAAGCTTCAGCTGCATTAAGCCTCTAGAGGTTTACTGCTGCTGCCTGCGAGTCTGTGGCTGGAATTGGATTGGAACCTGCCTGGCTGGAGAAGATCATTGATCAGTGACCGGTTTCAACACACTGGTTTATTAAAGTTATTAAAAATTTTCATAGTTCTTTATATTTGTTCTTTGGACTTGATGGTGGGTTTCAGTGGGGAGGAGAAATAGACAAACCCAAAAACTCTCCCCCATGCCATGCTTTCCAATCCATATTAGGCAACCTTACAGCTGTTTTTTAACCTTTAAAAAGGGACAGGAGACCTATCACAGATCTTTGGGTCTCCTCAAGTTGCTCCCTGAATGCAACTAGATTAGTAATATAGTAATAAAAGGTGGAAACCAGTCCATAGATAAGGCCAATAGATGGAACTAAACGTGCAATTTTATTGTATAACTCGAATAATTTGCTATTTAGACAACACAGGTCATGTGATAGATTTGGTAAATGACCAACTGCCAGATGTTAAAATCTCTGATGAAGATAAAAAGAAGAATCTTGAATTGATAGAAGAAGCAAAACGAGTGAGTGAGAGGTTCCTCACACGCAGAGGAAGAAAATCAAGAAGCAGCCTTTCGGAGTCTCCCACAGGTACATCCATTTTGTGAAATGTACTTTGAAAAACTATGCAAGTGGAATTCATGGTTATCAGACATGCAGTTTGCCTCTTAGTGTAGTGAATAAACTATCATCATTTTAAAATAATCCTCCTATAGCCATAACCACAGCAAAGGCATAAGTTGTAAGGTTTATGCCACTATATAATTAGCCTTTTAGGTGGCACAACAGACTTTGATGTATTTACTACAATAAACTATGACTATCTCTTTGGAATACGTGAGATTGTATCTAGTGAGCCTTCACCACAAATATATATTTGTGGTCAGAAAGGAGTGGAATGAGATAGAAATAAAAATAAATATTTGCTATGTGCTGACAGGCCCACATTTTATGGGCTTTCAAGGGAGAAATCAGGGTTGCCAACTCTTCACTTGCAAGATGAGGAATACTTGCTATGCACAGGAAGTATCTTTATTGTCTATTACATTTTCCTTTTGCTTTTCCTCCAAGAAGCTGAAAGTACTATACATGGTGCTTCCCACTTTCATTTTATTATCACACAACAACCTTGTGAATTAGGGTCAGTGACATCATGATTGGAACAAGGTCATCAGTGAACTTTATAACTAAACAAGGATTTGAATTGGAGTGTCCCCAGTCCTAGTTGGATAACATTACACCAACTAGTTACAATAACTGACTCTGTGTTTCACAGGATCAACTTTGAACATACCATGTTTTTGAACTACAGAAGATGGGATTTTGAGAGTCTTAAGGGGAACTGGATGTGAAATGATTACCTGAAAATGTTTGCTAAATTGTATCAAACAGCTTTGTCCCAAATAAAGCTGTATTTTAATATGTCTGCTTTATCATTGCTTCTGTTCTATAAAATCCTAAGTGATCAAAGAACCCTTAATATTGATGCATATTTAGTCATCTTGATCACTGTGAATGGTCAGCTGATCTGTGGCTAGTGATTTTAATCGATTCTAGCTGTTTTCAGTCATTATGCTTTGGCATTCCACTTCAAGTATCAGGTCAGCACTACCCTAGGTCTTCCTTGATATGTGTGATCATGTGTATTTTTTAGTTTCATTTTGTGGATATGCCTCATTTTGTTTTCATACCCCATTTTGTGGGTATGCCTCATGTTGTTTTCATAGTCCTATGCCTAGCCCATTGACTGACTACCACTTTGCCTCCAAAGATTGTGTCTACTTAATCCTATAAAGCAGATTTTTTTCATTGTTGAGTTGCTCTTACTGACAAAATTTTCCTGGCATTGCTCTTTGGTTAAATGTACATGCAGTCTCTTCTCCTCATCTGTCTCTGATATTTGTCTTTCTTGTCTTTCTCATAACACTAATACATTGAACCAGGTATATTTTCTCTTTTTTTGTCATTACCTAGAAGGGAGGAGTAGTCTTCCTCAGAAGTAACTGCTTCTTGCCAATATTTAAATATGTAAATCATCTCATAATTCTTCAAGCAAATAATAGCTTTGTTTTTCCAGCAAGAAAAAGAGAGGGAGAGGCGGACTTCTTAAAGGTTTTGCTCAAGGGATTGGGCACTTCAGTTTGGGTTCAAATCAGGCAGAATGTAATTCAAGACAGGGTCTAGAGTTGGCAGCACTGTTTGTGGAGTCTAGAATTAACATTTTGTGCCTTCTCTCATATTATTCTCACCCTCATCACAGAACCACACTTGTTTATTTTGATATGTATGTTAAATGAGCCAAAACAAAAAACCAGTGCACATAGTCTGAACACCTATGACTCTGGGATGAAGTTGGTCCTGTAAGAAAGGTATCAGATATGTTGCCTAGCAGTATAAAATCAGGGGTGGTTTCTGTAGTTTGTAAGAGACAGATGATTGAAAATTCCACAGATTTGGGATTACTTAAACCTTTCTTACCTTCTGATTCTCTGCCTCTGTATGTGTAGGCAGCATACTAAGATCCTATGGAAACTTTCAGCAAGAAAAGCATGTAATAGCTTTCCTGACATTATACCACTTCAAAATGTACATACCTGGTGCAATATTCAGATTTTATGCCAGTCACCTGGAAAGACCTATATCATGTGTAGTTATGAACATGAGGGCTAGATTTCAAAATAGACTGTATATGATGGTGGAGTTCCATGACTGGAACTCCAGTTAAGTAATTTGGACCAAAAAAGTGGACACCAAGTATGTTAGTGAAAAAAATGTCTGAATTAGGACCATTCTAGTAGGGGAAGCAGGTTAACTCTGACAGTTTTATCTCTAGTAATGGAAAAAGACAGGCATAAAGCAGCTTGGGGAGAAATAGCACACCTACACTCTTTGTACTACTGTAAACTACTATGAGAGTGCCACATGCAATTGGGCCCTAAATAGTTCTAGATTCTAGTTCTAGTCACCCTGCCGTCCCCCCCCCTCCCCTTCTCTCTTAGGGGATTATTAGTAGGACGCCATCGGTACATTTGATATTAGGATGCTGCATTTTAATGGGGTTGTTTTAACATATAGAGCCATATTTAATGATTATTTAAACCTTGATATTATGGATTTTATCGTGCTCTATCTATTTGTCTTGTTCACCGCCCCGGTTTATAAATATTATTATTATTATTATTATTATTGATACAAAACAGTTACACACAGCAAGCAAGATCAATATGCTGGATTTTGTATTACATCACACGTCGGACACCTCCCAAGCATCTAGGACTGTGTGATGTATCGACGAATAATGCGTGCAGAGCCTTTTGCAGCTGACATATGGTGATTTTGTCAGCGCCAATTGTTTTTAAGTGCCGTTCAAGATCTTTAGGCATTATTATTATTATTATTATTATTATTATTATTATTATAATAATAATAATTTTAAAAAGACCTTGCTGCCAGCCCTTTTATTCCTTTGAAAGTGCCATAGGTTTTTAAAGACTTTACATGTAAGCTTGCAATGAATCGTAGGATGCTGGATCCTGTACCCGTCCCCACCCCCCTTAGTTTATGATCTTGGAGTGAGTGACTTTCTTTAGGAGCAACTCACAAAGTAGATTTCAGGAAAGGTAGAGAATATCTTATTAGGTGTAGCAATCCTAGCATGTCATGCACCATAATAGTCAGAGCAGCTATCCAGTCCTCTGGTAAAAGTGGTGATGGATGAAGAATTTGATTGGAGGCCCATGCTGGTTTGCAATTATCTGCTTGTGGCGTAGGAGCAGCAGTGGCGTAGGAGGTTAAGAGCTCATGTATCTAATCTGGAGGAACCGGGTTTGATTCCCAGCTCTGCCACCTGGGCTGTGCAGGCTTATCTGGGGGATTCAGATTGGCCTGTAGACTCCCACACACGCCAGCTGGGTGACCTTGGGCTAGTCACAGCTTCTTGGAGCTCTCTCACCCCCATCTACCTCACAGGGTGTTTGTTGTGAGGGGGGAAGGGCAAGGAGATTGTAAGCCCCTTTGAGTCTCCTACAGGAGAGAAAGGGGGAATATAAATCCAAACTCTTCTTCTTCTTCTTGTTAAGATAACAAGACATGAGATAACCTCACCTCTGTGCAAGTTCTATGAGGCAAATGTTTTGTATCCTGCTATCTTACTTTTCATACTAGGAAACACTTGGGGGTGGGGGGGTGTACAGTGAGAGTACCAAAGTTCTTCTGTTGCTTCTCCAATGTGTACTGGTAGCAATCTCTATAGTTAAAAGGCTATTCCACCATTCCTGTGAATCGCCACAAGACTCCATGGTGGTGTTTTGATGATGATGATGATGATGATGATGATGATGATGATGATGATGATGATGATGATGATGATGATGATGATGATGATGATGATGATGATGATGATGATGATGATGATGATGGTAGCTTTCACAGCTGCCAGATCTTTAGCTGCTGCTGGTGGTGGTGGTGGTGGTGGTGATGATGATGATGCACTCATTATTATGAATTCATTACTGACTGTCACAAAAAAAATTCTCTTGTTTGTTTTTAAACCTTTCAATTTAATGTAGGCATGTCCCCAACACTTAGTCCCAATGTATCACCTGCACCATCTCGGAGTAACTCTTTCAATCTTCCAAGTCCAACAGGTGAGATCAATACTTCATGTTATCAGTGTTGTTATATAGATGAAATTGCCCTCCCCCCAAATAATTTTAATAAGTTGCCTAGAAATCAAAGTGGCCTAGAAATCATAAGCAAAAAGCATATCTTGGCAAATGGGGAGAAAATATAGAATAGACATCCTATGTAAGCTAAGTATGTGTTAATCAAGTTTTATTTTCCTTACTTAATCATTCTATCTATTTTGATTCTGCAGTAAATATACTTTTCTGTACTTTTGACTTACTCCTGATCTTTTTGGCAGTTGATCTACAAACATTGGAATAGTTTTGGGCACAGTTCTTCCACGTATGCCCTCCATCTGCATTTTCACAGTTGTGGAATCTGTTTGTTTTCTTCCACACATGCTTTTAATAACAAGGATTGTAACAATAGGCTTAGTGGGTTTTTTGAATTCCCAGCTTTAATTTTTAAAAAAGACACAAACAAACCTCTTTAGCCCCTTCTGCTGTGGAGATATAAAGCAAAAGGGACAGAGACTTCCTTTCTAAAAAGTGAAAGCTGGGAATTCAGTGAACCTGCTAAGCATATTGTTATAATGCTCTAGCGATATATCAATATTTTAGTGCCATTTTTTAAAAAGAAGATAAAACTACTCATCCTTGGAGAAGGAGGAATGGTTTGACCACAATGGTCCAATCATCAAAATGTTGCCTGGAGGTAGGTGGGAGTAGGATGTAGAAAACTGACATAAATGTTATGCACAAGGAAAAAGGCAACTCAAAATATCATCCATAAAAAGGATGGAGTAAAAGTGCTCTCTAAAGAGCAGGAAAAAAACCCCAAGTGAAAACTAAAGTCACAAAAAATGTGTGCAGAAATTAGGGGATAAACTGAAGTGGTATGGATCCAGAATTGATGGGGAAAGGCTGTGCAGAAAAGCCCTGTGTTTGGACTTATAGTATTGAAGTGGCTTTATCACCTGTATTTCTTTTTAGGTTCTGAAGCATGTGCATTCACTGTTGGTTCAGTGTCTCCACTGCAGGTAAGAATGAGTTCAGTAGTTACATTCACTCCACTTCTCAGAGTGGGGAGAAGTTCCAGCTAGCCTATATGTGGGTTTGATTCCTTTAGAGAAAAGGACGCTGGGGACTTATGGCACCTTGCAGTATTTGTTTTATTTGTGTCATCCTGGAGTGCAAAGAGGCACTCCCCACTAAGAATGATCCTGCATTCCCATGGTGCTTCAGTTAGCTCATAGCAATGCCTCTCTGCTTCTCTCTCAGCATCCAAAAATGTCCTTCCCATCTGCTTCCTCCCTCTCAACTAAGCAGTAGTACATCTCTTCCAAAGCTCAGTGGAAATTTGAGCAAAACTACTTTGTAACACTCAAGGACCCATCAAGGAGATAGTTATAGTTAAGACAATTTGCCTTTCTTTTGCCATTTAGGGTAGACTGATCCCCAGTGGTCAGCCACCAAACCTTAAGGACAGTTTTTAATTCCTGGCTAATTGTATGATATAGTCGTTTCTTGATAATTGCTTTAAAGATTGTCCCTATTGTATTTGTAGGTTTTGCAGATACCCCATGATTTCATTTTGAGAAACAGAAGCACGCAGCTAGTACTTTTTGAGTTCTGCTGTCCCTTGCAGCAATAGTACTACAGTTGTAGCAATAGACTGAGATGCCTGGGGGATCCTGGTGGGCCTCCGTTTGTTTAATTAAAGAGAGAAGTGTGCCCATTTTTGAAAGGAGAGGGTTGGAAAGGGCTTAGAAGTTGGCAGGGTATTGCTGAATTAGGGAGAGGCATCGATTCATAATTATATTTCGTTTTCAGTATCAGCTTTAAACAAAGCTTATATATCTGTATGTAACTACTCTTCAGAGAACAGATTTGAGAAAAGGGTAGGGCACAACTTATGTTGTCTTGGCAAATGTCTGTTCCCACAAACATGATTGTCAGTAACAATGGAGAGCCATACATGACACTTGCAAGGGAGAAGCAACAGAGGAATGATGCTTTATCTGCCCTACGTTCACTGATTCTCCACTGCACATGCCCATCCACTCCATTCATTTTTCTCTTCTCTCCCCTCTCCCCAAGCTGGGCTTATTTTCTTGCCTCATGTAAAAAATAACAAGTAGCCAAGTCCTCAGACAGGAGCTGTGTTCAAAGAGATTTTTTTTTACTCCACTGTGGCTCCAAGGGAGGAGCATTCACACATTATGTACTCCTTTCCCAGTATTCAGTGTGCTGTTTTCCAAACCTGCTTTGAAAGAGCGCCATACAATGCACTATCGCACCATCTTAAGTGTGCATTTCTTGCCCCGCAAAGATCCTGGCCACAATAGTACCATTTTCCTGCTGCCACTCCCTCATGGGTCCCATTTTCTGGGATTGAAAAAAATCAGTAATTGCTATAGTACTATAACAAAATATCATCATCATCATCATCATCATCATCATCATCATCATCATCATCATCATCATCATCATTATTATTATTATTATTAATTAAAATTTGATGGACCATCCACCCCCAAAGGGTTCTGAGTGGTGTAAAACAAAACATCAACTAAAACAATAGTGCACAATAAATAATTAATAAATAATTAAAATATATAACTTAACTCAGTATAATATAGCAGCATTCTAAACCCAATAAAGATGATATTAATGATACTATAGTACATAGTGCTATACCAGTTCCTGATTATTATTATTTTTGTAAAAAGCTCTGTAATGGTGCAGCAGGATAAAGGCAAGGAAAATAGTGGCCATGACAAGCTGGTAGAAGAAATTGCACAGAAAATTCTCACGGGGAAGCTATATTACCAATGTATATGCCTTTGCATTTTACTTCATATTTATTGAACAAGTAGCAGTTTGCCATAAATCAGTCTCTCTAATGCATTGTCCTTTAAAAATTAGCCTAATCATTGTTAAATGATTTTTAAGGCACTGCATTTCTTTAATTAAGTTTTCTTTTATTTCAGAATGCTACAAAAGGACTAAATGATCGAAAACAGAATGATCAAAGACAGCTTTCTCAGGGAAGGTTGCTTCCTCACTTAACTAGTTCTGAAAACCCAAAAGAGAAGCTGTCTGAACAAAAGGAGAATTTTGATCCGCATAAACTTATGGATAACCTGTCCACATCTTGCACTTCAGTTAGTGAGGATGGCAGAATTTCTATCAATAGAAACACAAATACTTGTGAACATAACCTTGGAAAATCATTCCTTAAAGCAACAAAAGAAAAAGATTTTCCTTTCAAAGGCAATTTACAAGCACCAGGAATGGCTACAGTAGATCCAAAGCTAAAAAGTTTGATACCATTACTGGAGGATTCAAAAGTTACTGGTAAAACAGAACTTTCTACATCTGGTACATACCCTCCTCTACTACGATCAATATCATGTGATCATATAGACTCCTTTAAACAACTGTCTAATTGTGATAAAAACGTTGCCACCGTGAATAACTCCGGTAACACATTGACTAAACCATTAACTTTTAAAGACCTTCAAATACAAGTGCAACCTGTTCGAATGCAAAAATTGACCAAACTCAGAGAGGTGAGTAAAAGTATGTTGCTTTTATCCTATACGTTTGCACCAATCCTGGGGGATGATAGGGTCATACTGTAGCAAAATAAGGTTGCTTCCGCACAGATGATTCTCCATATCTCTCTGACTGCTGTGAATGCTGAGACATTTGTGGTGATAACTAAGCATCCACACAGTAGTTTTCCCAGAACTTTTTTAGCCTAAGCACCATTTCTGTGCTTTAAACCGGGGGGGGGGGGGGGGGGGGGGTTTTCATAGCATAATAATGTTATGATGAATTATAAAAACCTACCAATTCCCAGGCTTCATTTTTAAAAGTAAGTTTCTAGTCCTTTTTTGACAAGTTATTAGGTGCAAGTTTGACCTGCATATTTTGCCCTGGCCTATAACCTCACAAGTAAAAGGGCTAGAAACTTTTTAAAAAATGGAAGTGGGATCTAACACATTGTTTCAATAGATTCTTACAATATTATTTCTCTATGTAAATTACCGGTTTTTAAATTCGCCCCCCCCCCAACCCCTCTCTGTTGTGTGAGAGGAAATGACATATGGTTTCTCTTGAAAACTGTGCTGCTGTAAGAGGTCAGGAAGAGTAAAACATCCATGTGGAAACAGCCATTTTTACAAAACTGGGAGACCTAAGAATTTTTCACACTGTTTTTATTACACCAGTGACTGCCTTTTTGCAAAAGTATGGAAGAACAGAAGGTGAATTGGGTCATTTGAGAGTAGCAGAGCTGTTGGTAGAAAGCTGAGAGATGCAGGCTGCAGTCTTTAGGAAAGTAACATGCCCTGGAATGTAGAAAGCACCTTGATTATTGGAAACTCCCTCCCACACACGCATCTCATCTCAGAGCTTTAGAGAGCTAAGCTTAAAGGGAATAAGAGGAGTTATGAGGAGTAGGCATACTTTATTCTGTGTCTTTTAAAAAGAGAGATTCTTTACAGTCTAAGCCCAAAGTTCTGAGAGCTCCTTTATGTACATCCCAAATTATGCATTGCAGAGTGTACTTTGTAGCTCTGGACTGTGGAAACATCCTGTGATAACTTGGCACCCCTGTTTCAATTGGCCGTAAATAAAAAGGATATAAATCAGCAAAGCATTTTTTCCTCTTCAAATCTTATTAAGCATTTTAACCTTTAGCATTTTAATTATATTGGAACAAAGCTGCAACTGTTGTATTGGCTTTTCAAAAAAGGAGCCATAGGAAGTACATAGCTTTGGTGTAATTGAAATTTGATGGGTTCCCCTTCTTCCCCACCCTGCAGAGTATAAAGGTGGATATAAAATACAGAACAGAGGTATTTCCATCTCCAGTAAAGTACACATTATGTAAACAGGAAGAAGCTGATGAACTGTCCTGTCATCTCAGTGTAATATTTGGGAATGAAATAACCTACTGTGCTTTCTGAGGAGACTTCTTCCAATTTGAAACCTCTTTTCCTTCCTCAGGATGTATCAACAAATGTTATCTTAAACATTCCTTTGTTTCTGCTGTTCATGCACTTTTGTATTCTGTTTCTTGCTCCTTCTAATACTGCTTTTCTAGCACAGGAAACGTCCTTATCACAGGAATCTTCTTGAAATAACTGGGCAATCCTTATATGCCAAATGATCTGTGTATGAAAAGATGGTGGAAAATATCAGGCAGAATCTGACCAAAGAAAGTTTAGAGCCTCGATTTGTGTCATAGCAGCAGAGAAGGAGTTTTTACTGTGCCTGATCCAGCATTAGTAGTTGAATGACTAGGAACCAAATAGAGTAGGAAAGAGATGAGTTTTTGCTGTGGGGAAAAGAGAAGCCATTACCTAAGCCCAGCTGCCTCCGGACTTGTAGAATTCTAAAGAGATTGGAAATTGGTTCTGCTGCCAAGCAAAGCACCAGGAAGGGGCTGGACACCGATCTATACCAGCTCCACCCCTGCTTAAATGAGCTGGCAGTAGCAGTGGCTCCATCCTCATCGCTCATCTGTTCTGTAACTGGTGAACAGAGGCATGGAAAGAAAACATGCATTTAGTAATGATTGGTACAAAGGAAAATAGTTTTTTGGAAGAAAAATTGTACACCCCAGTTACTTACAGAGGACAATGCCTCTAAGGAATGAATGAGAAAGTTTTGTTAAAAAGTGATGGGGGACACCTTACCCATTCATGTCTAAAACTGTGCGGTGGGCTTTTTAAAAAATAGTTCTTAGGTATAGGAAACAAAATCCTTTTATGTTGCTGCATTCTTAAACCAACATCTACTTTGGGCTTATTTATCATCTACTTTTCAACCATGCAGTAGTGGTACGTACATAAAGTGCATATCGGAGCTGGAGTGGAATGAGTTAGCCGTAGACTTCCAGAGAAACTAGTGAACTCTACTAATTGGTACTTGTTGGACAAAAGAACAGTTGAAAATCGGAACAGGTTAACAGTAGTCATTGTCATTCATAGAAAATTAGATAATAGTTTCAAAAATAGTAGTTTTCATAGTTAATAATACCTTTGTTACTGAAATCATACTTTAACTGCTTTATTGCAGCCAGTTCTTTCAAAATAATACATTTTTACAGTGAGCTTGTATCAATTAGGAGCCAAGTGCTGTAGTGGTTAAGTGCTTGCACTGCCACTCACACGGTCAGGAGTTCAATCCCCCTGTGCATCAGATATCCTGGCAGCTGGCTCATGGTCAACTCATCCATCCATTTCTTGGTCGGTAAATGAGTATCTAACACATAGGTAGGGAGTAAAGAATAGCTGGGGAAAGCAATGGCAAACTACCCCACAAAAACGGGTTGCCTATGAAATCACTGCTTGCAGTAGTACCCCAGGGTTGAACATGACTGAAGGGGAAACTTTACCTTTTTTATATTAATTTATACTGTTGCTGGAAAAAAAACCTGTTTAACTAAGGCGTAATTCTATTTTTCCCATCAGGAGCACATATTGATGCGGAATCAAAATTTAGTTGGACTTAAACTCCCTGACCTCAGTGAAGCTGCTGAACAGGAAAGAGGTGAAACATAATTTTTTTAAAATCTATGGAAAATATATTTATGAATATTGGGGAGAAGGTTGTCTGAAAACTCTTTTAAGGAAGGCTTTATGCTATATATATATATGCTATATATATGCTATATATATATATATAGCATAAAGCCTTCCTTAAAAGAGTTTTCAGACAACTGAATATATATAAGGGTTTATTTTCTATGTAGAATAGAATAGAATAGAATAGAATAGAATAGAATAGAATCTTTATTGGCCAAGTGTGATTGGACACACAAGGAATTTGTCTCCGGTGCATATGCTCTCAATGTACATAAAAGAAAAATACATTTGTCAAGAATCATAAAGTACAACACTTAATGATTGTCATATAGATCTAATAAGCAATCAGGAAACAATCAATAGTAACGAAACCATAAAATGTAAAATCATAAAATAAAATGAAATGAAATGAAATGAAATGAAATGTCAGCACAGGCTATAGTCATACAGTCATAAGTGGGAGGAGATGGGTAATAGGAATGATGAAAAAAGTGACATTTAATATGTGACATTTATTGCAACCTCTGGTTTGGAAATTCCTAGAGATTTAGGAGCGGACTATGGTGAGTGAAGGACCTCAGCAGGATAATGCTTTATAGTCTGCCTTAGCAGACCAGGTGCTCGGGAGTATTTATATTTTGACAAATTATAGAATTAATGTTATAAATCATTGCTTATTTATTAAATAGCAGAAATAGCAATGAGATATTTTTGTTGTTTGGGACAATGAGACCATTTTTATAATATTTTTTGTATCTACATGGGCAAATTAATCCTGATTTATAGTTTAGTTAGCTGGCAAGTTTTCTTATACTCTGCTTGTCTTGCTGAATTATTAATAAGGATATTCTTTGTAGCCCATGTGTTTCACTGAATCAATGTTTGGGTATGTATTAGGTAATATTTGAATAAAGAGCTGTATTTTGAATCTATCTAGATTTATATATATATATTTATATATATATTTATATATATAATTCCCCATTATATATAATGGTCCCCTCATCAGCAAACAATTAAGGTGAAGTTCTTTAATATTTTAATCAAGTCTGCATGAAAGTGATAATTATTTATAAAGTGCCTAATACATAAGCAACATACAAAACTATGGCATCTCACCCCTTTTTAAGTCAGTAAAACTAAATTTCATTTTGTTACTCATAAGATAACGAAATGCTTAGTGACTGTGACGCAGCCATTGAATTTTACCATCTCGCATAAATATATGAATGGGAAGTTCAAATTAGTTTTTTTTCACCCCTGGTTTCTTAAGCAGAGTAAGGAAAAGATTTTTCATTTTCTTCCCCCCTCCTGAGGTTTGTCTGGGACTTCTGGCAACTGGTGTGGGAGTGCTTACCAGTCATAAATTGAGGTCTCAGCTTGGTCACTGTTGGCACAATGACATCACATGTAGAAGTGACATCATCACATCATTGATGACATGGGAGATGCTCTCGTATTTGGGCAAAAACTCTGTGGTAGAAATTGGTTTTACCACAGAGTTTTGCTCAAATACCAGTGTCTGAGCCAAGACATCTATTTATGGCTAGTAAGACCCTTGCAAGTTGGCTAAAAATGCCTGGGGGAGGGGGACAAAATGGGGAATCCCCTGCCCTGGCAGCAGCCTGGCAACCCTACCCCTTTACATATTGGAATAGTATGAAACATTTAGCAATGTGTTTAACATATTTAACTGTTCAGTGGTCATCAATGTAGCATTGTTTCTTAGAACCCTTAATTACAAAAACACTATAAAATTTTCAGGGTCTTCACCATCCTTTTTGGAAGAAGAGGAAGAGGAGGAGGCTGCAGAGAATAGCTGTGATGTCATGCCCAATATTCCTGATGTACTCTTACGGAAACTCCGTGTGCATACACCTCTTCCGGGAAGGTGATATGCCTTTGTAATAGTACTTGTACTGCTATGTGAAAATGTATGAAGATTCTATTCTATTAAATGGAGAGGACAGTGTAAAAGGTCTGAACTTCTGATCTCATGAACATGTCAACATATAGAAAAGGTTTTATCTTTTTTCATGAGTGGAAGGTATATAATTCTAGCTATGGGTATCTGTCCTCTGTCAGTTTGCATTTTTAAATTTTGAGCTGTTAAGAAAACATCTTTAATAGGAAAAAAAATCAACTGACTCCAACCATGAATGACCTTGCATCCTGACAGAACATGTGGGGGACTCTTTCTGGTCAAATTAAGGAATCTATATTTCTCAGTCACTTTATTATTGTTGAGTGTGGGCTTGTAACAATAGTTGCAGTATTTCAGTCTTGCCCACTTTTCCAGAAGCTTATTAACTTTCACAGCAATACAGGAAATGAAAGAGCTTTTGTGATGTTTGCATAGTAGAGTGCTGAAATAATAAATTAGCATTAGAGAAATATTACTCCACATCTTGGGAGGCTAATTTATATTTATCAAGGCATATACAGTATGCTTAAAAATAAAATAATTTTGCTAAATGAGCAATATCTACAGAGGTATAAGTTGACATCCGATATTCATGTCAGCTTCCTTTTTGAAGATAGTTTAGTGTAGATAGGTTGAATCCTAAGTCTCATTCCATTATTCAACAGGAACAATCAAGGACGTAGGTAAGGGGGGGTTCTCGGGTTCAGACCCCCCCATTGCATTTCCAAAGCTCCCCCCCCCCCCGGTTTGTGGGGTTTTTTGAATTTAAAGTGTTTTTTGTTTTTGGCCTGCAGGGGATGCACTTTTTATGCTAGCAGCACCAAAATTTCTGAGTATCTTTAGGAGACCCTCCTAATGATACCAGCCATGTTTGGTGAAGTTTGGTTCAGGGGGTCCAAAGTTATGGACCCCCAAAGGAGGTGCCCCATTCCCCATTGTTTTCAATGGGAGCTAATAGTAGACGGGGCTACCCTTTTGAGGGTCCGTAACTTTGGACCCACTGAACCAAAGTTCACCAAACCTGGATGGTATCATCAGGAGAGTCTCTTGCAGATGCCAGCCAGGATTGGTGAAGTTTGGTTCAAGGCATCCAAAGTTATGGACCTCCAAAAGGGGTGCCCCCATCCCCAATTGTTTCCAATGGGAGCTAATACTAGATGGGGCGACCATTTTGAGGGTCCATATCTTTGGACCCCCTGAATCAAGCTTCACTAAACCTAGGTGGTATCATCAGGATAGTCTCCTTCTGATACCACTCAGGTTTGGTGAAAGTTGGTTCAGGGGGTCCAAAGTTATGGACTCCCAAAGGGTGTGCCCCATCCCCCATTGTTTCCAATGGGAGCTAATAGAAGATGGGGGCTACACCTTTGAAGGTCCATAACTTTGGACCTCCTGACCCAAACTTCACTAAACCTGGATGGTATCATCAGGAGAGTCTCCTAAAGATACCATGACAGTTTGGTGCTGTTAGCTTAACAATTGTACCCCTGACAGCAGGCAACCCCCAAATTTCCCCAGATTCTCTTTTTAAATCCACCCCCTTTGGCATGGATTTAAAGGGACAATCTGAGCTCCCCAGTGTAAACATTGAAAGTGATGCTGTTTCAGGGTGGGGAATAATCCACCCCAAAACAGCATCAATTTCAATATTGTTTTAACTGGGGACCCCAGATTCTCCGCTTAAGATGGATTTAAAAAGAGAATCTGGGCTCCCTAATTTAAACACCATTGAAAGTGATGCTGTTTGGGGGTGGATCAAGGATGTAGGTAAGGGTTCTCGGGTTCAACCCCCCCATTACATGTCAGAAGCTCTGCCCCCCATTTGTGTTTTTTGTATTTTTAAAGGTTTTTTGGTTTTTGGCCTGCAGGGGGCACAGTTTTTAGGCTAGCAGCACTGAAATTTCAGGAATTTGTTGGGAGACTCTCCTGATGATACTACCCAGGTTTGGTGAGGTTTGGTTCAGGGGGTCCAAAGTTATGGAATCCCAAAAGGGGTGCCCCCATTCCCCATTGTTTCCAGTGGGAGCTAATGGGAGATGGGGGCTACACCTTTGAAGGTCCATAACTTTGAACTCCCTGAACCAAACTTCAACAAACCTAGGTGGTATCATCAGGAGAGTCTCCAAAAGATACTCAGAAAGTTTGGAGCTGCTAGCTTAACAATTGCATCCCTAACAGCAAGCACCCCCAAATTTCCCCAGATTCTCCTTTTAAATTCACCCCCTTTGGCATGGATTTAAAGGGAGAATGTGAGGTTCCCAGTTTAAACATTGAAAGTGATGCTGTTTCAGGGTGGGGGAGAATCCACCCCAAAACAGCATCACTTTCAATGTTGTTTCAACTGGGGCCCCCAGATGGATTTAAGGTGGATTTAAGGTGGATTTAAAAAGAGAATTTGGGCTCTCTAGTTTAAACACCATTGAACGTGATGCTGTTGGGGGTGGATTCCAGCATTACAGCAGCCGCCCATGGGGGGGAGGGAGGCACAAAACTCAGATTTTACACAGGGGGGGGGGGCAGAAGGGACTACTGGCTGCCGGCTTGGAGCCCAGTTGGAGCAGCAGTGGCGTAGGAGGTTAAGAGCTTGTGTAGCTAATCTGGAGGAACCGGGTTTGATTCCCAGCTCTGCCGCCTGAGCTGTGGAGGCTTATCTGGGGAATTCAGATTAGCCTGTGCACTCCCACACACGCCAGCTGGGTGACCTTGGGCTAGTCACAGCCTCTCGGAGCTCTCTCAGCCCCACCTACCTCACAGGGTGTTTGCTGTGAGGGGGGAAGGGCAAGGAGATTGTAAACCCCTTTGAGTCTCCTGCAGGAGAGAAAGGGGGATATAAATCCAAACTCTTCTTCTTCTTCTTCTTCTTCTTCTTCTTCTTCTTGGTGGGGGGGGGCAGCGGAGTCTTTTATAAGCACTGAGGCTGGGGGCAGGGCTTGTGGAGGTGGGGGTGTGGCCCCACCCCCGAACGCCCCCCCCCATAAAAAATCTATACCTACGTCCCTGGGAACGCTTCAGCTTGTGCTATATTTCCATCATCCTCCAACCCCTCTACTGTGAACTCTTGCATTGTACCCAAAGTCTACTGAATACCAGGAGCTGCACTTTGGAGAGTACAGCATACTGTAGCAGGAAGTGAGAACTTTTCTGTTCTCAGAGAGGAAAATTAGTTTTCCAGGTGAGGGTACCATAATCAAAGGTGGTGAATCTGGTGAGCTGATCTCAGGATTGATTCATTAGTGTGGCAACTGGCTTGATCTCCTTGTGAATTTGCTGCCAGCAAGTAGCACTTGCAGTTCCAGCCAAAGACAACGGTTCTTCTTCCTCCAATGCAAAGGTGTAAATGAAACAATGGAATGGATCACAAAAACCAAGAACATGGGTCAAAAGCAATGCCTGAAAATAGAATGAGGTGTAATCCTCTCACTTAACTATAAGCCTCATTGAATTAAAATCAGACTTATTTCTGAGTAAACTAGTTTAGATTGGACTTTCAGTCCTCAGGAATGAGTGTTTCCCCCCGGGCTATTTTGGCCTCCCAGACTATTCCTTAACCTGGTCTACTCAGATGTAAGTCATATTTGCTCCAGTACCTTAATAAAACATGTATAGACTTTACTAATTTATTAAAATTTTCTGACCTATATCATCAATTACTTATTCTAATATTTAATTGAGGGCAGGCTGCCATTTCCTGGCAAATCCATCCAGCTCCAAACTCAATCAGCCAGAACCACCAACATTGTTTGTCATTGCCTGTGCAAACTTTGCCAAGAGGTGCCCAATCCCACCCCCCATTCCTGATGCACCATAAAGCTGCTTTCAGGTCCAGTTAGATGTTCACCAGCACCAAAGGTGCTTCTTCACAGGCTCCATCCTGCCGTGAAGCCAGTGATATTGTGCTCAGGCCATGCAGGCTTCAAAGTAGGTAAGTACAAATTACTTCCCTCTGTTGAAAAATGGACATCCTTATACAGGTAGGGCATATCAAACTTAATTGCTTGGTGGGAAGTAACAGCTATCCAACAGCTATCTTTGGCACAGCTAAATCAGCCTCACAATGGACCTTTTCAGTTTTTGAAGGATTAATGGCCCCTTTCCAAATATGTCCTTGTAAAAGTGAGGTCCAAACCAGCACAATCCCAGGTAACAATTTTTTTACTATTTTTAAATTCCTAATTATTCCACATGTTAAGTGGAATCACCAGGGAGAATTAGAAACTTAAGGAATATTTCTCACTGGGACTCAAGGCGGATTACACAGAGTGGATCAATTCAATCAACAGAATAAGCCACAAGTAAATAAATGAGACCAAACTCTTACATCTGTATTATGGCCTGTTGACTTCCTCCATTTCTTAATGTAGCTGGGGACTGAATCACTATTAATTTATAGTAGAAAATAATATGTTGATATAGTGTCTTGTTGTTTGTATGAACAAATTTCAAACTCCTATTCATCCCTTAATTATCTATCATGCATTTTTTTATTTATGTAACTATACAATTGCAAATATTAAAATATAGGAATAGTGTAATTACTATGGTAACACCACTTCATAAGTCATTAATCTATTATCTTTAATCAATTGGTAGAAGTAAGCTAAAGTTGCATCAAATTAATATTTACAAAGCTGCCTAATCCAACTGATTTTTATCCAAATTGTATCACAACAGGAAATGGAGGGAAAATATCATGAATGAGCTTCCTTTCTCCTCAATTTCCATTTCTGTTGCGCCTGCATCTTATCAGTTCTAGGTATTTTCTTTTCTTGAACAAAATCAGTAACTGCTTTCTGAATTTTTTTTAGTAAAGTATAAAGTTGGATAATTTTGAAACAAAAAAATTAACTTTGCAAAAATAAACATTTTAATAACTTTGATTCCATCGAACAAGGATAACGTCAGAGAAGCTAAATTTCTTTCTCCAAGAGGGGTTAAATTAAATTCACAAAACTGGTCCAAATGCATATATGAATCCCTGGATACCTAATAACTTCTGGATGTGAGACTTTATACAATCACTTATGCTTATTTAGATCTTTTCTAGCCTTGTCAAATAATAATTCAGATACAGAGATGTTTAGCTTATACCCCAACATTTAGAGTACAATCCAAAGTGGGGAGAGAAATGGAGCCTTGGAAGCAGGGGAGGGTTGCGTTGACATGGGTGCCCATTCTGCCAGTGCAGGGGGCGAATATGCCAATAAAGGAGCTATCATGCCAGCTGTGGGGTGTGGCGCAATTGCATAGTGCCCAAACCCAGAAGCTGCTATGTGCCAGCGATCATCTGCCACAGGAGTTCACACCAGCATGGATGGTGGTGTTCCAGGGCCAATTCTCTTTCGATCTCTTCTGAACACAGACTAGTTTTTATTTTCTGGCTGGCTATGCCACCAAACGCTTCTTTGGAGACAACATGGCAGCACCACACTCAGCCACCACAGATTTAAAACCCTTTGCCTTTGGACTGGGCTGCCTCCCATACTCCTCTATGATTTCCTTCACTTTTTATAATTTGTCAACATCTAACATAAAAATTGCTAAATAGTCTTATTGCTATAAATAAATAATAGTCTAATATCCTGAAACTCATTTGATTCACAAAAGTAAATTGCAGAAGGCTCAAGTGCTCTTGCAAAAACAAATCTGAGAAAGGACAACTTTGCTTAACACCTCTTAAGATTTTAATTGATAAAATCACTTATCACTGATAAAAAGCCTGATATTAACAATTTTGCAAGGAAGTCTGAGTAAATAAATCTAGCTCATCTCAAAAAGCCATTTCCAAAACCAAAAGCTTTCATCACTGCTAAGAAAAATGTAAGTTCCAGGAGATCAAATGTCTTATCTGTGTCAAGAAATATAAAATCTACTTCAAATTTGCAGTCATAACAAACTGTATCCAACTAAAAACTCTCATTTTAGTTATAGTTAACGAACATTTTAGAATAAAGCCCATTTGATCAATATCTACATATCTGGAAATAATCTATACTCTTTCTTTACTATCTTTACCAGGCTTAAGAATTAATACAACTTTATTAGTATTCCAAGAGACAAATAATTGCTTTGTCTCGTTTAAAGAAAAAAAAACAGTATTTAGATGAGGTTTCTATAAACACTTGGTAATATTTCCTAGTAAAGTTGTTAATACTTGGTGCTTTATTATTTTTTTAGAGATGTTATAACAGAAATTGCTTAATATAAAGTTACTGGATAGTCTAACCATATCCTATGAAAATGCCAGCCACAGATGCAGGTGAAACGTCAGGAGAAAATGCTACTGGAACACTGTCATACAGCCTGGAAACCCCACAACACTCCAGTCCAACCATATTTTGTCACCCTTAGTATTGGAATCTTCATCTTTCTAAAGAAGTCATTTAGTTGATCAGTTTTAGGGTTATCAGAGCTATATAGGTTCTTATAATGTTTCTCAGGTTACCTAAGAATATACTCAGTATTAGTTTCAAATACCCCATCACTATTCTTAATGCAGGTAATTGTTTCTTTTATTTTTTTTTCTTGTTTACTTGCTGGTAATAACTTCCCCTGTTTTATCTCCAGACTCAAAGAACCTCTGTTCAAGATATAATAGATTTTTTGTGATTTTTTTTCCAATTTCTAAGGTGTTAAATTTTTTTCTAAACTCAATAAGAAGGTCTAAACAACTATGTATCTTGGTTCTTTGATAAAGCAACCCTTGTACTTTAATCTGTTCAAAAGAAAATTTTTTAGTTTGTTACTTTTCTTTTTTTATCTATAAGCTTCCAAAACTTTAATGCCTGTAATTAAAGCTTTACCAGTATCCCAGGCAGTGATATTCATATCCATTCTCATATGTTAAATTCAGAGTATTCTAAAAGATTAGCCTGTATTCTTATAAAATTTAAATCCAACAGCAAATCATTATTTAAACAACAAATTCTTTTCTTCTGCTTATTAATGACAACTGCTGTACTAACTAGTACATAATCTGAGTGATTTACAGAACCTGTAAAGGAATCTTCTACTTGACTAAAGAAAGATTGACTAAAGAAAGAGACTAAAAACTTGTCAAATCTAGAGTAAGAACTATGAAAGAATTATGAAGTCATGTAAGTAAGATGGTAGCAAGTTGCCTGAGGTTGCTGTGAGGCCCAGCCCCAACAAGTTCTTCCTCTAGGTCAAAATAGCCCTGGAAAGGTCATGGACCCTCCCTCCTGTCTCTTACTGACAGAAATTGTAGCTTGAAGGCTGACAATACTGTTGTGGTTGCCTCCCAATGGCCACTGAGTGTATTTGTTTCTTAAAGGTATAGGTCCTGCTTTTATCATTTTAGAGGGAGTTAACACACACACACACACACACACACACACACTGCATTCTTTGCTTGCTTGTTTGTTGTTCAGATTTCATATTTTTTCCCTGCAACTTGGGACTTTTCTCAGGTTTGTAGAAGGCTCTTTTTCTCTGTCCATGACTCCAGTCTCTAGATTTAAGTATCCATGCATGGGGCTGTGTTGACAATTGGATACATTGATAAGCAAAATAGAACATCTATTTTGTTATAATATGTGAGTTAAAAACACTTCAAAGCTGTGCAGGTATGTGTATGTACAAAACAGCTGAAATGTAATTTATAACCATTTTAAGTATTCAGGAACGCTGTATCTGCTCTTAAACAAATTGCAGTTAAAACTCAAGAACATTCACTTATCCCTGGTTTAGTTACACATTGAGTGTGTTGAATCCTGCTGACCTTTAAATGCTTCCAAATTCTGTTTCTATTATTTTGTTTCTTTTTTATTGCAGCTTTCCTCCACTCACTGAGAAAGAGGTTGAGGTGAGTCTATTTAACTTCTGTTACAATGTATCCTTCCCTTCTTTTGAGGAACTTTGATAGCATACATGAGAGTGTAACTGTCTCAATCATTCAGTGAATTGGGAATTTGATCCCAGGTCTCCTTAACATTGACACTTATTCTAAGCATTGCATCAGACTAGCTAACCCATAGGACTTCACAGCAGAAAGGGGTCATCACACTTCCCATGTCAGATAAGGCAAGTTAATGGTATGTGGGTAAACTTTCCCCATTATCAGGAAATGTTAAATTCTTTGAAGAAAATATATTTGACATCTTTATATGATTTCAGTTACAGATAATAGGTTGTATCAGGAGATCCCAGAATAGCCTGCTAGATATACTGAAGGAAGCAATGATAGCCAGTGGTGTAGCTGGACCATACTGTGCCCAGTGTGCACTCTGCATTTTCCACCCCTCTGCCCCACCCACCCACACACACTCACCTTAGTTCAGCCTGAAAGTGCAGGCTGAAAAAAGAGGCCTGTTACCTTGAGGCTGAAAACAGCCTGGTGGGAACTACACTTCCCAGGAGACCTTGGGGCTTGCAAGGTATCCTGGGAAATGTAGTTCCCACCAGGCTGCTTTTTGAACCTCCACTTTCAGGCTTAACTGAGGTAAATGTGTGGGAGGGGGCGCTGTGGGGAGCAGTTTTCCGCCCTCCCAGGCGTTTGCCTGGTGCAATGCATGCGCTCCGCCCCCTGGTAGCTCTCCACCTCTGATGACAGCCTCTTAAGTTTTGAATAGCAAATAGTTCAGTTTGGCTAATTGGACCCTCTGTCAGAAATGCTAACACAAAAAAGTTAGACCCCCTGCTAGACACAAAAGTCCTGTCTCTGACCAGCAAGAACTATCCCAGTGAAAGATGCTGTCATGCTCTTTCTTGTCTAACATTCTCTAGTATGAACATGCTAGTAATTTTCTACCTAATAAAACCAACATTCTAAAATTGGTTTCCAGTTCCTTATTCAACAAAAAAGTACATAATCAGCCTGAATAAAGAACTGAATTTTGCACGCATCTGCTCCATGTTTACTATTGAGGGACAGAAGATGCCCTAGTGTTGTTACTGGTGCAAAACTTTCTTCTTGCACAAATGGCTTTCAATAATGGTGTAACAGAACTAATAATTCAAAGGAGTGCAGTTTCCTCACGCTGGGATCTGACGGGCAGGGTTCTGTATCAACCTCTCCACCTATCACAACTCTCAATGACTGACTAGCAGTGGGTAGCATTCAGTAAATGTGTGTCAGTGAGGGATCAGTAAAGTTAAAAATAGATATTAAGAAGGCCAGGTTATACCCATTTTTTTTGTTTTTACTCACATACCCCTTATTTTAACAACACAACAATTAGTTTATTGCCTCCTCCCTAGAAGAGATTTATTTTGGTTGACAAGCAAAGTGTTGTAAAAGTGTAACATTTTCAGAGTTAAACTGGGCCTCCGCTTTCTTCAAGAATCTTTACCATGTCATACCCACACCCTGGGTTACAGAACTGACAAAACTGTTTCTCCTGATGGTATCAGTACTGGGAGCATAGACCTTATCTATTTACTCCTTGCACCTTGCACTTCCCCAGTCTGGTCATCCCTTGACTGAGACCCTAAAGATAAGGTTAGCTAATGTCTGAAGATTCTCCTTTTATCCTTTTACCAATCCCCAACCTACCAACTTCCTAAGATAGACTAACCTGCCTAACACAGGATGCCCACTCCTGTCACTAAACTGGCCTTGTTTTTCTGTATATCTGGATGAGCCCTAACTGTTGATTTGGTTCATCTTACGCCCCCCACCCCTCCCAGATACAGGATCCATACATCTTCTGGAAACTCTAGGAATTTACAAACACTTCATGGAATCAGGAATCAGCTGTGATACCTGGAAGGTAGAGCTGGAAGCTGTCCATCACATAAAAACATATGTGATTTGGGTGTCTAAAAGCTTACTTTGGGGCACTCTTATTTCCTTATTCGTTGGTAATGATTGGTGAAAGCATCACTTTAGAGAGTAACAGGAGTCAGACACAGTTGCTTGAGTACCTCAAAGGAGACAGTATCTTCATAGTTGGAGTACATAATTTGAACAACAACATTTAATTCAAGGGACAGGTTGTGTATATTTCTGTCCCTTCTTCAGCCTGGCTATACATCTGTGTGTGGAATAAGGAATTTGAGACTAACCTTGTCAAATAACTTGCATGAACATTTTAAAGCATTGCATTTTAACACTTGGTCAGAATACATGTGTACCCTGAGCTTATGTCTCTAAGAATATGTCCACTTTGCAGTTAAAGCCCATACCCGTACTAAAATAACTCAATGCAGGAAAGCAGTTTTCTTTCCACCACTCCTTGATCCTTGCCTAGAGACCTGCTTTGATTTTAATACTGACCAAAACTTATAAACATTACATGTATAGATCATCTTAGTACACCAGTAAAGAAGTATTCATGAGAAGTAGAGAAGTGCTATTATGAGCTTGGAACGAATACTGAGACCTGAGGGCAGGCCACTATCTTCTCCCCCAACACCCTGCAGTGATTTTCTTCTGGCAAAAGTGTCCAGAGTAGAAGGGAAAGGAATGCTTAATCTCCTCCTGCTCCCACACTCAAGAGCCAATTAACCTTCCAAAAACATTCTTAATGTGAGTGTCAAGTCAGACATGAAGTGCAAGTTGGGGTAGAGTTTCCCCAAAGCCAACACACAGGTAAATATAGTTGCAATGACTTTTACAACATGTAGAAATTAATTTAAGAATCTGTACTATTTTTTATGTAGGCCTTTACTTTAAATAATAGACTCTCCCAGAAAGGATCAGAGTCCAGGCCTTCTTTATTAGAGTGTAACTACGTGTGAAGGAAATAGCTCTTTATCAGGTTTTTCATATTTTAAAACAAACATCCTCCCCCTTTAGACTGTATTGTTTATTAGATTCGTTATACTGTTTTCTTTCATTTTCAATTGCAATGAGAGAAGTGAACAATAAATGAAATAAATAAATAAGAATCCTGATGGCAGCTGTGGAATGGTCAAAATGTCATTGGGGCATGTCATTGGAATGGGGCTAACCCTTTCCCTTTGCTGTGCAATTGCTCCTTCAAATATACTCTTTGTCTTGTGGTCAGGAAAGTACAGGAGCTCAAACAGTGTGGTTAGGCTAGTTAGGAAGATCCCAGATGAAACCTTTACCACAAAGCTCACTGAGTGACCTTCAGTCAGTGACTTTTTTCAGTTTGCTGTACAGCACAAAGTTGCTGGAAAAATAACCCTGCATGCTGTCATGAGTTCCTTGGAGGAAGAGTGGGATAAAATGAGCTAACTTTAAAAAAAATGAAACCTGATTGTAGCTGAATTTCCCCCATGTCTAGTACGGCTCCAAGGGAATTTAACTTCTAGAGAGGCTTAAGTTCAGGAAATTAATTCTTAGCAAAACTCACAATTGGACACCCCAAAAATATGTCTGTTCCTTTTGTTTTGCATTTTGCATCCCAGCTGTGATACAATAGATGTTAATCAGTATTTTCTTTTTGTTTTACCTCAACAGAATGTATTTATACAACTTTCATTGGCTTTCCGAAATGATAGTTATACTTTGGAATCAAGAATTAGCCAGGCTGAGAGGGAGAGAAATTTTTCAGAGGAGAACACAGAGAAGGAATTGGAGAATTTTAAAGTAGCTATTACGGTAAGAATAGATAATGAAGTTGTATTACATTTGGTACTTGTATTCAGTGGCTTTAATGCAGTAATGTGGATTTTTGCTTCTATGACTGCATATGGCATCCAAATCTGTTATAATATGGAGTTTGTCATTTTCATAATGACAAGAAGAATGCTAAACAGTATTGTAAAAGATGTAAATTACTGATTTTACTGTAAGGAAGGAAGAATTCTTGCTGTATTTTAAAATAGGATTGAGAATTAGGAATGATCTTTGATGCCTTATTGTATCTTTCCACCTTATATGATTTCTACACTTACTATTCCCTATACTTTGAAGCATAATGGTTTTTGCTAAGGATGCAGGTAGTGTATGTACTTGCTGGAAAACAGGATAATTATGCTATACAGCTTGCAATTATTGTAGAGGACTTTGGCATCATGATTGCTTTTGTTTCTCCATTCATTGTGACACAGTGCTTCATTGAACTTGCTCTCCAACAGGAAATAGTTACTCTTCTCTGAGCACTGTTCCCCAATGTCGCACCCACCCCATGTTCAAGTAAAGTGGCAAGATCACTGACCTGTTGGGCTTGTTGTTGGCATCAGCCAATACAGGGATTTGAGAACAAGTAAGCTGTTAGTCTCCCTGAATTGCAAACCCTGTGCTAGAGACAGAAGTAAAAGGCTTGGCCTCTCCAATAAACACCACCCTTCCCCTGTGCACTCTCTTCCCAGCACCAAGAAAGCTGCCAGTAGGGCAGCAATTTGACCCCAAGGAAGAAAGCATACAACCACCATAACAGCAGCCACCTGAGCAAAGACCAAGCTGGGTGCTTTTGTAAGGCAGTTCTGGGTAAATGTTAATATGGGATCCTAGCTAACTGTTGGGAAGGTGGTCTTCCATTGTCTCTTCCTTTGAGAGCTTCACACACACCTCCTTAACCCAGTGAGTTTCCTAATCTCCCAATGTGGGACTGAACAGAAGCCACAGTGATGAAAACAGGGTTGAGATTAGCTGTAACTGTTGTTCATCCAGTGGTTTTCTGTGGAGGTACACATCTCTCCTGCCCTGCTGTGAACTCTCTACAACTTTAGTTGCTTGGGGTCTCCAGTGGTGGCCTGGAGAGAACTGAGGGATTAGTGCCCCTCCTCCTGATCATATGATTGTTTGGGGGGAAAGTGCCAGAGGGAGGTGGGCACTCATCATCTGCTAGACAGCTTTGGAAAGCTTTTCCACAGCTGGTGTTCATGTATGCATTTTCAGTGTGTGCCTTAACAGAAGATCACTTCAATGAACAACAGTTGCAGGTAAGTACAACCTAGTTATTTTGATGAACTGTAACTGTAAGTCAAAATTACTCCATTGGACTTGGTGAGAAGGGTAGTGAAATGTTAAAGGACTTTAGTAAGATTATACAAGGATTGTAATGTTTACATTTTATGGTTGAATTTCAAAACTACACTTGAAAATTGTCTTTTTTAATGGGGAAATGCTTTCCTTCACTCTTCTTGGTGATTTGAAGAATTGTAAGATTAACTGATTCACTTCCCTCAATCAACAGATAGTTGTACGTTTTGATTAACAATGTATTCCGCAACTAATTGTTGCCTTACTGGTAATGATCTTGATTCAGAGGGTTATGTGACAAACTCCACATGTGCAGAGGAACTTTAATGGGCACTGTACCCAGAAGCCTCCTTCTTACCATCCAATAAGTACCTCCAAAGCTGAAGAGGTTCAAGTGGCCTCCTTTGCAAATATCTACTTGGGGGTAGAAACATTCTATACAAATTAAAGAGGAACTCTCTGAATTGTAGTCTATCACTGCCTGGTCACATTGTATTGAAATTAATTAGAAAAAGCATACCTTTTCTCTAAACACACAGAGTTTAAGATTAGTAGTAGTAACAGTTCCAAAGAACATTATGTTTAACCTTTTTAAATAGCATCATGCCACCATCATGTCTAGTTAACATTACCCATTCTGAATCCCTTGGAAACTTTCAGACAGTCAAATGTGTTCAAACAGAGTCTGTTTCATGAAGTACATCCCAATATTTTGGCTGCATTCAACTTCATGTGCAACAATAAATTAGACAATTGAAATAGAGTTTAAAAACAAATACTAATGGGGGAAAGCATTTTTATTCAGGAAGACATTATGTGGTCCCATTGGAGTCAGGCAGTCTGTATTTTTTTCAGAAATTATTAAAGAGCTGTTGCTAAACTGAAATATGGCCTTATTTTTTCTGATGGTGGAAACTGTTCATTCTTCATTACAAAATGTGAGCCTTACCTCTCCTACAGTAAAGGCAGTGGCCAATTTAAAAATTCAAGCTTTATAAGACTGATGAAAAACTAAGAAAAAAGAACAGTTTGTCAAGAGTTTGATTCCTTAATGACAATATGGATTATAATACCTTGAAATATGGCTTCTTTTTGATTCCTGAAGTGAAACTAAAAGTGTTGCGTATGATTAGAAAACAATGCCAATCAGAGAGTTGTCACCTCCAAATGATTACAGAGGACAGCCTTCAAATTGTGAGTTGTAATAGTCATTCGTTTAAAGTTCTCCTTGATTTGACACATAAGTGCATGCTATCATTTCAGTCTTCAGCTTCCTTATGGCATCATTCTGAACACAGAGAGATGTATCAGAAATTGTTGGAGGATATCACTGTGCTGCATCGTTTGGCCTCTAGATTATCTAGTCGAGCTGAAATGGTTGGAGCTGTTCGCCAGGTAAGATTACTCACATTGAACATCTTTAGGCTTGACATTTACCTATTTGTAGTAGGCAAACCCCACCTTCATTTCAAGAAGCAAACCATAAATGCACAGTGTCTTCAGGTTCTACATCACTTCAGGTTCTTCATCACTGTCCACCGTCATCAATCATAACAGATATGACCAGGAAGTGATCTTCCTGAAACTTCCCCTTCCCCAGGTATTGCCTTCAAAACCTGCCAGCATTTTCCAAGGCAGTGCTAGGAACCCTAATCATCTTGTATTTTCCCTCACGTGAAATTACCATGTCTGCTAGAAAATCTTGATTGCAGTGATGCTCTGTCCTCCAAAGGAAACTACCAGATTCATTACAAATATATGAAACTGTTGCATGCTTTTCTGTATGCTACATATTTTCAGGAGAAGCGCATGTCAAAGGCCACTGAAGTTATGATGCAGTATGTGGAGAATTTGAAGAGAACGTATGAAAAGGATCATGCTGAGCTTATGGAGTTTAAGAAACTTGCCAATCAGAACTCTAGCAGAAGTTATGGTTCTCCTGGTAAATACTGACCTTAATATTCAATTATTTTAAAATATGAGTTTGCATTGCTGTCTAACTTTAAGTTGGCACTCCTATATCTAAATATTTAAAGAAGAATCAAGATATCTAACAAAAAAGAATTGTTGACAGAAGTTGAACTTACAGATTTATTTAAGGCATCTGATTTCTCTTGTAGCTATAATGGGAAATAATTTTCTTCCAAAATACTTCTGCAATTATATCAGAGAAGACTAAGTGCACAATATTTCTTTATGTGAATGTCCTCATGACTATCATGTAGCCATTAAAGAGAAAATTGTTATCAGTATTTCAATGGCAAAAATGCATTCAAGTTTTCTTTTTCTTTTTCTACAGAAGATGGTGTTCCACGTACATCTAGATCCATGTCTCTTACTGTGGGAAAGGTATTCTTCCAAGTTTTAAAGAAATAAATATATTTAATGAAAGCTACATGCAGATTGGGAGTGGAAAACCCCAGCTTGCCTATGAGAATAAGCTAAAGAGTTGGGGATTTTTTGTTTAGAAAAAAGATGGGTAGGGAGGACATGATAGGCATTTATAAAAAATATGTGTGATGTAGAGAAAGTCCCAAAATACTACAGCTCAGGTTCTTCCAAGGATAGTAGATTCAGGATGGACCAGTGAAGAACTTCACATATTGTATAACTTATTAAACTTGTTGCCATGGAATATGGTGATAACCATAAGCTTAAATTGCCTTTAAAGGGGGATGATAGAAGATAGGTCTGGCCACAGCTATTCATGACAGTGGGTAAATGGGACCTCATTGTACACTGCCACCAAACTTCTGAATTATAGTTGCTGGGGGAAAACAACAGCTTCTAGGCTTCTTGAAACAAGATGCTGTTGGAAACAAAATGCTAAACTAGGCAGTCCACATTGGTCTCAGCCACTAAGGTTCTTCTGATACTTAGGAGGCCCTTACTTTCTTTCTTTAGTTCTTTGTTGCCCTTACTTGTAGACCTTCCTTTTATACCCTAAGCTGTTTGTTCATCTTCTTGTCTACTGATGCATTTTCCCCACTTGGCTTCAGCATGGCATTAGCAGATTTTATATGAAACACCAAGAATCCCACAACTAATATTCAAATTCTGCGTTTCCCATTGCCGACAACAGTTTCAGGCATTGTCACAAATATGGCCAGCAATATAGGGGATTAATTGTTGGACTTGACCAAAAAAGCATAGAAAATGTCTCTGTGGACAGAAAAAGAGCTAGCCTGGCCTCTTGGTGAAATATACCAAAAAGGGAGTCCAAAGAACAGGATAGCGTTGGAGGGGGACAAGAAACAAATTATATGGCCTTGTGTAGATTAGAAGCCATCTAACCCATAATCCATAGCTATAGTTTGTGGAGACCCAAGTGCAGAGAATGTCTAAGTATGGCAGGAATGTCCAGCTTCACAGAAGAGGAGATATTGTTTAAAGATGGGCATGTTTGTTGGGAGCCATAAGATATTCAGATGCATGAATATCTTCTTAAATGACTTCTTAAAATATATGTCAATTATTAGTTCATTCTTGCTACTTTTTATCTTAACAAAATCTATTTTAAAATAGTGATTACAAGAAGACATTTCAAGTATAGATAATTTTGTATGGTATTTGAAGTTATAAGATAATTAGTCAAGAATGTGCATCTTTATCAAATGGGACAGCTAGCTATTGTTCCAAGAGGAAGTTAAAATCCCAGAAGGGATTTCTTGCCTGTGACTTACTTTCTTTGGGCATAAGATACCTTTATGTGGATTTATTATTATTATTATTATTATTATTATTATTATTATTATTATTATTATTATTATTATTATTATTATTATTACTACTACTACTACTACTACTACTACTACTACTACTACTACTACTACTACTACTACTACTACTATTTAAATTTAATAGACCGCCCTACCCCCGAAGGGCTCAGGGCGGTTTACAAAACAATCAACATTTGAATATAGCAAATAGTTTCAATTAAAACAATAAATAAATTAAGCATTAAAACACTAGCAGCAGTGATCTTCCACAATTAAAATAAATAGATAATGTCCGGCATTAATCCCCCGGGAGGGGACTGGCCGATATTCAGTCAGCAAATGACAAAGCTGTAAGGAGCAACAAAGACATGTAATTTCTCTCATTTATTTGTGTAACAATGGTGGATGGATAGTGTAATGTTTTGTTGATTTAATCAGTGTTAAGATCTCAAATAGCTATACTTTAATAAAAAGCTTAAAATAGAAGCAGTGATGCTCTAATAGTATTTACTTGTGTACTATACCATTAATGGATCTAAAACATTATTGAGGTGCACCACTATCCAGGAGTTAAATGATCTGCTGTAGGAAAGCTAACTAGAAGCCTAGGACTTTTTAAGTACACACCTCTATCTGAATCAGGCCTGGCTAAAGTCTTTCAAAGTAGCAGAAATAGTTCAGTAGCTGGATATGTTGTCCTCATAGTTGTGTGGATAGGACTGCATTGGCAAAGGATATCACTGTAGATCAAGGGTCTGCAACCTGCGGCTCTCCAGATGTTCATGGACTTCAATTCCCATCAGCCCCTGCCAATTGGCCATGCTGGCAGGGGCTGATGGGATTTTTAGTCCATGAACATCTGGAGAGCCGCAGGTTGCAGACCCCTGCTGTAGAAGAACATTAACTCTACACAAACAAGAGGACACATAAGCACAGTGCTTTTTGATTGTCTGATGGAATATTCCTAGTTTCACAAACTAACCATAGTTTAAATAGCATTCCTTGTTGAATCTGAACTAACCCTAACTATAAATAAGTCACTTTTATACTAATGTTCGTAGTCATGATTTTGCTGTCATTTGCTATGTGTTATATCTGTGGAGAAATTGCTTGGTGACGCAGGTGTAACAAAATATACTTTTACTATAGGCACCTCGTAGGAGAGTCAGTGTTGCTGTTGTTTCAAAATTTGAGATCCCAGGCCAGTCACCTAACATGTCACCGATTCCTTTGATGCCATCCCTGGTAATTTTGCATTTTATCTTCTATACAGATAAACTTTTCAAGGAAAAAACTCACTTAAGAGTAATTACTGCATTTTTATACATCCATTCTATATCATTGGTCTTGAGTTGTATTGGAAAAAAAATCAAGTATTAGGTTTGTGTAGTATTGATTCAATGATAGAAATGAGAAAAATCTTATAATATAAAGGAAGAGTAGGAAAGTTGCTGTTCATTAAACCTAAAAAATATGTCTTCAAGAAATGCACATCGCTTTAGTGTTGCTGTTTGGAGTGAAATGGAATTGTAACATGCTTTATTTATAGGCTGAGTCTACAAATGGAAGAAACAATTTGACAACAACTCCTGTCTTACCTGCACTTACAGAGAAGTGAGTTCACATTTTTTTAAGATTCTGTTAGCACATAATTTTTTGATGGAATAAGTATCTGAATTTACCTAAAATACTGTAGCATAAATATGGCCTTACAGCATTGTGTTTCAGAATCTACTCTATACTTGGAAAGTCTTGTTGATGCATAAAACGAATCCTACAATAATTGCTTATTTAGATTAGATACTGATTAATACAGATGATATTCAAAGTCTCACAAACAAATGAAATAGGGTGCTAGATCACCTTGTTTTGCAAAGGATTGAGATATGGCCCTTACTCTTATGCCTGTTGTTTCAGTGGACCATAAGCTGTGACTTATCATTCAATCCACAGGGCTCAGGTAATCAAGATCAGCACTGCTGCCATTCTGATGCACTGCCTCCAGGGGAGGCAGCAAACACCAGAAACTCCCCATAGCACCTGAAAGCCCTCCATAAGACAAAATGGACTTATGCCACCCTTTTGGGTGGTGTAAGTCTAAGGGCTATGCTTGGGGTGATCCCAGCTCCAAAGCTCAGTGGAACCAACTAAAAGTGAATGTCAGTATGACATTCTCTTGGTCTCTTCCTCTGAGATCTTCACACCCACCTCCTTAACTCAGTGAGCGTGCTAATCTCCCAGTGTGGGACTGAACAGAATCCACGATGATGAAAATAGGGTTGCACTTACCTATATCAGTTGTTCATCAAGTGGTCTTCTGTGCAGGCATACATCCCTCCCTCCTGCCCTCCTGTGAACTCTCTTGAGCCTTAGTTTCCTAGGGTCTCTGGTAGCAGTATGGAGATAACTGAGGGAGTAGCTCCTCACCTATTCATGTGATCTTTTTGGCAATTAACATCCAGAGGGAGGAGAGACATTCCTAGTCTACTAGAAAGCTTTGGAAATATTTTCCACAGCTGGCCCGCACACGTGCACATGCCGTCTCAATGTGTGCATGTTGAGAAGACCAGGTAAGTACAACACTGTTTTTCTGGCCCCAAAATTGTGATCGGCATTACCCTGGGCATGTAAGAGAGGGCCACAAGAGCCAAGCACTGATGAAATTCTTTCTTCTCTCCCGCTCATGATTTGCTTAAGTTCACAGAATCGGCATTGCTATCAGATGGCCATCTAGCCTTTGTTTAAGATACTCAAAAGAAGGAGAGCCCATCTTGTCCCAAGGACACCTGTTCAAAAGGTTCAAGCAGGATTCAAAAAAGGAAGAGGCACTAGAGATCATATTGGAAATTTATGTTGGTTACTGGAATATACAAAAGAATATCAGAGGAAAATCAGTGCATATCATGAATTGTGGCAAAACTTGTGACTCTGTGGATCATAAAAAGCTATGGTTGGTTTTAAAATAAATGGGTATGCCACCGCATCTGATTGTTTAATGAGAAACCTTTACTGTGTACAAGAGGCTACTGTTAGGACAGAATATGGACAAACAGAATGGTTTCCAATTGGCAAAGGTGTCAGATGAGGATGTATCTTATCTCCTTGTCTGTTCAATCTATATGCAGAACATATCATAAAGACACCTGTATTAGATTTAGATAAAAATGGAGTGAAAACTGGTGGAAAGAACAATTAACAATTTGAGATATGCAGATGACACCATGTTACTGGCAGTAAATAGTAAAGACTGGAAATGACTACTGCTAAAGGTTAAAGCAGAAGATGCCACAGCAGGATTGCAGCTGAATATCAAGAAGACAAATGCAATGACTACTGGGGAATTACATAAGTTTAAGGTTTACAATGAAGAAATTGAAATTGTTCCTTGGATCCATCATCAACCCAACCCAGAAATAAGGAGATTTGGTCTGGGAAGGGCAGCCATGAAAGATGTAGAAAAGATTCTTAAATGTAAGGATGTGTTGCTGGTAATCAAGGTCAATTTAATTCATGCCATAATATTTCCCATTACTATGTATGGGTGTGAAATCTGGGCAATGAAGAAAGCTAAAAAGAAGAAAGTTGGTTCATTTGAAGTGTTAAAAGAGAGTTTTATAGTTACCCTGGACTGTCAAAAAGACAAAATGGGTGGATCAAATCAAGTCTGAACTATCCCTAGAAGCTAAAATGACTAACAGAGGCCATCGTACTTTGATCAGATTATGAGAAGATAAGACTCATACTGGAAAAGACAACAATGCTGGGAAAACTTGATGGCAGCAGAAAAAGCTGAAGACCCAACAGGAGATGGATTAACTCAGTAAAGCAAGTGTCAAGGCTGACCCTGCTCTGGTGAGGTAACATAACCAAACTTAGGCCTGGGTAGATTCAAGTCACTCCCAGTAACTCACACAAAATGTGGCAAAAAAAAATTAATTCAAGAAAAGTTTTTTAAAAGAAAGCATATAGTTTAAAGGAGTCATAATGCACACAAAATGACAAAGACCCGCTGACTATGCTACTTACTTATTACTGGTTAACTACTGGTTATTACAGCTGAGGGATGAATTTCCACAGTTTATACAAAGCATCTTCAGGCAACAAGGTTGGTAGGTGGAGTAAAGGGGGATGTTCTCGCTCTACTATAGTATATTATTTAGGCACTGTAGGCTGTAACCTCATGACCCTTCCAGTCAATCACAGAACTATCTCCAAGATCTTTCTGAGATGAGAGTTAGCTCTTTCCTCCCATACCAGATTCATAGCTGAACCATGTGAACTAATTAACAGGTTCTCAAAATGACTGTGTTGAGTAGCCATCAGTGGGATGGGGAGTGGCTCACATCTGCTAGGAGTCAAGAGTGCCAAAAGATGACAGCTTTTACTGGAATTTTCCTCTAAGATGGCATCTCTCTTGACAGAAAACCATAGCCTTCAGTTTGTAAGACCTGAGCAAGGCTGGTAACATTTTGGAGTCATTAATTCATGGAGTCACAATTGGTCTGGAGTGGCTTGACACACACAGAACCAGTCAAATAACTGCTTTATCCATTAATTTTAATGGGGGAAACTTAAACAAATAACTGTATTGATTCATATCATAATCAAAAGTGTAAAGGCTCATTTGGTCCTAGCTTGACTTTTCCCCTTCAAATTATGATGGTTTTCATGTTGAATAGTTTATGACTCTATTGATGAACTTGAGAAGAGAATCTGCTCATCCCATCAAAGGGCGTTTCCCCACTTACCTTAAGCCCCGCGCTACTCGAGGAGAGTAGCGCGGGGTCCCTCGGTACTCCCCACTGAGAGGGGTGGCGACAGCGCAGCCGCCCTGAAGCTGCTGATGTCGCGCCCCTCAGCGCGCAGCATCCTAGGCACTCTTCTTAACGGCGCCTTTTGATGGCTCCGCGCAGAGCACGGGGTCGTGGGGACGGCCAGGCGCGCGCCTGGGATGCTGCGCGCTGAGAGCAGCGCGCGGCATAGAGGGGAACGACGAGAGTGGGGAAAGGCCCAAAGATACACTTGAATATACTTTGAAAGGGACCCAAGGAAAGGAATTCCTGTCTTCTGTTAAATAGACCTAACAATTCTGTTTAATTTAAATTTTCCAGTGGAAAATCAAATGGAGACCCTGACTGTGAACCACCTCCTTCAGCACCAGCACAGAGTGGAATGGAAGAGATCAGCCCAGAGATGAAAGTGAAAATAGAAGGGGAAGCTTATAACAAAGGGTGAGAATGTGTATGTTGTCCGAATTACTCAGAAAAGATTCTGTATAAGGCTATCTCTTTTAAGTACATAAAACATTTTAGTACAGAGTATTGTCGAAGGCTTTCACGGCCGGAATCACTTGGGTGCTGTGTGGTTTCCGGGCTGTATGGCCGTGTTCTAGCAGCATTCTCTCCTGGCGTTTCGCCTGCATCTGTGGCTGGCATCTTCATCCTCTGAAGATGCCAGCCACAGATGCAGGCGAAACGTCAGGAGAGAATGCTGCTAGAACACAGCCATACTGCCCGGAAACCACACAGGACCCAAATTTTAGTACAGATCTTTTTGCTTTCATGAATTGTCTTGATTATTTTGCAGAACTAGTGGCTATATTAATATCAATGGAAACACTTTGAAAACCAAGTCCTCTTCCTATCATCACATCTGCCTTTCAGATAGGAAGTCAGTCCTCAAACTGCCTATGTTCTAAACTGTGGCTGCATCCCTGCATTTTCTTTGCCCCACCTCCCTATGACAGATGGATTATTTTGCATTATTGTTATATTGTTATAGAAGTAAAAAGCCAGTGTGGTGTAGTGGGTAAGAGCAGATGGATTCTAATCTGGAGAACTGAGTTTGATTCCCCACTCCTCCACCTGAGTGGCACTGGCTTATCTGGTGAACCAGATGTGTTTCCACACTCCTACATTCCTGCTGGGTGACCTTGGGATAGTGACAGTTCTTCGGAACTCTCTCAGCCCCACCTACCTCACAACATGTCTGTTGTGGGGAGAGGAAGGGAAAGACGTTTGTAAGCCACCTTGGGTCTCCTTACAGGAGAGAAAGGTGGGGTATAAATCCAAACTCCTCTTCCTCCTCTTCTTCTTAACTTCAGAGATATGTCAATTAACATTTTTTTTAAAGTTCAGAAAGTCTCAGCTAGCAAATGCTCTGCATCACCAGAAGGCAAGAAAAATGGTGCTATGTTGATGGAGCTTTTAAAAATGTGCAGAGGAGCGAATACTATGATTTTTCTCAAAAATATCACACCAAACCAGGTTTGAGAAATATTACAACTAAATGGAGGGAAGCTAGAAAGTAGACAGCTAGGGGACACCATTGTATGGATGCTCCCAAAACATTAACACTAAAGTGTCTAGACACAAAACTGGAGTGAGATTTCTATGTGAAAGCAGCCTGATTTACTCTAAGCATTCATCACCATCAATGCACATTACCTCATAAATATGATGTGATTGATTATTATGAAAACAAAACAGCAAAAATTCTGACATGTAAAATACTTTATCTGGGTACAACTCTGGAAGGCACATCCGTTGCTTGAATGCCTAGTTGCATTCCTCTGTTTGTTTGCATGTGTTACCATAGCAGTTATGTTTCTATTTTTAAGAAAAGCAAACCAGAAGGACATAATGTCTTCATAACTATAACAACTATCTGAACCTAAGTAAATCAATTAAAGTAAAAGTGTAAACAGATTTGATTCACTGTGTTATTGCCTGAGTTATGTAGCTCATATTTCTGCTGTACTATGGATCCAACTCTAAGGTTAAAAAGTTCTGTTAAGACAAATGGAAGCCTGAAATATTGCAGGCATGAGTTTAAGCACATCAGCAAACGATATATGCCTTCAAGTAATGTTTGAATCTTTTTAACATGATACTAGTTGAGAATATGTCTGTTCAAGATGTATCTATACCAGTGGTGGCGAACCTATGGCACTCCAGATGTTCATGGACTACAATTTGTATCATCCCCTGCCAGCATGTCCAATTGGCCATGCTGGCAGGGGCTGATGGGAATTGTAGTCCATGAACATCTGGAGTGCCATAGGTTCGCCACCACGGATCTATACCATAAGCTAAAAGTGATGCAGCTGACTTGGCACTTGCCCATAAACGGTTCAAAACTGTGGTTCAGCCAAGCATACTGCTTGCATATCCCTCCTCCTATTGCAAATCTCCTACATTTCCTGGAGGTCCCTTGACTTGCTCCCTGCCGTCCCAATCCAGTGAAGATATCTAGGAGTCTGCATGCATTCTACCAGTACTTTCCTTTATAAGGTTTTCTTGCATCCTTTGGAAGAACTACCAATAGCCTTCCTCAGAAATGTAGAGTTTTTGTTATGTTTTCTGTTTCTGCTGTACTTTGTTCAGCAGGGCCACCTAGGAATAATGAAATAGACTGAAGGCCTCACTTCAGGTGGTGAACTGGAGAAACAAATTTCACACTCTTCTTAGGACATGTATGGAAGTGACAAAAGCACCCTTTCTACCTTAGAGGAGCAAGTTAATCTGCCGTCCTGGATATGTTAGGTGTCTCAAAGCTCCATTCTAGTTTCTGTGAACCAGGAGGTGAGGACAAGCATGTGGAGGGCTTTTAAAGGTCATTATGCTGTTTTCTTTTGTTGTTGTCCATGAATCTACTATGTATATATAATCAGTAGTTCAAATCAGGATTTTTTTGTATTGCACTTAAAGGTATCAGGAAGGCTTAAAGAAAGCTAGGGAACTTGAAGAGCTAATAGAAGATGATGAAGAAAAAATTGTTGAAAGGCCCAATGAATGTAAGGACAATGAAAGTGATGATGAAATTGTCAGACACAGGTGAGAAAATAATATTTGCAGTTATTTGATGAAAAGTCTTAGGGAATGTCCCTAAGGTTTATATTGAGAATTATCACCTGTGTGGTGTGGAATTTTCCCTAGAATTTTCTAATAGCAGAAAAAGCATTCGACCAAGTAAACTGGGACTTTTTACTGAGCACTATGGAACAAATGGGAATAAGTGGTAATTTTCATTCAGCGTTATGCAATAGTAATCAAGAAACAGAAGCTAGAATTAATTACAATTATACTGGCAGTTTCAAAATTGAAAGACGAACTAGGCAAGGATGACCTCTCTCACCTTTACTTTACATACTATCATTAGAGGTACTTCTCAATGTGATCAGAATGGATAAAACATTAAAGGGAGTATCATATAGGGACAAAGAATACAAAGTCAGAGCTTTTGCAGATGATGTAGTATTATTTATTTGAAATTATCAGGATTCTTTGGTTAAAATACTAAGCATAATCAAGGCAAATGGGGCAGTGGCAGGTCTGAAGATAAATAAACAGAAAACCAAGATTATAACGTTGAATAAGTAAGCAAGAGAAAGAAGATTTGGAGAGATTCACTAATATACAAGTAGTTAAGAAGGTGAGGTTCTTTGGAATTGTAATAAAGAACAACAACGAAAAATTAATCAAGAACAATTACATAAAAACCTGGAATGAAATAAAGGGAAATCTTAGCAATTGGCGTAAAAAGACACTTTAGTTTTATGGCAGAATATCTGTGATTAAGATGGTTTTGCCGAAAATGAATTTTCTTTTTCAATGTATACCACTCGTAACATTGAAAAGACTATTCGAAAGATGGAAAAAAGATATTGTTAATTTTGTATGGGGAGGAAAAGGGAAAAAGGTTAAATATACAAATTTGATTGAGGTCAAGAAGAGGGGAGGGTTATAGTCTTCCGGAGTTGCAATTATACCATGATTCTTCAGCATTATTGTGGATCAAAACATGGGTAAAATAGGAGGAAGTTGCGTTGTTGAATATAGAAGGATTATGGGATGAAACAAGGATGGCATTTCTATCTATGGCCCAATGAGAATAATTCCAAAACAAAAAACTTATGATATGACAAGACATGACATTAGAAGGGCTTTGCTTAAGCTATGAATAAGGTATAGGAAAATCTTTTGTGTTAAAGTACCTACCTGGATTTCACAGATGTAGGCATATCAAATGAAGGACAATAATAATTACAGAAATTGGCCAAGATATAGTGATTTGTTGGAGGTTAAAGCAGGAGAAATAACTATTAGAAATAAGGACTGCATAAAAGTGAATGGTCAAATTTGTGAGTTGCATAATTACGTTCCTCTTAAAAACCTAATGGAGAAGGATATAGCTGTGAGAGGAATCTCTACATCTTGGAGTGAATTACATGGGTTATTAATGATGAACACAACTCAGACAATTAGCAAATTGTACCAAATTACTTGAACAAAATTGTACCAAATTACTTGAACAAAATTGTACCAAATTACTGGAACAAAAGACAGAGAAACAGGTATGAAACAACGTATGGTGAAATGGGCTCAGGATCACTGTAGCATCATATTATTAGACGATAATATTATTATTATTAATAATAATAATAATAATAATATTATTATTATTAGACGAATGGAATACATTCTGGAAAAAAAATATTCAAATTCACCCCAAATACGGATTTATGGGATAATAGTTTGAAAATTATGTACAGGGATTATTTGACTCCAGAGAGGTTATTTATAGTGTTGTACACCGCCCAGAGCCCCTCGGGGATTGGGCGGTTTATAAATTTAAAAAATAAATAAATAAATAAATAAAATACCCGTATATACTCGTGTATAAGTCGACCCGCATATAAGTCGAGGCACCTAATTTTACCACAAAAAACTGGGAAGACTTATTGACTCGTGTATAAGACTAGGGTTGAAAATGCAGCAGCTACTGGTAAATTTCAAAAATAAAAATAGATACCAATATTTGAAGATATGTGGCCTCATATTTAGTAAAGAATTATAACTTATGGTTATTTGAGGGGCATTTAGTATAATATGTAGATATATTAGTAAAGAGGGTTATATACTATATAAATTTAGAATGTATTTAGTATGTTGGTGGTTGTGATTGTTGTTTATTTTGGGTTGATTATGATAGAAACTGCAATTTAATTACGAGGGGTGGAGTAAATAGAAATTGTTTCTGTATAGCGTTATTTTAAATATTATTCCAGGTGATGTTAGCCATATTGGGATTTGTTTTTGAATGTAATATTCTGTGGTTAGGAACACATAGTTATGTTTGGTTTCTGTGATTGGGAATGGTAATATTGTTATTGAATACAATTGTTATTGTTTGGTAGATTTGGTTTTTCTTTTGAACTATTTTTTTTTAAAAAAGAACAGCTTCTCTGTAGCTTTTCAAACTCTCCTAAAAGGCAGTATTTTGCTGCAGTATTCAGTTCAATTCTAGTCTAGCCCCTGATTCAGTGCATATAGTGCCAGGTCTAAACAGAACCTTGCATACATATGCTGTGTTTGCACAACAAGGGCCTTTTCTGCATGCACAGCTTACCACAGATTTTCCCTGTGATCAAGCTTTGTGTCTTGGAAACCTTTTCTTTGAAATCATCCTGCACACCTCCTTTCTCCCACTGTTTTAGGTTTACTCCCCTTGTCTCTTCAGTTGCATTTGTTCTACACACTACTGCTCAAAACGTGTTATTCCTGATGGTGGTAGAATGTCATCTGTGATGTAGAAAAACAACCCTCTCCCCTTTCTTTCCTTTTGTAATAGTGCTGTAATAGTTACATGTTGAAGCAGCAACTGAAACTTGTCTCAGCCTCCATTTTCACTACTAACCCAAAATGAAAGCCAAAACAACTGATGAAGCAGGCACCATTACTTGAAAGAACAGAAATGTGTGGCCACCTCCCAACAAAGAATCATATTATGGGGGAAAATTTGATCTGCAATAACTCACAATTGTTACTGCAGCAGTCCCCAATTTCATGCAACAATTATTCCCTAGTAGTCTTTTCAATCATCTCACTGTCTCAGAATTCTGTCGCTAATGTAAATGCTGCCAGCTTCAGAATCGCTTTCAGCCCTAACATTAAACTGCTAGTTCAATGTGACAAAGCTGATCTAGTTAACCATACTAGTTTTTATCTAGTGAAATTGACAAAACATGTGAAATTGACAAAACTGATCCAATCAACCATGCTAGTTTGTATCTCTGCCTGTTAATATTGCAGGTACCACGTGGAATTGACAAAACTGAACCAATTGATCATGCTAGTTTGTATCTCTGCCTGAAAGTTAACATTGCAAGTTCTATGTAAAATTGACAAAACAGATTCAATTGACCATGTTTCTTTGGCTGATTATATTCACTGGTGCTCTGCCCCGTAGTGAGGGTAAGTTTCCTTCAGGGCAGAGATTTCTGTACTGATGTGATCCCACTTGCAGCACCATAGATCCCAAAAGCCCCAAGATTAGCAAGAATGGGGAAACTCTGATGTTTCCCCCTTGCTTCAAGGTTTTGCTCCTTCTGGGTCACTCCCCAATCCAACCCAAGATTGAAGATTGACTTTTTTTTAAAAAAAAAAAGGCTTTTAAATATAATATTGCTATTCCTTGTATCGATTTTTTAAGGGAAATGTCTGAAAACGATCCCTGCAAGGAGTGGGGGGAGACCATCTCACCCCCACTCATCACAGGGATTGGCGGCATTTCTCTAAAAAAAGCTAGTAACTCACACAATATCGATAAAGGGGATATCAATATTATATTTTAACGTTTTTTTAAAAATCCAGCAATTTTCAATCTTGCATTGGATGGGGGGGGGGGCAACCAGAAGTGGGGGCAGGCCAGCCACACAAATGGTGCAGCAGGCATTGGGGCACCTCTTTGTATGTAAAAACATGAGGAGACCCGCTGCAAAGGCACTGAGGATCAAGGAGCATTGTGGAAAGTGTTTGTATCTCTTCCTGAAGTTAACATTGCAAGTTCTGAGTGAAATTGACAAAGCTTATCCAATCTACCCTGCTTCATTGTAATTTTGCCTCAACAATACATCTCTAGTTTGATATGACAAAGAGAAAAAGAGGATAAAATGACTGAAGGGGAGGTTGGGCAACTACAGAGGGCATAAATAAAGGCCAGGTGTTTAGTAGGGTGAAGAATTAAAGACCATTTCAACATAATCACAATCTTAATAGAAATTGGCTTGGAAAAGGATAAAAAAACTACCATTGTTAAAATGTTTAGAAAAAACAACAGAGGAAAATGAAGAGAAAGTGTTTCCATAACCAGAGAAAAAGTGCAGAATTCAAAGAAAAAAATCATAGCATTAGACAACAAGATACATAGTAAATAACTTGTGCAGAAAAGGCTTAGGTTTCTGTTTTTCTCAGGATTCCTGATCAACTGGAAAAGCCCTCCTGTATATGTTTGTATGCACATGGAACTGTGGAAGAAAAAGTGAAAAATGAACATTTCTCATATTAATGCACATTTTGGCTGGGGATGGGGTTATGCTTGCTTAGAGCACTGAAACATCTAGTTGTTTCTGACACTTTTACATGTCTGCAAAAGTGTACCCATGAACAGAAGTCAAAATTGGCAAATACACATGACTCAGTACTAATATGTACTGAGTCCTGTGTATTTGCCAATTATGACTTCTGTTCAGTCAGTATCTCTTCCAACTTTTATTGCAACTTGATGATTTATTGTACATAATAACCAAGTATACAAACTGTAAATGTGCTCTACACATTGCTCCTTTCTCCCATACCTGAATGTTTATAACCTTATGTAAATATGTCTCTTCTCTTCCTGAGACTGAGGCAAGGTATTAAAAACTGGACAAGAAAGCCATCCAGCAAGTATCAAGAACAACATTACCATCTTGAGGACAGTCATATTTCCTTCTCTGTATTATTATGGCATAACGTAACTTCTATACTCCTTCTGAGTCTTGCATAACATGATCAGTTTTTCACATAAAATGCTCAGTTGAATAGTTTAGATGTATTATATAATTTTACTCTCATTTTTTTATTTTACAGCAAACTCGAAGTTGTTATCCATTATATACAGATACTCTACCCCAAACTACAAAAACATTGGAATGTGCTCTGGATTGTAGCAGCTGTTGTCATAATTTTTGCTGTGGCGCTGGGATTCTCAAGTTTATACAATTATTTCTCCTCCTGTGCTGAACTATCAGAAGAGCAACAAGTGAAAGCTACCTGCTCTGCTGCTCAGCATTACCCCTGGTGGAACTCAGGACTTCAACATGACCAGCACACAGAATAATGATGGCACAAATGGGAGAGAAATCCATTTATAATAGCATACTTTTAAAGTGAGACACACGAAGCAAATTAAGAGTTTGGCACTTTCATGGTGGCTAAATCTGATCAATAACCTACCACTTAGTTTATTCTGTGCCCTCAGACTTGCAAATGCATTGTGATTTTTAATTAGCCAGATGCACCAACTCATAAATGCTATCCTCTCTTTTTATATCTGTAATCTGATTTGTTGTGCCTGAATATTGACACAGCCACATGAAAACATGAAGACAGAATTTAATTTTAAAAATGGGGCAATTACACATGGAGGATCATAGGTAGAACATTAACTCAAGTGCTGCTAAATAAAGCCATCCGTAGCCTTCTTCATCATGAATTATTTCTGCTGTATAAATGTTGGTACTGGACTTTTAATTTTGAAGCCCTTACTGTTGCAGTAGTTTAGAAATATATTTGTTTTCACAACTCTAGGGAGTGAGCAAAACATAAAACTGGCCAGTACTTAATTATCTCCTGACTAGGAAAAAAGTCCACACAGTTACTGAACAAGCTTGAGTATGAGTAACATGGATGCTTCCTGTCTCCACACATGTACAGTGTAACATGACTGCAGACTGTGTGCATCTGTTCAAACTTATCCTACATCTGTTAGAGAGCAATATCAAAAATCATGTGCACATCCCATCAGTATGTACTATCACGTCCCGTCCCATCAAGTGTACTAAGGGCCTTTTTCTACAAGATTGGTCAACAGCCTTGTTTCCACAAAATGGTAATAACTCTAAGTACATACTTTGAAGTGCCATGTTGTAATTAAGATAAAGGCATAATTCATTACTCCTGTGTTGTTTCTGGTGAATCGATCATATTTAAATGTTTTCCATGGCTTGAACCTAAATTAGAAGTATGACAGTTTGGGAGGTGAAGGAGCCGCAAGAGATTATGATATTTGGCCCTGAAGTGGGTGAAAGCTTCCACCTACATTGCCATTATCTGAGAAACTGTCTAGCTCTGCCCTTAAGATAGATATCATATATTTGGCAGGATCATTATTTCATAGTTAATATATGTTTCTATACAGAATATAAAATAATGATCCTGCCAAATATATGATATCTGTAGAGGGAGAGCTAGACATTTTCTCAGATAATGGCAATGTGGGGTTTTGGAACTAAATGAAGCATATGCATGTTAGAAGGGAGTGGCAAGCAGTGTATTCTCTGCTGGAAAGATGAAGCAGCATTCAGCGTGAAACTAACTTGGAAAGAGTTGACTGATAAAACATTTTTTCCAACTTAATTACAAGAAGTTTGGGAACTAAATGTGGTTTATTGGTTGTTCAAGCAGCTGTTCAGAATTCCAGAGGTCCATGGTAACTTCAGTGTTATGGATACCCAAAATTTGATAGGTTAGATAAGATCAGTCACTAATGCTAAAAATGCTTTTTGTATATTGTTTCACTGTTTGAGTATAACTGAAAAGGCCACAGAAAAGTTAACAGTGTGATTAAGAATGTTTAATGATGCTAATGAGAATGTGTACCTTTTTGCTTTCAAACTGGAAGAGGTGAGAGTAGGGGTTGGCTGGTGAATTAAATGACCTGACCAAAAAGAACAGCTATATTATATCATTCAAATACAGTTCAAATTTTGAGGGGGAGAAGCAACATCTGGAGGCAGTGTGGGGCTGTGGGGGTGGATTTGCCCTCCGCAGATGCTTACCCCAGCTGAGGAGCAACTCCACTGACAGCCAACCACTGCAGCCCTCTGAGACACCTAGCCACAGCGTAGAGCACTGCACCAGCATTCCTGCACCGCCAGAGCCCCTAACAGCATAATGGATGAGCCTGAGTAGTGCTTCAGATAGCTCAGGGACCACGACAAGTTCTTCCTGCATTTCACAATTGGCCATGCAGGAAGGGGCTGATGGGAATTGTAGTTCCTGAACATCTGGAGAGCCGCAGGTTCCCTACCCCTGGTCTGGAGGCATGGCAAATCCCTCCAGATACACCACAGCCTGGGTCCAGACCCTTTGGGGTGGTGTAAGTCCACTGAGACCAATGGAGGGCTTTCCACCAGCAGGGAGGGTTTTTCGTTTTATGCTTTTCCATGCTGCTGAAAAACCCTCTGGAGGTGACAGGATGGCACCAGGGCTCTGAATTGGACTGTAAGTGATGCTGGAAATCTGGAAGCCCAGCTCCACTTATACAGTAGAAAGTTATGTGCAGGGTGATCCACAAGCTTTTCAAAATAAAAACTGATTACTCATTCCTACTGTTCCCATTCATAAATGTCATAGGCACACATAATGCTCCTTACAAGGTCCTTGGATTCCTTTCTGGTGTGAACTCCCAAGTTGTTTTCCTCCTGGCCTTTATAACAGTGAAGGCATGTAGTGAAATCACTTGAATTACATGCATTACTGCCAATCAGCGTTTGTTTTAGAGATTTAAAATTGGCTTCAAACCCTGGTTTCAATTTCTTTTTCATAGCAAACACTGCTTAGTATTAATCATGGTAAAGATCAGTGCCATTGGGGTCAAAGCCAGTGAGACTAATTCATAAATAAAAAGGACTGGGATAAAAGAGATAGCCCTCAAATGACTGTCCAGTCCCACTTATTTAACTATACTGGTTTGAAGATGTTAAGGCTCCCGTGTTAAGGATAATGTCAACTCCAACTTATATGTAACACCTTTTAATGCATTTCGTGTCTTTGTGTGAATTAATTTTACTGCGAACAAATACAAGTTTAATTACTTAGGTAAGTAAACTTAGGTAAGTAAACTTGATTCATGTGGCTGTCCACTATTTGGAGAAAAGAGGCAGCTCCTGAATCCACAACTCATAGAGGCTGAAAAAGGAGCACAATTTGCCATGGTAGCAGAAGGATGAGCCAAATAGAAGGATGCTGCTTTCTTTGTAATGGGTTTGAGGGAGCGGGATGAAACCTGTACTGTTAGGAAATTTGTATTCATATTTCTGAGACAAAGACAAGATTACGCAATCTTGTAGCATCAGTGTGGTAACTTAGCAATGTCAAAAAAAATCAAAGGGATCATGGCTAGAAAGCATATTAAAAGTAGGGTTTGTTTTTCTCTTTTCCTTTGAAGTGCAATATTTAATTTATTTGGCTTTAACAAGACATATTTTGTTTCTCATGCACAATTCTGACTTCTTTTTAAGCAGAAAGAATTCAAAGTGGCACCATTTTTGTGTATCCTATTTAAATTTGTTAGACTGTAAACTTGGCACAGGTGTGCTAGTATTGTATAGCATCACAAACTTGAGTTTTGAAAATAAAAAAATGTTTTAGAGTCCTCTGTGTTGCTCTCATATGATTTATTTATACAATGCAATAACAGCAGCCTTTCATGGCCACTTTTTTCCCTAAAATTGCCACCTCTTACAGAGAAACCAAATTGCCCTTATCAGTGCCTCTTAAATTTTGTAATTCCAGGCTTTCAGGACAAAGAGGACCAGTCATGATGAATGCAGAAATAATTCCAGAGGTGGGATCCAGCAGGTTCTCACAGGTTCCCGAGAGTAGGTTACTAATTATTTGTGTGTGCCGAGAGGGGTTTGCTAATTGGTGATTTTGCCACATTATTTTTGCCTTAGTTACGCCCCTCCTCTCAGCAGTAGTGCGCAGAACTTGAAGCAGTCTAGCAGGAGGTGCACCGGCGTGTGTGGCAGCCTGCGCCTGCGTTTCCCGCCCAAGGACTGGCACAGTGGCTGCGTCCTTGCCACAGCCCCCCCAGGAATGCCCCGCCCCCAGAATGCCCAGCCACGCCCCCGTTTTGTCCCGCCCAGCCCCATTGGCGCTACGCTACAGTTTGAATCCCACCACCATGGGAACCTGTTACTAAAATTTTTGAATCCCACCACTGAATAATTCCACTCTTCCATATTCTGATGTTGCTGTAGTGAGTACACTGCTAGGCAGTGATGCTTAGACTGCATGTATGTGCTGTATCAATGAGATTGCTGTCAGCCAGGGGCCTGAGTTGTAGCGTAGCGACTCTCAACATGGTGGCATGGGACATATAAAAATGCAGAAACATTTCCCATCATTCTACATTACAGCTATGTAGTATTTGCCAAGAAAGAGTTGAGTTTTGATTAGGAAATGTTCCAAATAGACCTGTCTATACTCTGCCTCACCAAAAGATCTCAGGAAATTTTTGTATTAACCTGCCACTTCTTTCTGGATCATCTTTGCAGTGGAATTCTCCGGTGCGGTCCTAGTGCCTACCTATCGCCCCCCCCCCCGGTCCCCAATTCTCTAAAAGCATTGAATAATCTTTTTAAGCACCGCTGTAGTCAAAACCATTATTCTGTGCACTATGAAACATTGAATTTTGATAAGAGCATTTGATAAGAGCATTTCTATTTGGCTCATTGGATGACCATCAGCAAGACTTCCCTTTTTGTTTAGTAGCGCCCACCATTTTTTTCCCAGTTCAGGAGTCTCCATGTTGCTGCATCCATTTAAAGAATATTCCCAGCAGTTTCCTCTGTTTGCTGCTGATCAGATGGGCATTTCCATGTAAAAAATAAAGTTTGCTTCTCCTGGCAATCCTGCACACGTGGTTTTTTAAATTTTTTGTTTGTTAGCAATATTAGAAGCTTTGCAGTTCATATAATAGAATAGCACCACTCGGAGCACTGGTCTATCTCCTGTTAAGAAGCATCAGGTAGACCTGGCCTCTGCACAGGACAGGTCTACCCATAACTTTCAATTGTTGGTAGACCTGCCCTGTGCAGAGACCAGGTCTACCAATGCTTCTTAATGGGCGTTAGACCAGTCTTCTGAACAGTTGCTATTCCAATACACAATCTGTGAGGCTTCGAATATTACTAATCTAAAACAAAAAAGTAAAAGTAAAAGCCATACATATGCGGGATCACCAGAATAAACAAACTTTATTGTTTGCATGGATATGCCCATCTGGTCATCTGCAAGCAGAGCAAACTGCTGGGAAGATTCTTAAAATGGCCACAGCAGCATGGAGGCTCTTGAACAGAGAAGAAAATGGTGGGAGCTACTGTACAAAAAGTCTTGCTGATAGCCATCCAATGCACTATAAAGGCTCTTCTATCAAAGTTCAGTGTTTTACAGCGCACAGAATAATGTTTTTGATGCTGGTGGCACTTTAAAAAAGATTCTTTAATGCTTTTAGAGAATCAGTACTACTTTGAACTGCGGAAACACGCTTCTGTCACTTTCACTGAACAACTACTGCCCGCACTTAGACTTTTTGGTGAGACAAAGTATAAATGGTAAAGACAATATTTCTTTAACAGTGGCACACAAACACTTTGTCTATGCACTTCCAAGCAGCGAGCTGTGGATTTAAACAAAATCACAAGTACACAATTAGGTTAGCCTTCTCTCATCCTCTGTTTTGCAGCATGGCAAAAAAAAATTGAAGGGACTTGCTAAGACAAATGGTGACATTTGGGGCCAATGTGGTGTAGTGGCTAAGAATGGTGGACTCTGGAGAACCAGGTTTGATTCCCTATTCCTCTACATGAGCAGCAGATTTTTATCTGGTGAACTGGATTTGTTTCCTCGCTGCTACACATGAAGGCTACTTGGTGTCCAGCAAAAGGCTAAGCTGAAAAACTTTCTCCTTGGGTTGGGTTTTTAAGTGTACAGAAGGGTTGAGTGAACATTCAAACATTATAGATAAATAAGATAACGTAAAAGAGTAATTATTCATTAATCGTTCAAAGAGATCAATATTTAAAAGACTTGTTGATTATATACATTTATTATATACCTATATATAAATAAAAATAAGCTGTAATATATGGGAGACATCATTTTGTAGTTTTGCCCCCCTTCAAAAATGTGGATCTGGTCATGATTACACCTTTCATTAATGCACCAAATTAATAAAATAACAGAGTGAAAAACAAAAAATAATAATCCTGATTTCTGTTTTGCTAAAGCATGGTAACTGAAGTTTACATGATAAGCAAGCCATTCTTTTTCAGTTTACATCTGAATAGGTCACAGGAATGATGAGTGGATCACAACTATTAAACAGGAATTGTCACAGAATGAGTACACCAGGGGTGTGGGGAAATTTTTGCCTCTGTTGTTTATAGGACTAGCAGTATAACATTGTGTTATCTCTCTTCCTCAGAAGGGTGTTTTCTGAGTCAGCACTAGTTGTATTTTCCACACTGCCTGTGATGGCTACAGGGGCATCATGTGTTTCCGGTTAGTGACCTTGGACAAAGGATGGCTTTTGAACTGAGCAATTTTGATTCCCCTGTTCCTGTGAAATTGTGTAGTGTCTCTTCAACAGCTGTCAAGGAAAGACATTACTCAAAGCTCACAAGGTGTGGATTAGCATCACATTACACTACAGGGTGAGAAGCAACCTGAGTCTGAGTCTCTACTTCTGGTGGTGTTGGCAATGCCATCTCTTTCAGGAGTTTTCACCTTTTTCATTTCAGTCTGGATTATAAGGGCCAGGACACAGCCTGCTCTTGAGTCAATAGGTATGTGATGGTATTTTTGATTGATCTGATTAATTAGAATATGTAAATCTGAATAACGTAAGATGACTTTATAGTATGGGACAAGGCCAGCTGCAGTGACCTATCTTATTCAGAACTACACGTTGAAGTCAACAGGTTCAGAAGGATGTATGTTGTGTTAGAATTTCACTGAAAATATATTTACTTAATGTATAGCAATAAATTCTAGAATGTTATGTACTTTTGAGCTGCCCTGATGTGTACCAAGTAACTTTCTCCACAATGGGAGAAAGTCCTCCTCTATTTTATCCTGACACCCATCCTATGTGGAGAGTTAAGTTGAGAATGTGTGACTGCTCGTGTTGATGTTAACGTACTTCTAGAATTTCCACATGTTTCAGAATATTGTTTAACTCTGAATGACACACCACCAGAAGCTCAAGAATGCATAACGTACCAGAATTTATCATCAAATGAGATGCTTTTTAATTCATGCTAAGAGGCAGACAGTGTGTCCTAGTGATTTCTTTCCCAGTGGTGGCAGAGGTCAAGTTGCTTGCTTTTCTGTTCAAAAGGTGAAGCTTCCCCCACCAAAAGAGACGTGTGGAAAGAAGGGTTGTTTGATTTGCTAATGCCAGCCCACTTGCACTGGCTTGGAGGTGTTTTCTCAGGCTAACACCCTACCTCATAGGGTTGGTGTGAGGAGAAAATTAGGAAAGAGAGTTGGTGGGGAGAGATGTATGTTTTGCTGGGGATTGGAGGTATTTTGTGAGCTGGTGCAAAAAATCATTGTTTGGTTGTGATGGGGGAGGGTGGCTGCCCATAGGGGGCAGGGGGGGCACCAAACTCAGGGTTTGTCCCCGGGCTACAGTTTGCCTAGATACGCGTCTGCCCACATCCACTCCAAAACCATGTCTAAGTACTGGTTCAGGCTTTCTTCATCCTCCCTGAAATCAGTTGGAAGGGCACTGTAGAGCTGAGTGTTATCCACATATTGGTAATGATCCAGGCCAAAACTGTGGATGAACTCATGCAGCAGTTTCATGTATAGTTAAAGAGCACAGGAGACAAGAAAGGCCAAAGGGTTGAACAGTAGTCCCCCAGCACCTCCTTCTGAAACCTATCCTTCAGATAAGAATGTAAGAACTGCAGAACAGTGCCTCCCAATCCCTGTTCAGATAGGTAGTCCAGAAGGATATCATTATTAATTACCTTCTGAAAAAAATCCTATTGTTGTTTTTTCTTGACTGGAGATTTCTCAGGTGTCACAAGAGAGAGCCCACATTATCTGCCCTTTGCCTGGAATGAATAAAAGTAGTTGCAGTTGTGGAACAGCCAATTCCCACCATTAAACACCAAGTATGATTGTTTTGACATTTGCTTGGGGTATTAGCAAAGGTTTATACCTAGATTCAGTGGAATCACTGCTCCATTATCTTAGCTGAGCAGAAAATCTCTGCCCAATAATATAAACAGGACAACTGAATGCCAGGAAGCCATCAACGAGCTAAAGAAGCTCATTGTTTCTGAGCCAGTGGTCACAGCTTCAAACTTTTTACTGCCATTTATTGTGACCACTGATGCTTATAATGTGGGTTTGGCTTCAGTTCTTAGCCAAAATGGCTCTGATGGCCAAAGTAATCCCTTCTTGTTCCTAAACTGTAAATTGCTAGATTAGGAGCAACATTTGTCACTCACAGAAAAGGAGTGTCTGCCATAATGTGGGCACTCAGTAAGCAAAACCCATACCTTTGGGGCAGAACATTTATCCTGTGGATGGACCAATCACCTCTCAGTTACACAATACCAAAAGAGTCAAGGGGAAGTTGCTAAGGGTGGAGCATAATGCTTCAACACTTTGACTGACATGTTGCACGTAAAAAGGCATGAAAATGTGGTGTTGGATGCCTTATCAAGGAAGATGTAAGCACAGAATATGTTTAACAGAATATGATTGATAAAACTGTTCTCTCTTTCAGGAAGTGTTTTAAGACAGTATTATGTATATCCAGTTTGTCAATGTCATTGAAGTTGTGTTGATAATTATGGTACTTCCCAATGTCCAGAAAAAAACTGAGCTGAGTCTCACCAAAACAAATCAGTTATTAAAGAATGGGTGTGTGATTGATAGGCAGAAGTCCTGCCCCTTTCTGTCGGTCATCAGTTTCTTGTATACCTATCTGGTACCTGTGGTTATGCAGAGCAGATAATAAGTAAAGATTCATGAATGGCTAAGGAAACCAGATGGGAAAAGGAAGTGTTACACTGTCAGCTTTGTTCAGATGTGTTTGTTTGTTTGATTGATTGATTTAATACGCCACTCTCTCCTGCTGAAGCAGGCTCACTCACAACATAGGTATACAATAAAATTATATAAAATGCCATATAAAATAGTGATATAAAATACATAGCCTAATAAACAATATACAGATGATGCTAAAAACTTAACCAAGAGTGGAACAACTTGCTCCCCTCCCCCTGATTTGAAAAAAAAGAAGGAAAAAGAGAGGGGAAGAAGGGAGGCCAGCCAAGATTGACCTAATTCTCCCCATTGTTGCCCTCAGCTGTAGACCTGATGGAATAGCTCCATCTTGCAGGCCTTGCAGAATTGAGATAAATCCCTTAAGGCCTGGTCTCATTTGACAAAGCATTCCACCAGGCCAGAGCCAAGACCAAAAAAGGTCAGCTGGATATCTTTCAGGCCAGGGACCACCAGCAAGCTGCTATTGACAAAGCATAAAATTCTCTGGGGCACATACCAGGAGAGGCAGTCTTGCAGGTATGCTGGTTCCAGACCATTAAGGCCTTTAAATGTTAAACCCTGATAGGATCTGATTCTTTAGAAGGGAAGGGAGCAGGATCCTGTCTCAGAATCTGCCTTGCGTTTAAGCACATTAAACCAAGCAGGCTAAACTGCCTTGTGTGAGCTGGTTAAGTATAGAAATTGACTGCATTTCCGAAGTGTTAAGTGGGAGAAAACCTCTCTCAGGAAAAGATGTAAAGCTTGAATCCTAATTTTTGTGGGAAAGCAGGGTGGTGTAGCGAGTGCTCTGGAAAGAGACTGTGGCTGTCTCAGGGCCCAGTTTCTGAGAAAGAGTGATTTGTAGTTTTGGAAGGATTTCATATTTACAGTAGGCTGAGCGAAAGCCAGTCTTTACCACAAGAATAAAAGCTTGGCTGTTAACTATCCTGTGCACCCAAATGTTAACATCAGACAAGTTATAACTTAATGTGCCCAGCAAGAGCTGTGTGTTATCTGTATTCGATTTAAGCCTCATTACTGTACTTCCTCGTTTATAATGCTAATATGGCACAGAATTCAGTCAAGAATCCATCAGTACATTCTATCCAAGATAGATTTAGTATTTGTATTATAGGACAGTTTCAGCATAAACCAATTTTAAGCCTTATGTGAAAATATTGCAAGCATGACTTGATATCTAGCATTTAAAAAAAAAAAAACTAAACATTTTACCATTGGCTCATCTTTATATAGGGTTATTTTTAATAAGAGGCTTTCATGGAGTCCATCATTCCAACATGATGTTTTTTAAATATGTTGCAATGTTTGTCTAAACACTGGATTTGAAATTGGTGTTAGGTAAGTAGGCAAGCTTCAGTACAGCAGTCAAAGCTCTGCTCAAAACCTGTGTTTATCTCATTGTAAGTTGAACTTAGGTTGTGAGCAGAGCTGTGACTCAGCTTTTCATCCCTCTGAGGTCGGTAAAATGAGTACCCAACTTGCTGGGAGCAAACAGTAGACAACTGGGGAAGGCAATGACAAATCACCTCATAATCATACTCTGCCTAATGAATATTGTGATGTAATGTAACAGTGACATTGTCACCCCATGGGTCAGTAGTGACCCAATTTTTGCACAGGAGACTACCTTCACCTACAGTAGGAAACTGGGCTGTAGAAATTGAGATGATTCTATTCTAGAATTTTCCAGGAACGGCCCTTTGAAAGATCATTTGTTTATATGCCATCAAGTCACAGCTTCCAAACACTATGATTAAATGATGTTTATGAATTGAATTGAAACATTTAATGGCATTTTTAAAATATAATATGCAATAAACTTGAAGAATATAAAAATTAAGATAATTAAATAAAACAATCTTTAAAAAAAGAAAGGATTAAAAGTTTTGTTTAGCGAAAAATTGGGAATGTGTGGTGACAACAACACACAGAAATCTGGCCGTAGGTTGCAGTATTGAGACAGAGTTACTATCTAACAAAAACAGAGTTTTGGCAGCATCCGCAATGCTGTCTCAGCCAGACAAGAGGGGTTCAAGTAAGTTTTTCTGCGCAGAGTTGTGAAAAGGGCAGTGGTGAAGGACATAGTGAACAGTTTCCTCCAATCCAAGGGAGCAACTGCAAGTTCTATCAGTGGTTGCAATATTATTCTCTCTGCTGAATCTTCTGGTGGAAGGAAGCATGTTGCAACTAGCCAGAGTAACAGCTTGTCGCAGTTTGGGATCAGTTAAAAGATGAAGATAGCTGGCTGTGATGGTAAACCGAGGGAGGATGCCCAGATGGATAGGGGAGCAAACTTTAATTGCTTGGGCCATCAGTCTCTGTGATTCCTGCTCAAAGCGTCTATGTTTTACTTTACGAAATATCTCATTAGCAGTTAGCATAAGTAAGAGTCCAGTGGCAAATCCAGATCTTGAAATGATGTTTATGAGAATTCATATTTTCATTCTTGTGAGAATATTTTTTTTCATAACTTCTGGATTGGTGACCCACATGAGAAGGTCAATAATCTGCTCTCATAGAGAAATAACAGCTGAATTGAATTTTTACATTTTGAATTATCTATTGTTAAATCTGAAACAAATTTGGTTAAAGAATCTTGAGCACCACAGGTGGGAAAGATCTCCGGCTGTAATCCATGAGAAACTCTGCCAGGTCACAAACAGTGTTAGCATAAGGAAGTTCCACTTGAGAATTGTTCCTGTTTTGTAACGTTCAGGATGATATTGTTTATAAAGGATGAAAGAAATTTGTATATTTTATTTTAAAATATTTATAACCCACCTTACACCAAACTCTCTAGGTGGGTTACACAGGTTGAAACAATAAAACATCACAGTAAAACTTCATAAATAAACTATGACAATTACAATTATTTTATTTTACTTGTTAAAATTAGCCCCATCCTCCACTTCCCCAGATCCCCACCCCCCAGACCAGCAGCTGAAGAGGGGGTTTCAGGGAAGGCTAGTCAAATGCCTGAGTGAAGAGAAAGGGGTGGGGGAAGGTATCACCAGGAGCACCTCTCCCTGTGACCTCAGTGCCCAGGCAGGTACATCTAGACACAGGGGCTCCTCAGGTAAGCAGGACTCAAGCCATTTAGGGCTTTATATAATGTCAACACCTTGAATTGGGCCTGGAAGTAAATTGGGAGCCCAATATCTATAGATAACAATTTGACATATTTCTGTTTAATTTGTAGATGTTGTAACAACTGACTGCAGAATTCGTGGAATAGCTCTCTTTACTGGAAAACCTCCTTTTGATTTCTCTGAGGCACAAGCAGTATGCAAGCAGCTAGGGCTAATCCTGGCAAGTAAAACCCAGGTTGAAAATGCTTTGAAGCATGGCTTTGAAACTTGCAGGTACATATTGTTTCAACATAATTTCATATTGACTTACCAATTTTATTATATTCTGTGTTTTTATTAGAGTATTTATTTGGGACACTTTTTTGGCAAGAATGGTACATAAAACCATTAAATAAGAACTCTATCTATCTATCTATCTATCTATCTATCTATCTATCTATCTATCTATCTATCTATCTATCTATCTATCTATCTATCTATCTATCTATCTATCTATCTATCTATCTATCTATCTATCTATCATCTTAATGTATAAAACTTCCCGCTATACAGGGTTGGATCCAATTATTTGCTTTTGTGGACTGAAAAGTTTTCCTTCAATGGAAGGGAAGCATTGGATCCAAGCCACACCCTTTCCAACCCTACCCTCCACCCCAAGCTGTTGTCATTCAAAAATAAATTAAGATTTAAAACATATAAGAACAAAAGTAGGTTATCTTATTTCTCATAAAAGTAGAGATGTGCACTATTCTTTCACAGAATTGAAAGAAAGAAAGAAAGAAAGAAAAAAGAAAGAAAGAAAAGGGGTTCTATATATTTAACTATGAATCCATCATTCTGTATTTTAGTTAGTAACTATCAATAACCACAAATATTTATAACTTGTGTGACTAATCTGCTACTCTCAATATTCTCTGATGTTTCTGTTGTTTATGGCTGTGACAGATATATTTTATCTGTTGCTCGTTTTCTGTTTTATTGATTTTCCACCTAAAACATTTATATAAATCCACTTGAATCCACTGATAATTCATATCCGACAATTAGATCAATTATGTTTGACCAATATTTATCTCTTTCAACTTTATCAATCATATTATTATGCAATTATTTTAGCACTGTCTTATGGTATAAAAGGATAGCAAATGAAAAGTATAGACTTCAAGGAGGGGTTGGAAGGGGAGAATGGGTTGAATCCTGATCTGCTGGAAAAAGTGAAAGTTTCCCCAGAACTTTTTCTCCCAGCAGCACAATGTGAATATAGCAAACTATAAGTTTTTACATTATGCAATAGAAAAATATAACAGAATATCAGAGATTAAGAGGTGTCTTTGTACAGCATTTTCAGTTCCTTTTATCATGTTGACAGCAGTACATGTTGAAATGATGCTTAGGTAATCCACTATCATGCTGTGGTATTCTCTACAACTTTTGAACTATGTTTTATTAACAACTGCATTAGATAAACATCTGCTATTGGAGGTACTGATCGTTTTTACAATGAAGGATCACATTATAAATATATCTCTGAACCAAGAGAGCACAGAGTATTTGCTTCTGTATGTTTGCATATAAGTTAAATTGTATTTGCTTATAAGCTAAATTGTATTTGTATGCAGACATTTCAGTTTGAAACTGGAGAGCTGGGGAGCTTTTTTGCTTTGTTTTTGCAACAAATACTATTTTGGCTTTAAAACTTTGAATGTTAAATCTTTGAGATGATTATAAATTGCAGTCCAAAAAAGCTAATTTTTTACATAGCTGGGATGCAATTTGTCATAGATTTGGTGATTCTTTGAAATTGTTTTCTGTTACACATTTGCTATTTTTGCTACTCTGTATAGTCAAAACAGTCTGTTTGTCATCTCCCAGAAACAACTACATATGCCCCAGAATTTATATACACAAACTTCAGTAACACTATTTTATAACATTATAGAATTTATAGAAGTGATAGAACGTAAAGACACATTTAATCAGAAAATGATGCTTTTCATTTTTTATTAAAGCTTTGGCTGGATAGCGGAAGGATTCACTGTTATTTCCCGGAAAACTTCTAACAATAAATGTGGTCAGGGAAAAACTGGAGTAGCTGAGTGGAAAGTCCCCCATAACAGGAAATCTAATGCCTACTGTTACAATTCTTCAGGTGAGTGAGCATGACATGTAGATTTATAAAATAATGTTTTGTATCACATTCCTTCCTGAAAAGGAGATGGGGAAATGCTTATTAAAAATTAAACAATAAATATAACTTGTTGTAAGCATACTTTGCTATATTGATAGACAACCATATTGATCTGCTGATATGTACTCTTTTTTCATCCCTAAGGCCCCTTTCGCACATGCAGAATAATGCACTTTCAATCCACTTTCACAATTGTTTGAAAGTGGATTTTGCTATTCCGCACAGTAAAATCCAACTGCAAAGTGCATTGAAAGTGGATTGAAAATACATTATTCTGCATGTGCAGAAGGGGCCTAAGAGTGCTTCCAGATGCTCCTGTGGGAGGAGGGAGCATCTATACCAAAAATGGTTCAAAAGGTACTCAAAGGCCTATTATGCATGAAGATCTTCCCATGATGCTCCTCACCCTGCAGTGGACCCTCTTTGTTTACATACAAGGAGATGCCCCATTGCCTGCTGCATGGCTTGTGTGGTTTGCCTGAGCCCCCTTCTGGGTCATTCCTTTGCCCCACACAAGAGTGAATATTTCTGTTTTTTTCTTTTAGCCTTTTAAATATAACATTGATATTCCTTATATCAGTGCTGCCGACTATTGTTCCTTGCAAGGAGTGGGGAGGGGAGATGGTCTTCTCCCCCACACCCCTCACAGGGATCAATGGTCAGAATTTCCCTAAAAGAACTAAAACAATGATAGCCACCTGCACAGCGTTGGTGTTAGGAATATAGATATTACATTTAAAGGCTTTTTGAAAAAAGCTGGTGATCTTCAGGCTTGCATTGGACAACAGAGTGACCCAGAAGAAACAAACCCCCAAAGCGAGTTGGGAGCATTGGGGTCTCCTTGCTCTAACTAATCACAAGGCTCCTGGGATCTTTGGCACCACAAGTAGGATCATGTGAGTACAGAAACCTCTGCCGGGGAGGAAATTTACCCTTGTTGTGTGGCAGAGCACCAGTGAATAATTGATCAAAGAGTAATTCTCAGTATTTAAGTTTGCAGCAGTGGTAGTTGAATTTCTATCCTAGTTATGGAACTCATATTGATATGCAAGGGGAACAGGCGCTGGCACAACTCCCATGTGGCTTTTAAGTGTCAGATGCATTGTCATGGTTCAAGTGCCCTGAAGTAGAAGAAAGGGATTTAGAGAAATGAATACAGTCTGAAGTCAGTAATTTTCTGAAAACATGCTAGTGTTGGAAACTTTCATGAATGTCCGGAAGTGCTACTTGTAACTGGGGGTATTATAGCCAATACATTGGTTACTGATCCACTCCTGAGCCCTATTCAAGATGTTGGTTAGAATCACAGAATCATAGGTTAAGTTTCTAGAAGTCAACAACTTTCTGATTTCAGTCAGGAAACCTTCCTTTTTAGCTACTGTTTGAAAGAAAACCACTGTTTGAAAGAAAGAAGAAACTGCATTAAGGAACCAGTTTCTTGACATGTACCTCTCTTGATCAGGTCAGGTGAGTCAAATGGAGCATATATCAAAAGGAGTATATATCCCTCAAGTTGAGGATAAGCAAACAACTATTGAGATCTTTTAAAACTTCAGTTGAAAGTTCTATAGATATAAATAACTTTCACTTTCTTCCTCCTATTTAGTACCACCGCTCAGTATTGGGAAAAAAGACAAGACTTTTACATTTGACACATTAAAATCTCATAAATGTTTCATTATTACAGTATTTTAAATTTAGACTGATGTTTAGATTTTGTAAGACTACTAGCTACTGGCAAGTATAAATCCACACACTGGTAATCCAAAAATAAATTTGACCATAATTATAAAAATTATGAACTGGAATTCATTATATTCATTAATAGGTAACGTAGTATTATTTGATGTTTCAGCAGCAAGCCTATACTCAGCTATATGAATATGCATGTAGTCCATCATTTTCAGATGTGTTCATTTCAGTTATTTGTACTTTTCTGTACTGGACTGTTGTTATGACCTAAGGTTAAACAATAGCCTATTAGAATGGATAGATGCTCTTAAAATGTATTTTAAAATATCATCTGATTTATTCTGGTACAATTAGAATAAGTCCACAGTATTAAAATTGTTAACTGACTCCAGCTGCCTGGCAAATAATATCAGTACAACTTACTCTAGTGTTCCCTGCCCACTTTATTTTCAGATATATGGATTAATTCCTGCATTCCAGAAGCAACTACAACTGCATTGCCAGATGTTTCTACAGAGATAAACTCCACTTCAATTGTCTCATATCAGCACACTTCAGAAATAGCTAGAACATCTGAAACAATGCAAACCAAAAGACTTCATCCATTATTCCGTGTTATATGTGTAACAGAAACCATGTTACCAACGGAAACAACAAGATATGAGGAGGAAATTACACTACCACCAAATCAAGCAGCCTTTAAAAATGATGGTGTCGTGTTTGGCGGTAAAGACCACACACTATTACTTTGCTTGTATGATTTAGATTTAAGATAACTTAGTACTTTCACCATGGATTCTAGTTTTTTTGCCTCATTGAAAGATGCATGTACTGAATGAAGTGAAGTAAATACCAGGAGCTGTGAGGTTAAAAACTGGATAAGGAAGCAACTCAAGGAAAAGTATACTTTTGAAGCAACTGTCAAAGGATCAAAAGGCTATAAAGAATGCAAAAGCAAAACAGTAGTTGTGGAGGAAAAGACCTGTTCCATATTCCATGAGCATTTTGAAAGAGATTATTTTTCAAGTCTTACAATTAAAATAAGATATTAACAGGGAAAAGCTACCAACTGGATACATTGGTAAGCGCTGTCATGTGAAAACAGAATGGGGAATCATGGATGTAGGTAAGGGGGGGTTCTCGGGTTTGAACCCCCCCATTCATGTCCGAAGCTCCGCCCCTCCATTTGTGGGTTTTTGAAACATTTTAGTGCTTTTTAGGTTTTTGGCCTGAAGGGGGTGAATTGTTTGGGCTAGCAGCACCAAACTTTCAGGGATTGTTTGGGGCACTCTCCTGATGATACTACCTGGGTTTGGTGAGGTTTGGTTCCGGGGATCCAAAGTTATGGACTCCCAAAGGGGGTGCCCCATCCTCCATTGTTTTCAATGGGAGCTAATAGAAGATGAAGGCTACATCTTTGAGGGTCCATAACTTTGGACATCCTGAACCAAACTTCACCAAACCTGGCATATACTATCAGGAGAGTCTCTTATTGATACCACCCAGGTTTTGTGAAGTTTGGTCCAGGAAGTCCAAAGCTATGGACTCCCAAAGGGGGTGCCCCCACCCCCCATTGTTTCCAATGGGAGCTAATAGGAGATGGAGGCTACACTTTTGAGGGTCCATAACTTTGGACCCCCCAAACCAAACTTCACCAAACCTGGGTGGTATCATTAGGAGAGACTCCTAAAGATACTCTGAAAGTTTGGTGCTTCTAGCTTAACAATTGCACCCCTGACAGCAGGCACCCCCCAAATTTCCCCAGATTCTCCTTTTAAATCCACCCCCTTCGGCATGGATTTAAAGGGAGAATCTGAGGTCCTCAGTTTAGAAGAAGAAGAAGAGTTTGGATTTATATCCCCCCTTTCTCTCCTGTAGGAGACTCAAAGGGGCTTACAATCTCCTTGCCCTTGCTCCCTCACAACAAACACCCTGTGAGGTGGGTGGGGCTAAGAGAGCTCCGAAAAGCTGTGACTAGCCCAAGGTCTCCCAGCTGGCGTGTGTGGGAGTGCACAGGCTAATCTGAATTCCCCAGATAAGCCTCCACAGCTCAAGTGACAGAACAGGGAATCAAACCCGGTTCCTCCAGATTAGAATGCACCTGCTCTTAACCACTACGCCACATTGAATGTGATGCTGTTTCAGGGTGGGGGATCATCCACACCAAAACAGCATCACTTTCAATGTTGTTTAACTAGGGACCCCAGATTCTCCCTTTAAGGTGGATTTAAAAGGAGAATTTGGGCTCTCTAGTTTAAACACGATTGAAAGTGATGCTGTTTGGGGGTGGATTCCAGCATCACAGTGGCTGCCCGGGGGGGGGGGGCGCTCAGATTTTGCACCAGGCTCCATTTTCCCTCTATGCCTCTGCCCAGAGGGGAGGGGCAGGGCAGGGCAGGGGAGTCTGCCATCCCCGACCTCGGAGAGCTGCTTTTATAAGCGCTAGGCTGGGGGCAAGGGTTGGGGGTGTGGCCCCCCCCAGATCCCCCCCATTAAAAATCTATACCTACGTCCCTGTGGGGAATCAAATTTTATTTTAAAAAGAGATGTCTACCAAGCTGAAATTGGAAACATGTACCATTAAAATGAATTTTCATGGAAATGTAACATGTAAACTGATCATAGTAAGTTCTTCAAACCATGCCATGAAAGGCTAGTCTATCACCCGAAAGAAATACTGGCCCAGATCTACTCATAGTTTTCTCCATATTTGTAGTTATACAAAGTTCTGACATAAAGGGGGGGGCATCAAAGTTGACACAGCAATATATGCACTATGGACCTACTCTGGATTTAGGCGTATGAATGGTATTTGAACTGTCAGCAGATATTCTGCTCTGCAGCATACCAGCGAGTACATTAAATTGTTTGCTTTCTTCCAATGAAGAGACAATCCCAAGCCATTTACACACATGTAGTCTCCTTTGCATTGAACATACATTCCCTTTGGGTTTTATTCTGGATTCCACACATGTTTCCCCCTCATCGGCAGTCACCCCAACAGTTATGTTTGGCAAATAACACCCCCCCCCCATTGTTTCCCCATTATATTTCCCATGCCCAGCCTGCCCTCTGAACATACTTGTCTAGTCCAGTGATGGCGAAACTATGGCACGGGTGCCAGAGGCAGCACTTGGAGCCCTCTCTGTGGGCACATGCACACAGAGTTTGTCATGTGAGGGGCGAAAAATCACCCCCCCCCCCACACGTAAATCTAGGCTCTCCTGGGCCACTGAGCACAATGTGCAAGCACCGCGATGAGCAGGGAGGACTAGGCTGGTGGGCCTGGTGCCTGTGCTCCGGGTGGCTGCTGCCCAAGGGGAGACGCAGAGGAGGCAGAGATGCTAGAGGGGCACAGAGCACTGCCCGTGGGACTTGCTGGAGGCTAGAGCAGGCTGCCCCCTGCTCGAGTGGATGTGGCAGAGGAAGAGGGAGCTAACCAGTTTTTTCTAAACTAAAACCTCAGCACTCAGGTTAAATTGCCGGGTTGGCACTTTGCAATAAATAAGCGGGGTTTGGGTTGCAATTTGGGCACTCGGTCTCAAAAAGGTTCGCCATCATGGTCTAGTCAATTGTTCTCTTCCCTCCCCTTCTCTCTCCAATTCCACTGTGGGGATAAAGCAGAAACAGAAAACAAAGCCAACAAAAGTGTTTTTTCTATGGCACAAGTGTCAACTGTTCTACTGCTGTGGGCTTATGGAATTTGTTATGAAAATACCAGTTGTTGGGTCCAATGGTTGGGGGCAGGAGTGTTGGCTGATTCTGTTGAAATGTTCTTGATTGTTATTTTGATAATTTTGTTAGATTCTATAATGATTTTATTTATCATAGTTTGAAAGTCAGCCTATAGACTGCATGGTTTATGAAGTAGGATGTAAATGTTTTAAATCAATAATTAGCAGTAAACAACTTGTTTTAGATATTAGAGCAGTCACAGTATGGCCTGATCTGCTGGCCCAAGCTGGTGCAAGGGCTTCCTGAGGGAGGGACGATTCCTCAAAAATATGGGTCCTGGCTTGAAGGGCTTGATTGGTAAACCTATCTCTGTGGATTAGCCTTCATTAGTCAAAGATAAGTGATGGTCAGCCTGGGAAACACTAGAAATTATGGGCCTCTGATTATCAAAGTCTCTGATTCTAAAAAGTATCCTGATTTTTTCCCTGTAGGTATACCCATTGCTCTCCTGGTTCTGGCACTTATCTTCTTTGGAGCTACAGTTAGTTTAGCTGTCTGCTATATAAAGAAGTAAGTATGTTTTTTGTGTATTTAGTGTAAACACATTTGTGCTAACGCAACTAGATTGTATTGTGATATGTATTACAATATTGATAATCACAATACATCATTGCTTCATACTGTGCTTTGATGTGTATCCGTGGAGTGTGTGGTCCTTTTGTTGAATGCAAACTGGTCTGAGTAATCTCTAAGCATTTATATTCATTGGTAAAGATACTGTGCTACCACGAACTATCCTTTTATACAGCAGATATACAATATAGATGAAGTATACTCATATATGCATGTACCTGCATAGATATCTGTTCAATACAAACTGTCTGGCACATAGTGAGTGGCCCTGCCAGCCTGATGCTCATTCACATGTCTCACCAAGAGGAACAGTGTCCATCAGTCTTGCCACAAGTTTTTAAACAAGTTTTTGGCTTCTTCCATTAATTTAACACAACTGTAAATGTTCTCAAAGGTTTTTTAATTTTCTTATGTAGTATTCCTGAATATCTGATCTTTTAAACTCATGTCTATGAGCCTCTGTGGAATAACAGATCATAAGTGAATCAAGCACTAAAAGCTCTGATGCTAGATCACTGGGTAGCTGGAAGAATTGCAGTTCTCCAGTACCATACCAGAATATTAGAGTCACAACAACAGCCTTCACATTTGTCATTCTGGTGATAACCCAAGGCTCTATACAGTTATGCTGTATAAAAACACTTATGTGACATTGGTGAGGGCAAGAAGAAAATATGGCTAGCCATGTAGCATCCTTAAGGTCATTAACTTTTTTGGTATCCATTTATATTTTTACTCTCACCCTTCCTCCTTAATCCATGAGAAATTCCAGGGATAGTGGTATAGGTTTAATTTTGTTTGGATGAGAAAGCACTGGAGACTGTTTGTGACCTGTTAATCTTTGTTATTTTAAAATATACCAAAAGAATATAATGAACGCAAATACATTTTTATAAGGAGACAGCACACATGTTAACACTGACACAGCTCCAACCATTTCACAGCTCTGGATCTCTCTAAATTCCAAGTATTAATTGCCTTTACTTATGCATAGTTCTCAGATTAATGTCCAAGACATAAATTGCCCAGTCAAGAATACATCCCTGTTGTTAAAGTAAGTTCCCTTGTTAACATCTCTGGAATTCATGTTCTTCATCTCCAGTTCTTAGAAGGGACTAATTTTCTGCACCTATTTCAATCTGGCTTCGTGCTGGGATTTGGAACAGAGACTACTTTGGTCACCATGTGTGATGATATCCACCATGAACTAGATGAGGAATGTGATCCTATTGGATCTTTCAGTGGCCATTACTACTGATTATAGTATCCTATTGTCCCCTCTTGGCACTGGGACTAAGGTGCTCTGTGTTATTGTTGTTTAAGTATTATTTGGTGTTGGTTTCAGAAGGATTTTCTGCTCTGTTCCATAGTCATTGGCCTGCAGAGGTTAGTCTTCTCCTGTGCTATTTAATATCTGGATGAAAACACTGAGAGAGATCGTCAGATGTTATGGGCTGTGGTGTCACCAATATGAGAATAATATTTAGTATTAGGCTAGATAAGGATGGACAAGCTGAACATTAATCATGACAAGATAGAGGTTCTATGAGTTGGTTGAAAGGCAACCAAGAGATTTGAGATATCTGATGTCTTTAGAGGGAACTGTATTCCCCTTGAAAAGCTTAGGAGTGACACAGAAGTCACTTTAGAAAACCAAGTGGCTGCAATGGCTCACAGAGCTTTTGTCTTACTTTGGCTGGTACATCAACTGTGCATGTTCCTGGATCAGTCAGATTTAGCCACAGTGATCCATGCCTTAGTTACCTTTAGACTAGACTATTGCAATGCACCCTATTGCACCCTATTGCAATGCACCCTAATTGGGGTTACCCTTGAAGAGCATTCAGTACCTAATGCAGAACACTGCAGTTAGACTTCAGTTAGACTACAGCAATTACACTGGCTTCTGATCTGCTCCCAAGCTCAATACAAGGTGTTGGTTTTGACCTTTAAAGCCCGACATAGCTTGGAACCATGATAACTAGAGGACTGTCTTGTCGTATATGTTCCTGTTCAGGAATTAAAATCACAGGGAGAGACCCTAGTGACTGACCCATCAATCAAAGAATTTCATCTGGGAGGATACACAAGGGCATTTTCAGTGGTAGCCATACAACTGTGGAATACCCTCCCCAGAGAGACATGCCTGCTTCTCCCCACTTTTGATCTTTAAGAGGCAATTGGAAATGGTGAGACCCAGGCCTTGTGAGACCTAGTACAATTCTGCAAGGCCTGTAAGACAGAGCTGTTCTGCCAGGGCAGCTTATGGCTGAGGCAGCAATGGTATCCATCTGGCTGGCCTGCATTTCCCTTTCTCTTTCCCTTCTTTTCCTCATTGTTTCCTCTTTCCCTTACTTAATGTATATGTGAATGTGGACTTTATGGGGGTATAGTTTAACTGGACTGTCATCCTCTAAGAAAGTTAATGGTGCCAGTTTTATTGATTTTATTGTTATAACCAATGCTGAAAGCTGCCCAGAGCCCACATGGGGAAGAATATATTGAATAAAACAAAAACCAAAAAAAGAGACTGCAACTAAGAAATCAGAAAGAAATTGAGACTGGGAAGGGCAGCCATTAATGAATTGGAAAAGATCCTTAAGTGTAGGGACTTGTCACTGGAATCCAAGGTCAAGATTGTTTGTACTGTAGTATTCCCCATTTTTAACAGGGAGAAAGTTGATTGATATAAAATGTGATGTTGTATGAGAGTTTTATAGATCCCAGGGTCTGTCAAGAAGATAAATAAATGGGTTGTAGATCAGTTTTGAAGCCCCAAAAGTTTTCCCATTGACTATAACAGAGAAAAGGGGTGGAATTAAACTTTTTAAACACTCAGCACAAATTTATTTTGTTAGTTGCTGAAGCATTTTTTCTTACTTTTTAAAAAGGGGTTGTTGCTTGCAATCCCAAAATAATCCTGGAAAAATTGATTGTTTTTGCTTTTTTCAGGATCAGTATTTGCCAGCTACTATTTAAAGGGACCATGTTTTTTTTTTTGTTTGGCTTTGCTGAACATACATCCCTTTTCGTCATCTCTTTGGCATCTCAAGCAAGAGATTGTTCCTCCCTTGCCACAGCTAACTTAGCAACAGATGCTTCCAAGTAGAGATAGAATTTACACTGCTGCTGACAAATCAGTCAGCCATGATCATAAAAGCAAAGACTGTGCCATACAGCTGTTTGGAGTTGAAGCACTCTTGAACTTGCTACATGCCTTCATTGTGAAGTTGCAGTGGCTGACAACAGGAATGCCAAATATTGTATGAAATGTTTCTTCCTGTCCACCTCTGCTCACAAATGGGACTCCTTCATTGGCTTAGTTCTTGAATACCTACTCCATCTGAAGTCTCATGCCTGGGATGTCTTTTTCTGAAAGCATATCTGGCTGTCATGTTGGCAGCAAGACTGTACTTGGAAGGTCATCTCTCCTCACTCAACCATCAGTGAAGACATTCAAAGGCCTCACCAGGCTTTATTCACCTGCAGTAACCCCTACATCATGTTGTATTTTCTCAACTAATTGGAAAGCCCTATAAGTTTTTGTCTATCTGCAACCTTCATCTCCTTTGAAGATGGCCTTCATGGTGCTATGTCCTCTGCTTTCTTACTGTATTTAACTGTACAGGGACAAGATCATGCTCCAACCAGGAACTTCATTTATCAACTGCTTAATACCCCTGCTTCTGTTTGCTGATGACGCAGTTGTACTTTCCCGCTCACGAGTCGGACTAAGGAGAGCTTTAGAGTGTTGTATAGAATACTGCACACTCAACGATTTGCAACTTAACTTAGATAAATCCAAAATTGTGGTATTTACCCATAAATGGAAAGCCACCAATTGGCGGGATAGAGCTTGCACAGTAGTTTTCGGGAAAGCAGGTGCAGTCATATAGAAATACCTAGGGCTTTACCCACTACCATCATAGGGGCTCTCCTGGACACTTTTAAGCATAGGAATCGGGCCATCTCCGCCCAGCTAAATTAGAGTGCCTCAGCCATTATCATCGCTTCCTCTATGGGAAAGGCCGAGGATACATCCCTGCAGCGTTGAGAGCATTTAATGCCAAAGTGAGTCAACAAATCCTTTATTGGATCCCCATCTGGATAGGGGCATAGAGCAGAGAGGTTGAAAGGGTCCAGTCATACTTTTCTGTATAAAAAAAATCCTTGGCTTGTCCCCATTGCCTCTTGTTCCCTATCGTGACCTGCAATGCTTAGAAACAGGCCAGCATCGGGCTGGAAAACTCTGGTTCCTGGTGCCATACGATTCAAGATTTCTGGGCCAGGATTTTGGTTTTTGTAATCGAGATGAACTGGACTATACTTACATCCCAGGGGCGCTCCATCCTCCCACACAACCCAGTGGTGGAGTTAAAATCCCGAGAAGCCAAACTTAATGAGTTGGGCATTTCCTTGGAAGGGGACCTGCTAATGCTAACAATAGAGCAGGAGGCGTCTATATGGGGCTATCAAGAAAGAGAGACTTTTTTTTTTGACAGAGAGTTTCAACAGATGCTAGAGGAAGCTAATTAAACCTGTTCCCCGATCTCTCTGGGGAATACCTATGGATAGACTAATTGCGAGCCCAGTACCTTTATCTCCTGGTTGAGGCCCGGTGGCGTAGAGCAATCACCTTAGCTAGGTGTAATGCCCTGCCTTCTTCCTTTAGCCTTGGACGTCACCTTGGAATCCCACATAAAGAACGGAAATGCCCGTGTGGCATGGGTTCTGTGGAAACAGTATCTCATATGCTGTTGGATTGTCCCTTTTATGAGATAGGTAGGAAGAAGCACATAATCCCCTTCCTGCATGGAAGTGAAGGCATTACAGATAAACAGAAGGTTATATATCTTTTAAACAGCTACAACTACGAGCTGTTGGAAGCGGTGGCTAAATTTTTAAATGGTGTTATTTTAACTCGTCAGAAATTGTAAAGTTGTAAAGGCTGTTATTATCTTGCTAAGCTAATCTTAAACAATCTATATGCCATTAAAGGTATTCGAAATCGAATAAACTGCACTGTGAACTGCTTAATAATTATACATAACTAACTTTATTTCCCCTTCTCTGGAGGCAGAAAGAATTCTCTTCTATTTAGATGCCCAAATAGAATGGACATTTGGGCAGGACAGCTTCTTTCAGAAAACTTGTTGCCCTGTTCCTCTGGCCCCAACAAAGCATAGAAAGTCTCTTCAAAATTCTTTAGTCATTTTGTATCAATCACCATTTAAGCTCTATGGTATGTTGATTTGTAAATTGCTTCTAGGGATTGTGCAAGTCCATTCCACCAGAACTCAACAACCACAGCATGGACTCTGAAGGATGGCCATCTAGTGTCATTCTCGACCTTTTATGAGACATTATACCACAGATGTCAGAGTGCACCAAGGTGCCTTCTTTGGCAGAACTGTGTCCAGGGCTTTCTTTGTGTGACCGCATCTGGTCCAGTATCAGTCAGATCAGCCTACTAATCTTGTCCCCATTTTTGTGATTAAGAGAGAGCAGTTGCCTACCTGTAACTGTTGTTCAAGTGGTCATTTGTGCAATTTTGTTTCCCAGCCTCCAGCCCCTGGCTTTAGTTTTGAAAAAAAAAATGAGTAGGAAGCCACAAGTCCTACCTTCTGATGTGTCATGGCACACAGGCTCAAAGGGGAGGAGGGTTGCATTCTCAAATGTTTAGCTCTAGAATGTTCTGAATCTAGGTTCTACCCATGTGCATCGCTATTAGTGTGAGCAAACAGCTAACCATTTGAAGAATATCAGGGACAGGTAAGTAAATTGTGTGTGTATTCCCCATTCATCCATTATTTCAGTGCATTTGTAAAGATGGGAGTTCTTGTTAATCTAACATGCTTTAATATTTTCTTCAAGATACAAGAAAACATTCCCATTTTCCAGAAAGAAGGAGAAAAGAGATGAAATTGAAACCAAGGACATCAAAGGAATAAAGCCAAGTAGCAAAACTTTAGAGCAGGAACCAAAGAAGAATGGGAAAAAGGCCGAAGAGCTTCAAGCTAAACCTGAACCACCAGTAAAATGTATGGAAGCAGAAGTTTAAAGAAATGCATAAAAGGACAGCTGAATTTTACAAATTTTAAATGAACAAAATAAAAATAGCGAACTGTTTATAAATAGATAACTGTAAATAATGCCAAAATGAATATTATGTCTTTCTGTTCAAAGAAATATTTTTGCACATTAGCTACATTATCTTTGAATAATACATTATTTTACAAAGATATCCTCATAATAATGCCTACACAATTCTCAAATGTGTTCTATATGGACAACAAGTGCCAGATATTAGTCTCAGATCAACCCCAGCTGAATTAAGTCCTATCTAGTTCACATCTGTGACTGGTCACTTCCTTTTCTGATCTTATATAAGATTGCATGGTCAATCTTCAATGAATAAACTCTGGTATACCTAGGAACAGCCCCTAAGCATTTTTATTGCAGTGGCTGGCGTAAGTCCTACTATCCATACAGAGACTTCTCTACACATTCTTGTAAATTGAAAAATTACAATAGGAAGGAAAGGGGTCAGGTTTACAAAGAAGACAAACACAAAATTGTTTTATCCAGCCATCCAAAGTAATTTTTCCTGAACACACAAGCTACATTATCCTTATTTTTTTCAGATTGTCCAGTAATGTAACAAAACACAAATTGTAGTCCAGTATGGAAAAAAGACAATAGAAACAGTAAGGTCGACAGCTATGTTCCTAAACATGATGTTGTCATATTTACTGCCTTTTTAAATTAAGTACATAGAACATACTGTATTATGACCTAATATGTTGCCAAATTCATGTTAATCATGCCACAACATACCATTTTATTTAATATGCTGACTATATTCATGTGCATCTCGCCACAACAGACCATTTAATTTTATTTACTAAATTACATATTTTTCTATACGTTTTAGCAAAAAGAAACATCTGGAGACATTATCTGCAAAAAAAATCTGGAGCCCGGTTTTATGGAAGGTTTTCTCAATGTACAATTCAATAAACAATTATGAAAAATTATGTTTTGTTTTATATGGAGAATCTTTAAAAACCCAGAGGAGAAAAAAATAGACTTCTTATACCATTTGTCAAAGTCCACATGCCAAGATACAGTAACTATAGCCCAATAATGATAAATCTGGCAGCTCATGTTAACTTTTGCAACAGCTATATTTACTCCAAAATTGTTTCCAGAGGGTGAGTGCAGACAAAAACATTTTACAAATGTTTTAGGAGATTTGTGTGGAAAGATGATGGAAAATGATGGGAAAACAGGTGTGCTCAGCTTGTTAGGCCTCAAACTTAGGATACATGAGTTTAAAGGGGACAACTAACATTCATTCCTTCACAATACAATGACAATACAAAGGTACAATTTGTATCTTATAACATGCTGTTTTCTCAATTTTACAGTATATGAACAGTTGCAAGAAATTATTGAATTGATTTTCTAGCTTTGGGTTTTACATTAACATTATGTTCACTTTACATGTTAAACTTTCACTTAACATGTTAAAAAAGAGAGACCTAACTGAAAACAGACAAATACAACAGTTTAAACAAGCATATAAAACAGAGTAGAACAATACTATTGAAATTGCGGTGCCCAATATTTTGTTACCAAATATCAAGCCAACAGGAGAGTGTTCTTAAGTAGCTTTATTTGCAAAGAAAGGAGAACCGTCCTCACTTGGGCAGACTCCACTGGCTTGTTACGTACATAGCATATTTGTTCCCTTTTACCCGATTCTGCCACACCCTGTTTGTGACGGATTAGGCCCTTATGGTGTTAATTTGCAAAGGTGCAGTTAGCCAGAGCAAGAGCACCACAGTAACAGCCAGAGCGCAACCTGATTGACTGGGCTGTAATGGTATAGCTGGCAGCAACAGATAGGGTGCGCTGTCTTCTATAAAAGCAGGAAGAAGCTAGTCAGAAAGCAGATAGGAAATTGAGAGTTTTGAAAGCAGGCTGAGAGTTGGTGTGACACAAAGAGATTCCTGTCATTTCCTCTGAGTCAGTCTAGAGATCTTGTCTAGTGGCAGAAAGGCCAGAGAAACAGAGAGAGGAAGACTAGGTGGCCAGATTCTTCTGTGTGATCTCAGAGACACTGAGAGGAAGGATCAGTGCATGCTATAGGCCTAGGACAGTCGAGGGTGACTAAAGGAAAATGTATTAATTACATGGAGACTGTCCTAAACCAGTGTAAAAATCCCTTTGGAGATAAGGATGGGTGTCTAAGGAGTGGGTTCTGGACTGTGTGTGGAAGGTTTACCCGTCTGTACTAAAAGGCAAAAGCCAGTTTTACTGAAACTGCTTGTAACTGAAACAAACAACCTGCATTTGCTCTGTAACCGCTAAGAAGTATCTGCCTAAAGTAACGCTTGAGTGCCTCTCTGAACCAACAACCAGAGAAGAGAAGTTGGTTAAATAATAATCTAGTTTTGTGTTTTATGCTTTCAAAAGCCTCTCTATACATTTCACTTTACTTCAGTTTTTGGTGGCAGCATTTAAAAACTATTGATTAGTTTGCCCTGGCAGGAGTCCTGTTTAAAAGGCCTCTCTGTGTGCAAGTGAGTTGAGGGAAGTGCCTTAGGCCAACACAGATGTCCCAAATATCAACCCCCAGCAACAGGCTTCCCTCCCTTTTTGGGGCCTCTGTCTTCCCTTCTCCCATTGGCTAAGGATTCTTGGAGTTACAACTTTCCGGCCCGCCTATTTTCATATTGCTCCTTGCTATGTGCCCCACACCCTCACCTCTCTTGCATGTGCATTAAAATGAAGGTTGTCGTCAGAGCAGGAGGAAAAGTTAATATGCATTAGCTTATTAAGCATGTTCAGTTAACACTGTTTGAATAACTCAATCCCTTTCAGTCTGGCTTCCATGCTGGGCATGGGACTGAGAGCGTCCTCACCACCTGTATGCAAGAGTTGATTATAGCCTTAACACTCCCAGTTGAAAATCACCTGTAAGCAACAAAGATCACCTTCTCAGAATGAAAACACCTGAGGCTTAATTAATGGTAACAGTGGGTATAACAGGAGTCACCTGAGGATTAAGAAAAAAAGGTAGATAAGGCAATGAGAGGCAGAGGGTGGGGAGAGTCCTGATTCTTTTCTTGGTATACTGAGAGGTTTGCTCTGTTAAGTATTATTAATTCTCTATTATCTTAAAGGATGTTTTTCCTGGTTTTTTTGCTGTTTGGACTGCCTGAATAAAAATGCTACTTGGATTTTCTAAGTGTCTTGCAGCCTAGAGCTTTTTTTGGTTTCACTTTGGTTTGGAGGAGGAAACTTCTACTGAGGAAGCCTGGGAGAAAGCTTGCTGGAGGAGTTTGCAAGCTGCTTGTTGTCCGGCATGCACAGCTAATGAAAGGTCAGAACGACGGCATGGGCTCATACACCACCATCACAGATACACTCTGCGTCCAGCTCAACCGAGGCGGATTGGCACTGATGGTACTGCTAGATCTTACTGCAGTTTTTGATATGGTCTATCAAGACCTTTTGACTCACCATCTGGCCATCTTGGGAGTCTGTGTTGTGGCCTTAACAGTGGCTCGCCTTGTTCCTCAGGGGCCAGAATCAGCAACTGAGGCGCAGGAACAGGTTCTCCCAGCGGTGCTCGCTTCATTTCAGAGTGCCACAGGGGGCTCTCCTGTCCCCTCTATTATTTAACATCCATATGCACCCCCTTGCTCAGCTGGTGCCGAGTTTTGGGCTGATTTGTCATCAGTATGCAGATGACACTCAGCTCATTCCATTGATGGAGGGCTGGCCAACCACTGCCCCTCCGGCTCTCCAGCACTGTTTGAAGGCGGTTACTGGCTGGTTGACGCTAATCAGGTTAAAACTGAATCCATCAAAGATAGAGGTCCTGTGCATGTGTCGTGAAGGGGAGGCTGCGGATTTTCAGGCAGCATTACTAGAGGGGGTCATCCTTTCTGTGGCCTCTTTGGTCCGAAGCCTGGGGGTCTACTTGGATTAATCTCTGTCTATGGAGACCCAGGTGGCCTGTACACCCAGGTGGCATTCTTCCATCTATGCCAAGCTAGGCGCCTGGCTCCTTATCTTTCCCAGACCAACCTAGCCATAGTGATCCACGCTACGGTCACCTCCAGGCTGGACTACTGCAATTCACTATGCGGGCCTTCCCTTGCTGCTGATCCAGAAACTAAAATTGGTCCAGCATGCAGCGGCACGCCTTCTTGCGGGGATGTCTATGTGGGAACATATCTCCCCCATTCTACGCTGCTTGCACTTGCTCCCAATTGAATCCTAGATCACCTTCACTCCGCAGCCTGGGGCCCTCATATCTGAAGGACCGTCTCTCCCCTTACATCCCCACTCGGCCTCTGCACTCTGCAGAGGTCAATTTACTAGTGGTGCCTGACCCCTCTATGATGCAGGTGGCCTCTGCCCGAGCCAGGGCCGTGGAACACTCTGCCTCCAACCATCCGGGCCCTGCGGGATCTTGAACAATTATGCAGGGCCTGCAAAACAGAGTTGTTCCACAGGACCTTTGTGGGAGCCAGTCGCCAATAGTGCCATTTCCTATGCTGTTTGTTGGGGCATAAGATATTTGGACTTCCCTGATTTGTTTATTAATTGCCATCTGATAGTTGAATTTAAGCTTTTTATTATATATTTTAATTTTTAGGTTTTATTATGTATTTTAACTGATATATTAGATTGTGCACCTCCCAGAACCCTTCGGGGGTGGGAGGTGTAACAAATTTAAATAAATAAATAACTTTTGCCCTTTAGTCTATGACTAGCATCGGCTGGTTCTTATCTTGTCCAGCCACAAACATCCTCCCTTATGACTCATTCTCTCATTCCTAGTAGAAAACACATTTTCATTTACTACAAAATAACACATCAATAGGAGCATTCAGGTAACCGCAGAAAACTACAAGGTTTTTAACCAAGGAGGCCAAATGTTCTTCTGCATAAAAGTCCTTCGGCTCAATTGAAAAATCCCACCAGTGCTAGATCTTTACACCTCTTCTTAGCATAACAAAGCACTTCTGCATCCTGTATGTCCATCCAAAAAATAAATAATTCAGTTTAATTTACCTTTTGGAAATCATCACCTACAGGAAATACCTGAAATGACGGCTGCTGACATTAATTTAATAACAGTACCAGTTGTATTCCCACACTTGGGCTACAGATGTTTGTTGACCTTTATGAAAGGGGGAGACTGGACTGTGTACTTTCTTCAGGAAATACGCAAGAATGTTAAGTCAAAATGTTAAGCCAAGCGTTGTCTCATATACAGTATTTTGAATGTATCTCTACAAGAGCTGCCCCAATTACATCTTCAAAAATAATGGTATCATATGTCAGTGTATATCAGCAGTTTGAAAAGTATATTTCACGAAAGTTCTGGCATTCTTGGGAGCTTGTCATGATTTCAGTAATTGTGAACAAGCTTCTGCAAAAGATAGTTTGTCCACCACTACTGATCATTCTGTGCAACGGTCAGCTGTAGAAGAATGCAAAATGATGGTTTAACTCAGGAAATGATGGCATGTGCCCTAAGAATATTCCCAGAATCCTTTGCAGCAAGGAGGAGCTTCTTCACAGAAATGTCAACTGGATAAATTTCCATGAAATGCAATTCAAATGATTCAGTGCGTTTCACTGTTTTTATTTCTGCTCAGTTCTCAATTGTATTTCTTACTTCTCATATTCCTATTCTTTTTGTAGCATTATGTATAACCATAATTTTAAACAACTATTTATGGTTTGAGTATAACTTAAATATATTGTTATATATGTATTTTGCTACTCCATCCAAGAGTTCAGAGCAGTATTGTATCATTACTGCTATCCTGTGAGGTAATTTAGGGTGAAAAATGAGGGCCACCAAGGGAATGTCATAGCTAATTGCACATTGAATGTTTTTTGCCCATAGTCACACCCCATTCATACAGAAGTGCTCCTGGATGCTGGTTTTAAAAAAGGGGTTTTTTTTGCTAATGCTATGCAAGAAATAGCTGTCCTGATCCATACACAGTCCTCAGGCAGTGTAATGCCTTATTAAAAAAAGATACTACAGAAACTTCATTTACCACTCACTCCCCCATAACAGCACTTGTGGCTGAACTAGGAGAAACGACAACCCAGCCAGCCCTATCCTGCCAAAAAGCACTCACTGCTTTGCTGCAGCTCAGGAAGGGAAAAAGTCACCCTTTTTTTCAAAGTTCCTGCTCTTTTGCTAGCGTAGTGCAAACATTGTGCACTTAACCTTTCTCAGCAAAGCAATAAATTAAGACATACTTTAGTTGGCATAATAGGATTCAGAATCTATTTTCCCTGCTCTTGTGATTGCTTTGGTTAATCATTAGTTAAGAGAAGATGATAGCAAGACTAACCAAGAGATTGCCAGTAGAATTTCACTGAAAGGAAGAAATGTACATCTCTAGTGCACTACAAAAAATTTTCCCAATGTTCAAGACAAAATGAAGCTGTTACATGTGATAAGGAACCTGGAAATGTATTCAACTGAGCAACTAAATTAAGGAAATTCCCTGCCTCTAGCATAGAGATTTGTGGCCTTGCTATTGATGAGATGGTTTGCTCATTAGAGTAGGACAGTGGTGGCGAACCTTTGGCACTCCAGATGTTATGGACTACAATTCCCATCAGCCCCTACAATTGGCCATGTTGGCAGGGGCTGATGGGAATTGTAGTCCATAACATCTGGAGTGCCAAAGGTTTGCCACCACGGGAGTAGGAGCTGGTTTAGCACAATTACTGGTGCAAGATAGAACAAGAATGTTTTATCAAATAGTGAATGCCAATTCAAAAAATGCACTGATATGAAAGAATTAAAACTCAGTCCAACTTGGAAGTCTGCAGCTCAAAGACAGAACTTAAGACTGTACTACACAGATGTCCCTCAAGTGCCTGAGATAGATGGGCAGTGCAATCTTGATGGAGGGGGGAGTTGCAGCGTGGCTGGGAACGGTGGCAGAGTCAGTGCCTCTTAAGAGGCTTGCTGTGCCGTGAAGTCGGCCAAATCTTTGGATACTTAAATCTGGTGACTGGAGCTGCGGACAGGCAAGGCAAATCTTTCTGCATGTTGGTATTTCTCTCTTTGGTAAGAAATACCTTTTCATTACAGCAGAGTGCACAAAGGCAAAAAACAACAACCAGCAGTGCTTACCCAGGTATGTGTGTGTGCTGAAAACAAAAGAAGCTGGGAGCCATTTCATAGTTTCTAACTAATAAGATGAGTCTTTTTAGTAAACTCCATTCTGGAGAGAAAAGTAAAGAAATAGGAGGTTCTCGATGCTAATTGAACTAGCTGGATGGTGAGGGATGCTGTCTGCATCTCTCTGCACCAATGGTGTAACGAGCTAAAATGGTGCCCTGGCCAAGCACTAAAATTGTGCCATTTTCTATAGCTACACCCAGACGAAACTGCTGTTTGCCTCAACGAGGGGCAGGGGCCTCTTACCTGACCACTTTGGGTGTGCACCCTGCCGGGCTCTTCCTGTGCCTCTGCTTGGCAGGGGGACAGGTGGGGGCCACAGGAGTTGCCACTGGAACCCTGGATGGCTTGGCTCTTGAATATTGAGTGGGTGATGGAAGTAGCAGCACGAAGTACAGGGTGCTCAGTGCTGCCGCCTGCCAGCTGCATTCTGCTCAAAGCAGCAGTGCCACTGCTGGGGTGCACCAGCTGCTGGGCACCAAAAGGACCAGTGACTAGAATGGTGAGGGGGGATGCTGCTTGTCTTAGCCTAGACTGGCTTGGGGTAGTGAAAGGGGGCAAATGGCCAAAATGTGCCCCGCCACATGACCCAGGCAAATGGCACCTGGGAACAATGCCCACTCCTGCCCCTCCCATGGCATACCTCTGCTCTGCACACATGGGACAAGATGGAGACATGTGTGCAAGAATGGTGTTGTGTGGAGGAGAAGCAGGAAGGAAAGAAATTGATAAAAGGTGTTCCTGTAGCTTTAAGGATTCTCTCAATGGCTGTTGCTAGGTAACTGCAGAATTCAAAGGCTAGCTTCTTGTCAGTAAAATCAAAGATGATGGGCGGAGGGATGACATCTTGAGGGCAGGTCTGACTAGAGTTGCTAACTCCAGATTGGGAAAATCCTGGACATTTTGTGGTGGAGTCTGAGGAGGGCCAGATTGGGGAGGAGAGAGACCTCAGCTGAATATAATGTCAGCTTCCATCCTCAAAAGCAGTTATTTTCTCCAGGGGGACAGATGAAGATCTCCAAGTCCCAACTGAAGATTGGCCTGGAAGCAAACTCTGGGTGACTTAATACCACACAGCTTCCATTTACTTTATCTGCATACTTATTTCCTACTCATCACTGAAGTCCCTAGGAAGGGTACAACCATGACTCAAGAAGGCTTGACTGCTTGCTACTGTTGAACAGCAGCCACCCTAGGGAAGCCAGGAATAGCGCTTAGTGCTTCAGTTTCAAATCCCATCTTGCTGTCAAAGATCACTGGGTGATTTTGGACCAGTCTCATATGTTTAGCCCAACCTATCAGACAAAGTTGTTATGGAGATATAAAGGAATACAGGAGAATAACATAAACTGTATGGCCACAGATAGAGAAGGGTGGTGAGGTATAAATGAAGTTAAAAATAATAATAAATAGCAGAAATTGTGAGGCACATAAAAGACAGATGAATGGTTGAGGAGAGAATGAAGCAGGAAAAGGGGAGAGGAGAGGATTGGCAGGAGGAGGGGGAGAGGAAATTGTGTGGAAAGGAAATATAGGAGAAAGTGAGGAGCCATCCCACAGGTTCTTCAGGGTTCCTTACACTGCAAATGGGCTTGGCACTATAACCAGCACCATATAACTGGGCCACAGTTCTCCTTGGTAGAGGCTTGGGTGGGAGAGGGAAAGCAGAAAACAAAGAAGCTGATAAAAGTAGATTGGCGGTTGAGAGGGAAGGAAATAGGGTTGCCAACTCCAGGTTAGGAAATAACTTATAGAGGCTAGAAACAGTAAGATTTCAAGAGACGAGTGACCTTAGAGGAGACTGTACTCCAAAGAATCAATTTCCTCCAGGAGAGACAGGGCTACTAACCTCAAGGTGGGTTCTGAAGATCATCTGGAATTACAACTGCTGTCCCAATGACAAATATTAGTTTCCCTGGAGAAAATGGCAGCTTTGGATGTGGACTCTGTGGCATTATACTCTGCTGAAGTCATTTTCCTCCCCAGACCTTCATCTCCCAAGATTCTACCCCCAAATATGCAGGAATTTTTCAACTGGGAGGTTGCTGAGAAAACTAATCTCTTTAATTGGGAGATCTGTTGTGATTGCAGAAGATCTCCAGGCCCCATGGGAGTTTGGCAACCCAAGAAGAAGAGAAGGAAGCAAGAAAAAGAGAGAGGTTATGGTGCTTTCAGGAAAGGGAAAGAGGAAGTCGTGGGGAAGAGGGATATGAGATGCTTCCTGCACGTTCTTGCAGGTTTCCACTTGTAAAAATAATATTTCCCATGGAGTAAAAAAAAGTTTATGCACTTATTATTTTGAATGTTTTGTATTGTAGCTTTCAGTTATTTTCAACAATCTCAATTTTATTTTGAATTTTATTTATTTATTTATATTCACTTTATAGTTTACCTATCTCACACAGAGTGAATCAATTCAGACAACAGATGGGACGTTCAATAAACAATGCAATAAACCAATTAGGTTTGGAAAACTAACCAGAAGTCTAAAAACAGAACTGAACCAAAGCATAAGTATTAATATGACACATTAAATTATGCACAATTCCACAGTAGGATCCTAGATTCAGCAATTATTCACAGCAATATAGATGGCCATCCCTAAACATTTTTCCAAGTAACTTTGTTCAGCCCTTTTGTCTGCACAGAAAGGTCCTCTTGAATAATCCAGATATGAATAATTCAGTTCCACAAGGTGGGGCCACAGCAGAGAAGGCATGTGTACGGACAGTTGCTGCATTTGCCCAGTTGCAAGTTGGCATCTGTGGGAGACGCTGCTATAGTGAACAAAGCTGTCGCGGCAGAGATGTCTTGCAGATATGAGAGTACATGATTGCTGGTGGGCAGCCAGTGAAGTGGCTGCAGTTAGGGCTGCCAGGTGTCCAGATCTGAACCAGACAGTCTGGTATTACATAATTCTGTCAGGGGGAAATTGTGCAGATTCTAGACATATAAATGCCTAACGTTCCCTTGATAAGTCTCTAACAGTCCTGGCAGAATGGAAACTGTACTGGCCTCATGCAGAAGCTACACCATGGCACCCCACAACTAACAGCCTCCTCAAGAAAATGTGTCTGCTGCTCCAGTGCTCAGGAACACAGGCAGGCAGAGGGGAGCTAGAAGGCATGCAGGGTTTCCTTCCCCATTCTGCCCTTCTTGTTGCTGCAGACAGAGCAAGCAGACAGAGCTGCACTAAGTGGGGAGTATCACTAGTGAGAACCTGGTATTTGTAGCTGATGTTTTTAAGGCAAATGAACAGGCTCATATATCACATTTCCATCTGCTGCATCTTTGTGCCATGATCCAGCTGCTCATCCCTTATCCTCCTTGGATGATAGGGTTACCAAGGGGGCTCTTAACCACAATGGTGAGCTGCTTCCACACCTTCTTCCTCCCACTTTCTCCAGTGGGACCCAGTCTCCCTGCGCTCCTCCTAAAGCTGCCAAAGGCTCTGTCTTAGCCACCTTTCTCCACCTATCAAACCAGACCTTACCTAACGACTGGTCTGAATAAAATGAAGATCCAGATGATTTTAAACGGATCCTCATGAATTCATATGATTTTTGAATTGGAATGAAATGAAACAATCATAAAACTATAGAACATGTCTTAGTCTACAGGCAGCACCAAAACAATCACGTATCCCACACTCCGTGGCGCCGCAGTGGTGCAAAAACCTGCTTGAAAAACAGGGATCCTCAAGGATCTTCATGATTTTTGCACTGTCACCCCCAAATCATCACCACTACACAGTTCCCTTTGCTGCATGTCTGACCACAATAATCACACATCTCATGCTCCGAGGCGCAGCAGTGAGCAATCATGTAGTTTAAAAGCATGGATCCCCATGATTTTTCCATTTGGTCACTGCAAAATCACCAGCACATCCCAGCTCATACCCTAGACATGTCTGAACACAACAATCATGCACTCCATGCTCCGTGGCATCGGCACCCTCTGAGACTGCAGCCTTTGTTTGGAGGGCGGCACTAAAGTGTGTTTACTTGCAAGCACCTCCCATCTGACTTACTTCCAAGTAGGACACAGCTCAAGCTTAATTTTGGCCAAGATCAGGAACCCACCACAAACTTCCAAGATCAAGCCCGGAGCTCAACGAGTAAAAGTAGGTGGAGAAGTGCTCTGAAGCATAGGCAGAATATGCACGGAGGGGGATGTTTCCAGAAAGCCTAGTTCTGGTTCTACTTTTTCTCTAGGCTGTAATATAACATTATATTTCGTTTTATTTGATTAGTGAATGGTACACTGTTTCTCGAAACAAGTTAATGACATGAAACAAGCAAAACAATCCCAAGCTGCGAAAGGTCAGTTTCGGTATCTTAGCAACGACCGATGTGACTGCGCGCGAGGGGGGGAGGGAACAAGACGCAAACGCGACGCGACGGGAACCGAGTTGGCCCAGATGTCGCATCTTCGCGGCGTTCGCCTGTTCGAGAGGGAGTGGACGGGGAAAGGCAGAGGGAGGCCCCGGACTCTGCAGGGAGAAAAAGGAGAGGCCCAGCAGGATGTCAGGGCGTTGGGGTGAGGCCGGAGCGGAGTTCCTTGGGCAGCGGCACTCTTAACGCCGCCCGCCACCCTCTGCTACTTCTCCGGGGTCTGGCACGCATGCCAGGCGCTGGCGGAAGTCTCTTGTGTCGCCGCAGTGGCGACCCTCGGGCCTGCCCGTCTCCCTCTGGGGCTTGGCAAGTGGGGCCGGTGGGCATCTCATCTTCAGCCACCCGCCGGCCCGTTTGTTTGAATGGACCGCTGCTGCTGTGTTCGGGGAGCGGGGTGTCTTTCACGGCTTTGCGGGGTCGTAGCACTGTCAGGCCGGTGGAGGAATGGAGAAGCCGTTCAATAGAGGTCTGGGGTCTCTTGCAGGTGGCCCTTGGCTGCGTAGCCATGAAGCAGCCAGCAGAGACTTATGGGCTCCAGATGAATAGTGTTGGAACTAACACTTTCTCGTGCGTGCATACACATGTCTGCATGAACATACATTCGCCGAGTTGAGCAAACGAAGCAGTTATGCTTACTGGTTGTGGTGGGTTTTCCGGGCTGTGTGGCCGTGGTCTGGTGGACCCTGTTCCTGACGTTTCGCCTCCATCTGGCATCTTCAGAGGTGTATCACATAGGGAAGTCTGACTTCCCTCTGTGATACATCTCTGAAGATGCCAGCCACAGATGCAGGCGAAATGTCTGGAACAAGATCCACCAGACCACGGCCACACAGCCCAGAAAACCCACCACAACCAGTTGAATCCAGCCTTGAAAGCCTTCGACAATACAGTTATGCTTACTTTGGGACCTAGGCTTGTGGTAATTCGGTATTAAATCAAGGGTTTTTTTCAGGCAAGAGGAAAAAATCCGGGGGAGGGCGGTATACAAGATTAATAAATAACAACAACAACAGCATGGGTTCACATCTGGAGCCCTCCAAAATGGGTTTACAGCACTTGCTGTTTTAAAGTGCTGTGTCCTTGTGTGTAAACCGATTGAGCAATTATTATTTTGATAAATATGGGGGGGGGGGGGTTGCTTTGATTTTATTTTGTATTTCCCTTGCTGTTTTCAGTAGTACTAAAATTGTCCCACAGGGTTACTTGTCTTTGAGTGTCATCCTAATTGCAGCCACAGGACAGCAGTTGCTTCAATAGAACGGTGTAGCCTGGCTCTTCCAGTAAAAAATATATAGGAGTATGTGGTACATTAGAAAGAAGCTACAGATGTAGATAATATAGTGGCTTTATGTCAAGATGAGTGTTTACAGGTGATCACAAGATCAGTTTATACAGATTAACTGCCTCAAGATGAGAAGGTATACTGGATTTGATTTGTCAGCTAAAATAAGAGTTTTGCCAGGTATGAAGGTAGTGTAGTGTTCAGTCACTGGTGAAGCTCAGTTATTTCAGATAAATTCTACACTGTTGACAAGCATAAGCAGCAACAAAGATTAGATTTTGCAAGTTGGACATAAGTCCAGCATTTGCTGTCAAAGCGAATTAAGGAATTATGCAGATTGAGTGTTCACAATGAGCACTGCTGTTACAAATGGCCCTGTACTGCAGCTGTGAAATCCAGCAAGTAGTACGTTGTTTTATGTCTGTTTATACATTTAATCTTCACAGATTCATGTCTTTAGTCTATTGACTATTGACAAATACAGAATCCATGTTCGCTACAGAATTATGTTAGGTCTGGAGTTCCTGAGATCAAATGCCACTGTCTTTAGGTAAGAAGTTGTAAATAATGAAAACTAAGAGTCAGGGTTTAGTTACAGTGTAAGTTACAGTGTACTCTGCAGCACACCTATAATTAAGAAGCATTTTCAATGTCCAAGTTCTTAGTGGTGTCTTCCGTTCTAATCATCCATCATCAGTCATTGCTGTACACTGTTATTTTCTACATGGCTTAACTTGAATGATCCTGAAAATTCCCTTTCTATTAGGAGGTGCTGGATTTCAGCCTACAAGAGTTTTAAATGACAGATTGCTGTGAATTATAGTAATTATTGTTGTATGTTGTAGTTTTTATGCAAATGAGAGAAAAGTTTAAAAAGATATTTTCTCAAGATAAGAACAATTTACGTGGTTGCACTTTTGTGATGTATCTGTGGAATCAACTATTATTCAGAGGAGGGCATTAGGATAGAGATTTTGGTACGTAGGTAGCTAGCAGTTTTAAAAGGTATGGGAGATAAGTGAGCTATTTACTCTGTTTATACTAATATGGCATTTTAAATGTATTTATTAGAAACTTCCCAACTGAATGAAGCTGCCTTTCTTCCTGAACGCTGAGTTGAAGAATTTTATCATGGGCCAGCAACTCTCAAGCCAGACTCACACAGTTATTAATAAGTTACCAGAAAAAGTAGTCAAACACGTATCTCTGGTTCGAGAAAGTAGCTTCTTGACATATGAAGAATTTTTGGGCAGAGTTGCTGAACTTAATGATGTGTAAGATTTCTCTGTTTCTTTTATACATAATGTTTAATAGAGCATATGCCTAGCATTTTGCCAGGTTGACTGGATTGGTGCTAAATACTTCTGTTGATGGCTTAACCTATGTATCTCCTAATTTATTTATTATTTATTTATTTATTGAATTTGTAGACCGCCCCATCCCCGAGGGGCTCTGGGCGGTGCACAACAATATTCATTACAATCAGTAAAATTATTAAACCAATAAAATCTATTAAAATCTATTAAAGGCAGCGGTCAATACAAAGATATCAGGCACCCCAAAACCCAATTTAATTAAAGGCCTCCCTAAGGAAAGGGAACAGCCGGACTCCCCTCTAAGAGGGTAGCATATGGTGGTAATCGAATAGAGAGAGAGAGGGGGGGGGGCGCACCAATTGAAAAATTAATCCCTCTGTTATAGAAGCATTGTAGAATCTATACTTGATATTAAATCCTGTGCTTGATACAAAACCATGTCACTCATTCACTTCATACACCCAAATTATATTCCAGCTATTAATATTCACCTTGCAAATGTACATATTTATAAAATTATGACATGTTTATCTTTGTGTTAGTATGATTCAAGTCCAGTAGCACTTAAGAAACCAACGAGATTTTTGGAGTACAGGCTTTCAGGAGTTAAATCTCCCTTCATCAAAGCTTTGCTTGTCAAAGCTCCTCTTCTCAGCTTTTTTTTTTACAGCAGATCAACACGACTACCATCCGAAACTGTGTTATTATGGTACAGCAAAAACACCAAGACCATTGTGACATTTTAGACTAAGAAATTAGGTACCAAAGGCCATAGGCAGCTTTATTAAATATTTATTAAATGTTTGCAACCCTTTTAGAACCCAGCTAGTGGTATATGTAATGAGGCTAATTTCCTTCTCAAGCACCTTAATACTGTGATACATTCACAAAGAAAGGAGTAGCATGCCTACTTAGTTTGTATGGGCTGAAATTTCCTGAGAATGGCAATTAAGCTAGTAAGTGCAAATAGAAGATAATTTACAGCACTATGCTAAGAATGTTTACTCAGAAGTAACTGAGCTTGTGGAGCTTACTCTATAGTAAGTGTTTGTAACACGGCAGCCTTGATCAATAAAGATATTTTGAGTGGGGTAGCTTAAGGAATAATTGTGTCAGGTATGTATGTAGCATAAAAAGTACATTGACTGTAATTACTTAAAAATAAATGTTTAGAAATTACTCTGTTTGAGATAATGAATATAGTTTTCTAGAGTTTGTTTTGAGGAAAAATTGTAAGATAAAGCTACTCAATAATACTGCAACTTATCAAGAGGAAAAAAGTAGATATTGACAGAAGTCCATCCCTCATTCATGTAAAAAGTTCAATTGTCATAGTTTTCCATTGGAACATTGACAGCTTAAAATTGTCCCTTACCAGCAAGATTAAGATTTGGGTGACACAAATCGTGATTATTCTAGGAATCCAAACTGAGAAACTCTTCTTGAAATGTATATTCATTATATAAACAGTTTGTTGAAATATGATTGATCAGATCAAATGGCAAATAAATTGTACACCCTAAAATCTCAACATTATATGCCAGAATGGATGTAGGTTTCCACACACAAATGATAACTGGAGTATCCAAAGAAAAGGAAAGTGAATGGTTATCCCCATTTGTAATCCAAACTGATTTGTGCTTGGAATGTCTACTATACTCTGATAAATGAATATTAAATAATTTCAGAACTGCCAAGTTGGCTTCTGGTCAGGACAAGCATTTGTTATTTGAAGTGCAACCAGACTCTGACTCATCTGCACTCTGGAAGGTAGCTGTTCGAATAGTGTGTACTAAAGTAAGTTTATCAAAGTCTTTTACTTATTTACTTATTTCAAACATTTATTAGCTGCTTTTCTACCCAAGGCAGCTTACAAATATAATACATTAAAAAACCACTGGTTAAAATCAATAATTTAAAACTGCTGGTAAAACTTTAATTCTGTTGCTTGACAAATTCAATTAAAATTTGAGCTATTGTGCCTAATCCTAGAGAAGAAACAAATATTTGTGTGACTAATAAAGGAGTAGCATCAGTCTTGCTGTCTTCATAGTTCGTTGCAAATGCTATGAAAGTCTAGAAAGTTTTCCAAAGGGAAACAAAAGAGATAACTCAATAAATTATACGATCATTCTATATAGCCATGACCCTGTAGAAGATCCCTCATGGTTACTTTGTGCATTGGACAGCTCAATCCTGATGGGGGCGGGGTGAATTGGCTCTTGGAGGCTTTTTGCCCACAGGGAAGCAAACTGGGAAGAGGGTGGGTGCTATGGAGTTCCATGGCGCCCGACCCAGAAGACTTGAACAGCTTCACTGGCCTAAAGCTGTCGGCCAGTGCAGCTGGAATCAGACTAGAGGCATTCCTGGGGATGGAGCCAACTTTAATCAGCTTCCACCAGGCTTTGGAACCTGGAACACCATTGGCACAGATTTTGGACATAAGCCACCCAAAAGGATGGCATAAGTCCATTTAACCCTATGGAGGCTTTCAGGCAGCCAGGGAATTTCTGGTGTTTGCTGCCTCCCTGCACTGCCTGGAAGCCCTCTGGAGGTGGTGTGGTAGCGGCGCCATCCCTGGCTGACAGAGCCTGTGGATTGGGCTGATAATCCTTTAAAATTGTTGGTTCATGTCATCTTTGTGTATATGTATATAATTAACTAGCGTGCCCGGCCACGCGTTGCTGTGGCTTCAGTCTGGTGAAGCGGAAAAGAAAGAAGAAAAGGGAAAACGAACGGTTCGAACATGTGTCATTGAACAATGCTTGCAAGGGAGGGGAGGGGCAAGGGGCCCCTCACTCCCCTCCCTCTCTCCCGTTCCCTTGCATGGCACCCCGCCCCCTCCCTCCCTAACGTTCCCCTTCCTCTGTTAGGGTGGGTGGCCCATGTCCAGATGGCGCGCCCTGTTCCTTTCATTCCGTTCCCTTGCAGGCTAAGTGTGTTGCTGTTGGCATCCATCAGATGGCGCTGTTGTGGAACCATACCATGGTTCCAACTATCACAGGTGTGGCAGGTACACAATACCTATCACAGTTCGACTGAAACGCACCCCTAAGAGATGTGTGTATGAAAGGTTATCGGTTTTTACTTGGCTCTCAGTTCCTATATGTGTGTGTGGGGGTGGGGAGAACTGGGCAGAACGTAGCTTGTTATCATGGTTTACCTTGGCCAGTGTGGTACATGAGCTAGGTAAGTAGCTTAAAACATGCTGGGAGGCATGAGCTATGTTGTGTTCAAATTTCAGAGCGTTTGGTCCAGCAAAACCCCAGACCCTCCCTCACCTTCCCCTTCCTCCGCTAGGGTGGGTGGGCCATGTCCAGATGGCGAGGCCATCCCTTTCACTCCAGATGGCAGCAGTTTTCAAAGAAGTCATGGTTGTTTCCCTTGTATCAGAGGGTGTTGCTTTGACAGCCAGCAGATGGCGCTGTTGCAGAACAGAACTGTGGTTCCAACTGTCACAGGTGTGGCATGTACACAATAACTGGCACAGTTGTGACATGTACACAACAGGAGATGTGGAAACGGTATGGAAACCTGGCCGCACGCGAATGCGACGTTGTGTGAAAATTTCAAAGCAATCAGTCCAGTAATTTGGGAGATTACCTGTCAGCAGAAAAACGCACTGATAGATTTTTATATATATAGATGTTGGAAACAGATGAAACAATTTTTAAAAGTGCTAAGACAACTTTTTGTATTTTTAGATAAACAAGACAAGTGGCATTGTTGAAGCATCAAGAATCATGAATCTGTATCAGTTCATTCAGCTTTATAAAGATATCACAAGTCAAGCGGCGGGTGTTCTTTCTCAGAACACTAACTCAGAAGGAGCTGCTGAGAATCAGTCATCTCTTTCATCTTGTCAGGCAAGCATTTGGATGGGAAGGTATGTCAGTAAAATGGCAGGGCAGGTTCTGTTGGAACTTGAACAAAAAAGTTCTGTTTGTAATGTGTATAAATAGAATGTTGGTGTTGCATATTATCCTTTTTTACAAAATTTATCAGCCGTTTACTGCCCAATCCAAAGGTGTGGGGGAAGAGAAGTGTGATCTGGAAGAGGTGCAAGCTTGCATCGATGCATTTGCCTACCCTGCTGGCATAAGTGGCACCTATGCTAGTTGAGAGGGAAAACAGAGCAGCAGGGAGGTACCACACAGCTCTGTGGTGTTGAGCCCAAAATAGTCTGCTGTCTGCAGAGCTACACCAGTCTAAAGGAATATGCCAGTGCAGTTGGGGGCAGGCTAGGGGCATTTCCAGGGATGGAGCCGACCTTATTCGGCTTCCACCGGGCTTTCAGACTGGGAATGCCCCTGGTGCCGGTCTCCAATTTGTGCCACCCTTTTGGGTGGAGTAAGTCCATTTTTGCTAATGGGGGCTTCTCAGGCAGTCAGGAATTCTCGCATTTTTTCTGCCTTCCTGCATTGCCTGGAAGTCCTCTGGAAGTGGCATGGTTGCGGTGCTATCCCCTGCCGCCAAGGCCTCTGGATTGGGCTGCCTGAATCATGGTATTTCCTTTTTTATAACTTTTCTTGGGTCACAGTTGCTTTTGCTGTAGATGTGACCAGTTTTTCCATCTGTACTCCTGAATGAGAAGCCATGTATGTCTATATCCTGTTGGAAATCTTGTCTAGCGAATTTGTAAACTAATGGAGAAATGCCCTCATAAAGAATAAGGCAGCTACAAATAGAGTGATAGCTTGCATACCCATACTTACTATTCTAGTAACGTCTTCCAGATGCCCATGAGTGAAAGATCTCACCTAATGGTGTGTTGCTGTATCTCAGAGGTACACCAGTGGCTTGAGCACTAGGAGAGCCCTATAATTTACCAATTATATGGTGGAGCCAAAATTCCTCTGCCCTGCAACTTAAACATGACATCTGTGCAAACTGTTCGTCATAGTAATGGATGTGGGCTTGACTTCTGCATCTTCTGCCTTAGTTTTGAGTTACGTATACAGAAATCATTGAACAAGTCAAAAAGAGATTTCAACTGTATAAACATCAAGGTTACTAATCTTTAAACAAGCCATTTTGAAATCCTGACCTTGATTCAGGGTGGCCACTGTTAGAGAAATGGAAAACAGCCAACAGGCTAGTATTAATAGATGGGATGAAGGTGGTGGGGACCTTAGGAGGAAGTGAGCATGTCCTCCTAGAATTCCTTTTCCTGTGGGGGACCAAGGAAAATTGTATCCAGATTTGTATATTTTATTTTAGATAAATCAGATAAATTGTAGATAAATTTAGTCACATTTAAACAGTAAACATGTCCTTGAAATTGCTGTATTTGTCTACAGTATACACAGGAATTCTCATTCTTTAATTCTGTAGATTCATCTTTAGGTTATCTCTACAATATCTGAATATTGTACATTTTGAGAGTGAGTACAACTGTCTGAGGCATTGCAGTGTATTAGTTACAAGGACCAGTTACAAAGACTATTTCATAGACGTATTTTCAGTGCGCCCCCAGGCCTTCAGATTTCTATAAAGGTATCACAGCAAAATTAAAGCTTTATCAAATGGGGAAGTTTTCAGTCATACTCATTCAATCATACAATCATATGGGTTGTATAAGTATAAATCAGATGTTCCCAAACTTTTACAGGCTACTGCCCCTGTGACTCCCAGGCCACATCCCTAGTCCACCCCCACCACCCCCAACCAGGCAGATGAACACACACCTCTTTCTTGGTATTAGGTCTACTCTAATGCAAATTCAAAATGACAGTAAAGAGAGTGCTGTTGCTTTGCAAAGTAGTGGCATCAGGGCTCTTTGCCTCGGCTCCCAAGGCTTCATAGTGAGGAGAGTGCTGCTGCCTTTCCATTAACACTCACCAGTCACAACATGGCAAGGATGGAAGGACAAAATTCCGCACCAGCTGGCCCAGGAATTCCTATCCCTCTATTACCCCAAAATTCTGTGCCACACCCTATTGTCCCAAAAGTCCCCGCTGCCCCCCCCCCCTTAATTTTTCCATGGCCCTCAGGGGGCCTGTACTGGACACTTTGGGAATCCCCAGTCTAAATGAATTTAAACCAGTTGGAGAAACAGTTATACCTCTGTTTTTAATGGCTTTGTTCCACCCTTTACCAATTATATTTTGGTGTCTGAACATTCTCTCTTAGAAGGCCATTATGTGACTGTAATATGGAAGACTGAGAAAAACATGAACTAACTTATACATGATATCCTGTTTTGCAAATCGCGGTGGGGGAACAAGACTGAAATCAGCACCTTGCATCTATAAACTATTCTGTTATAGATTTACACTGTTGAAAGGTGCTTAAATGTTGTTCTGGTGTGCTATGATTGTGAATAATTGTGCTGTCTGCATTTGCAGAGTGAAACAATTGACTGATGAGGAAGAATGCTGCATTTGCATGGATGGACGTGCTGATCTGATCTTACCATGTGCTCATAGCTTTTGCCAGAAATGCATTGATAAATGGTAAAGTATATGAAACAGGCTGTGTGACTCCTTTATGTTGTGAAATGATTCTTTCAAGTGGTTGACCCAATTCCTTATAATAAAAGAGCTGGTGGAAATAACATTGTTCTGCTTTCCACTGAAATGAAAATGCATCCTGGCCTTGTCATTGGTAAATAGTGATTGTGGCAGGTATGTGAGCAATTTGATAGGAGCAGCAAACAAACTCAGTTTCTTTTGAGAGGGGAAGGTGGTTCCATTGGCGGGCGTTTCTTTATTTACAGTCCAGTCCAGGTGGGAGGATCACCATTGGGAAGTGGTGTGGCCCTTTGCTAATGGAAATGTCCTCCCTGGTATAGTTGGAGTGTTCCAAAGGTGTGGCTGGTGATGACCAGTTTTGCCTCTAGATATGTGGTGGCACAGGACACGGATATAAGCCCCTTAAGCCCAATGGATGGCTTTTCAGTGATGAGATTTTAAAAATCATTTAATGCTGCAAAATGACAGTCTAAACTAACTGTACCGAATCAAGCAATTATTTGAAAATGTGATGAATAAGTTTTACCTATGCTAGTTTGTGCACTACTCATATCTGGGGATTATGTCTACATTTAGCAACACTGTACCAAGAGACAGAACTGTTTGCTTTCCTGATCTGTAGACTGAAGTAAATTTGATTTGATCATATTACAAGCTAAGCATTAGCAAATGGTGAGCTGGGCAAACATTTTATATATGTTTGCTTCTGGAAATTAATGTTTAGAATCTTGTTGTGCCTCTTTTAAATGATTGCAGCTCAACTGCTTGTCTGTCAGGATTATATAAACATCAATGGTATTGCGAGTTCCACTTGAGAACAGAATAGAATCCTGGTCATCTCTAGCTCTTTGGGGCCAAATGCATCAATGGAATTCTTTTCTATTAGAAACTGGGTGTTGTGATTTACAAGATGAATGTGATTCATGAGTGTGCCATGTCAGATTGTACTGTGTTAAAAGTTGTCTTTTAAAGCTGTCTCAAGAAATACAAGACAGAATATCAGTATATTCAGTTCTGCTGAAGACCTCGTACTGAAGGCATTGTGTTCAGTTGTTAGAACCATAGTGTAAGGATGTTATCCTGCAAAGGACCCATGGTGCTGCAGTTATGATTAGAGACCTAAAAGTGAATTAAGACAAAAAGGCTGAAAGAAGAAAGGTGGTTCAGGATGAGTGTGTGGACTCTCGTTCACCCTAGCGAGGTCTCGCATTCCCCTCTGAGAGCTCCCACTTCGTGCCTTAGAGCTTCATTGTCACCCTCCAGCTGAAGGATTTCTCAATCTCGGCTCTCTGCTTGGAAACAATCTCCGACCTCCATAAATTCCATAGTCGTACCAGCCTATTGGGGGGTGGGGGGAAACCAGGAAGCCCTCCATACGGGGTTCTTGACCAATCCAGTCCCACATATTCCTCGGGAGAGGGGTCTGGGAGAGAGGCACTCCCTCCAGAAGCACCTTCTCCCTCCGCAGGCTCTTCAGGCTGCTTATCAGTCTTCTATTTACTGCTGGTGTCACCCTCATTCGAGTCTTCGACATAGTGGCAGGACGGCACTTCAGGGGGATGAACACTTGGATGCGAGGAGTTCAGACACAACTGCCACAACCCTAGCCTTGCTCAATAACAGGAATGAATACTTTAGAAGTAGAATTCTTGTTTTATTGACAGCAAGCATAGGATAATAACTTTATTGTCTCAACTGTCTAGATCTTCACAAGACACAGATTATATGCCCAGCAGTAATACATCAGGTTCCCCTCCTCTTCCCCCCTCAAGCGATGTATTCCCAGGAAAGAAAGGGCTGAGGAAGGGGAGAAGGAACGCAGAGGCAGTTTCATCCAGATACACATGCCAAAAGGCAGATAGCATTCTTGACTTGATAACTCTCTCAGGCTGAAAGTGTGAGAAGACCCTTAGTAATAAACAACATGGCAGGAACCGAGCTAACTTTGGCGAGGGCCATGACAGGCAGGATAAGCCATAGTTTTAGTTTGCAGGAGGGTAGGTTTAAGTTAATAGTGAAAAAGTTTGCAGTTATAAGACAGAAGGGCAATACTGGCAATACTGAATTCTTCTTGGGTGTCTTTTCAATAAATTGCTTATAAGCGATGTATTAAGAACATGCAAGACATTATGATTTGCCTTAAAGATAAAACAGATGCAGCAGTTTGTCTGTTCCAGTCATTCACCGAAGTTTCCATTACTCTTGTATTGTACCTTGAAAGGTACAAGTGCTCTTGAGCATCTTCAATACAAACAGTAATTTTTACATACACACCTTTTTTTCTGGCTTTCTTACACAGGAGTGGTCGTCACAGAAATTGCCCTATATGTCGTTTACAGGTGACAGCAGCAAATGATTCCTGGGTGGTGTCAGATGCACCTACAGAAGAAGATATGGCTACCTATATACTCAACATGGTAGATGAGGCCGGCCAACCTCACAGGCCATGACCCTCACTATGTTCATAATCATAAAATGTCTTTAAGATTTCACTTTCGTGTTCCTATTTGTTTGGTCATTGTATTGGTTTAAATAAGCTAAATTTCTGTTCTTTAAAAGTGAACACATGTGTATGAGCCAGTTTACATAAATTTATAAATGTTATGTTAATTTCAATCTGTTGCACAGAATATATTAATAATTTACTGACATTTATTATGAGACACTGTAATAGCTGATGTTTTATTTTAGCATTGTTCTTCTGTGATGTCTTGAATTGAAATTGCCACCATTACTGAAAATGTAAAACTAATCTGGATAATTACTTGAGGGGCTGTCGTCGAACCTCCCCACTAAGCTCTTCCTTAATACTTCTATATGCAAGGATGTATGGGCTTCTGCTTGCATAGGTAAGAATGGCTAGAATTCCAGTTTGAAATGCTGCCCTCTAGTGGTAAATTGTCACTACTTCTAGCATTGCTTAAATGCTGATTTGTTGCAATGTTTTCTCAAAGGGTGTGCTAATGGTTAGCTTTTCACTTTTTTCAAGAATAATAAATCTTCCAGGCAGCTCTTAATAACAGTAAAAAGTCTCCTTTAAAGTTCATGTTCATAGTTTTATACATTCTGTATTTTATGATCATGGAAAACCCAAAAACTTTGTTTCCTATTAAACATCACAATATCTGGGTGAAACTTTCCTGTGATATTCGTTATATAAGTCTGGCTTCTTTTAACTGCAGCACAACTTTAAGAAGATAGAGATTTGAAGCAAATAGATGGTGCTTGATTCGTTTCTACTTTCCTGTAATATGAATATCTATTTCTCAAGAGTGGGCAGTTACATGGATATTTAAATCCATGGATTGGGCCCTCACTGAGAGAATGGAGATTTTTCTCCTAAAGAGATTCCTAGGTTTGCAGGAAGATTTAAAACATAAAGAAAATGAACGGGTTTTTTAAAATCCTCCCTCAAGCAAACAAAGCTGTTAGCATTTGTGCAGAACTGCCACTTCTCCCAGCCCCCTCTCTCTTCAGTAGCCTAAACACTTAATGATTGGTTCCCCACCCTGGGACATGGACAATATACCACACTAAACTTTCCCTTCTCACTTAGACACAGTGTGAAATAGACTTTTCTCTGTGATACACCTCTGAAGATGCCAGCAACAGATGCAGGTGAAACGTTAGGAACAAAATCCACCAGACCACGACCACAAAGCCCGGAAAACCCACCACAACCAGTATGGGAGCAGCTGTTGGTAGAAATGTGGCTGGCAGGGGAGGAGGAACTGATGCCAACACTGTTCCTTTTTCTCACCAGCCCTTAAATGTGGGGGAGGGAGAAGGAGAGACTCCAGGAGCTTCTGGGTTCAGCTCTGGCTGCAGGTAAAGTCTGAGAGTCATGCTGAGCCTGGCCTCGCTAGTGGTGGGTCCCAGGAACTGCACCAGACTCAGCAGGTACAGGCTCTAAAGTGTGAGGTCCACCAGCAGACTTGGGGAGCTGGGTGGGGCCCAGATGTGGAGGCAGAGGACTCCATGAGGTCAGTGGGGCCCAGCCACAAGAGTGTCAGATATGAGAGCATTGTGAAGCTCAGAGGCAGCTGCAGTGGTGACAGAGAGCTACATGGGAATCAGCGAGCAAATGGGTAAGAGGATGGGATCCCCTCCAAGTGTTGTGTGGCCCCACTTATTTTGCCTTAATGTTTTATGGAAATTGTGACTTTGAATCCCCTAAATATCTTTCCTATTCATCTATTTTAATTGAATTTATACTTTTAAAAGACTGTACAGTGTGGAAAAAAAACTGGCTGGAAATCTTGTTTTGGGGGAGAAGAATCTAGTAATAATCATTTCTAGAGATGGTTGCTGTAGCATTTATGGCTGCCTAATATCTTGATGGCCTTTCTCATTAAAGTCTGACAGAGTACATCAAGCCTGTGCACCACTTTTGTGGTTTGCAGGACTTGTTAAATTTAAGTGGTATTGATGTAAAAAACAGCAGAAATAATTCTCTTCTTCCCCATATGATTTGGCATGCCAGGGTGAAAATTCAGACAGCAGATTGTACTGACAAACATCCTCAGAATTTATGGTATCATTCACTTGCTGCAATTTGAATTTAAGCTAGACAGTAACATTGGAGAGGAAATAAAACTTTCTTGTATTTTCCCTTATGATGTGTCTTGGGGGTTATTGGGTAGATCACTAGGTATTTTAAGCAAAATAAACCATTACTGCTTTTGCTTTTCCACTTAAAGATGGTTTTGGATCCAATTAAAGGGGCTGACTACTACATTCCTATGTGCAAGTAATAAAGGTAATTAAATTTGCAGACTGTTTTTCATGAAAGTCTTTATGTCAGAAATCCCGTAGACCTGTTGGGTTGATGCGGAGAAATGAGAATTTTTAAATTATGGCATACATGCATACATACATGTGTATGTGTATATATGTATGTGTGTATATATACACATATATGCAAGCAGTTGTATATTAGTAACATGTAAGCTTGTAAATATTTGTAAAGAGAATATTATGTAAACTTTATATTGTGTATACCTTTTTAAATCTAATAAATGCACCTAGTGGTGAAATTAGTGTAATGTGTGCCTTGTAAAGTATGTCCAGTAGCTCAGCCTTGCAAATTATTTGCAAATCACTCCAATATTTTACTCACTGTGTCCTGTCTCCACTCCCTGCCATGATATGTTGCAGCTGCACCTCGGTTCCCTTTGAGGCTGCCAGACAGGAGGAATACTTCCAAGCATGTGAGACAAAATGAAGTTTAACATGTAGTGTAACATGGTTTGTTGACGCATGGGACAATTGCAAAGTTGCTCTAACTTAACAGGATATGTATGTACTACCAGTGGAAACTTGTGGTTAAAAGCACCATTTAATTGTGTAAAATGGCAGTGTTACAGTACTGGAAAAAGAAAAGTGATTAATTAGATCGTGATGTTGGGTTTTAAAAGACTTCTGAAAAAATCGTCAATTGTTGTATTGCTGCTGTTTACAGCAGAAAAAATTTGCTTTTCAAAAGTCTTTATTTTAGTACTAATGAGAATATGTCAAAATTTTATAGACTGTTAATAGCTACAAGCCTTCCAAAGTATATTGTTATGACTGTTGTGCAATAAACACATGGGATTCTATCCATTGCCGTCGTTTCTTGCATCGCTACAGGAACTTGTTGGGACTGTGCCTGTCAGTTGATGGGTGGCAGGCATGGCAAGGGAAGAATGGTTTATTACTGCTTGTTACTTTGCAGACGTCAGATGCTCTCTCCCTCCTTCCCAGGACAGCCTTGCCACAGATCTTATCTGGTGGGGAGTGTGAACTGTTCCCAGGCTTATAGTCAGTGGTGGGATTCAAATAATTTAACAGCCGGTTCCGAACTTCTGGTGGTGGGACTCAGTGGTGGGATTACAACTGGTTCTCCAAACTAGACAAAAAAAATTAGCTACCGGTTCTACCGAATAGGTGCGAGTAGGCTGAATCCCACCACTGCTTATAGTGGAGAATGTAGAGCAGTTTGGCTTTGGGGAGGGGACAGTAGAGAATATAGACAGTGGGTTTGAACAGGAATCTTCAGATTCCTCTTAGCTAACGTTTACCCTTCGCTGTGAAATAAAGACTAGAACAAATCTAAAGTTTCTATTATTTTCAGACTCGAGGTTTGACAAAACTTCAGTGCCTACACAGAAGAATACTCCACTTTTTAAAATAGAACCAGCGTTCTAGACCCGAGGTGCCACTGGTTAGCAAATAAGTCTTAAACTGTAATCCAGTTAATTTATACAGCTGTATGGAGTTAAAACTGCCTATAAATTGAATGGGATTACCTGAATCTGGGATGATGTGCCCAAATAACCAGGTGGTTCATGTTTAGCATGCTTCCTGTGTGTGCTGAGACCCTTTCTATGTATCTAATTTCTTGGGAAAGCCATGCTGTTTCATTAGTGAGAGGGAATATGAATCTAGTTCTCCCTGCTCCTGCTCTATTCATGGTCTTTCTGTTATGTGTACACTTTCTGTACATTTTCTGTTATTCTACCAAAACTTCATGGCAATCATCTGAGCTAGATTTTCTTTTGGATTCTAAGTTTATAACAACGTCACTGGCATTATGTTAACACAGCCTGCTCGTATTTAAAAGTTTCATAGTCAGATGTGAATTTCCATGGGTTCAGCTGTCCATTTTAAGTTTGCAAAAGAAATCAAGGCAGTGTATTTCTGAAGATATTTTAACTGCTTTACGTAACATTCCTCATTGTTTATTATTGATTTTACATGCTATATACTTTCAAATATTTTGTCAGAAAAATACATACATATTCAAGTCAAAAACTTTCCTTCAATAAGGAGATAAGTTTCATATTTGCTTTTGAAATACATTTTAAATCAGGAAAAAGAAAAATTAGCCCAATGAGTTTAAGATAGTCAATGTGTATGTTTTTGCCTCTTTTCTTCAAAGGTTGGAAATATTAAAACATCATAAATATAAAACATTTTCATTAAATGATAGCAATTAGACTATAGCCTCAAAATAATCCAGCTAGATAAAAGGTCTTATTATCTCCCCCACCCCCACCCCCACTAAAGCTAGTTTTTTAAACGGTTGTCCATAGAGATACCATTCTATGCCTCTGAAGCAGCTATTGTTACTGTCTCTAACATTACAGAAATAATTCTTTAATATCATAGTGGAATGGCGATAAGAGGCACTACTTTCAACATTGAGTTCAAGTTTCACCAAATCACAGAAAGCAAATTAATTAATGCTTTTGAAATGTTTAAAATATTTTGCCACTAAAAGGCGTGTTTCTTCTAAATGATCACATAAAAAGTACTCAAGCAGAAAATATGAATGTTTCTGATACAGTATACTCACCACTAGTCTACAACAACACTATGGAGCTGCTGAGAATTATTGGTGTCAGTATACTTTAACACATGTTCAAAATAAAAATGTCGCTTAAATTGAACAAGCATTACAGATAAATAAGGTGCTTTCACTATAGTAATTGAGCTACAGTGACAGGTTTATTTGCCTAATAAGTTGGGTGTACACTAATGGGCTGCAACAGAGGGACTGATTCTGACAAGCTTACAGAAGGGAAAAAACCTTTTAAATCCAAAATGTCTGAAAAGGCCCTTTCTATTGGGTCATGAATACAGAATACAGTTAATTCTGAGAACTTTAGTCAAAATAGCATGAGAAAGCAAATGTTTATATTTTCTAACAAAACAGTGACAATGTAATTTCCAGTTAAAAACCATGTAGCCAGTATAAAGTGCACACATTCTGAACATGTTTATATCTACTATATGACAGAGAACCAAAATGTTGAGAGGGATTTCTCTGTATATGCTAATTCCCTAGTATAGTATTTCTAACATCTTAAAGCAAATCCATTTCAAACAATAAAAACAAATAATTAAAAAAATCCTAATAATTATGGATCTTTGCAGTAGTGTTTAATGTTTTAACTGGCATCAACCAGAACCTGTGCTTTTTCCATTCCCACAATAGAGAGAAGTAGGTACTGAGGTCCCACAAGAATCAGTACTGGGGCTGATGCTATTTAATTTGTTCATAAAAGATTTAGAATGGGAGAGAGGGTTAGCAGTTCAGTGACTAAGCTTGAGGTTACACACAAAAAATTGGGATGGTGAAAACAGGCCAATGGTAAAGAACTCCAGGAAGATCTCACAAATGGGGTTTGTCGGCAACATTGTGGCAAATGAAGTTCAGTATAGTTCAGTGTAAGGGTGATGCACATTTGAGCAACAACAAAACCAATTTCAAGTATATGCTCATAGGGTCTGAACTGAGAGGGGGAAAAACTTTAGGTCATAATGGATAGCTCAATTAAGAACATCGACCTAATGTGCTGCATCAGTGAAAAAGATAACCTCTATGCTGGGGTTTATCAGTATGGAGAATAAAACACCCAATATTATTATTTCACCCCAATAGATCTATGGTGCAATTTCATTTGGAACACCGTGTGCAGTTCTGGTCATCGTATCTCAAAAAGGACATCACAGAACTGGAAAAGGCTCAGAAGAAGAGTGATTGGGCTAGAGCACCCTTCTTATGAAGAAAAGGCTGAAGAGTTGGGAACTTTTCAGTTTATAAAGGAGACAACTGATGGGGCACATGATAGAGGCTTATAAAATTATGCACAGGGTAGAGAGAGTGCAAAAAGAACTTTTTCTCCCTCTCCCACAATACTAGATAGGTGGGACAACATTGATGAGCAGTAGATTCCAGATTTTAAAAAGGAACTTTTAATCACTACAAGTGATTAAAATTTGAAATTTGTTCTCAGAGGATGTAGTGATGACCACAAGAATGGCTTTAGAAGAGAATTAGACAGATTCATTGAAGATAGGTCTATCATGGCTTCTAGCAATTGTGACTAAAGGGAACCTTCACATTCAGAGATAATAAACCTCTAAGTAAAACGTCTATGTCCTGGTTTTGGACCTCCAGAGGACCTGGTTGGCCACTGGGACTAGGTGAACTACTGGTTTGGCCCAGCAGGGTTCTTCATATTTTTTTAACAAAAGGATATCACTGCCTGTGTGGGATGATTTAATAGTTGTACAGAAAAAAAATATAAACTGCCTTCTTATGTTTGAAATGTGGATTGCATGAATGGGAGGATGCAATTCAAAATATGCCAGGGTTGGTAGAACGTTTCTAGAAACTGAATGACAGATGTTCTTTTGCTCTTAGGCCATATCTCTGACAAAGGAATCTTTTGATAACAGAATAATAATAATACAGAGTGTACAGTTTATGGGTTTGTTGACAAAATGATATCATCAATGAGATAGCAGTGATGCACCTTTTGCAATGAGGTAGCAATGATTCACCTCTTACAACTCGTGAACTTGTATAAATACTGAATCTCACTTCTGTAAATTGCTTCCAATCTCCAAAATCTAGCAAAAATATTCTTTTATTCAGGGATGCAACTGAAAAATCATTTTCCTTTATTTTGGACTTTGGGGATTTTTGTTGTAACCAAAAGTGGCTGCAACAATTGCAAGTCTCACTCAGGCTCCTTGAGGCGGTAAGGGAAGCACCATTATTAAAAATCTTGAGGAGGCACTGCAGGGTCTTGGCAATGGGGTATAAACTGCAGACTTCTGGGAAGATAAGTGGGGTTTATTTTACTGGTCTAAAACCGAAGTGATTATTACTTTTAAGGTGCCTTGTGGCCCAAGGAAAAGCAAGATATAAATATTTTACTGAAGTTAATAAAAAATAAATAACTAGATTTGCAGAGCTAGAAGAAATCACCTTTCCTAAGAGTTTGTTAGCTGCAAAATGAAAACAAAAAAACTAAACAGAAACTTCTAGAAGGAAAATTGAATGATAAAATTTGTCATTGCTGCTAAATCAATGCAAGACAGAAAAACATAGATTTCAAAAAAGCATAACTTGAAAACATTGTCCTCTAACCAAAAGTACAAGGTATCCCTGAGCCTGTCCCATGCCTGCACTCAAACTCTTTAAAAAAGAAGAAGAGTTGCACTTGGTCCCACTGAAAGATAAAAGGAAATATGTATATTCACCAACCACTAACTGGACCTTCTTTGTTGTAGAGTGCTCTGCTTGGATCCTATACTGTGTTGCACTGAACTACGTAGGCACTGGGACTCAAGCAGAACATTCTACAGCAAAGAAGGTCCAGTTAGTGGTGGGTGAATATACAAATCTCCTTTTATCTTTCAGTGGGACAGAATATAGTCATGCAGCATTCATTTTGTCCCAAGGCAAGAAGAGTGGTGATGCACACAAGATAATAGGACTTCTTTTGTATGAATAAATTTGTTTGACCACATGCTGATAACAAGTGCCCTATTACAAAGTTTGTTAAGGAATGTGAATTCAAGGTGCCAAAGTGCCACCACTAGCTTTAGAACACATCACTTAATTTTGTGCACAAAATGCAGTTAGCGTGGTTCATTTTGAAAGTACTCTGTGTGAACAGTGTGTTTATACCATAAAGAAATGACCAGGGGGTGGGGTGGGAGTTCATGTAGGAAAACTAGTTAACACACTTTACCTACTCATTTGTTTTGGGAATAAAATGGTCTGTCACACAGTATTCCAAAATGTATCCACTCCAGAAAAAAACCTGTACTTCCTGATAATTACAAATATGTATATAAACAATTTTTATGTAAATTGTACTTTAGGTCAACAAAGGTCAACTACATTCAAAATATATGAAAAGCCATACAATCTTACTATTCCAAGTACTGCTTTGGCATGGATTGGCCGTTAACAATGAATATTGATTAACAGATAAGCAAGGCCAGTTAGGACCATCACACCAGCCTGCCTGAGGGAAGCTAACAGAAGCTTAGATTCTGATCTGAAAGAGAAGATGGGTATTTTTGAATCTGTGCATAAACAGGAACAGTCTAATTTTTGAACTGGTTTTTGAACTGGTCTGTGTGCTTTTGGGTACTAATGTTGCCTTTCATCGTTTATTTCAACATTAATAAAACACATAAAATAGATAACATAAAAAACATAAACCCAAAATTTCCCCTGCTTGATCTCATTCTTAGCTCATCTTGTATATTTTAAGCAAACTCTTGTAATATCTCAGGTCCCCAGTAATCACTCTTCTCAATCGAACTGACCCATGAATACTTGCCACCAAATAGGAGAAATGTGAGACGGTACCTTCATTTTCACTGCTACTTACAGGTATTCAAAATCACCTCAAAATACAGTCCTTGAGTCTTGTTACAGTATTAGTTAAACAATTAGGATAAAGCGCCCCAACATCACCACAAAAGAGACTAATTCAGCACAAATATACATTCAGAATTTGCTGGACCATCGAAAGACCATCTTAAGATATTTAATAAAACTACAAAATTTGCAGGAGAGAGATAAAAATATAGATAAATGTGCTGAATAGATTTTTCTACAATGTACTTGTAGTAGTTCTTTGGTCATACTCTTTTATTTCCCTAAAAAGAATTACAACAATTTTTGCTGTGTACATTGTTTGCTCTACAATCTAATCAGGGATTAAAGTGCCACAGACATTTGTTTGCCACTAAGACTTGGCATGAGTGCTACCAGAAGGCGCTGTCTCCATGTTGTTGTTTTTTGTTTCCAGGCAGAATGTGATAGATCCCAGATGCAAACACTTGAAATATTAGATTCAGAGTGCACTTTTACATCTCATGTGCAGCATAAAGAATAGATTTGTGAGCCTAAATCAGACTATACAGAGCAGTCCAACCTATGTGAGTGCTAGAAGAAACTAGATCTGCTGCACAGATGCACAAACTGATGCAACTTGAGGGTTCTGGTAACCAAATAGCTCTCTTTCTAGTTGATGCTCAAATTCTCTCTTATGTTCTCATACTTCTCTCCTGGCAGTTGTGCAATATAGTCATGATTTTGGAGCTATGACTAATTTGAGAGTACAGTAATCTCTTCTGTCTTCACTGCATCTGATAAGAAACTCAGCTCGTTGCACAAGGTCTCATACCTGAAAGCCATCCGAATCTGTGCAACATTTGTTTTTCGAATGTCATTTCCTTCAGGCCCTTCATGGCAATAATTTACACCTAAAAATTTCTGTTTTTCCTAAGGAGAGAACAGATAGAAAAAATCAATTCAGACTGGCTTGGATTTTTAAAAGCAAATAAAAACACAAATTAGTAGTTAGTCAGGAAAGAACCACCTTACTGCTTTGGAAAAAATGGCAAACAGGTAAAGCTATAGTCGGAATCATTCTAGTAACAGTGGTGGTTCTGGAAAATGATACAACGTCTGCAGGCTGGAATAAATGTAAGTAACACTACAGTGGCCACAGTGACATCAGCAGAAACAGAATTCCAAGTCTTCCTCAAACAAACTGTATACTAGTGTTAGCACAGACCTACACTAGGAACAGTTTTGGAGAATGCTGACATGTCAGTTCTAGTGCTGCATTCTTAAAAGACTGTTCACTTTGTTTTTGCATGAAGACTGCCTTAAAATGGTACCTCAAAGAAGCTGCCTACGTATAAGAAACTTTTCTAAAGAACTGTTCACCACATGGAGCTAATCCCATACAAATCACACTATAAATGGAAGATTTAAGGGTTCAGGGAAAAAATCCAATTGTTGCTGAACTTGATTAACTGAACATATGAAGAGAGATGTCCATGGGAAATGCCAGGTGAGACTATTTTGTGAGATAAATGACGTGTAAAGTGGCTCTTCTTTCCCCCCATCCACAGACTAGTCAATCACTTATCTTCCTCTGCATTTCTGTAAAGTCCCATTGAACCCAGCGGCTCTCACTTCCAAGTAAAGAACAAGATAATATTTTAGTAGCTGTCTTTGGCCCTTTCAATGAACTCCAGTTCCAGAATTAATTTTGATAGTAAAATTTATCTATCTGGTTCCTGAAATTTATTTTTTTTAAAAGGAGGGGCCCCAGTTTTTTGTTGTAAGCACACACATGAAAAGAACATGACAATTCTTTCAGTAAACTAAATTTACCTTATCTGACAAACCACTTTGTAGTACACTGTTCCTTGCTATCTCACACAGGTCGCAAGTGCTCAGCTTCCACACTTGAGCTGCTATGGCATATTCTTCCATAAGGGCCTCCTTCAAATATATTAAAAATATTATTATCATTTGCAATCTAGATAGTTCTTGTGGTGATATACTAGAATAAGATCAGTTAGTATTCAAATTATAAGTAAATGAACAAAAAAGAAGCAATAATAAAACTATTAAAACTAGTAGTAACATTTCTATTACATGTTTTATTTAACTTTGTTATTTTAAATGCTGCTTTAATGTTCAAATATTTTCAGGTTTGCCTCCTTGGACACCCTATTTGGGTGCAAAGGCAACATAAAAATGTGTTGAACAAATAAATACAAGCAGCATATAAATAAATGATTCAGTAACAAAACACAAGCAATACTGCTCTCCTTATACCCTAGTCATTAGAAGTCAGAATAAGAATATTTTAACCTGGCACCTGAAATGTCACATCAGGGTTATTGTGAAAGGGGAAGAATTCTCCTAGTGAAGTGTAACCACAGGAAAGAACACCCTGCCATTATCATCACTTATGTCACTTGAATAAATAGAATGACAATCAGCAGGATCTCAGAAAATATGCTCAGAAATGAACTGGTAGCCAGTGTGATCCTTCATGACAGATGAAATATGTTCTCACAGAGATGCATCAGTTAGCAAACCTTGCTGTTTTATTCCATACTACCTGCTTTTCCAAACATTCCTTATAGGCTGCCTCATATGAAGTGCATCAGGCCTGATAATGACTAGAGCGTAGATAACTATCGCCATATTTCCCTTTCACAGGTGGGGCTACAACTGCAAAATTAACAAAAGTTGACAAAAATCACTTTGTGCCACAAATTACCTGTCTACCTACAGCAAAAATGTAATAGTACCCCAAGCTATTCTTTTTTTTCTTTCGGCACAGATGCAACACCATCCAGAGCAAGTTGACTTCTTATTCTGATTAGCACTATTGACAAGCAACAGTGTTTCAGGCTTGTCTGAGTAGAACTTCACTATACTGGTCTTCATCCAATCTATTGCTGCCTCCAGACAGCTTCTGAAAGATCACCTGACTAACAGAGTTATGTGCCACCACTACACTAAAAGCCACTCCAAATCACTGAGAGCTGAAGGACCTTATAACATGAATATCCTGGGACTGAGCAGCAATCCCTTATCACCATCTATGACCAATCAGACAGATAAGACTAAACTAACCAAAGTACAGAACTCTTGACACCCATTCTGATACAGAAAGATACTATTATTCTATTGAGAGGTCCAGGAAAATTTACCTGTATCTCTCGCAGCAAAGACAACCATCTGGGAACTGGATTGACCAAGACTTCAAGATGAGTAGCAGTCACACCACAGAAAACTGCCCAAAAGTCAGTGGTGGGATTCAGCAGGTTCGCACCACTTTGGCAGAATCCCAGCACTGCCAAAAGTCCTCTAAAACTCAACAGATAGCCATCCAACCATAACAAAGAAGGTATTGTAGTATCCTCCATCAACAGATCATCAATACCTTAATCAGAGCAGGAAATCAATCTAGTATGGGACCTGCCATTTATGTGAGATGTCCGTTTATGGACACAAAGTCACCAAGAAAAATAAGACTTGTGTAACAATGTATTTTGTTCATTAATATCTCACCTTTCTCCCCAACAAGGATTCAAACTAATTTATATAATTCCCCTCCATCTTATTCTTTAAGGTACACTAGGCTGAGTATGTATGATTGACACACAGTCCCCTAGCACACTTCCATGACGGAGCAGAGTTTTGAATTTAGGTCTCCCAGATTGTAATCTGCCACTCTAACCACCACCCCAAACTGGCTGTCTGATAAAAAGATTTACTAACCAAGTAAAAGTATTAATTTACACCTAAATAAAAACAATTTACTCCTAAATAAAAAAAAACAATAAAAACAGCTGTACAATGCTTCCTGAACAATCCAACAGGTGGATAAGAACTGCCAAGAAACTTGGCAATTTGGACTGTCACAAATGTATATTAATCTTTGCAACCATGGGGGCTAGAAAGTTGCTTTTGTCAATTCTTAAAATACAGCTGAGATTGTCTAACAAAGATTGAAAGACTACACCGAAATGCTTTATTTAGTATTTGCCAATTTCTCTGTGCTACATATGCCCATCCCTATAAAGAGACATCAAGACACAGTAAAAAAAGTAGTGTTTAGATTTTAAACCATTTATAGCTGCTGACCAGCACTATGACCCCAATCGCAAAGAAGCCTCACTAAAGATAGTGAGACAGTCTTCTGAATAAACACACTTGCAATTGTTCTGTTTAATTAAAGTTGACTGAAAAAATATTAATTCATTACATTTTGAATAAAGTTAGCCTCAAACTGCTTTTATTTTATTACCTTTGTGTAGTGGAATTGCATAGGGTCATCTGTAGACAGAGAAACACAGAGACCCTTGTGTAGAAACTCCCGTAATGGATTTTTTGAATACTCCAGGAACAGGCTGTTGTTGCTAAGAGGAGACATGGCAATGGGGATTTGTGCAAGATAATAAAGATACTGGAGAACTGGACTCTGTGCAAAAATAACAGAGAGGCATTATTCATTGACACCAAGAGATAACAGGAAAAGAAATAATCAACTACAGAAAATGGAAACCATTCAGCTTCAGTCATTCTTTTCTGGGAATGTTTCAACCCTTCTTTTCCCCCTGCACATTATCCATGTGCAGTTTCTTTGAACATTTTAAACATTATCTGTTCTATAAACTAAATACTACTGGCATTTAAAAAAAATATGAAATGAAGAGTTCAGGCTTGGGAAAGAAACAAATTATTTGATTGTACTTAAAGTGGGAAATGCACTATGTCTTTTGACAGTTACATTTGTACGTAGGGCTTAAAACTTTTACACGCTACTTTTCCCTTACAGCTCAAGGCAACTTACAATTCTAAATTTAAAAACTGAATAGAAAACCAAAGAAACCCACCTCTGTCCAAAAAGCCTATCGCTTACAAACCCTTAAAACCCCTAGGAAATAAAACAATATCACAATGGCTCCTAGAAACATCTGAAGAGATACCAGCTCCTAACATCCCCAGAGATGCTGTTCCGTTTGACAGCAGCTACTACAGAAAAAGCATAGGCTGAGGTAGATGCCACGTGGGCTACCTTGAATGGGGTAACAGCCAGTGAGTGGTAACCTGAGGACTGCAGTTGGCTTTCAGGGACATATGTAACCATTTGATTGATTGAACACAGAAAAAAAGAGTAAAAATGAATGAAATGTTAGCCCTATCATGTTTTTTTTCCTCACCACTGAAATAGAAGGTATCCTGAAATTTGTTATGCCCCATACTAGCTCCACAGAAAGGGCCATACAAATGCTTTTTGAAGTGATTCCACTTCCAGCTAGAAGGTGGCCCCCCAGCTCATGCTTGCAAAGCTTCAAGCAGACGTGAATTCCCTTTTTTTAAAGAGGAAAACAGCATCCTTTGAATAGTTAGTGGTTCCCCTCCCAGAATCCCTTCTTCTAGGCCTTTCCAGGGCCCACCTTTCATCTTCAGGTGGAAAGATGGAGCCAGATTGGGTTTGGATGAAGAAGGCCCTGAATGATAATGTCAGGAGTTAGAGAGATAATTTAGGAAGGTCTGATTAACACCAAGACCAAATTCCATCACTACAGTCATTCTGATCAGAGCAGGGATATGAAAATAACTTTTGTCACCTCCATGAGAGTCCTGTCTTAAAACCTCGTAATCAAGGGTATCATTCACAACACATATAGTAGCCCCTGACATCATTGAGCTATGAGCCCATTCTGCATTGCTGTTTTCTTGGCCTGGAATTGGGAAAGTAATCTGGTTACCTTATGACTGGCTGAAAGGTCAAAGAAGCACAGAACTGGGATGTCTAGGAGCCAGGTCACTACCCATTTAAAAAATCTCAGGTTTACAGTTTGCTTGCCCAGGTCAATGTTTTTATGGTTTAGCCCATAAGCTTTTAGGTTGCTATTTATTGTACTTATAGGGAGGCTGAGTGGCTCCCTACTTCTTGAAAGCAGAAATTAATTTTCTCCTGTAAGGAATGGGTTGTTGTCTTTCTGTTACCCTAAGTAGACACTGGGGTGGGGGAAATTAATTGGAGACAGACAGCAAGAGGTGGTAAAGGAGATCTATGCCAGAAAAGTCTTGGTTGAAAACTCTCAAATTTGGTTGTAATATTAAAATTGATTTTATTGAAGAATACAAATAGTAAAACAATAAAAAATATTTAAAGCAATGAACATACACAAACAAAGCATACAAGTTCTGACTAAGAGAAACAGGGAGGAAGCTGGACAGGGTTTCAAGGATGGATTACAATTGCAATTCTTGAAGGGATGTCCAGGAGACTGTCCAGCCAGGCATACCTTTGGGTCAGGGAAAAAGTTCAACAGCCAACCACCTTTGCTGTTCAGGCTTGACACACTAAATGGATTCCAAAACTCTCTGAGAGGCCTCCAAAACTCTCTGAGAGGCCTCCATTTTGTGGGGAGAAATGTCTTCTCCTTACGTCAGTTTTCCCGTGCTTTAGTGACAGCCCTTAGCAGGAGGAGGGGTCCAAGTGCTTATATCCTTGCCAATTGATATGAGCCTTGGCTGTCATACTCTCAGGAAGCACTAGCTAATGAACTCCCTTTATTCAGGAAGTACCAGTCTGATGTCTCTGACTCCCCAATAACTTTGTGTGTCTAATTTCGGAGTGGCTCCATTTGCTCTGAGCCATTTGATGTTGGCAATGGGCTCTCCAGTCTGATAGGTTGGTAACTGTAGTTGTTTTAAACTGGGGGGAGGGGTACCCAGAAAGGGAGTTTCCTTTATAAAGTTGTCCCTTTGTGTCCACCATAGAAAGGAGATGAGTACCTCCATTTTACAGAGGAAAATGTGATTGTTACTGTGCTGTAGGATGCTGTCCTGATGAAAAAAAAAGAGCAACTGCAACAGGTAAAAATACTCTACAGGTGATGGTGCTATGAGGATGCCAACAAATCCCAAGTTTTAGCAATCTAGCTAGAGCAGTGGCATAGTGGTTAAGAGCAGGTGTACTCTAATCTGCAGGAACTGGGTTTGATTCCCCGCTCTGCCGCCTGAGCTGTAGAGGCTTATCTGGGGAATTCAGATTAGCCTGTACACTCCAACTCACACCAGCTGACCTTGGGCTACTCACAGTTCTTCTGAACTCTCTCAGCCCCAACTACCTCACAGGGTGTTTGTTGTGAGAGGAAAAGGAAAGGAGTTTGTAAGCCCCTTTGAGTCTCCTATTGGAGAGAATGGGGGAAATCCAACTCTTCTTTTTCTAAAGTCCTTAAATCTCCAAAATTATTGGAGATTCACTTCTTCTTCTAGAGAGAGAGACAGATCCTGCAGCTTTTTGTATTGATACCCATATGTGTTGTCTTCCTGCAGAGGGAGTAGGGATGTGTAACCTATTTCAGGATACCTTGCTTCACTGAGATATAATATCCACATTTTACAAGGAAACTGAAATCTTTGAACATATTTTGCTGCTAGGACATTGTATATGGAACTGAGCTAATTAACAGAATGTGCATTGTTTGAGATATGACCTGAACTTCAGGAAGGAACTTCAGCAATATGTTAATGATAACAACCAAAAGATACAGAGAAACAGGAAACTGCTATTTAAAGGTTGAAAAAATGCAATACTCTTACAGCAAAACTCTGTGGTAAGTAAAGGCACTGATATCCCACAACAATGGAAAAGCAGCAATGTATTTATTCATCTAAGTATTCAAATTACATTGACTCATATTTGCCACCAGTTTTTGGAACAAAGTACACAATCCAGTGTTCAAAAACTTTGAAGTCCCCAGATTTAAACTGTAGAGCATGTCCTTAACTATTCAACTGAAATGATGGGGACATGCAGCTCAGTGTTATATATATTCCCTCAAGAGTATATATTCAAATTGGAATCCCAAGAGCATTCATCTGAAAGAACTAAATAAAAGTCACAGCATGTGGGATAACTTTGTAGAGTACTTTGATGACGACTATATTGCCACAAAGAAACAGTTACATTTCTCAACTGGCTGCTTAGTCTGTTGACACAATAACTTCCCCTCTGTTCTCATTTTTTTCCATTTTCTTCTTCTACAGATCATAGTTTGAATGAAGGCTGAAGAATTCAGAATCTGAATTCAGAGATCAATAGCTAACAACTACAACATTTAACTTTTAGAAGCTACTCTTCTAGATTATTTTATATCATTTTTATAATGTTTTTGTTTTTCTGAATATTGATCTTTCTAAAAGGAAATATCTGCAACTAAATAAATGTTTTAAAATTCTGAGAAGTAAATCCCACTGTACTGTTCTTAAGAAATGTCCATGATACTGTAACTGTAATTAATTTAATTGTGGCTGGATTGTGTTTCATATGCTTGTTGAGCTATTTATAGAATCTTCCCATATAAAGATACAGTTGTGCAAATGAGTCTTATGATAATCTATGTGGTATACAGAACATAGCCCACTTTTCTCTGCCTATAGCGCAAAACTCAAGATCATCTGCATTTTGCATATCTTCTATTATTCTGTTGCCTTCCCTATCTTACACTTTCATTTTCTATGTTCTGGGAATGACAAAGTGCAGTACCTTCTTCAAGAGTAATCCATGGGAAATGTTGTCTGCAGTTAGAAAGGCTGATACCAAATGAGTGATAGACCCAGCTTCTCCACAATGAGGCCGAAACAGAAATGTGCTCATACCTCGTTCCCTGCAGAAATTATTTTAAAGATTAAAAAGTATTTATGGGTGCAACCCTCCTTTGCAGTGACTGGGTAATTATATGAACTCTTTAAAAATCTAAACTCACAATAGCCCTTAGGAGGCAAGCAACAGACATCAGAGGCATTGACTATAGTGTGGCACAGGGTGGTCCTGATGTACACTAGATTACAAAGTGACTCAAGCAGTGGATTAATGATCATTTCTGTGGAACAACAAGAGTAACTTTCCCTGAGTGGTAATATGGCATGAACCTGGCTATACAGCAAACACTTGATAAACATAACATAGGGAAGAAAGCCTGTCTGTTGAATGTTCCTGTTTCCTATTTATTACTGTGAGAGCCAGCATCGTATAGTCATGTGTCAGACTAGGATCTGGGAAACCCAGATTCAAATCCCCACTCTGCCATGGAAACTCGTGGGGTTACCTTGAGTCACTCTCAGCCTTGACCCATCCAAGTATTTGGATGAGAGACTTCCAAGGAAAACCAAGGGTATGATATGGAGGCAGGCACTGGCAAACCACCTCTGAACATCTCTTGCCTTGAAAACTCTACATCAAGCTGTGACTTGATGGCAAAAAATAAAAAACAAAAATAAAAAAACCCATTCCTACATTAATCAATTTAGCTGAGAAATCAGTATATCAGCTTTAAATAAAATACCAGTTTACTCAGCTTCATTTTCTTAAGGGGAAAGGTAAACATAGATAACAAGAAAATGTTTTTGAAAAAGATAGAGGGGGAGACATATTAGGGATACTGTGAATTTCTCAGCAAACCTGTTTGGCAGACAAGGGACTACTCAGATTTTATCAAGCAACTTGAACAGCTGCCTATTGGTCAAAAGCTGATTCACAGCTGAGGGAGCAGCTAGGATTGGATTCTGATTCCACCCAATTAGCAAAATACATGGTGAAGTAGCAAAAGGGAGAAAGAGGAAGAGTTTACTTCACTTCCATCCCTTCCAAACACTGTCTGGGAAAATACTTTGCTTTGATTTTATTTGATGTGCATACAGAAAAGTGAATATGCTACACATTTTACCAGGCCAAAAATGGTATATCTATAAATATACTGAGACAAGGACGGGGGTGGAACAGGCTGCCAGATGCTGGGAGGCAACCCACCCCTGGAAACCAGTGTAATTCAGTGATTAGAATATCATACTATGACCGAATATCATACTGGAATATCATATTCAGGTTGAAATCTGCTTTGGAGGCTTGGTGGGTGACCTTGAGCCAATCACACACTTCCAGCTACCCTATATCATGGGTTTGTTGTGAAGATAAAATGGACATGAGGAGAATAATGTAAACCTTTTGGGGTTCCCAATGGAGGAGAAAGTGAGAACAGAAATGAAGTAAATGAGTTGAGTAAAGGCTGGGTATAAATTTTTAAATGAGCAGATAAATATAATTCTCTAAAAAACATTTTCTCTGCTCCAATAACAAGAGCTGTATATACAAACAATGCACATACAATTTCCCCATACTAAAAAGCCAAATCCAAGAGCTGGGATTGCATGTGTCCACTCTCAGTTAGAGATTCTACAACAATACTAACATCCGATGGCAAAGACAAAAGAGTCAGGTCCAGCTTCTTCTGATCCTCTGACCTCCAGCAGATGATCAAGACTGTAGCAGAAACTCTAGCCAGCCATCAAGGTGTGCTATTGGATTGGAGCTTTTAACCCACCTCATTGTTTATACACACACTTCCTTCTGTTGAGCCAGGGTGACTGCTTAAACAGTCTCAGAAGTTAAAAGGGGAACAGAAAAGTAGAAAAGAGACCTTATATACAGTTATATTTATCGTGACACATTAGTTTAATTCGGCCATACTTCATTTTGAATATCACACTTTTATACCAAATCTGCAGTGACATTAAAATACATATCCTACTACTTACTTTCTAAGATTGTTGAGAACCATGATGTTTGCATACATGTAATACAAGTAATAACTGTATGGAGGATTTTTTTCACTAGTCCAAACCTCAGGATTGGGGCTCTTTTCAGAGAACATGTGGTCGCTATGTTTGGATTCATCATCCACACTATCAAAACCCGTCACCTGAGAATCCAAGAAAAACATTGTAGTTTTATGAATAAGCTTCAGAATGGGTAGATAAAATATAAGACTGGTATCACTGGAAAACCATATTGAAGTCCAACAGATATTCATCTATCAGTTCAACCCTTCCCCCTTAACTGGAATGGAAAGGGAGGATATTATAACCAATGATGACAAACTGTTTGGTATAACTACATTATTTATAGAAATTGAAAATAATAGAATAGTAATAGAATGCAGACCACTAGAATGCAGACACCTACAGGGCTCTGTTTAAAGTACTCTGGGAAAGAAGCAAGTTCTGGATCTGTGGGGAGGGGCAGCGCTCTTCCACTTTATCCTTGACCCCTCCCTGCCACTACTTTCAGGATTACAGAAGCCTCCTTACATGATGGCATCAAACTTCATGTTGCTGTTGAGGTATGGGAGGAATTACAGTATCATATCAGCAATATTGAGACAGAAGAGACCAATAGTGAAAGTATACATGACCAGGTTTTGCTAAAAGTCCTGGGTGGCCAGTCATTACCCCAGCTGCATCTGAGGCCACAACCACCACCATCTTTTTTTGTCTTTTTTCACTTGGCAAATGTAAGAACAAGGCCCACAATGCTCTTATTCTGTTAATGAGCCAAACTGTCCAAATCACTCCAATGCAGGCAGTAGACCAGCAACATTAAGCATTAAAACTTTTTGCCAGTAGATGGAGTCATTTTCTCCCGCCACAGAGATTTAACTTCATGCTAGTGTTAAAATCCACTTCTCTATCTTTGTCCACAACTGGGATGTTAGGATCCCATCACAACATATACATTTGCCAATAGGCCTGCAGAAAAATATTCTATTCCTTTAATTGAGGCTTCTTGAAATGATATTTACCAAGTGATGTTATATTTGCCCACATGCCATGAAAAGTTTCAGCTGCCTATTTCTATATATTAAGACTCCAATAAAGGAACAGAACAGTTTTCTGTTGGTCTGTAGGCAAACCTAAACACTCAACGAAAGTATAAATTAGTAACTATTGAATAAAACAAGCAGAATATGGCAGACAGAGGTCTGGTATCTGGAGAGGAAATATACTTGTAAGCTGAGTAGTGAATGACAACAAAATGACGCAGGGGTAATCAGGTATTAGTTAAAACCTGAATTTAGAGACGATATATAAGATCTAGGAAACCCAGATTCTGATATCCACTTTGGCTTGGAAGCTTGTTGGTTTACCTTGTGCCCATTTCATTCAAGGTTCAAGATTTTGGTGTTAATCTTTAAAGCGCTAGTGGTCTGGTACTGTCATACCTGAAGGATCACCTCTCCCAATGCAATCCCCAGAAAGCTTTACATTCCACTAGGAACAATCTTCTGGTGGTCCCTGACCCTAGAAGTGTCCAGTTGTCCTCAACCAGATCTGGAGCTTCTTTTGCCCTGGGCCTGACCTGGTGGAACTCTCTGGCAACTGAGACCCATGCCCTGCAGGAGTCACCATAATTTCAAAGAGCCTGTAAGACAGAGATGTTCTGCCATGCCCATGGTTGAGGCAGCAAGTTATATCTATTTTTACTTATGCTTATTTTGTATTCATTTAGCTGTTTTGGTTCTGATTTCTTTGTTTTTTACTTCTTCTTTATGTTCCTCCCTCCTTGGAGGGTCATCTCAAGAAATTGAACTAAATGAACTAATTGGAGTGCCGGTGGGTATTTTAATTGATGAAATTTTAACTATATTTTAATTGCTCCTTTTATACTGTTATCTGCCCTGAGCCTGACTCAGTCAGGAAAGGATGGGACAAAAATCCAATAAAATTACATTTAAAAGAAAAACTGAAAATCCTGCTCAGCCTTCTCTCTGGCTTATAAGATTTCATTAGGCATTATCTTCATTTCTTCAAGTTCATCTTTGTAGCTTTAACAGCAGAAACTTGCTTTGCTGGCTGGACAGACAGACACATTTCAAATTTTATAAGGGTTTGTATTCATGTACTCACATATTTAAGGAAAAGATGCAGCTCTTTATGATCCAAGGGATTGATAGTTGCTTCAAAGAGTGGCAAGAATATATTTTCCAACATCTTCCCAAAACTAGGGAGAATATTTTTTGACCTAAATATATCACTGAAGGAAACAAAACAGTCTTAAGTCAATTTGTTTGTTTGTTTGTTTGTTTGTATCCTGCCAATTCTCCCAGGAGGACTCAGGGTGGCTTACAGATAAAAGCAATAAAACAATATGCTACAGTACAATAAATAGAACAATCTTGTTCAATACAATAAATAAGTATAAAAATAACATTATAAACTTTAAAAACACTTTAAAAACAGATTACAAACAGATGGCATAAAAGTATATCTGGGGACATAAAAACAGATGCACATGTCATATCCAGATGGGGCCAGATGAGATTTAGTAGAAGGGATGCCCAGCTGGCCCGGCAGAAATGGCCTGGCAGAACAGCTCTGTTTTACAGATCCTATGGAAATGAGACAGACACCACAGGGCCTGGATGTCACCAGGAAGAGCATTCCACTAGACCAGGGCTGAAAAAGTCCTGGTCCATGACATTGCCAGTCAAATATCCCTGGGGCCCAGGACTACCAACAACCCCTCTGCAGACCAGAAAGGTCTTAGAAAGCAATAGGGGGAGAGGTGGCTAGGGTAACAGTCCCTCCCTCTGTACACAATTTTTACTGTAAGCTACAGACCCTGAAGACATTCTGCTGAGTCCTCCTATATCTTCCCTTCCCCTCCCTGAGCTGAATTTGTGCTAACATCACTGTTACAAAAAAATAGCTGGTAGTAAACAAACTGAAACTTAATCCAGACAAGATGGAGGAGATAACAGTAGGGAAGGCACAGATCTATCAGACATAAATTGGGTTTTCCTTTGTCAATCAAGTGAACAGTTCTGTGTGCTCTTGGATTGCAAATAAATAAACAGTTTGGTGTTTAATCTATTTATTTATAGAAAACATTTCTATCCTGCCTTATCTCTTCATGCTCAATGTGGCTTCAATGCAGCAACCAAGTTGCAAGGATACAAATAACAGTCCAATTAGCAAAATTACAACAAGATTAAAATGCACAAATTACACATTGAAAAGAACTCCAGATATGAAACATCAAGAATTTAAAAAGGGAAATTAGAATGTACATAAGGGCAGTATACAAGTTTAATAATAAATAAAATAAATAAATATTGACTGAAATAATTTATCTTCCACAAGTTACTTTCTGGCATAAAATGTTCTTTTATATGTTCCTAAAAGGTGCCAAATAATAGCAGGCCATGCCAAAGGGCTGAACCCATCATAAAATTGTACAGACAGACCTCAGCAAGGGAACCTTAAAGAAACAGCTGTCTGAAGAACATACCTGGTCCAAGGCAATGTACTGGGAGAAGAAGTCTTATAAGTATGAGAGCCCTAGGCTATTTAAAGGTAATAATCACTGTTAAATTAGGTCTGGAAGCAAAAAGGTAGCAAGTGCAGTTAACGCAGGACTGGAGTTGCGTGTTCTGAGGGGCTGATCCTAGACACGAGCTTGCTATGCTATTTTATACAAATTGAAAGTTTCCAAGTAGTGACGTACTGTCACAAAATGGCACCCAGCCTCCGCTGTCAAACCCCCCTGTCCCCCAACACTGCCAAGCTCCCGTCACCCCCCACCCCTACCTTGCAGCCAACCCCACAATCCCCCCGTACCCAAATTTTTATTGCTCCAAGTGGCGCAGACTAGAAAGACACTGGGGACAGAAGCTTCCCTGGTCTTAACCCCATCCAGCCCCAGTGTATTGTGGCTGAACCACTTGAAGCAGGAAAAGGTTTGTTGGGTGGATTTTTGTGGGGGCAGTGGTGCAGCAAAAGGAGTTCAGTGGCAGCAAGGGGGAGTTCAGCCAAGGGCTGGGGGTTGAGGGGTCAAAATGTACCCCTATGACCCAGGTGAATGACACCTGGGTCATCTGCTCCCTCTGGCTCCCCTATTTCTGCCAGTGTTTCCAGGATATCTTTCTAGGCAGTTCCACACTGATCATGTTACTTTACTCCAGTCCAGAGGTTACCACACAATGACCAGCATACCTACATCAGAAGAGTCTAGATAAGGATCCAGATTACCAGCAAGATATATTTGGAAGATGGCACTCTCATCAGCAGTACTGACCTGTTCATTGAGCAACAGTGCATGGTTCAGGAGCACCCTCAAGTTCTTGACTTGATCTACTAAAGAAAGCTTAACCCCCTCTTAATCCCATGTAAAATCAGCCAAATGTTCTGTCTTTCCAACAAGCATTTCCTCATTCTTTGTCTTCTCCATATGGCACCCTCCCTTAAATTATCTGTACAGTTACAGCTACATCACAGGCATTTTCCATGATGAGATCAGTCCTTTAAAATGACCTAGCAGATTAGATGTGGAGGGAACGTTCCCTCACTAAATTTAGGAAGGCATTAGGCAAGTTACACACTCTCAACCCTGAACTCTGCTAGTATTTGGATGGAAGACCTCTCAGGAATACCAGGGTGATGGCAGGCAATGGCAGATCACCTCTGAATGCCTCTTGTCATGAAAACACTCTGAGGTTGCCATAAGTCAGCTGTGATTTGATGGCAAAATAAACAAACAAGCAAGGTCTTGTCAGAACCTGGAAGGAAGAGTGTCTGGGAACTCTATGTAGAATGTTTTGAAGTTCATATGAAATATTTCTGTAACATAAATTTATTTTAGGCATGCTTTTAAGTTAATAGTTGCCATTGAATGTTAATAATATACAATGTTATACTACCTTTTTTAACGAATAGATGAGAGTTAATTATCCTAATTTTTGTTTTCTAATAAAAATACAAAGCTTTTAAAAGATATAAAGAGTATAAAAATATTGTGAAAACATATTCGTGTAGAAATGTAAAGTATTCAGTTTCCTAGAGTAGTTTGCTCTAAATCAAGGCCCTCATCTACAAACATGCCTCAAAATATTTTCTTTCAAAGGCTACTATTTGAATGACTCTTAAAGCTCTTCTGCATCACCTCTGTTCTAGGAAAATTAAGAACAGGAACCTGCTTCCCAGGCAACAATATGACTCATGGAGACTTTGAACAGATTAGTAGTGCTTTGGGGCTTCATTTTTCAGCCTTTCAGATTCAATGCATGATGGTCATCAATCATAATCTTCAGCAAATAAACAGGGCTGGCAGAATTAGCTGCAGTAGTTATGATCACACACATGTACAGTGAATTTAAAGCATCCTTAATTCTCAAAGATACTCACAGATGTGTGAAAATCAAGTATGTGTAGTTATTTTTAATATTTTATCATAATCTATCTATATATAAAAAGCTAACCATTTGTTTGTTGGTCTAACGCTGAAACAGCTGGACAGATCGCCCCAAAATTTTCACATGACATCCCTCCCTGTTGCAGGCAGGTAATCGGACCTTCAAATTGCCAAAAGTCCATACCTGAGCCAGGTAAAACGTCTTTTTCCTGGCGCACCAGGCCATGAAGCTGGCTGTGTTTAACTGTCACCCTTAGAATGTTCGTGCAGCCTGTCTGTGGCCTGAAGGGTTGGTATGCCCTTAGAATGTTCGCAGAGATGGCCAGAGATGAGCAGTGAAAACAGTAAATAGGTAATACTGTTAGGTAATACGAGTGGAAGTGAAACACATACACACTTTGTCGTGTGAGATGTCGGGTGGGGTTCCCCCTTACACACACATGCAGGTAACTTTCACTCTCTGTGCCTCACCCAATACTACCACACAATACACATACTCTCATACACATCCACTTCATCCTCACACACCTCACTCTGCCCTCCCTCACATCCAACCACCACTTACCTACTACCTCACCCATATTCGCCACAGCTCTCTTTTACTAAAAGCAAGCTGGAGTTTGCCTTTTTCTTCTAAGAAAATCCGCGGGGGGTTTGCTGCCACTGAACCAACACTACTGGCTCCGCTTCCTTTTGCACGTGGCCCTTTAAAAACCCAGGGAGCTGGCCTCGATCTGAGCGCATCACCACCCTGCCCCTGCTGCCTGACTGGGATAGCCTCCTTGCCCCAGTTCTGCCTTACCCAAGCCAGGACTGTGAGTGTCAACCAGCCTCATGGACAGCAGGATTCGCACTCTGGACAGTTCCGCTGTGGAATGTGTGGAAGGGCTACCTTATACTAAAACCAAGACAGCACCATATAATAATGTGAATTGAAAAGGGAAAGAGGGATTCCATTTGACCACCCCAAAAGAAGAAGAAGAAGAAGAAGAAGAAGAAGAAGAAGAAGAAGAAGAAGAAGAAGAAGAAGAAGAAGAAGAAGAAGAAGAAGAAGAAGAAGAAGAAGAAGAAGTAGTAGTAGTAGTAGTAGTAGTAGTAGTTTGGATTGATACCCCCCCTTTCTCTCCTGTAGGAGACTCGAAGGGGCTTACAACCTCCTTGCCCTTCACTCCTCATAACAAACACCCTGTAAGGTGGGTGGGGCTGAGAGAGCTCCGAAAACCTGTGACTAGCCCAAGGTCACACAGCTGGTGTGTGTGGAAGTGCACAAGCTAATCTGAATTCCCCAGATAAGCCTCCACAACTCAAGCTGCAGAGCTGGGAATCAAACCCGGATCCTCCAAATCAGACTGCACCTGCTCTTAGCCACTACGCCACTGCTGCTCCCAAAAGGCTATGCTGGGGATCATTGGACTGCATGGACATCTGTGTGGCTTGCGGACTGTGATGAGAAGGACAATTGCCACAGCAACGCATGGCCGGGCCTCGCTAGTTTGTTATAAGAAAAAACTAAAATGGTTATTAATATTTAAAATTACAAGAGAAATGGAAGGAAGAAATAAGAGCCCATGGTTTTTTCAAAAATTAATATTTTTGTGGTGTACTTACTAGATTCTAGGGACCTGAATTATCCAGCGCATATGAGGTGAATAAACTTTGTGCCTAATGAACCACTTAGCCAAGTTCTGCCATTCATCTGGAGAACGTCCATAGACAGACAGCCGAGGTTCTGTGTACTGGTGTTTACTTTCTTCTAGTTCCCGAGCAACTTCCTATTAAAGAGAAAAATTATTGTTACGTTCCTCCCAGGAATCACAAATACGTATGTTCTAATCCTACTTGGAAGTATATTGCACTGAAATCAATTACTGCATCATTTTTATCCTGGATCCCCAAAACCTTCATATGTATAGATTATATCTCTGTATGAAGAAAAAAAAAATTCTGAATTTGATTTTTCTGATTTCCCTGAACTACAACTTTACCACAATCCATAAGCATAGTGTCAACTAGCAGGGATGTCAGAATATTTTAATTTTACTTGTGGTGTTTGCCAAACAGAATATTTCCCATTCTGTGTTAACTTTTTAAAATAATTATATTTTAGTCATATGATATTAAAATAAAACTACCTTGAAAATAATAGATATTTTAACCTTCTACATATTGTTAAAATATAACACATGTTATAAAAGTATTCACCTTCACCATACGAGCAAAGTATTCACCACCAAGATAGTTCTCAGTTTTCAAGTACAAGTCCCTCAGCTCGCTTGCACCAACTGGATTATATTTAGAATTAAATTTATCAAATCGATGAAATGTTTGGCGATCCTGAGATGGAGGAAAATATTATACAATAATCAACTGAATATAATTTGTTAAGAAATCACATGCCTTGGTATATATTCAATCACATATTTTCTTTGTTGGAACTGCAGTTCTGTTTGTAAAATAGATGGCAGCAATTTCTACTCATTATCCCCCCCCCCCAACACTTTGCCTCCATACTATTCCAGAGGGTCTGCTGATGCTCAGGAATAAATTGGGGAGTGGGGCACTCATGAGCTGCACGAGGAGAAACAGAAAATACCCACTCTACGAAGTCCCATAGATGGTTGGATACATGCTAGTAAGTTTTAATTCACAGACAACTTAATAAAAGCATCCAGCAAAACAAAAACAAAAAACCCCTCCCTCCTTTCCTCCCTCCACTACTTATTTGCAACACTCTGATATTTATCATGTTTTCCATTTATTGGTTAAAGTATACTTACTGCATGGACATCTAAAGAATCTACAGTGAGGTCATAAGGATCCATATGGAGACTTTCAAACACATGCTTCAGAGTCATCTTTTTGCCATTCTTCTCCCCCACAATCCTACTTGGCTCAGTCTGGTAAGTATGTTTAATAAACCTCAGCAAATGTTTTTGGCTCATGCAGGCAGCTGCATGAATATGAGTATCAACCTGAATGAGAAAAAAAAGACAATTTTTACTCAGCGGGTATCAAACACACTTATCTTACACATTCTTAACATACTAGCATGGAAATTAATCAGAAAACCATTAATAGTATTCAATCATTAACTACATATCTCATTTTTATATTTTATGCATGTATTTTATTATATATTTTTATATCTTATTTAAATTCCTCAAAATCTTTTACACTTCTGAAAATCTGTTAATTCCATTAAATTAAAATTAAATTGATGTTTCAGAGGTATGATGACTGGGATCTAAAAAAAACAACCCTGCAGGACAGTAATTGGGTTTTTTCCTGCATCCTCCTTCACCTTTTTCTCTCCTGAATGCCTGTCACCTTTCTCACTTATTTTGCCTCCCCACCCCATTGCTCTCTCTGCCGCTATCACCCTGCCAGCCAGCCCCTTGCTTCTCTTCCCCATCCTACACCCTACTTTGGAGGGTGGATTCTGTGGCATTATAGCTTGCTGAGAAAGGGATAAGTCTCTATCCTTCCACTGACCTGAGTGAGCAGAAACCTATCTCCTTCCAAGTACCCTTAAAGAGGTAGAAGGACAGGAACCTATCATCTCACCCAGAACAGGGGATCCAGAGAGAACTCAGTATTTAGTTCCCCTGATGACCTTGCACCTACCTCAACACATTAATCTAATACTAATTATTCAACTACAATGGTTTAACATACGGACATACATAAACAGCTTTTCTAATCTTCTACTAGAGGTACTAAATGCTATTTAACAACGATTTTGCATTAAGTGCCATATTACATACACAAACGTGGCATTTCTCCAGAACCCTTACAATATAAATTACATAAGCAGGATTAAAGTGAAATTTGTAAAATATACATATTCATTGGAACAAAGAATTTTTAAAATCCTAATGTGTATCCTTTGGTTCATTGTTTGCTCTGAATATTTTTTGTTAAAGCGCATGTAGCCTGTTATACATGTTATTTTGTCTGGCTACAATTTTTAATTGTCTGAATGTACCAGCGAACCACCCAAAGTTCTACTTGATTAACCTTTAGGGAACATTTTAATAAGTGGAGTAGAGTCAAGGTCATCACTGCTTATGTTTTTGAAGTTTATTTTGGTCCTAGACTATTTCAGTGTGAAGCATGAAAGAGAACATATTAAATATTGTCCCTCAGCCATTAGACTATGCTGTTAGCTCAGGTTGAAGCATCAGAGGTGCTGATGTGTTTATTAATAGCTTTGGTATGATAATAAACAACCTTGTTGCAAGGACACTCAGCAGCTCTAGCATAAATTACACAGAGTTCGACTGGTGAAAGCTTTCTACCTTAGAAGCAGGCGTTATACTTACCACCTTGGTCAGCTGCTTATAGGAAATTAGATTGAGTTACATATAATGTTCGGCTACTAAGGTAATTATTTACACTGACTATTTGGTAATACTGCAAAGAACAGCAGAAGAGTCAGGTGGATCCCACAAGCATTTTGGGAAAATGGGGCAAGGTCAAATTCTGTAATTCTATAATTTTAAAAATGTTATAGAATTTGGTATAATTAGTACTTATAATATAATCCTTTTTCTTTGTCAAATTGGTCACACTTTTTACTGAAAGAAAATGCTGTAGGCCTAAACACGAAGTGACAGACAACATCTTCAAAGTTCTTTTGACCATATTACTACTTGTTCATAACAAAAGTATACTAAAACAGGTGTGTGTTTTAAATGAAAGTATCTCAGGCATTTTGCCATTGGTTCATCCAGACGAAGCTTGCTGTCAGGAAAATATGTCTCTTTTTCCTTCTCTAAAAGCATTTATTGCCTCACAACAGGTTATTTTCTTGGGACTGAATTTTGTCAATGAGTTCTCTACAGCTGCTTCCCTAAACACATCCCAATAAAAATCACATGCATTAATTCTTTTTTATAAGATTTGTATCTGAAACAAAAAATTACTTGTGCTTGTTAATTTAATTGGCTTGTCCCAAAAAGCACTTCATCTCTGGATTAACTTGAAAAGATAACACCAGAAGTGGGATCCAACCAGTTCTCTAGAAATGGTTACTAATTTTTTCTGAGTGCCGAGAAGGAGTTACTAAAGTAACCTTAAAAGCAACCTTAAAGCAACCCTGCCCAATAGGGACTGGAGGTGCGTGTGTGCGGCGGCGCCACTGTTTGAATCCCACCACCATCGGAAACTGTTATTAAAATTTTTGGATCCCACCACTGGATAACATCTCATTAACTTTACCATAACATACAGCATAGTGTAGGGGTTCAGAGCGACAAACTCTCATCTGGAGAACCAGGTGTGTTTCTCACCTACTTCATATGAAGCCTGCTGGATAACCTTGGGCTAGTTACAGTTCTCTGAGAACTCTCTCAGCCCCAACTACTTCATAAGGTGTCTACTGTAGGAAGAGGAAGGGAAGATGTTTGTAAGCTTTGAGACTCTTTATGATTGAGAAAAGTGGGGTATAAATCCAAACTCTTCTTCTGTTTGCTCTTTTTGTTATGACAAAGAATTCATAATGAGATGGATCCAAAATATCTTTACGGTTTTTTTCCACATGCTTAAGAAATACTCTCTCTTTTTTTTTGCTTGCTTTGTCAATGTATATCTGTTTTGGCAGTGTCTGCACTCCTTACTTTCTTTATTTGGCAAGATGTCCACCACTGGAAGTAAGTTTTTGCCTTTAATGGCTTGATTCTGCTCATTAACCATTCCACCTCCTTTTCAGATTTCAGTGTTTCCCCATGTGTGGTGCCTACCTTCTACTTGAGATTCAAGTATTCCACATTTAAATGACTTGGAAGCTTCCTGAAAAGATCTGATTGTTTTTACTTTTTTACTCTTAATCTGATCTTTTTCACTTTTTTACATTTTTACTCTCATATTCAACTTCATATTTGTCCTATTTTAACCCCTTTTTTAGATGTTACCTCATCTAAAATCACATGTGGCTGGGTTGGAATTTGGGGACACATCTATTTTCAGAAATATTGAATTTAGCATAACTGTAGCCACTAATCCAATTGTTAAAACACTTTCTATTTTGGCAGCTTCCCTTATTTCTCCCCTATTTTAAGACCAACCTCAGAGTTAGGGCCAGGGTCAACAGTACATCCCAGTATTAAGGGTTCTTTTGCAAGCCTGGTATATCCACCCAAAGTCAGTTTATTCCTCTTAAACATGCTGATATTTTGGATTGTATGAGTTTTTTGACATATAGAGCAATATTAACTCTCATACATCCTTCCTTTCTTTCTAGAGAATTTATATTCTGCGGTAACTGTGGGTTTTTATGCAAGCAGTGCTTACCTCACAGTTGTATGCTTCACAGTGGGTTTTTCCTATGCTTTTCTGTTTAAACAGGTTTTTCCCACTGCGAAGGATCCACAGCTTTGCCAAGCCATTATGTGTCTCTCCCCCACTTCCTTGTTCAATCTGCGTGGGAGAAATTGCTGTTGTGTAGGCAGTAAAAGCCAGGAGGAGCAAGGAACCCCAAAGAAAGCAAAATGTATGTATGTTGATTTCCATCGCTTTCCCTGAAAAGCTGCACTTTAAGAACTTTCAGAAACTGCAGACATTTTCAGATCTGAGAGTGTGGTGAGTTCCAGAAAGGGAAGAACATGTGTGTAGCCAAGAATCTAGGGAACGCATGCACAATCCGAAGGAGAACGAATGTGTGTGAATGGCCTGTATCTCATTTCTCTGTTCTACCAGATTTCTGAAATTCCCAGATATCCATGTTCTTGTTTGGTATCAAACACTCCAGCTCTGCTCTGCCATCCTGGCTTGAGAGCTTCTGGCATTTACATATAAACACATATTCTCTATTTTCTTCTTCAAGTGCCTTGGATAGGGACATTTTCTTCTGGTAATCTTTAATCCATCAGATCCATCAACAGCTACTGGTCAGGGTGACTAAAGAGAACCTCCAAAAGTGGCAAACTTCTGATAACCAATGCTAGAAAGCAACTCCAAGTCTTGACTCTGTGCCACCTTGAGCTAAGAAAGAAGGTGTGGTGTAAAAATTATAATTAATTAATTAAACTGGCTGGTCACTGTATGAAACAGGCTAATGGTCTAGATGGACATCTGGTCTGATCCAGCAGGCTCTTATGTTCTTAGGGTTCATGTTTAGTACTTCTGCTGGCATAAGACCTCTTGCATCTGTGGAAATACTCCATGGGACCCAACCTTTTTCTTAAGCTTATATATACTGAGAGGGAAAGACTCTAGAACACCTGCTTCTTTGTTTTGAATTTATGCAACAGTTCAACTCTCCTTCCTCTCCTGCCCTCACAGAACTTGTCCTTCCCTTATTTTTACTGCTAACTGCCTGTTTCTTTTCTCACCCTCAAAATAGTTTTGGCCACTTGCCACCAACTGAGCAATCATCCAATCCATAAGCTTTCCAGCACATTCAACAATTCTGACACAGTTAAGTCAACTGATGACAGTGTAGATCAGATAACATCTGATAGCCTTATGTACACATATCATATAGTAAATCTGTCACTGAAGTAAATAAACATTCTACATTTAGTATATTCAAGGTAATTATAGTAACACAAACATCTAGAGCAGCCTACTCAGAATTATGATATATATCTTCCTTATACTTTAGCCAATGGGTATCCTTATCTTACAGTTTTCTGGGTACATAACCTTTTCTTGTACACACCACTAGTCTTTCTGCTTAGGAGTCTGAGAAGACTTTTAGTAACATTACAAACAGGAACATGCAGTAAACACAATCCAACCTTAACTGGACCTCATTAGGAAATACAACACATGTTCATAACTCAAACAAAATTGTTTCCAATATTCAGAAGTCTTTGGATACACTCTGTTCTACTACTTTCTTAACTAGTTTCATTTTATCAGCCAGTAGGAGAGGCTGGGTAGGAAAGGAAAAGTACAACTCAGCATCAACAAATATGTTATCAAACTAGATGAGTTCACAGTGAACAAAATCACTTTGATTACTACGTTTGTGCTTCTCATCTCAAATTCTTCCTATTTCTGTATTCTTAGTGGCTTTCCATTTCTATATAAGGATAGGTCCTTTTTGTTGGAGTGATTCTGTTATCTGGGGCCATGTTTGTGTCTGCTGAAAGCAAGACAGGGTAGTCTGGGAATCAGGTGGTGCAGAGCACATAGTAGTATGCTCAAGCCTGGCTATACACTAATACCTAGGAGCTGGCCTTCTACATAGACCAGATCATGTATATATAGGCTTTAATGGTGCAGGACACAGAGGCAGGTAAGGCTGCACAGATTAGAAAGAACAGAGGCTGCAACCTGTCTCCTTTCTAGTTAAAGGCAGGCAGTACCAGCAAGCCTATATATTCAAGAGAACAGAGGAAAAAGGTTTACTTGTTCTAGCTGGCAAGCAGGACAAATAGGGAGGGAGGGAGAAAAGAGAGGCAGAGATCCAGCTCCTAAACCCTTTCCTACAAGTCCGTATGCAGCCAAAGAAGCAGGGTAGAAGCAGATGTTAAGGCTTTAGGCCAAAAATGCACACAAACCTCAAATTAATTAGGATGCAAGAGACCAGTAGCCCAGAAAGAAATATATCATCTTCCTACGTAAAGCAGAACTGCTGATTCAGGAGCTGAATATTTGAACAACAGTACAATCACCCTTCTCCAGTTGGTAGCTCAAGTAATCCGGGGAAAGGCAACAGTTTCCTGTTTAGGGAGAGCTGAGCAGAGGGTCCATTTTAATATTAAACGAGAGTTCACAGACCCCATACAGCATTTTACTTGCATACTTTCACTATTTTCCCATAGTCCAACTGTGACATAAGAAGTTAACACAAAAGTGTCTGAAAGCAAGCACAGCAAAAAGATAGCAGATTTTAGGTATCTTGACCATAGAAGTCTCATTCCTCTACTTGAATATCCCAGAAGAACAGGCGAATTCACTCATATGCCAGTTCATATCTGTTTGTGTTACTCTACGTGTGTCTGAAATTTGACAGAGAGGATCCTAAGTGTGAAATAACACATCAGAAATTCATTTCAGTGGGAGAGGAAGCTACATATTAAAGTGTGTTTCCCATGCAAACCCAATTTGGAGACAGTTGAAGGAACTCTGGGTTAGCCTGTAACTGTGGTTGGTGTGGGCATCTTGGCGCAAGGTAGCCAGCAGAACAAAGGAATTTTTCATTCAGCATCCAGATTTGTGCATAGTTAGTGAAGTCTCAAGGAACCTTCTGGTGCTTGGCTAGTTATTCTCTACAGGAAAAAATGGGAGAGGTCATATATGCTTTAAAGAAAAAAACTGTTGGAGAGATGCTTCTGAAAGGTTCTGAGGCTGGAGATAAAATGAAAGAAGATTGCCACTGATGGAATGGTCTAAAGCACCAGCAGGGGAGAACCTCCTTTTCTCTCTGAGAAGCTGATACAGGGTGTTGGATCAATTACCCAGTAGGAAGGCCTTTCTGCCTTTACCTGTATATTTGCAAATAATGCAAGTACTACAAAAATGCTATCAGTCTCCAATACATGCCATTCTTCCAACAGAACCAACACAGGTAAGCACTAGCCACTTGAACTCTTCACGGTTTGTAGAATAGGGCAAACCTAACAACTGTAATTAACCAGCTTGGTTTTCAACAAAGATTGTTTGGTTTTCACTATTATTATGCAGAATCCAGTTCAAAGCACATGGGAAACCTACATTTTTACCTCCTACATTATAGTACGGGGAGTCGCAGCTGGATGGACTAATGAAATAACAAATGAAAGAACAGCAGGTTTAGATATCTTACTCCATTCTCCTTCAGACTTTAATTTGCAGTTATAAGGATTTAGTTCGTGCTTTATGAACAGGCTTTTTTAGAGCTGATACTATGTTCTGGCTGCTGAAATCTGTAGTGCCTGACAAGCCCTTACATACGATATAAAATCTGGTGGTATTTATATGTTCCCTATTTAAGCAAGGTCATTTTGCCCCTACTGCACACATGTAATGTTTGTGCCAGAAATTCTTCACCTACTAACAATCAGTATCCACACAACCGCATACTGCTGACACTAAATAAAGTTCAGCAGCAATCTATTTAGGGACTACAGAAAAATAAGAGGCACAGAATTATTATCTGATTGTAGCAGGACAAAGGACAAATATATATATTTCAATGTGTCTACTCTTTTCACTTGCTGTTGCCAGCAAATCCATTTGTCCTTTAGAACCTATGCTGTATTCAAAGAGCTCAGAGACTCCCTATTTTATCTTCACAAAGTATAATATGAGGTAGTGTCTATGGGGCCCTGCTCTAGGGCTGGGGTGAGTGGGCTGCCACCCTGGAAGGAGTGCCAACAAATAGTGATTTGACATGGAGATATTGAGTATCAGTCATTAGGGTGTAGGGTTCCTGCCTCTCATGGAGAAAGGAAAGAAATCAGCCAGGCAGAACAGACTTGGCCAAAAGGCAGTGTTTCCTGTCATGTCATTTATAAAAGCAGCTGGGAGGAGGCTGATGAGGAAAGCACCCTCCACAGGCTGCATGTGAGGGAGCCAGCAGGAGGAAGAGGAAGAAGATGTTGAGAACCCCTTTCCCTCCTAATTTTGGGGTCAGTGAACAATATCAGGAGATGGACTTCTGAAGGAATAATCAGACAGAAGACTATTCAAATCCAAAGATAGAAAGGCAAGCCAGTTTTCTTAAAAGGCAGAAGAGATTCCCATCATTTCTACTTCTTTCTGCAAACCCCCACTGTGCTACTCATGAGCCCCACAAGGGTCCATGAATGTGTACAGTGGGAGGGAAAAAACTGATGGAAATAACAAACCCCTCTAAAGAGAACTGATAACTTTCAGTGGTGGATGAAAGCCATTGACTTGTCCAAAGCAACTCAGCAGAAAGATATACTAGATCACAGAATCATACCGTTGGAAGGGGCCACACAGGCCATCTAGTTCAACCTCCTGCTTAATGCAGGATCATCCAAGAACATCCCTGACAAGTGTTTGTCCAGCTGCTGCTTGAAGACTGTCAGAGAGGGGAAGCTCACCATCTCCTTAGGCAGCCAATTCCACTGCTGAACTAGTCTTACTGGGAAAAAGTTTTTCCTAATATCCAGACTGTACCTTTCTGCCTGTAATTTAAAAGCATTACTGTAGGGCCTATCCTCTACAGCCAACAAGAACAGTTTCGCTGCCATCCTCTAAGTACAGCCCTTCAAATACCTAAAGATTGCAACCATGTTCCTCCCTCAACCTATTCTTTTCCAGACTAAACATTCCCAATTCCCTCATCCTTTCCTTGGATGGCTTGGTCTCCAGGACCCCGATCATCCTTTTCACTCTCCTCCACTCTATTCTGTCTACATCTTTTTGAAATGTACCCAGGAGATGATGTCATAGGGTTTTGGGTTATTTAAAGAAAAGCTTCTGCGGGAGGCTGAAATAGGGAGTAGAGGAAGTAGACTTCTGAACCTTTTCTCAGCTGGCCTCTTCTGCTCAAAACTGCTTAAAACATTCTATAAATACAATCCGTATAATAACATTGAGGTATCAAAATCTAAAATTACATTTACAGATGGCAATAAATAACATTCCATTCAGCCTTTGAACATCTCAATTTCTTCATAGGGGAACAAGATATAAACATAGGGAGGGAAGCGTACACCCCAGCAGAGGGGTGAAATGGCTACCGTCTGGCCGTGCTGTCCTTCTCTGCGATGGGATGTGGTGCAGGATGCTGTGGCAGCCTTCCTGCCCCTCCTCTGCCAGTAGAGTGAAGTGAAAAGAGGGAGTGAAAAGATTCTGCTCCTGTCATTTAAATCAACTGAAACTTTAGCCCACTCCCTCTTCCATTGCACTAAATATGAGGGAATTAGGGGAAAATATGCAAATGCTGTTCTGTTAAACTAAGACAGGATATCAGATGCTCAAAATATCTTATACTTGCTAAATAATTCTGATCCTATATTTTGTGAATTGATGACCAAGTTTTTATTAGAAATTATACACCGTAAAGGATAGCTCTGTTCTTTTCAATTTTGTTGTGTCACTCTGTTATTAAGAGATTCTTTATTATTATTTTATCTGGGGATTGGGGTGTTGTGTGGTTTCTGGGCTGTATGGCTGTGTACGTAGCATTTTCCCCTGACATTTTGCCTGCATCTGGGCTGGCATCTTCAGAGGATCACCTGGGGATTGTTTTAAATGTGTTTTTTTGTAACCTACCTATATGCCAATAAAGGCTTGGTTGGTTAAAAAAGTTTACACAGTCAGTGGAAGACTAATCTCAAAAGATGCATGACAGGGGCTTCCTTATGTTGCTCAGATTTTGTTTGGCACTACTAAAGACCCATCAAGTTGACCACAACTCAACAGCCTTGTTATGTGTCCTGTCAGGTGCTGTGCTTGAAAATCTCCATCCAGTGACAACAGTCTGAAGTGACAGAAGGAAGGTGTCTGTCAAATGATGGGATAGTGCTTTCTTAATCCATTTCATGCTTACCTTTCTCACATTGTAAAAATCACGGTGTGGATTGCTCTTCAGTTCTTTAAGCTCAGACATTTCATTTAACATCTCATGTAAACCAAACTTCGATTCTAAAAAGTTAAGCCTTCGGTGACAGTAGGTTTTCCTATGGAAAAAGAAACGGCATCAAAATTATGATCATAACGCCCAGAACTCATGTACTGAGAACTATTTTAATCAGATTATACATCAAAAATCAGGAATCTAACACATTACTTTAATTCAGATTCATTGGTTGCAAAATAGTAGGGGTATAATCCACTACGGCTGATCATATTTAAATATAATGTTCATTCTGCCATCAGACAAATATTACATTTTGAAAGTTCAAAATGTTTGTCACCTCACATCCTAGGATTTAATCACATAGCTGTTTGAATGTCAGCAGACTTGTAGCTACTAAAGTTTCCTTAAAGTTTTTTTTTTAAAAACACACACATAAAACAAAGCCATACGTTGGGCCATCTGCAATAAGAGCCAGCACATGACTGAGGTCAAGGGTGTAGGTCTGTAGATCAGGATAAGGCAGACTCCGAGGTTCATCAAGTTCCTTCATTTCCTTGTTATCAAAAACAAAAATGATGCCACCCTTCATCTTTAGCACATAATCCAAGTTCCCTGGAGCATCTTCAAGACTGTAAGGATCTTGCATTTCTTTTGGAGGTGGATGGAAATCTGTAAAATGTCAGAAGACTCTGGACATTGTTCAGTATTCAGTATCACTACTGAAACAACAGCTCTCTGGTTACAGTATCCCCCCCCCCCACACACACACACACCAAAAAAACCCATTTACTAGTCTGATTAAATAGTCTAATGTTAATGTTTTCTGAGCCTCTAAACTCATTTTAATTTTACATTCAATTTGATTTAGTGGCTTTTATCAGCCCCTACTGGAATGTACCCCAACATACGCTGAACCACTGGGCCTACCACACTGTTCAACTAAGGATGGTATATTCCATCAACACAGCAGCCATGCCTTTGGATGCAACACATACTGACCAAGTCTGCTGCCATTAGTTGGCAGCATACAGCCCATTTATTCCAGTGGCTATGAATGTTCTTAACCATGGACATGAAGGCGCTCTGAGTATATATTCTCACTGAATCCAAATGCAATACTAAGGAAGCTTACAGTATTTTAACATGTATTAATAATAACTAAATAACAATTCCAAATGTATTTGTATATTGTTAACAACAAATTCTTAAAAATGAAGTGACTGTTTCTAATTACTTTGGCAGCATAATATAAGCTTCAATGAAGTAAATCCCACTGAAGTACTGCAGCTTACCACACTGTGCTATGGAGCTCTTATTAATTCTTCACTAGCGGTACTCAGCCACGCGTTGCTGTGAGTTATTGTGGTGAAATGGGAAAGGAGCAGATGCTGACCCTTCCCGCTCCCTCCGCAAGGGTGGATGGGTCATATCCAGATGCTGAGTCACCTCCCTCCCCTCCCTTGCATGCCACCCCTCACTCTCTCCCCTCCCTCACTTCTTTTCCCTTGCATGTCACCCCTCCCCCTCCCTCCCTTCCCTCTCCCTCCGCTAGGGTGAGTGGGTCATATCCAGATACTGGACCCTCTCCCTCCCCTCCCTTGCATGCCACCCCTTACTCTCTCCCCGCTCACTTCTCTTCCCTTGCACGCCTCCCCCTCACTCCCTCCGCTCTCACTCCCCCTCTGCCCTTGCATGCCACCCCTCCCCCTCCCTCCCTTCCCTTCCCTCTCCCTTGTGCGTATGTATGTGTATGTGTTTCACTTCCAATCGAGTTATTGCCTATGTACTGTTTTCACTGCTCATATCTGGCCATCTGAGCGAACATTCTAAGCTGCATGAACATTCTAAGGGTGACAGTTACACACAGGTGGCTGCATGTCCTTCACCATGGAGCACCAGGAAAAAGGCATTTTACCTGGACCAGGTGTGAAATTTCAGGTATGTGAACATCTATAAACACTCTCGCCTGGCTGACTACAGTGGCTGGGAATTTTCAGAGGAATTGGCCCAGCAGTTACTGAGTTAAACCATCACTAACAAATACACAGTTTGCTTTTTATATATATAGATTAAGGGGCCAGGTCGTTTTTTTCAGGCTTACTGACAACCCTAGGTCCAACTAGTACAGATGCTAGTGCAGTTCTCTGCAGCAATATTGTAGTTTCTGGGTAGATGTACAATTACTGTGAATCTGTAGAAATTACTGTTCCTATTCTCCATATATTTTTCTTTGATTGCTGAAAGTTTACTTATTGAGTTGCCACCAACGTAGCAAAGGGTACTGACTTGGCCTGCTCAGCTGTCCTTGAACTATACGGTTGGATTACTCCTACAATAGAAAAGTATTTATGCTGTCAATATGTACTCCTTAAAGGAAAAATTTCAACAAATCCATTACAGCAAAATCTACTAAGTCACATTAAGATCACTAACATAAATAACTCATATTTTCATAAATACAAGATTATGCCTAGTGTACCTGGAAGCACCTCATCTCCAAATTTCCATTTTGTATTCTGCATGCTGCACAAATATTGTGCAGTTGTCCTTGGAAAACGGTGGTAAGCAAGGCGACAATATTTTTCTCGAATTAGCAGAGCTTTTGCCAAGCTTTTAGCAGCCTGTTCATAATCATCAACTGTAACCTGAAGACAGAAGTTATATAACTGTTGAAAAATCTACTAAATGTTTCTAAGTATCCTAATCTTGGAACTAAGCCTACTTCTCAGTGAAGTTGTAAACCAATGTCTGAGCTGTATCACTTCAGGCTACAGATGGGGGTTCCTCCATACAAACTCATTTTTGGATGTACAAGGCTAAGGAGGAGGTGCAGTTAAAATACAACTACCTGTATCCATTCCTATATAGTCAAATATCCACACTGGAATGAATACTTACAAGACTTCTAAGAGGTTGTTTTTTTTAGTTCTTCTTCCAGAACAGTCCTCAGACAAGTATTTGTAATATAAAGCATACTGCAAATTATCTAGTAACTTTCTGGAATTGGAGGTCATGTGTAAACTATCTAGCCATCTCATTTCACATGCACTCAGTACTCATGCTCTGTGCACAAGCAGTCTGCCTGTATAGGAGGTACAGATGGGCTTCCTGTTCCAAATAACAACAAGGCATGATGCAGTATATTCAGCAATATATGTGTTCAGCTATAGACACAAGAGAAGGGGAGGAGAGTTTAAAAGGCACCATTGATCCTTAGAATAATCCTTTGATCTCTTATCTATACATTGATTTCAAAGCATGCATTTAACTATATTATGTCATTACTTAACAGCATACAAGTTAAATTGCCCAGTACTACATCTAGATGTCCATGTTGATGTACCACTGAATGGAACAGATACTAAGCAAATAATACAATCAAACAAATACAACAATTAATACATTTTCGTTAAAAAGAAAACATACATTTCCTTACCCCAGCACAATAATCGCCACTAATTGTAACTCTCTGAAATTCTGGTAAATCATATGTTCCTTGGGTGGACTGAAAAGCACCTGGAAGAACTGGACTAGGAGGAGAGATAACTGATGTGGCTGATGGAGGCTTCCATTCCTGTGATGGAATTTGTAACGACAAGGACTGGGATCGAATCATCTTGAAACTTTTCTTTCTAGGTATCAATAGAAAACAATAGTTAAATGTACAAGATACTTACCTAGGGTAACATAATAAACTATTCTAGAAACAGGCGGGAGAATGAAACATTTTATAATTTGGCAATGTTACCTACACATTTCCTATTTCACTTATCTACCAATACTACATGCACTAACTATGGAGTTTTAGCATGCCAAATATTTATCACCCAGAGAATAAGTGCTTAGGATGGAATGAAACAACTAATGTAAAGTGTGCTGTTGTAAAATACTGGCATGACAGGGACTCAATTTTGTGAATGAAAACCTGTTTTGAAAATATTTTCTGACATTAAAAGATGCAAAAAAATGTTCTAAATGCTTTGGCACAAGAAGGGTAAGCAAACATAAGGCATGGTCCATTTTCCTATGGGAGGCTTCAAAACAACTCCCACAGATATTGCTCTTCTACTGCACGCAGCAGAGGTTTCTGCCAAGAACCAGGATTACATGGTCCACAATGGTGAGCACACAGGATTCCCTTAGCAGTTAATGGCTGTCCACAATACCATGTGTCCTCAACTCTACCGAAATCTGGAAAGGAAAGAACTCAATTGAGCCATATGGGGATGAGTCATAATATGCTCATAATATATGCGTGAAATCACAGATCAGCAGGTAATTTGCTTACCTTTTAAGCTCTAAATGCTTAACTTTTAGTATATATTTTAAGAAAATACAAGATTATTATTATATATTGAACAGCCTTGAGGATTAGATAAAATCTAAGGGGGACATAAAGGAAGAGAAATCTGGTTTGAGAGGGCAGATCTACAAAGAACCACCATGCATAAGATCCATGACACCCCTTTCAGATATCAGTTGCTAAACAGAATTTCAGAAACACTAAGAACTTGTATTTTTGAAACGCATTCTTCATTTGAATTTTTGACATTGACTATACATGTTAGCATGATCAGAATGTAAGAGAGAGTGTTACATTAATACTGATAGAAACAGAACACCTCATTAAGTTATAAAATGTAATGAAAAAAATCACTAACTGTTTCCATTTCAAGGGAAACTTTACGGTAAAATATTTAGTTGCCTATTATTGATATCTATATGCAATCCCTACAGATGCCATCCCCCTTGAGATGTGCTGCAGCTATCAACCATAAATGTTACTTCCAATTACTACCAAATACTAATTGAACAAACCTTTTAGCTGTCTCCAAAGACTGCTGTTCTGCCAGCTCTTTCTGAAGTTCCCTTGCTTTCGCCTCTTGTTGCCCAATAGGACAATCTTCAGGCACACTGAATAGTGATAAGGCATCTTTGCTGTCTTCTTCTCGAAGAACTTTGGCAAAAACCTTCTCAGCTAGAAGTCGCACCGACTCATCAACTTCAGAAATGTTTAGCTTTGGAAATTGTCTGGGCATCTCTGGTAAAAATATACAGACAATGATAGCTAAATGTTATGGACAATATTAAGCTTACCACTTTTGTTAATCACACAGTAGTTGAAATTCTCTTACAGTTTATATACCCCAACCAGGATGTGCCAGGCTATCCTGATCTCTTCAGATCTCAGAAGTCAAGCAGTGCTGGCCCTGGATGGAAACAACCAAGAAGTACCAGGACCCTGGATAAATTTGTGTCATCTGCGAACTTGGCTACTATGCTATTAACCCATCATTCCAGATCATTTATGAAAAAATTAAAAAGTACTGGCCCCAATACTGATTCTTGTGAGATTCCACTTCTTACATCCCTCCATTGGGAGAACTGTCCTTTGATTCCTGTAATTTAACCAATTTGTAATCCATAAGAAAATTCAACCTCTTATCCCTTGATTGCTAAGTTTACTCAGAAGTCTTTGGTGAGGTACCTTGTAAAAAGCCTTTTGAAAGTTCAAGTATACAGTATCTACCAGGTCACCATTGTCTACCTGCTCATTCACTTTCTCAAAGAACTCCAAACGGTTAGCGAAGAAGACTGATTTTATCTCAGTGAGCTTTGTTCCTCTATGTGCCGAATAATTCCAACTTTAATTACAGTTTCTACTAATTTGTCTGGTCTGTAATTCCTGGTTCCCATCTGGACCCCTTTCCAAAAATTGGTAACATTTGTTACTCTCCAGTCTTCTGCTACAGCAGCTGAATTTAGTGATGTTATACATATGGGTTAGAAGATCAACAATCTCACATTTGAGTTCCCTAAGAATTCTTGGGTGTATGCCATAAGGACCTGGAGACTTAAATCATTTTTAATTTTCTCAGTAAGTCTAGAACTTCAACTCTAGTCACCTCAATTTGACTCAGTTCTTCAGACTCCCTGAAAATAGTGGCTGTGGCATGAATATACACCCCACACTTTCCTCCGTGAACACAAAATTTAAAAAAACATTGAGGCTCATTCCGCACATGCAGAATAATGCACTTTCAAATTGCTTTCAGTGCTCTTTGAAGCTGTGCGGAATGGCAAAATCCACTTGCAAACAGTTGTGAAAGTGGTTTGAAAATGCATTATTTTGCGTGTGCGGAGGGGGCCTCAGTTTCCTGGCATCTACCCATATTCCTTCAGCAATCATTTTATTCCTTGGTCATCCAAAGATCCACCTGTTTCTCTGGTTAGTTTCCTGCTCCAGTATTCCCCATTACTATATATGGGTGTAAAATTTGAACAATGAAGAAGGCTGACAGGAAGAAAGTTGATTAATTTGAAATGAGTTGTTGGAGGACAGTTTTACAGATACTGTTGACTGCCAAAAAGAAAAATAGGTGGGTTTTAGATCTAATCAGTAGGTGAGTTCTAGATCAAATCAAGACTGAACTATCCTTAGAAGCTAAAATGAATATTGAAGTTTGGATACACTATGAAAAGGCAAGAGTCACTGGAAAAGACAATAATGCTGGAAAAAATTGAAGACAGCCAGGAAAGAGGAAGACCCAATGTGAGATGGTTGGACTCAAACAAGAAAGCCACGGTCCTCAGATTATAAGATCTGAGCAACAGTGTTAACAATAAGACATTTGGGAGGTTAATAATTCATATGGTCACTGTAAGTCAGAAGTAACTTAACAGTATTTAACACATGGCTGACAAAAAACTCCTCAAATCCATTATACATTTCTGTATGTAGGAGGGGTGCAGCCATCTTTATGAAAGGAGCCTACAAGGCCTTCTGTACACACGGTCTGCAACTTGTCTTCCTCTAGTGATGTTTGATCTAGTTGGTGTGAAATACTGAGCCCAATACTCTGAATCTGCTATCTTCTTCACCTAGTCCTCTGTGGTCAACCTGTACACTGCTGTCCTCAAAAGAATTAATTTACTTCATTTGTTCCCAACCTTTCTTCCAAATGGGGACCAAAAATGGCTTACATTATTCTCCTTTCTCCAACAACTCTGTGAGGCAAGTCAAGCTGAGAGTGCATGATAGGCTCAAGGTCACTCAGCCAGCTTTCATGGCAGAGTGGGGATTTCAACCTGGGTCTCCAGATTCTAGGTCAGCTCTCTAACCCCAATGCCACACTAGCTCTCAATGTAATTTTTTAAAAAATCCTGCTACAGGGAGACAATGAAGCCCATTGCCCGACCTTGCTGGGAGACAAAAATATGGAGGATGAGAGGAAACTGTAAAAGACCAAGTATATCAATGCTAGGAGAGTACAAACTTAACAACAAAAGCTATTATTGCATACATTAATAACATGTATCATTACATGCTTACAGCAATCATTGCAACTATTAAAATATACTTCTACCATTACAGCTTTGGTGCTTCTTTCTAAGATCTGTTATTATTAACCACTCCACTGATTCACATTAACACTCTGAAAAAAGCTACCTCAGCAAAGTCTAGCAACATTCAGTCTTAGGTTTGTACCAAATTTCAAATTCCTTGTGTCTATCAGTGAAACCAAATCTACCTAATAATATTCTTAGAAGCACATTTTAGCCCTTTAGCTGTTGACATATGAGCTTGTTGTTATATGGAAAACAATCTTCTATTACGGTAATATCTACTAGCTTTGAAGGCAGTTTGAGACTGGCTTTCAAATTCAGCCTAAAAACAATTGGAAACTTTAAATGTAAATATGTTTGGGGCATTACTAATGCATGAAGTGACAAGATATTTTAACTTCCACATTTTGCCTATTCCCTTATTTTGAATCATAGAGTCATAGGCTCATTCCGCACATGCAGAATAATGCACTTTCAAACTGCTTTCAGTGCTCTTTGAAGCTGTGTGGAATGGCAAAATCCACTTGCAAAAAGTTGTGAAAGTGGTTTGAAAATGCATTATTTTGCGTGTGCGGAAGGGGCCATAGAGTTGGAAGAGACCAAAAGGGCCATCAAGTCCAACTCCCTGCAATGCAGGAACACATAGTCAAAGCACTCCTAACATATGATCATCCAACATCTGTTTAAAAACCTCCAAAGGAGACTCCACCACTCTCTAAGGCAGCAAATTCCACTGTCAAATAGCCCTGAAAGTCAGAAAATTCTTCCTAATGTTTAGGTGGAATCTCTTTTCCTGCACCTTGAATCGATTATTACTCTGAATCCTAGTCACTAAGGCAGCAGAAAACAAGCTTGCTCCTCCTTCAACATGACATCCCTTCAAATATTTAAACACAGCTATCATATCCCCGCCCCCCTAACCTTCGCTTCTCCAGACTAAACATCCCCAGCCCCCTAAGCCTCTCTTCATAGGGCATGGATTCCAGACCTTTTACCATTTTGGTTGCCCTCCTCTGAACACGTTCCAGCTTGTCAATGTCTTTCTTCAATTGCAGTGCCCCGAACTGAACACAGTATTCTAGGTAAGTCTGACCAATGCAGAGTAGAGTGGTACAATTACTTTCCTCGATCTAAACAATATACTCTTATTGATGCATTCCAGAATTGCATTGGTTTTCTTGGCTGCCATACCACACTGCTGAGTCATGTTCAGTTTGTGGTTTACGAAGACTCCCATATCGCTTTCACATGTCCTGTTGTCAAGGCAGGTGTCACCCATCCTATATCTGTGCAATTAATCTTTTCTGCTCAAGTGTGGAATCTTACATTTACATTTATCTCTGTTGAAAACCTCCAAAGAAGGAGTCTGTAGGACCTATTTCCAAGGCTTTTTCTTGAGTTGGAGGCTCTGCTGCAAGACTTCCAGTGAGCTTTTCTGCCAAATAGTGATGTGCTACTGGAACCTATACAGTCTCCTAACAGCTTCACACACAATTTTCAATTGTGTTGCTCCTGCTGGCAATATAAAAAATAAAGTTCTCAAGATCGGTTTCACTATTCATGGCTCTTCCCATCATCCAGTGCTGTTGAGTTTCACCCTAAAATGCCTCATCCTTCAACCAAACAGTTGATTCCTATTAAAAATTATCTACAACACTAAATGTCATGATGTCATTATTCATCTGCCACTGAGACTGCCCACCTAGGAATGAAGATATCACTGCATTTTTATTTCTGAATTCTAATTGGATGACCAAAATGGTAATCCAGAGGCTGCAATTTTCCAATCAAAAATTGAAAAAGTGGTTTTGCAAGAAGGGAAGCAATGTAACAGCATAAACCCAGCTAGATAAGTAGAATTGCCTTGAATTATTTAGTGTATTCTCTCTACAGTTTCTGGAAGGATGTTTTTCCTTCAAACTGAAGTAGCAGGAATGGTATGGAGTTTTAGTTTGAGGCTTTTCGTTAATTAGATTACTAAACTAACATCGTCGGTGAAGGTTCTCTCTCTCTCCTTTTGTGAGAATGTTGGTACAAAAAGCCAATTATTGATCAAGAGAAGACTTGAATTTTTCATGAGTACATGTCATAAAAGCATCCCCAGCTGAGCGAGCTCAAAGGGCGTGACGCTACCAATAACGGGAAGGGCGCCCACAGCCAAGCAATTGAAGAGGAGAAACAGGCTGCTCCGGACTGAGCTGTTCGGCAGGGGCTAACCTGCAGCCCCAAAATCAGCACAGCGCGTAAGGCAAGAGGAAGTAGCGGAGACTTACCGAGGGGCCCTGGGGCAGTCATGCTGCAGCTTGCAGAACCGGCCTGCAGCTCTGCAATGAACCTCCGCACGCGCCTGCCCGGGAAGGAAGCAGGAGGGGGAGGAGCCGCCGCGACCAGAGGCTGCCGCATTCCAGGGCGCTCTGCAGCTCCCGCGCCACCGGGACCAGTTAGTCAGCCCGGCAAGGCCAGGCAGACGAGTCAATCCCCACCCTCAGGGCGCTGCTACCCCCCACCCCTCTTCCAGGAGCTTGGGAACATCTCCATCCTAGAGAGAAGGAGAGCTCAAAACAAGGAGGGGGCCTTGACCTGCTGGATGCAAATGTGACGCTGCCCAGGCATAGCCGAGTTCACTGGCAACACGCCACCATCTTCTGTGCTTTCGCCCGATTGCCTTTTCCGGGTCGGAGAAGCCAACAACAAGAACAACTTATTTGTTTCTCCCAGTCCAGATTTTACCCCTTTCCGCCCTTCCCACCGGCTTCGTTTACATGCATCTTGTCATTAATGCACCTGTTAGCATTAACTGAATCTGGGGTCCTGGTTCAACATTAAAAACTCCGCACCAGGCTACGCAAAGGTCGGTAACCTTTGCAATGCGCAGTGGGTAGAGGGCAAGTGCCAGAGAAAGGTTGGGCGGCTCTGTTTCTTACCCACCTTCGGCTTCCCTTAGCGGGTCGCTCTCTTCCGGGGAGCCTGCTGAGGGAAATAAGCGAGAGGACTCTTCTCTCGAGGAAGCTGCCCGACCTACTGTAGAAACAGGACTGGCAGCGTCTGCTCGGGTCTGTGCGCCAACGGAAACTTCTTCTCTCAAGGAAGAGGGTTCGGATTACAGATGAGTCTCAGTCCCCCTGGTGGGAAGAAAAGAGAGCCGCCGGCGCTGGCACTTTTGCAGGAAATCTTATTGGCAAAGGATGACTGTTTTACCGGAGCATGACCCCGGGAGCTGACTTCGGGAGAAAAAGTTTTGCTACTGAACTCTCGATTCATCCTTGCCTACCCGCCGCAGCTTTCAGTAAAAGGGACGTTCCTGGACAACCAGCGTGAGCTCAAAGCAAGGAAAGTTAAGTTCTCCTGAGTGGGGACGTTAGTCACTTTTCCTAGGTTATTTCCCAGCTAAGTGAATTTGGTGCTCAGATGTGTCCAGAACCTTATCATTCAACAACTGGCTTTTAGTTCATGCACAACCATCCTTGAGCCGGGAAAGGAGTTGATTTGACCACGTCCGTTCACGAAACGATAGGTTATAATAGAGTACAGTTACAGCAACTTACCTCAAGCTTTATCCGAAAAGCACTTAAGGGAATATTGAACTGGTTTACCATTATTGAGCACAATCAGCGTTTTTAAGTCCCATTGATCTGAGATGGAGAGATTTAAGCAAAACCAATTTTCAATGAAAATCAATGGAGTCACAAAGTGCTTTGCTTGGGCTGCATAAGGGCTCCTGCCCATGGTTGTGAATGTAAGGACTAAAGCAGCTAGAGTGATGGAGATCAGAGAGCACCCTTCATGTGGCATATTACAAAGGGGCTTTGTGTAACTGAACATGAGGTAGCATCTGCAGTCTGAAACTATTATGTTATCATGAACAGTTATTGATATTCTTTTGTTGAGGTAATAAATAGCCCAGCTGATTCATGGATGCTTTAATAATAAGAACTGATGGGTAAGAATTGTATCCTGATAGAAAGGTTACTTTGAATTATATTTTGATCAGAGCCTGGTGACTGCAGAAAGGGGAGGCAGAAGAATGTATGAAGTAAAGAGCAGGAAGTTGGGTGAAGCCCTTTGGAATGCAGGGTTTTCTAGGTATATGATGTGGGGGAGCAGATCGTCTCCTTCTAATAGTGCCTCTTTGCCTCTTTTGCACTCTGTTTCTATGGCTGATTCCGCATGGGCCAAAAACAGCAGTGTGAAAACGGTGTGAAAATGGTGTAAAAGAGTTTAAAACAGGGTAAAAGGGTTTATACTGTTTTCACAGCATTTTCACACCGCTGTTTTTGGCCCATGCGGAATCAGCCTATGATTATCAGAAATTTCTCTATGCTGAGGGTAGTGGGGAGAGTGTAACAATATGCAGTATAATGGCCAGATTCCAAAGAATCACATAATTTTTTCTGTGCATGCTCGGGGTGTGTGTGTTTTTTTAACCTTCTTACCAAGTTGTATATCAAGCTGCCTTTAAAACCTTCAAAAGCAGTTCATGTCAAGCTGCCTTTAAAACCTTCAAAAGCAGTTTATGGAAAAGGAATCCCGTGTTGAAAGAAAAAAAGTTTTTAAAATCCTTGTAGGCATCCCCAAACTCTCACATGCATTTAAAATAGTTTTTTTAAATTAGAGCTAAATAATCTGTTTGGGCTAAATGAATAAGAAATAAGGCCATTTTTAAAAAGCATTATTTATCCAAAAATGCTGGGATACTGTGTTTAGCCAAGGCTCACTAAACAGTACCCCCATAACTTCTGACTTGAATCTGTTTCCACTGACTGAATAGTCATGCCTCTGGATTGTTCAGTAACAAGACTCTGTGTTCAATTTATTTCTTTATTATAAAACAGCATCAGGAATAAGCATTTAGACTACTATTGCCAGAATTAAACATAGCCAGCATTGCAGCCACCATTATATACCACATTATCCCCCATGTCGCCCCACCCCTGTCTACCAGTTCCCAAGGGGGGTGCCACCCCTTCAATCTCACCACCTACATTCCACACTACTGTTAGAGCTACAACAGCAAGTGTCTAATGAGCTGATAAAGCCTGAGAAAATAACTGCAGCAGCAGCATCCTGCTAGTGTTCTGCAGCACCTAATATAAAAGGCATGCTCCTCTGCTACTGGAGAGAATAGTTATTCCTCAAGATAACTCTGTCTTCCATGAACACGTCCATTGCTATCCAGGGGTGTAGCAGGGTTCTAAAGTGAGGGGGAGGGAGCACATTGAAAAGGTTCCATGATGCATACTAAACAATTTAAAACTCTACTGTTGACTTTCATTGGTGCTGGACTCAGGCCTGGTGGCACCCATCTCACCCTACAAGGCTGATCAGAGCATCTTCCTGCTGACACTGGCCTGCATGAGCTACTCAGGGGCATTGACTGGGGCCTATGCTGGTTACCTGCCACAATTCCTGTTGCACAGTATGGCGCTGGTTCCCATCAAGCTGGGCAGCCTGGCCTGTGGCAAGGCGGTGGTGTCAGGCTGCAGCCTGCTGGCTGGTGCCTCCCTACCCTCAGTGATGACAGCCCACCTGTGCTGTGACACCTACTGCCTGAGCTACCACTGCACCAGCCTGCTGGCTGGGGCTGCTACCACCAGTGCCTCCAGCACTCACGAGCAGATACTCAAGGCTGCCATTTACCCGGTCCTGGTTGATCCCAGCCTTATTGTCTTTTTTAGCGAGTCTTGTCTTCCCATGATATGACCAAGGTACAATAGGCTAAGTTTAGTCATTGTAGCAACAAGGGAGAACAAGGCTTGATTTGATGTGTAACTCACTTATTTGTCTTTTCAGTAGCCCACTGTTATCCATAAAACTTTTCTGCCACACCAGGTGAATTAGTGGGAGCATTCCTTTCTTTCCTATCAGACTGTATCCCAGAAAGAGACTAAAAGAGTTTATGTAGTTTGTGAGTTGCAGGCTCATGCAGTCTTCTGTCTTGAGGGAAGCCTAAATAGCTGATGAATGTAAACTGGTGTCCAGGTTGGTAATTAAACGTTAGAGCATAATCTTGCTTTAGTGAGATTAATGTGTTTTTAAAAGGTTTCTTGATGGTGTGTTTAAAAGGTTCTTGTAGACTGCTTTTCCCTATTTTATCCCGGTGATCATCAACATCTTGGCAGAGTACCCAAACAATCCATATGGGTTTAATATATTTTAAAATAAATAACCCTAACCCTCTAGTATGGGAAGTTCTCCATGTGGATCATAGTTAAGCTTGATAAAGAATGACTCAGCATAAATATAATCCATGCCAAATATGCATTTATTCTAAAGATATCAGTCTGCATACATTCAAGCCTATGTTACCACAAAAGCAATGCTATGGCTAACTTACATACAAACTCTGTTCTGGAAACCAGTTAATCAGTACCTTGATTTTTCCCTATAAATGGATATGTGATTATCCAAAGAACCACTGAAACAATATGCAATATGGCATTGTAATTCCCTTCTTTGTGCATACAAATGTTAGATTGATTTTTTAGAAGCACCTATTCTGTTTTCATTTTATCCCTGACTTTCAGAGTGATATTAACCCATGACTATTCTTTGGCTCCATTCACAAAAGTGAATCATATTTTTGTTTCTTGTAAGTCTATAGATTTTTTTGGAATCCACTTTCTGTGAGCTGTAATTAATTGCTATTTATTATTGCTGATTAAATGCATACAGCCTTGAACTACACATATGTTTCTTGGAAAAGAAAGAAAGCTGTTTCAATCTGCACTGGTTCTGTTTTATGTAGACCCTATTTTCTAAGTCTCTCTTAGTGATATTACTTATGGAACAATTGCAAAACTATATATTTTTCTCAGTGAGAAAACAGCAATTTAAGTTGCCCATACATACATAGCATGTTGACTGATTGTGAAATGGTATATGGTATAAGACTGTTACCTCAATCTGTATGCAGCAAGAAAAAAATAATTATTAAATTAAATAATAGGCATGAAATGGGTTACAGAAGTTACCACAATAAATGGTTTTCATTTTCAGTGATACTATTCAAGGTTGCAAAGCAGTTTCAGGTAGTTTATCTCATTGATTTATACTTTAAACTTATAGGCCACCTTCCCCCAAAGAGCTCAGGGCAGCGAACAACATGAATATATACTAATATAATATAATAATTTAAAACAACATTAAAACCCAAGAACAATAACTAATAAAACTGTAGGAATCATATCAGACAGATGGCGAAAACCCTCCCCCCCAACTGAACCCACTGGAGGCCTAGATGGTAAGATCATGCTCTGCCTGGCTGGCCAAATGCCTGGTAGAACAGGTCTGTTTTACAGGCCCTGTGGAAGCTCTGCAAGTCCCACAGGGCCCTGGTCTCTCTAGGGAGCCTGTTCCACCAGAGAGGGGCCAGGGCCATAAAAGCCCTGGCCCTGGTAGAGACCATCTGGATGTGTTTTGGGCCAGGGACCTCTAACAGGTTCACCTCTGAAGACCGGAGTGACCTAACTGGGCAATATGGAAAGATGCGGTCCCTCAAGTATGCAGGCCCAAGGCTGTTTATGACCTTAAAGGTTAAAACCAACACCTTGAGCATGACCTGGAACTTGATGGGCAACCAATGTAGATGGTACAGGACCAGCGTAATCTGGTCCCAACTGGACGTCCCCGTAAAGAGGCTGGCAGCCGCATGCTGAACGAGTTTAAGCTTCCAGATTGCAGTCAAAGGCAGGCCAGCGTACAGCGAGTTACAGTAATCAATCCTGGAGATGACCTTTGCGTGGATGACTGTGGCTAAGTCTGTTTGGGAGAGGTACGGTGCCAGTTGCCGTGCTACCGCAGATGGTGGAACGCTACCCGGGCTGTATGAGTGACCTGGGCCTCAAGCGATAATGCCAGGTCTAAGATTACTCCCAGGCTTTTGACTGACGAGGCTAGTTGTAATGCCTTGCCATCCAGCAGAGGCAGGCAAAAGTCCACCAGTCACTCCGCACGACCCAGCCACAGCACCTCCGTCTTCGTAGGATTTAACTTCAGCTGGCTCGCTCTCAACCAACCAGCGACGGCCTCCAGACAATGCTGGAGAGCTCCAGGGGCTGAAGATGGACTGCCCTCCATCGTGAACATGAGCTGGGTGTCATCAGCGCATTGGTGACACCACAGCCCCAAACTCCGGACCAGACTTGCCACGGGGTGCATGTAGATGTTAAAAAGCATTGGCGAGAGGATCACCCCCTTCGGCTCCCCACAAACTATAGGGTGTTGCCTAGAGTTCTCTCCCCCTGATGTCACCTGCAGTCCCCGGTCCTGGAGAAAAGAGGCCAGCCAGCACAAGGCTGACCCTCGAACTCCGATATCAGTGAGGCGGTGGACCAAAAGGTCATGATCTACGACATCGAATTCTGCGGTGAGACCTAACAATACCAGCAGCACCCAACTGCCTCTGTCCAAGTGGAGCCAGAGTTCGTCTACGACTGCGACCAGCACCGTCTCGGTCCCATGACAAGCACGGAAGCAGGACTGGAAGGGATCCAATACGTGTACATAGTGATGGTAACATCTTTATTCTTTCTCAGTAATAAAAGTCAACTTAAGGTCAGATCTAAGAATGACACATATTGGTCATATAACAGTTATTTTTACAGCTGAAAACCCAAAACTTCTGTCGTTTCTCAATCACAAATAACTTGAATTAATCTTCTGTGTTTCAAATAAATATAATGACACCAGCATGCATTTAGATCTCAGCTGCTTTAGGATTATATGCTGTCAGACATTCTAGCTGACTCACTTTTCAGCTTGTGAGGAACATTCCAGATTTGGCAGGAATTCATCTGCAAAAGCAAGCCCTGGAGTACAGTACCGGGTGTTATCCAGGTTGATCCCATACAGAAATCGCAGATAAAGTGGGACCTGTATGCAGTCTGACACCTAACCAGAAAATTTCTTTAACACTTAAGCTGAAGTCTGTCTAGGGCATGAAAAACCTTAGCAGTTACGGAATAGCATACTGACAGTATTCCCCTGCCAAAGCTGTATATGGAAGTGGCCAAGCAGGGCACAGTGAGTCTGGTACACTTCCTTGATGTCTGTCTGTACCCACTCAACCACTGGATGTAAAACTATGATGTACCCAGTAGGGGCTCTGGTAACTACCATACTCTCAGGAGCTCCACAGCCAGGGGTTCAAATCACCTTCTGCAAACATGTTCCCTTTAAAAATATTTGACTGGAAAATATTAATGAATGAATAAAGGTATACTTGATTACAGTTTATGTAAGGCAAACAAAAGAGGACAATAGAATAATATTACTTTAAAAACAGAGGGCTAATAGCCTTCTGTTGTTTGAAATATATCATGCCAAAATATTTGGTTGTGTTATGGTATGGAGATGTCAGGTTTTTTATTACCATATATAAGAGACGAACCCCAAACTGTAAAGAGGCTGACTGGTTTGATCTATTTTTTGGAAACTTGCTTTGAAAGGTTACTAGCCACCAAACCTTTGAGTATAATTTTAAACATTGGTTTTCCATCCTTGTGTTTCTATTTGCCTTGATACTGGTAACAGAAAATACTCCAAATCCTGGTCAGGTGCATCATTTTAAGAATTTATATTAATACTTAAAAGGAAGGAATCCAGGTGCATGTTGATTTGTTTTTTACTTTTCGCAATTTCTAATGGACGTTTTTCCTTCCCGCTTTATTGAATAAGTGGACCTTGTTAAAGATGTTTAAATGAGATGAATCTTTGGTTTTACAATGTATCTATTCTTCCAGCAGTTAGAAACACAATGTTTCGACATGCATACACCCAGGGAAGGGACCATACCCCCTTGGCCACCCTCCACAATTTCATTTAATAAAGTAAAATCGGTTTGGGTCTTGGTTATTGGAGAAAGACAGAGTTAAAATGCCCAAATAAAAAAAGAAATTTCAGGATCTCTTACAGACTCAAAGTATGGAAGAATGTTTCAAATTTAATTTGAGGGAAATTTAAATCTCCCGTGCATTTTTGTAACATATTTTTCTGCAAACCCATGGGATCCCAAAGTTTGAAAATCTGGGCGAGTGTGTCCAAATCCATGGATATCTGCAAATAAAAGAAATAGATATGTAGATGAGGTTTTAGAGGCAGCTGGGGCTAGCCAGTTATCTGGGAAGGATCACACTGGGCATTTTAGAACTGCAGGTTTTTGGTAAGAAAGGCTTGACTTTTCTATTTGTAAAATGATCTTTTGTACTATATTGTGTGAACTTTATTTTCAATATTGTCTGTTGCCAAGGACCACACTATATCTATATTTATATATAGATTGGAGAAAGAAGGTTCTGTTTCCTTACTGAATAGAGGGCTACAAGATACTAACTTTCTCAAGTTTTATTAATAACATGAAATTCAAGTTTTTAAAATGATTAGGAATGGGATTAGTCTCTTTAAGCTTCTTTAAAAGAATTTAAGTGAACTGAAAAATTCATAATAAATTTAAGAGAAATGTCAGTTAAAATGAAATATTTAAAAGCAAAGTCTGTTTTTTCTAGATGTTTGTTCTTTATTTAGAAAATATTTGTACCACCTTTTCTCTTGGAGCAGCTTACAGTTAAAAGCTATGAGACATCATCAGCACAACCCACCTCCATAAAATGGAGCAGTTTATTTTGTTGAGGCATCTAGATAACATAACTGTACCCTCTGTGGCCATACTAAATGTACAAATTGCTAGTATTTTATTTGTGATATTATGTAAAGAGTAGTTATGCAAGTAATGAAAGCTGCTCATTTCCATGCAGATTTTAAATTATATAACACAGTGTATTCTTTTGGGGCCTTACCTTTTATCTGCTGTATTCAAGAATATGAAGAGGAGCAGAATTAACTTCATTGTATATCTGTTTACAGATATGCATCATTACACGTGCCTCATTTCCCTAAGCACTGAGCATTTCCCTAAGCACTGAGCATTTCCCTAAGCACTCATTTCCCTAAGCACTGAGAAATCCAAGAGTAGCAGTATAAGATGCTCCTCTGATGGGTGAAAAATCACTGCTGGTTTATTTTGCAGTATTGGTTTCTTTATTTACATTTACTTACAGTTTGGCCATAGTAAACAAGTCAAGCACCTGCATAGTTAGAGCTACAGTCTGCAAAGAAGAATCGGTTCTCCACAGTATGCACTGGAGCCTGCTACTCATGATTGTTATTTTACCACTCTTTATATGCCATTAAAGGTTTTGTATTTGTATTTGTATTTGTTGTACTCATGATTGCATTAAACTGGTTTCTCCCAGCTGGCTTCATTCTAATGACAAAACTACATATTTTCTGCCACACACCAGGCAGAACATGTTTCACAGACCTCACCCTGCAGGTGAATGTTCCATTAAAGTAACACCCTGTTTTCTAAACAAAACCCTGCATTTTTATTTATTTCTTTTGTGCAAAAATCAGCAAGAGTCTTATTGCACCTAAAACAAAAAATAAGATCAAGAGGCCATGAAATGTGGAAAGTACTAGGTGATATGTAATTATGTAAAACTTAAACAAGTAGTTATATTAAACTATATTAACACTCAGTAATTAAATTAAACAGTTCAGTGGATATACTAAGGTACATAACATTTATGAGCTGAGAATCCTAGGTTTTGTGACTATCTTGGAATTGCTTAGTTATTGCTAAGTGTTGAGTAGCTTTAACAAATCATAGAAGTCCCTGAACCATTACAGGAGTTAACTAGTGTAACATAACCAGTGTTTTTCTTGATTAAATTGAAATTTTATATAGGGAGGGGTGGTATACAAATCTAATAAGAAATCAATCTACCTACATTTCAACATGAACTTCCTAATTTCACAGCCTCTTGACCCTGCTTTTTAAAATGTTATATCCCTACATAAATGACCACATGGTAAGGATCCACTTGTTGCATCTGCAAAAAGTACATTTCAATCCATGACAATTTATACTGGAATGAAAATTTTATTAGTTGCTACAAAATGTCCATTTGTTTATGTGCTATATTGAAAATACATTTTCCCCCAATAGTAGGGCATTTGAAGGAAATAGTCAACTAGTAGGTGGATGGATGTTTAACTCTTTCCATGTCTGCTAATCTCTGCCCCCTTTTCCTCAGTCCTCTTCCTCAACTGAAATAATTTTTGTCCAAGATTAAGTCTGAGATAGGATTGCCACCTCCAGGGTGGAAAATACCTGTAAGTTTGGGGGATGGAGCCTGTGAGGTGGCGTTTGGGGGAGGGAAGGGAAGGGAGGGAAGGAGTTAAATGGGGTAGAATGCCATACAATTTACCTTCCAAAGCAGCAATTTTCTCCAGATGAACTGATCTCTTTCATCTGGAGATCAGGCAGGAGATCTCCTCAGCCACCACCTGGAGGTTGACAACCATAATCTGGACAGTATTAAAATCTGGTTGGAGGGTTTGCGCAGAAGAATTGATGTGTGTACCTTTTCCCATCTCGTTGATTCACCCCTGTCATTCCCTACATTAGTGTTACATGGCAAATATATGGCTAAAAGGGCTCCATGGCATATAGTCCTCTTTTAAAATTGTGCAAACCTAGTCATCTCCACTAATTGCAAGAAAGTAAACAAGACTTTTAGGACTTCCTTTCTCAGGCAATGAGGGTAAAAGCTTCACATGAAGCAAACTGGTTCCAGCTTGCATTCAGCAAGTTATCACCACTAGTCTTACACCAGTTAGCTAGATTTCTTCCTTATTTCCTTCTGGCCTGCTGCCTAGTCATCGGAGTATTCTTGCCCTCAGACCTTTTTGTGTAGTTCTTGATAGTATGAACCTTGCACAGCTAGGTGCACACATATTCTGTACCAACTCATTTAGGCCTTTTCCACACAAGTAACTTAGAGCATTTTCAGAACGTTTTTGAGCGTCCCATGAAGAAGGAGGAGGAGGAGGAGGAGTAGTTTGGATTTATACCCCCCTTCCTCTCCTATAAGGAGACTCCAAGGGGCTTACAATTGATAGCGGTGTCAGAAATAAAGAAATCCATTTCTGACCTTTGTTTCCAAATAAAATGAAACTTTATTTTATTTTTCTGTAGTTTAGATAGAAATAGTTTCTGTTTTAGATAGAAGATAGGATTTGTTCTGTGTTTGTATAAACTCTCCTCTCCTGAAGGCAGAAATGCTGCTGATAGTCCAGCCCTGCCCCACCCTAGTATGTTCTTTTCATTCACAAAACCGAGACCAGACTTGTAACAAAGGAAACCCTGGGAGATGGGCATCAGCCTGCCTTAATCTCATCATTCAGCAGGTAAGGGGTGCTGCACCCTTAGGTTTCATTTCCTGATCTCATCATCTAGTAAATCTTTTGTGTTTTTCCCTCCCTGGACTTCACCGCTCCTACATCAGCACCTCACTCTGAATCCACCGTGAAATTCAAGAAGGGACTGCCCTCTGGAATCTGATTGGTTCTTGGTTTGTTAATGAATGGTGGTGGGCTGTACTATGGTCTCCCGGTTTTCCCAGTGGGAGAAAAGTGTTTAAAAGGTTTTGTAAAGCTGCTAGGCAGCGCAGTTGCTGTAGAACAGAGGTGCTGACACTTAGGTCTGCATCACAATAAAGAATCTTTTACTGTTTACTATACTCGCTGTGTTGGGCCCCGATTTCTGTTCCTCTGCACTACCGAGAGCTGAAATCACACTGGAATCATTAAAGTTACCCTGGTACCGCGGTAACACAATCTCCTTTCCCTTTCCCCCTTCCCCCACAACAAACACCCTGTGAGGTAGCTGGGGCTGAGAGAGCTCCGAAGAGCTGTGACTCACCCAAGATCACCCAGCTGGCATGTGTTGGAGTGTACCAGCTAATCTAGTTCCCCAGATAAGCCTCCACAGCTTAAGTGGCAGAGCGGGGAATCAAACCCGGTTCTCCAGATTAGAGTGCACCTGGTCTTAACCACTATGCCACTGCTGCTTCAACAGCACAATGTTTGTCCACACTAACCTCCTCCAAATGTTTCATGGCAACTATGAGGTTTTTAAATTTATTTTGCTTATTTGTTGAAATGATGCTTTATTGATTCACTCAAAACAACAACAAAAACGAAATTACAACAATGAAGAGGTGAGGGGGAAAGGAGTGAGGTGAGGGACATGAAAAAAATGGCAGATCAGGTGCTGAGGGAGAAGTTGGATGATGGCACAGAGGCATGGAAAATGGCCAGGTTACTTGGCGGGAAAGACAAAATGTTTCAAATATGACCACACTACAAGGGAAGCCATCTTGGAAGCATTTAGTGAAAAAAAATTATGTAAAAGTGTTTTTTTTGTTTTAAAAAATGGAGAAAAGGTGTTCTAAAACATATTTTAGAGGCCCAAAAGAAAATGTGGAACTCTGTGGAGGAAATATTTTATTTCCAGCCTGACAACATCGTAAATGGCATATGATTCATTCTGTGCAAATAATGTTGGAAGCTTAACCATCCATATTTACATCTAGAGAATGACCCCACACCCCATATTTTGAATTTAATCAAAATAGTAGTATATGGTGCTGTATCACTGGGAGAAATAAGCGATAGTGTAGGTACATTCCCCCAGAGTCCCCCAGAAATGATTTCCCCAGAGTCCCCATTTTCTACACCCTTCCCAAAATCCACAAGGGAATTCTCCCTCCTCCAGGGAGACCGATTGTCTTGGGGGCTTCTTCTCTATTTGAACCACTTTCAGTGTTTGTAGATTCTTTTTTGCAAGATGCTGTCAAAAACTCAGCCTCTTACGTGAAAGACACGAAAGATCTCATTATGAAGTTAGAAGGGACCATTTTTCCAAGGTGGTCATGTTTGGTGTCACTTGACATTACATCCTTATACACCAATATACCACAAGATGAAGCAAGAGAGGTAGCATTAGAAGTGTTTGAAGCAAGGTCAGAGATGTTTCCTTCCACAGATTTTTTGATAACACTTACTGAGATTATATTAGAGAAAGCATACTTCAGATTCCAACAGACGTATTACATGCAAATTAAAGGGGTAGCCATGGGATGTGGCATTGCACCCTCAATTGCCAATTTATTTATGAACAAATTGGAACGGGACTTTATTTGTAATCCAACCCTAACAGGTTTTTGCCATATTTCCAGCTTAATTGCCGCTACATTAATGACATCCTTCTCATTCTATCAGATGCTGCCATTCTCCCAGAACTCACAGAATGACTTAATAGGATACATCCCTCTATTCAGTTCACGTATACGTCTCACCCTTCGCATATCCCTTTTTTGGACACCGAGATCTACTTAACAGCTGAAGGGAAATTGTCTTTTAAACCTTTTCACAAACCAGCCAGTTGGTCCACCTAAACCACCTAAAAAGAAATTCATCCTTAGAGATTGACTTTAGAAGGGAGTCTGAGAGGCTCCTACGAGAATTCAGGAGTAGAGGCTTCCCAAACCACCTATTGGAGTCAGCATTCAAAAAGGTAAATTCCATGCCTAGACAAACACTCTTATAGGAGAAACCTCCCTCGCAGAGAGAAAAAAGAATCACTTGTGCCTTAGATTACACACCAGGCTCTCAGGCCATCAGGAGTATAGTGAACCGACATTGGCACATTGTCAGTTTCATTCTAGGATGTAGCCTACCCCCCAGGGTAGGTTTTCAAAAAACCAAAAGCCTAAAACAAAGTCTGGTGAGGACGGATGTTGAGCCCTTTAAGAGAAATGTCCCTTTAGTGAAGGGCCATTATGCATTTGGGAAGTGCAGGGCTTGTGATCTAGTTATGGTAACCAAAGAGTTTACACATCCATTCCTCAAGTTTAAATATACATTCAATCAGTTTACAAATTGTACCACTAAGGAGTGCGTTTACCTAATATCAAGTCCCTGTCCAGCCTTCTATGTAGGGTGTACTCTCCGCCCTGTGAAGCAAAGAATTTTGGAACATTCTTCCATTGTTAGATTGAATAAATTGGAGGAACCATTGGTACAGCACTTTTTGCAGAACAATCATAAGGATAGAGACATGAGGCCATAAACTCATTTGAGAATACACGTTAGAGCCTACTAAGAGAAGAGGCCAAGTGGATATTTAGGCTTAAAATGCTCCAGACCCATTGGGGCTTAAATCAAGATCTTGACTTAAAATGTTTTTTATAAGTTGTTTTGTATAAGTCTCTGTTTTTATAAGCCTCTGTATTTCAACTGTTCTTAATACAATGGGTTATTTAAGTTCTATCTTTTAAAATCAGGCTGAGGATTGTCTCCCTGCACTTTTGCATTGTGGCCCAGCTGTAGGCAATTTGAGTGTTGTTTATTGGGCCTTCTGAAAAAGTTTTGAACATTCCACTTTTTCACATACTGGCAGGATAATGGGCAGATCTATGGTGTTGAGCTTGAGGCCAGATCAAAATGCCTTATGTGTATGAGCCGGAATTGTATCGGGCTGTGAGTAGTATATTGCACATTATCTTGTGTTGAATTCAGGTTGTAATGTTTAATCATTATTGGCCATTCTGTTATACAACATGGATCACTGTTGGTGATGTTGTGATCTTGGTATATAATGTGGATCTGTTGGTGATTGTGTGACTGTGCATTAATATTCTCATTATTGTAATAGAACAAACTGTGCCCAGAGTGATTTGAGTGGCTGAAGAAGACTATCAAGTCGAAAGTATTGGATTCATCCCGGGTCAATACTCCCACTTCCATGCATGAGATTAATGACCATCCAGCCATTGCTTTTTTCTAAGAATTGTGCACCCTCTCAAGCAGGGGTCGGAGAACTCCGCGGCTCCCGGAAGCCGCATAGCCGGCTCTTTTGCTGCTTCTCCCTCGCTTGAGTTCTCAGGCGGTGCCCCTTCCAGGAACGAAGCTTTCCAGGCAGAAATTAAAAGGCAACAAGGCAAGAAGCAGGTGGCTGGACGGGCCGAGCGGGGGTGGGGAGCAAGCGAAAGTGGCTGAGGCCGGTGCGGAGAAGCGAAAGCAAGTGAGCGGGGGGGTGTGACGAGCTGGGCGGGCGAAGCGAAAGCGAAGCGCAGCGCAGCAAGGGCGAGGGAGGGCCAGCGTGGCGGGCGGTACAAGTGGGCGAGGTAAGCGAAGGCGGGAACCAAGTGAGTAGAGTGAGCCAGTGGCGAGCTGGCTCTTGGCGAAAGCAAGCCGGCGGGCGAGCGGGCAAGCGGGAAGCAATCAGCAAGCGAGGAGGCAAACAAAGCGAGGCGAAAGCGAGTGTGGCGAAGCGTGACGAACGGGAGGCCGAACTTGGCAAGCGAGCAGGCGGGCAAGCGAGGGCGAGTGGGCGGCAAGCAAGCGGGCGGCGAGTGGGCGGGCGGGAAAGTGGGTGGGGGAGTGGGGGCGAGCAGGCGGGGGGCAAGTGAGCAGGGGGGCGGGCAAGCTAGGGGGCGGGGGTGCGGGCGGAAGGGCAAGCAAGGAGCGAGTGGGTGGGTGGGAAAGCGGGTGGGGGAGGGGGGCGAGCGGGCAGGGGGGGCGAGTGGGGCAGGCGAGCGAGCCAAATGGCTCTTTGAGTGAAAAAGGTTCCCAACCCCTGCTCTAAAGAATATGATGATCCCATCACAGGATATGATGATCTCACAATAGAGACTTGGTGCCTGTGAATTGGTTTAGGGATCTCCCTTCTTGTGTATATGTGTGTGTTTGTGTTCTAGACTCATAGTTGTTGTCCACCACAAGTATGGTTCGCATGTTTGAAGGATACATATGTTTTAAATATTTTCATTAAAATTGAGTTTTTAATCCTGTATTAGAGCCAGACGGGTATTGTTTGCTATTTGCTGGTGACAGCCTTTTTCTCTTCCCCAGAGAATAATTTCAACAAGTGATTTCATTGAAGGGAAGTGGGAGCCATACTAGAATACATATTCTGAGTTCTAGTTATACCCGCCAGTCATTATGATTCAGGAGATCAGCAAGCAAGCATTAATAAAGATTCTGGCTGAGAAAAGGCTTCCTATAGGTTAGTGATTTCTATCTCACAGTGGCTCTCCAGAGTCTCAGGAAGAGGCCTTTCACCTCACCTGTTACCTGTTTCAACTGGAGATTCTGGGAGTTGAACCTGTGACTTTTTGTAAGCTCTCTTTTAAAACCACTGTTTCATTTATATTCTCTGCTTTAAAAATAGAAATGATTTGTACAAAAACAGCTAAAACAAGATTAGCTACTCCATGTGTTTGTATAGTGTGTCAGTTATAGCGGTGGAACTGAATCTTGTTGATATGGACATACGGGTATCTTACAAATAAGTGATTTCCCTAAAGAACAAAGTAGCACATCAAAAAGATATTCCTACACAGCCACCTAGTGTTCAAACATAGATATTTATTTTCCATTGTTGTGCAAAGAAGACAGATAAAACCCATGAGCCAAGCAATGACTGAAGTCATGTGTAAGCAGCAGAGTTGACATATACAAAATGCTGTACTTTGATGTCCTTCCTTTTATTGCATTTCAGAAAGAGCCTCTGATGTCTTGCATCCTCATCCCATTCTGACCACCCTCCTAAGCACTATGTGAAGAATCTGTCATTCTAAATCACCTCTAAAGCATTTTCATTCTGTCATTCAAAATGACTTCCTTTTACAAAAGTAAACCCTTATATAACAAATACAGTACACACAATAAACTCGATCTAGAACATTTCCACAGACATTAAAACTTATTTTTAAAACTTCTAAAACAAATTCCTTGTTTTAAAAAAACCTACCTAAGACATTCCTTGGAATTATAGTAATGAGGGAGTCTTTGGGGCCTCTGTCAAGCAGGCCTTCCCACCAGGTAGAGAATGCTAGGCTCAGGCAACTGTTTCTCCCCCCATTTGCAGGTTGTTTTTTAAAATATTTTTATTGTATAGTTTGAAATAATCATTCTATTTACATCTTTCTGATATAATTTCCAAACAATACATTTTCCCTTTTTTTCCTCCCACCCTCCCCTAATATTATGTTTTACTTTTCTTTAACCAAACAGCAGTAAGTTCATTCGTTGTTGTCTTCTTATCCATATGTCTTCTTTGACTCCTGTCTCCTTCATCCAATTCTCATAACTTGTCCATATCTTCATTATTTCATTCTGTTTTTCTTGCCATGTTTTATTCTTTGATAATATTTAAAAAATGTCTAATGTCACCTGTTCCCATACATATTTCAACCATTTCTGAATCGTCCTTTTTTTCTTATCTTTCCATCCAAACGCTATCATTGCATGTATTGCTCTAATCAACGTTTTATACATATTTCTATATTGTATATCTATTTTTCATCATCAATTATTCCCATAAATAATAGATCATTTCTTCATTCCACTTTATTTTTCACCAATTTCTCTATCCATAGCAATGCCTTTTCCCAGAATCTTTTTACTTCTTTGCATTCAATCCATATATGGCTATAATGTGCAGCTTGGGCTCCACAGTGCCAACATTTTGGGGATAATCCCTTAACCATATATGCAAGTTGTTTGGGAGTTCTATACCATTTTAAAATCAACTTTCTTTCCAACTCCGTATATTTTTCAATTTTTATTTTTCTCATGCTAGCCATTATTCTTTCAATTTTTTTCATCATTCAGAGTGCCATCCTTCTCCCATTTTTGTTTCATAGCTCTTATCATAAATTCCTTATCAATCATCAAATTATATATTTGACCTAAAACTTTCCCGCTCCTTTTTTCATAGATTTCCAAGCAATCTACCATTATACATTCACCTTTAATTCTTGACACCTTTATTCTTTCCCATATTCCTCTCAAAACCAACCAGTTCTCTGTACCACCTATCTCTATAAATTTTTGTAATGTCGTTATTTCACCCCCTTCTCTAATCATATTTGCCACCGTACGGATTCCTTGTCTCTCCAAAATTTTTATTACTTTCTTTCCTTCTTTTCCTGCCACACTTGCCACTGGCGCCGTCCCCAGGGTCCCGGGCATCCATTTCTCTCTCCATTTTTCCCATATGACCAAATTCACCTTTCTTGGACCTATTATATGTTGGTTTCCCTTCTCCATCTTATTAGCATATATTCCATTTTTCCCCTCTTCTTTATTTATTTCATTTTCAAATCTCATCCATCCTTCATTATTTTCTTCTCTTATCCCCATCAAGCACTTTATCTAAAATGCTTCATAGTATTCTTGCATTTTTGGGATTCCCCAGCCCAAATATTTCTTTGTTATATACCATTTGCAGGTTGTTACCTTAAAAAGGCTTTGTTTGGTTCAGCTTGTCAGGAATGGTGGACCTGTGGCACAAAGTTGGAGCTAGCACATTCTCTATCTGATAGTTGACAATCAGCTGTTAGATAAAGGAAGACGATTGGAGAGAGAAGAAGATTCTAGCATGTAAATCAATTATATATAACTGTGGTTTGTATATAGTTATACAAACTGAGGATTGTATACCTGAGGATTGTTTATAGTTATACTAGGACTCAAACATTTTAATCATTAAAGTCTTACAAAGTATAAATACAATATTTGAGTAATGTAGGGCGACTCAATGCAACAGTCCTGGGTGCACTTCACATCTATCTAGAGGAGAGAATGTTACCAGATGCAAAGCCTGTAGGCATGGAGAAGAATCCCTGCAGATGTGAAATAAGGACAGCATATAGCTTCAATTATTTATTTACATTTATCAAAGGGGATCTTCATCACCTGCAGGCAAAACCCCGGCCGTTTCCGCACAGAGGTGGAAGGGGTCGGGTTGGCGTATTCCACGGCTGGGATGACGGCGCAGAGCTGCGCCGTTGTCAGGGCGACCTTCCTGTCCTGCAGCCCTCCGGCGTGTCGCCGAGGCTAGGGGACACGCCCCCCTGCCCTGCGCGACCGCTCCAGAGTCGCAGGGCAGAGGGGGCGTGTCCCCAGGCCTCGGCGACGCACCAGAGGGCCGCAGGACAGGTAGGTAGAGGGCGGAAGGGGGGGACGGCGCCTTGGAGCCGCTGCCGTTCGCACGGCAGCAGCTCCAAGGCGCCGTTTTCTGAAAACCTCGCTTCCCAAGCGAGGTCGGAAAACAGCGGCTTCGCGCCGGTCGGGCGGAGCGAGGGCGGCGCGGCTGCGAAGCAGCTGCACCCCCTGTGCAAATGGCTCCCTGGGGATGGCGTTTTTGCCGTCCCCAGGGCGCCATATTCCGCCCGTGTGGAAGGGGCCCCCATTCCAAATCCGTTTGTAGTTTAGGTGATTGGTGGGATGCAGAATTTCTGCATTGGTGGGATGCAGAAATTCAGGAATTCACATCCCTGAATTTACAGGTAAGGCCACCCTGGTTCTGAGCCTTGAGCTGTAACATATGTACAGCTCAGGCTCTTCCTTGCCAATTCTTTATGATACTTGAGGGAGGTGTTTGACTTCCTGTTCCCCTAGCCACTGAGTCTATGGGTTGAGAATAATGACACTACTCAAGGGCTTCCTGTCCCAGGTCCATGAAGGCACTGAGGCCTTCAACCTGGTTTGAGGGTTAACCCTTCACCATCCAAATGATGCTCCAGGGTACTCAACAAAGCTGGGATTCATGGGTTAGCTTTACATGCTCTGTGCATTGCTGTAGAGACATTAAAGGCCATGGTGCATTTCCTGACTGCTTCTTTAAAGTTTTTTCCCTCCCACTGCACAAACAAGACTTACAAGTGAGAGATTATCTTTGTCTTTCCAAATGAGGATTTTTCCTCACATGGAATGCAGGAAACCCCCAGATATCTTAGGTACATCCACATGGCATCATGCTCATTCTGAGTATGACTCATGTATTTCTTCAGCTAAGCTCCACCTTCAAAACTACATGGGGCAGCATCCCATCTTTCACCTCCCCATGTTTAGGTCTTTAAAGGAAATTATTTTCAATTTTCCACTGTGTTGTGCTGTAGCATTAATGCACAGCTTGAAAAGGGAAAGGGAAAGGTACTTCTGCTGGTGTGATAGAGCAAAAGGGGAGAAGTGAAACAATGGTAGTAACCAGCATAGAGATGGGGCTTGTGCTGTCCCTACTCATCCCCACTGCACTTGCTACTGGTGTGCCAGAGGTACTTTTTCCGCAACCCTGTCTGGATGTAACCTCTGACTCTGTAGCAGTTACAAACATATTTTAAACAGGGCAACCTTTCTAGAACTGAAGAAACCTCTCAGAGTCCTTTGAAATGATGCAGAGTCTTCCGGGCTGTTCCTCTATTCCAGCATATTGAAGAAAACCTAGTAAGTCTAAGGCAGCTTGTTCATAGCTTTGCCATCTTGCTGGTCAGCCAGCATTCCTCTCAGAGAAAAAGGAAAAGGCACGCAAAGGCTTTGACATTGTCACTTCCACAACAATTCAAACTGTAAGATCCCAATCCAAATCACAGCCACTGTTTTTCAATTAATGTGGAGTTTCTTTTTGCAAAGGGGCAAAGTGCCTCAAAGTACCTCTTTTAAATAACAAAGTTATTTGGATAGAACAGAGAATATCATTTGGATAGAAAGGGAACATTTTAAAGAGAAAAAGGAAAGTCAATCACTCCTCACAAAAATAAAATAACCAAGTGTTTGGTCATATATTTTATGTTGTTGGTAGTATTTTAAAAAGCCAAAATACTGGCAAGTCTATAAAACAGATGTGAATTATTGAAATCTTGTGGTGGACTGCATTTAAACTGGATCTGGTTTGGATCTGGTTTTATGCTTGCAGGGATTGTAGATTAGCAAGGAATTAAAAATATGTACTCATCCAAATTAAATGTTCGTCCTAAATTTCTTGAAGGATTTTTGCCAGGCCACGCAGTTGTTGTCCAACTAGATCACTCTAAATTATATAAGAAAGGATTGTACTGCAAAGTTCTGAAAATATCGCTATGGTACACATAGCTGAAACAAAATGTCCATCTGACCTATTCTTATCATAGGTCGTTTCTGCAGGGTCTAAATATCCCGGGTTGAGAAAGGAAAATATCCCGGTTTGGCCAAGACATTCACATGGCTCCCGGTCCTAAAGCAGGTTTGTCATATGATATTTCTCTCATCCTGGGATTTTCAAAAATCACCAATTTGGCAATTCTTTTTTTAAAAAAACCCACGTTGAATTTGCTACCATGCAAACACCATGGCAGCAGAAACAGTTTATTTTTCCCACCCAGCCACCTGATCTCCCCACCCCACCGGCTGCCCTCCTGATCTCCCCACCTGACATCATGTCAGTTTTCAACTCTGCTGAGCCACTGACCATTGCAGCCCACCCTTTGCAAAATGTTCCCCCAAGCACACTTTCTGCTTATGGTATTGACTGGGTGCCATCTCACTTGGGTTAATCAGGAGTGGAGTCCCAAAATGTCCCCATTTTCTTTTCTGTACATTTACTAGTTGCTCAGAGTGCATAGCTAGGGAGATGTGAACTTTGGGCCTAATGTTAGTGGGCATATCATTGGGGGGGGGTGTCATCTTGTTTTCCACAAAAATATGAGAACGTGAGTGGGAATATGATGTGATGCTGTGCCCTATTGTTTTCTGCTGTTACTTGCCATGTTGAGGCCTGTGCCGGGCCCTATCAGAACTGGAAAATGGGGGGCTTTGTTTCCCCATGCTCACTGTGGGTTGACCAATCAGAAGCGCAGTCTTTTTGTGGAGGTGGCAACAGCCCAAAATGGACTTTGAGTGGGAAATGGCCAGGTTGAGTTCAGTGTTAAGGAGTGGTCAGCAGCAACTGTGGTTTTGAGTGATTGGAATGCATGGATGACGATGGCCCACACAGTGGCGACACTGTTGTTGGGGTCTACGGCAGGAGCTCTGCCAAGGGACCAGGGAGAGGTGTCACCTGGAAGGAGGCAGAAACCAGGGACTTGATTTGGATCTGGGGCGAGCGAGTGATCCAGCGGGCCCTTACCAAGAGCCATAGGAACATTTTTGTTTTCAAAAAGGTAGTTGCGGAGATGAGGAGTCAAGGTCACAGCAGGACTGCCATTGAATGCCTCACCAAGACCAAGAGAGTGTGGTGCGAATACAAGCATGTTGTGTAGTACCAGTTCTCCCAGTGGTCAGTTCTCCCAGTGGTTCCTACCATGGTCTTTGGTGCGCAGGGGGCCTGATGAGGAGTGGAGCCTATTCCCCCTGTCTTTTGCTCCTTGGATGGAGGGGAATGGTGGTATCCTTAGTTCTCAACATGTGGTGACTGCGGGGCAGGGGGGAGCCAATTCTGTCCGCGTTTTGCACTTTGGATGGAGGCAGCCGTGGGAGGGTGACTTTTCTGGCTGCAAAATTCTGACTGAAGGGAATTTTTCTCCAATGCAGGAAATCCCAGTGACGTACTGCCTGACTCGGATGCCTTGCAGATAGATGAGGCAATGGTGGTGGGTAAGCATGAATTTCCTATTCCTTTGTCATGTGGCTGTGCGCGGCAATGGAACTTGTGCTGCTTGGTATTCTGCTTACTGGGGAAGGGGGCATCAGTCCCCTGGTTGCTAGGGAACGGGGACCTGGGCGGCACGAGTTGGGGCAGCTAACGTGTCCTTTTATGTCTGTCCTTTGACTGCTGAACAAATGGGAGAGGAGCACCAGCTCCCGCAAACACCAGGTGACTCAGGAAATGACAGCTGCTCCAGCAGTGAGGGCATGGGTGAGTTCCCCCCCTCCTTCCCCACCTGCCATATGTTGGGTGGAGCTAGTACTGCATGATGTTGTCTGGACTCACCCTTCTCTTTCCCTTCACCCATATTGCAAACCAAGGAAGCAGGCCACCCGCTATAGAGACTTCTCCCGAGCGCAGGGCACTGTTGGAGAGGAGAAGGCGATGGAGAGTCACTGTTCTTGCAGATGTCGGCAATGCACTGATGAGGTGGCCCAGGCTAGGCAGGACAGGGAGGCGGCACTCACCACCTGGGGTCTCATAGGAGCACCCTAGCTGGGGGGAGGGAGCTCCATGTTTGTGGAATCTCCTTCTTTCCTGGCCCCTGGGTGGGTGCCCAGCTGCCATGACTTTTGGTTGTCATGGTGTCCCCCTGTGTCACCTGTGAAGACAGCCCTGCAATAGCATCACTACTCTGAGAATTGCAGGGGAAGGGCCTCCATCCTTCCACCATGGGCAGGTAGCTACAGATTCCAAATGGGATCCCAAATGGAGGAAAATTGGGTGCTTAAAAATTGGGGGGAAAGCCCCAACTCAAACTTAATGGCTCTTGCAAGGAGAGGCACCTGCAGCTATACTGAAAAATCAATTCCTCTATGTCAAAAAACTGCCCTACCAGAACCCTGCAAAGACTCCCCAAAGAGTGCAATGTTGCTGAAAAATGTTCCTACCATTTCATGAATGTTAGGGGATTGACAATCTTTTAGCCATAGTGACTAAAGGGGACCTTCATATTCAGAGGCAGTCAACCTCTGGATCCCAGTGCCAGGAGGCAACATCAGGGGAAGGCTCAACTTCTATGCCCTGTTGTTGGGTCTCCAGAATGAACAGGTTGGCCACTCTGTGAGACAGGATGCTGGACTAAACAGACCCCTAGTCTGATCCAGCAGTGCTCATCTTATGCTCCTAATATGAGAGTATTACTGCCTAAGTGGATTTATTACTGCCTAAGTGGAGTGTGTGACAGAAGCTGTGAAGTGGATATCAAGGCTGTCCCATAAAGATGAACTTACTGGCTTTTAAGATGTGTAAAACATACTTATTTTAACACAGAGATATATGATGACTTCCGTACTTGCTCTAAGAACTCTTTTTTATCTCTTGTTACATATATAGTTATAATGTTATAGATAGTTATAATGTAATTTTGTATAAAGATGTTATAATGTCATAATTTATATATTGAGGTTAGCGACTAGGTAGATTCTAAATAACAAATGTTAAGACATATAGTTTACATCACTTGTAACAGGTAACATGCAGTATGGTTTTTTCCTCTGTTCTTTTTAAAGTCATAATGATCTATTTAGGAGAATTATAGTATTTCATTGTATCTCAATGAATTTGCAATTTTTATAAAATAAAATAAAAAGAGTATTTTTAAAAAAGAAGAGACACAGGCAAGAACCTGCTGGATCAGTCCAGAGCTAAAGGGACTCCTGAAGCCATTATGTATTAAGAGTACCTTTGGTAGTTTTTTTTTAAAAAATTGGTTGCAGTTTATCTTATTGAACTTTTTCAAATGTCTTACTTCATCAAGGACAGGAATTTAGGGATTTACCAATCATAATCATTGTCGAAGGCTTTTACGGCCAGATTCAACTGGTTGTGGTGGGTTTTCCGGGCTGTGTGGCCGTGGTCTGGTAGATCTTGTTCCTAACATTTCGCCTGCATCTGTGACTGGCATCTTCAGAGGTGTATCACAGAAAGAAGTCTGTTACACACTGTGTCTAGTGAGAAGAGAATGTTTAGTGGGGTATATATTGTCCATGTCCCAGGGTGGGGAACCTATCAGTAAGTTTTAGGATGGAACTTCCTATGCAAAGGTGTGGTTGAGTGCATTGTACTGTTGGTGGGGTTATCAGTCCATTTACACTGTAGTCTGTTTGCAGGTATGTTATCTATTCCACAGGGGCGTACCTAGGCAAACTGGTGCCCAGGGACAAAACTTGAGTTTGGTGCCCCCCCCCTGGCCCGGCGTATGGGCAGCCACCCTCCCCCCACTCATGACTACAAACAAATGATTTTGTACCAGCTGCAAAACACCTCCCACTCCCAGCAAAACATACATGGCTCTCTCCCCACCAACTCTTTTCCTAATTTCCTAATCACAACAACCCTATGAGGTAGGTTGTTAGCCTGAGAAACAACTCCAAGCCAGTGCAAGTGTGTATTAAGCATGTAAATCTCTCACAAATCACCCAGCAAAACATTTACCAAACAAATGTCAGCATCATCTCTCACAAAACACCTCCAGTGGAATCCACCCCCAAACAGCATCACTTTTAATGGTGTTTAAACTAGGGAGCTCAGATTCTTCTTTTAAATCAAAGGGAGAATCCGGGGTCCCCGGTTAAAACCAAATTGAAAGTGATTCTTTTTGGGAGCGGATTCCCCCCCACCCTGAAACCGCATCACTTTTGAGGGTTGGAGATTCAGATGAAACAAATAGCAGATTCGGCTGGAATCTGGGCAAATTTGGGCACATTCGGACAAAAATTGTCTGATTATGTCCCGCCCAAATATGAACAAATGCTAATGCAAGGTATTTGTTTGTGGGGTATTTTTTTGTGTTTTGGCCTGAGGAGATTTTAAAGCTAATGGCACCATGATTCTAGGGTACTATCCAGAGAGATACCACCCGAGTTTGGTGTTTGGTTTGGGGAACCAAAGCCCAAATCGAATGCCCCCATCCCCATTGTTTTCAATGGGAGCTAACCTGAGGTGGGGGCTACCCATCTGAGGGACTATAACTTTGGTCCTCCTGAACCTAACTTCACGAATCCTAAAAGTAATTGGCAATAGTGACTAGATGATGCCCTGAAATTTTGGTGTCACTAGCTTCTAAAAAATACATCCCTTCCAGGCACCCCAAGAAAATTGCCCAAGATTCTTTGTTTTGCAGTGACTTTGCTCCATTGTAGCTAATGAGGAATTTCTGAGGCAGGCTGCACATTTTTTAAAATAGAGGGTCCAGACTGTCAGGTTGGCTCCAGGCCGCCATCCTGGTAATAGCATCCAGGCTTAGAGGGGTTTTGCTTCTGAGGGTCCAATTTGGCCCCCCAAAGGCCTATTTTGTTTCCCTGCTCCTGCACATGAAGCCTGCTGGCTGAGTTCTCTCAAGCGCCCACCCACCCCCAAAGAAGCCTAAAGCTATTACTCAAGGCCTCTTGGAGCCACCTTGAAAGTCTAGCAGCCTCTATCTTCAAAAATGAGTGGTCACTGCTTACACACTCAGAAATTCCCCAGAATCTGCCAGGCTCTTCAGCAAGTTCTGTGGTGGGAAAAATAATTTGTGAGACTTTCTGCTATGCCCAGCTCTGTGGTAGAGGTTTCAACAGGAGGCACTGTGGTGGTGGTCTTTCTCTGGACTCACAGAAGCAGCCCTGCAGGAAATATGTCCCCGTGACTTATTTCCTGCAAGCGTCTCTGAAAGGAACCAGCCAACTGAGGACACCAGGTACGGGAAAAGTAATTTTTCCCACCACAGAACTTGCTGAAGTGCCTGGCAGGTTCTGGGGAATGTCTGAGTGTATAAGCGCTGGCTGTACATTTTTGAAGATAGAGGTGCCAGACTTTCAAGGTGGCTCCAAGAGGCCTTGAGTAATAGCATCCAAGCTTGGTGAGCTTTGCTTCTGGAGTGGGGGAGGAGAGAGCTGAGAGAGTTCTGAGAGAACTCAGCCCACAGGCTTTCATGTGCAGGAGCGGGGAAACAAAATAAGCCTTTTAGGGGCCCATAAAATTGAACCCCCAGAAGCAAAGGTCTCCAAACCTGGATGCTATTACCAGGAGGCCCTCCTGGAGCCACCCTGAAAGTCTAGTGCCTCTATCTTCAAAAAACGTGCAGCCTGCCTACACACTCAGAAATTCCCCATTGGCTACAATGGAGCAAAGTCACTGCAAAACAAAGAATCTTGGGCAAATTTCTTGGGGTGCCTGGAAGGGGTGTATTTTTAAAGCTAGTGGCACCAGATTTTCAGGGTATCATCTGGTCACTATTCTTATGATGCCACCCAAGGTTGGTGAAGTTGGGTGCTGGGGGACCAAAGTTATGGTCCCTCAAATGGGTGCCCCCATCCCCATTGTTTTCAATGGGAGCTAACCTGAGATGGGGGCACCCCTTTGGGGGTCCATAACTTTGCTTCCCCTGAACCAAACACAACCATATTTGGGTGGTATCATCAGGACAGTATCTGGATGGTACCCTGAAATTTTGGTGCCGCTAGCCTTAAAAATGCGCCCCCTGCAGGCCGGAATGTGAAAAACACTTAAAAACTTTAAAAACACACAAACGACCCTGAAATGTTGGCGCCCCCCACGTGACCAAATGGGGGGTGCCCGGGGACAGAGGGTACCCCCTGTCCCTAGGCAGGAACGCCACTGCTATTCCACTGAATGTTCAGTTTAAGGCAGAGGCTTCTCCAGTTTGCTTTGACATCTATTCGGGTTGTTATAGCAGTCTGTCAACATGAACATAGCATCTGATAACATTCATTATAAAATACTGCAGCAACCATCTGCTGCTGACCCACTGTAATTGGCAGGAACATATTTTTCCATTTTGAGGTGAACTGTCATAATCATATCTCTTTTGACATTTGTGTTGGACCTCAGGAATATAGCTGATCCTCTTTATTATACATGCCTTGTTTGTAAACATTTTGAATGTTTGCTTGGTCTAATTCCTTGAGCATTCTGGCAAGTAACCAAAATGAAATACTGGAGGAAGCGGCTGGATAACCCAGTGGAAAGTATGTGGGTGAGGATAAGGGAAGGAAGGACAAGTCATATTGTGGTTGGAGTCTGCCACAGACCTCCTGACCAGGATGAGGAGGTGGATGCTGACCTCACTGAGCTTCTTGACAGAATATCCAGACAATATGACATTGTAATTATAGATGACTTCAGTTTCCCTGATGTGTGCTGGGAGACAAACACTGCTAAGTATCCACAGTCAGGTAACCACAACTCTCTTTTTCAAATGTTCAAGGATGCTACAAGGGACTCAATCATACTCAATATTAACCAACAGGCAGGAATTGGTAGATGGGGTAAAGATGTCCCCCTAGAATTTCTTTTGCAGTGAAAGAGCAAGGAAATTTGTATCCAGATGTGAACATTAGATTTTAGCAGACTAATGAACTCAGAGGCATGATGAGAGTCATCCCGTGGGCAAGAATTATTGAAAGGAGAGGAACAAGTAAGGGGCAGAGATCTTAAAACAAGAGATCTGGCTAGCTCAAACCATTGCCATTCAACAAAACAGAAACATGGTAAATGTTACAAGGAGACAGGGGGAATGAATAGAGAACTCCATGGTGAGCTATGTAAAAAGGAAATATTTAAGAAATGGAGGCAAGGACATACTTCTAAAAAGGGTATCTGTAGTTTACTAAGCACTGTAGATCAGACAGGCCAAAGCTCAGAGTGAGCTAAGGTTGGCCAGGGAGGATTAGTACAACAAGAAAATCTTTTTCAGATATGTGAAGAGCAAACACAATGTAGAAGTGATGATATACCCACTGTTGGGTGAAAATGAAGAAACTGACAGAGGAAAGAGAGGAAACAGAAAAGCTCAGTGTCTATTTTGCCTCAATTTTTTTCCTGAAGAAGAGAACAATGTCATCTCAAGAAGATAGTAGACAAGGCACGGTGTCCAGGATGCTGGTTGACATGGATGGAGAGGTTGTTAAGAGGCACCTGATTGCACTGGATGTGTACAAATCCCTTGGACCAGACAGGCCAGTGCAAATGTTATCCAAATCTTCAAAAAAAGGGAGGAATGATGACCCTGAAAACTACAAGTCAGTCAGTCTGAGCTCTGTCTGAGCTCAATCTGCAAACATTTTATTTATTTATTTGTTCAATTTATATACCACCCTCCCCCTTGGGGCTCAGGATAACCAGGTAATCCAGGGAAGGCAGCACAGATTTGTTCCCAACAGGTCTTGTCAGACTAATATTGTTTCCTTCTTTGATATAGCGACAAACTTACTGGATCATGGAAATGCCATCAACGTTGCTCACCTACATTTCAGTAAAGTATTTGACAGGGTCCCACATAATCTTCTGATAGGTAAGATGGAACAGTGCAGACTAGATTCTAGGATAGTTAGATGTATAGGGAATTGGTTGGAAAACCACATCCAAAGAACAGTTGTCACTAGCCATTCATCTGATTGGAAAGAGATGTCTAGTGGAGTGCCACAGGCCCAATACTTCCCAACAGTTTTATGAATGATCTGGATGAGGGGATGGAGGGACTATTCATTAAATTTTCAGTTGACACCAAATTAAGAGGAATTACAAACCTCCAGGAAGATAAAGATAGAATTCAGTGAGATCTGAACACACTGGAAAATGGTAGAAGTGACTAATATGCAATTAACAAGGATAAATGCAGAGTTCTACAGCTGGGTAACAAAAATGAGACACACACATATTGGTTGAATCTCCACTAAGAAATTAAATCCAGTTACAACCAGGTTTCAAAAGAAATTGCACCTTTTCATCAAGGTTTCACCCTCCCCACTGCAGCGTGTAAGTATCTTGCCTGAGAATTTGCCAAAGAAACTGAAAGAGTTATGCTTGTATTTAATAACAGCAGCCAGAGTGATAATAGCAACCTGTTGGAAAGCTGAAAGATGCCCAGATATAGAAATTTGGGCAAAAAAAGTAGAAAAGTATGCTGCAATGGCTAAATTAACGAACTTTGTAAAAAAAACAACCAAAGCATGACTGGTTCTGGTGGGTTTTCCAGGCTGTGTGGCTGTGGTCTGGTGGATCTTGTTCTTAACGTTTCGCCTGCATCTGTGGCTGGCATCTTCAGAGGTGTATCACAGAAGGAAGTCTGTTACAGATTTCTCTCTGTGATACACCTCTGAAGATGCCAGCCACAGATGAAGGCGAAACGTTTGGAACAAGATCCACCAGACCACAGTCACATAGCCCAGAAAACCCACCAGAACCAGTTGAATCCGGCCGTGAAAGCCTTTGACAAACCAAAGCATGAGTTTGATGAGAAGTGGGGATTGTATTTCATGCAGGGGCATAATGCCCATTGGGCAAAGTGGAGAGTTGCCCAGGGCGCCCCCTTGTGGCAGGTGCCAAAATACAGGGTTCGTTTGTGGGTTTTTTTGGTATGATCCAGGGGGTCCAAAGTTATGGATTCCCAAAGGGGGTGCCCCATCACCCATTGTTTCCAATGGGAGCTAATAAAAGATCGGGGCTACACCTTTGAGGGTCCATAACTTTGGACCCCCTGAACCAAACTTCACCAAACCTGGGTGGTATCATTAGGAGAGTCTCCTAAAGGTACCCTGAAAGGTTGGTGTTGCTAGCTTAACTAGTGCTCCCCTGACAGAAGGCACCCCCAAAATTTCCCCAGATTTTCCTTTTAACCCCCCCTCTTTGGCATGGCTTTAAAGGGAGAATCTGAGGTCCCCAGTTTAAACATTGAAAGTGATGCTATTTCAGGGTGGGGGAGAATCAACCCCAAAATAGCATCACTTTTAATTTTGTTTAAACTGGGAACCACAGATTCTCCCTTTAAGGTGGATTTAAAAGGAGAATCTAGGCTCCCTAGTTTAAACACCATTGAAAATGATGCTGTTTGAGGGTGGATTCCAGCATCACTTGTTTAAACTAGGGAGCCCAGATTCTCCTTTTAAATCCACCTTAAAGGGAGAATCTGGGGTTTCCAGTTTAAATAACATTGAAAGTGATGCTGTTTCCCCCAATTGGAGGGCCTGGATACAACACCATAAAATGTTTTCATAGCAGTAATAAAATATTTTGAAAGCATTTTGAAAATGTTTTCAAAAAATTATTTCTGCTGTGTGGCATGGCCTATTGCTGTGTTCAGATTTGTGAGTTGGGGCATGTTCTATAATGTAATGTAAAAAATCATTGCTTGGTCATGGCCCCCCCATGGGGGGGCACCAAACTCCAGTTTGCCTAGATACACCACTTGGAATAGCTGCAAGGGGGCCGGGGTGCACACGTTGCGCAGGGGGGGGGGGCATCAAACTCAGGTTTTCCCCAGGGCTCCAGTTTGCCTAATTATGCCACTGATTTCATGTATGTTGCTAAATCATTGAATGAAATAATAATAATGTTGCCAAAGGGGACTACAGTTAGAGACAGAGGAATTAACTGAATAGGTTGGTATGTAAAGTTAAAAGTAACTGTTTATTTGATATATAGCAGTGGCTGTTATCAGAATAGCAGAATATTGGGTGAAAAAGTCATATAAAAAGTTGTCTGTATCATGACTTCATGGAATATTAAAATCCATTCTGTTATTAGTTTATATATTAAAGTGTTGTTTTTCTGTATTTTTTATAAATTTCTTCCTTTTGGATGTGTTATTATAAATATTTTTAAATTACCCTCCAAATAGATGTTAAATTATGGATTTAAATTCATTTATCAACAAAGTACATTTCTGCCATGTTTGCATGCAATTTTTGTGCGAAATTAAAAAGCTAAAGCACAATAGTCAGAGTGCATAAAAATGACCTTGAGATGTCAAATCTCTCTAGTTTGCCAAAGAAAGGATGCTTTATCTTGTGTTGCACAACATTCTTTTCTCCCATGTACCTGTATTGCTTACATCATTATTTGTTCTCTTTGTCATGCAACTGTACTATGGTCAACCTGAGTCATATGTACTAAACCAACTGTGGTTTTTAAACATTTTCATATGTGGCCAGTCACATGATTCTTGCCTTTGGCATTGTCTTCAGCCTGGATTTTTCTCAAACAGCAGACTAGAGTACTACAAAAGCAACAGAACTCTTTTTGTTGGAAAGTTGGAATGTCATCAGAAACCTCCAGACATTTTCAGTATGTTTAAATTTGACAAAGAAAGAACTCAACTTTCAATGACATGTTGAATGACATCTCTAAGATGAATTTTCAAAACATACACTTGTTCTGTGAAACAAAAAAGAATGAATAGAATGGAATCTGATGCTCTTTTTGAAGATTACTTTTATAATAATGCCTTAACTGTTCATTTATTAAACATTCAATTTTACAAAATGAGTTTGCTTTATGCCAGTTGCAGACAGATACCAAAAAGTTATTCTTTGTTTATTATAAAAAGAGAAAAAACATAAATCCCCTAAAATTAAATAAAATGCTATTGGTACATATAAAACAGATACATAATACGGAAACCAAGAACAAGTTCATTCCTGCATCAACAAGCCAGGAAGCAGAGCCATGGGTGCAATGGGGGGAGGGGCTTTTTACTTATCACTATGCCAAGTTCAAAGTCTTCACCTGAGCCAAGTGACAGAATATGAAAGCCCCTTCTCATGCTGCATCAACAAGTAACTAATGGTCAGATGTGTGTGGGGGTGTCTCCTAATGTGTGTTCCCTACTAATTTGTTTGTTTGTTTGTTTGTTTGTTCCACTTTTATACTGCCCTCCCCCAAAGGGCTCAGGGCGGGCGGTTTACATCATAAATACAAACAAGTGGATAGACAGAATAAAATACTAAAAATTCATATCAATTAAAATGCAGCACTCCAAATTCATAATCAGTTAAAACAGATGGCATTCAACCATTAACTCCTCAACTCCTCTGAGAGTGGAACAGCGGATCTTAGTTGTTAATGGGCACCTATCAGCAGCCGGCCTCCCCAAAAGCCCAGCGGAATAACTCAGTCTTACAGGCCCTGCGGAACTCATGCAGGTCCCACAGGGCCCGGACATCTGGAGGAAGAGCATTCCACCAGGCAGGGGCCAGGGCCGTAAAAGCCCTGGCCCTGGTGGAGGCCAGCCGCATCATAGAGGGGGCGGGGATCTCCAGTAAATTGGCCTCTGCCGAGCGCAGAGACCGATGTGGGACATATGGGGCCAGACGGTCCCTGAGGTACGAGGCATCCTTCATAAATGCTTATTTTCCTTGGGCATCAAACTGACCCTAGTTTCCTGCTTTTCTTCCCCAAAGCCATTCCCTTCTTTAACTAAATTATATTATCATGTCCCCTACCTTCCCCCTTTCCCATCTAACATTTTCGTACAGTGCCCCCCCCCACCCCGGCTTACCTTAAAGTACCTTCATCCTTTCCCCCCATAATTAGCCTCAGGTTGTCTGAACCCTCCACAAAATATTTACACATAAACCTTGACTACTGCTTCTTTCATAACCTACCTGCCTTCCCCTTATGTCAGAACTTCCTACTAAAGTCCCCACCACACACCCCTAAATACTCTCCAGAACAACTTGCATTGTCTTCATAGCCTGTCCTGTAGTCTTGAGTTCCATCAGTGACCACTGATCTCAGAATGCTTTCCTAGGGTCGGAAATGGTTGCTAGGGAAGGAGAAAACTTGGAAGATCTATCACTGTTAGCCTTTCCATCGATGGACTACTAAGGTATCCAGTCCAACCTAGTGTAGGTCAGCTGAGTAGTCAATGAACTATTTTGTCTTGAACTATTTTGCAAGCTTCAACGTATGTAGACTGTCTGTTCCTCTTTGCTATGTGATTCATCTTATTCCCTGTTCCTCATACAAAGAAAAAGTGGAGTGGCGAATCCCACTATAGAAAGAAAACATATAATGTACATTGAATAGCAAAGCCATATTAAGTTTATCTACAAAAGACAATTAACTTTAAATTAACATTTCTGTTTTAATCTCTGTGAGTACTTGGTATAGAGAGAAATACCAATGGGTAGAATTAATGTTTAAAGAATTTTTATATAACAGAATTTTCAACACATGGTAAATATGTTCTTTTTCCTCACTGCAGGACATATGACCTTGTTCCATGGATCTTTGCACTTTAAAATTTTAAAATACTTTAAAGATGAAACAAATCATTTTCTGGAACAAATAATTCTTCCAGGAATATTTAGGGAAAACAAGTCTATAAAGCCTTTAATAAACAAAGCTGCTGCAGAGCAAGTTACTCTATTTGCTCAGCTCTGGTGGACATTCTGTATACACGAATGTGCAAAACTGATGTTATAGAACATAGGAGAACAATGTTTATGAGATGCTATTATTATTTATTTTAACTAGTACATGTTGTCTACTGGATTTTGAGCTAGAGACACCTGTACATATACAGGTATTTTTGCTAGTGCTCCTATCTTGGATGCTGCTGTCCATGAGGAAGTTTATTTCTGATATCTAATAACAGTTCTAATTAAAATAGTCTTTCGTCAATAATACAGTCATTGTAGAATTGTAAAAATTCATGTTTAACAAGCAGAGTAGAAAGTCTAATAAAACAAACAGAGGAAATGAAATCAACCAGGACAGCTAGGAACTCAACAAAGAGATCTCAAAAGTCATCCCACACTGAAATTCCTTCTGGAACAACCCATGTTTTTTTTAATTATATCTCATAAACTTGAAACGTTACATGTCCATCTTGGCAGCCCATGTCTAAGTCTTTCAGCCATGCTACAGAAAAGTCCTATTTTGATGTTTCCCAACCATACCTCTAAGAGTAGAGGGAAATGGAGGACAACATCAAATCTTGATCTGAAAATTTAATCATATGGAAGAGGCAGTAATTCCTCGGATATCTTAGACCCACACCGTTTAAGGTCAAGTCAGCACTTAACAGTTGGACTTTGGCAACAAGCTGGTATCAATATAAAGGGAACAGTACTGGAATTATAAGTTCTGTACAACAAGCTCCATTTGAAGTTCTGGCAGCTGCATTTTGTACTCATTGAACTGTTGAAGCATTAAGGAAGCAACACACTGCCATTTTGAGGGCCTGTGGTCTGCAAAGTCCTGCCTCATCAACCTTTAGAGTTCTTTGAGCAAATGAATGAACATGTAGACAACAGTGATCTGATAGGACATTATATACTTGGACTTTTGAAAAGTTTTGACAAGGTAACTTCACCAAAGACTCCCTGAGAGAGGATGTACTTCCATGGGGACATATGGAGTCATATGTCCAAGCGGCCAAGCATTTAGTCAAGGGGGGGCAGAAATAGCCCAAATTTTTCTAGCCTGGTCTGTCTGGCTTTCCTGCATGTCTCGGAGCAGCAAGGCAGTGGGCTTGCTGTGAGCGTGCCAGGCGTCGGTGGCCATGGTGCCCGCTGGCCTTTGTGCTGTGCCAGCCAGGTTCAATGGCATGGTGGCGGGCAGTGGGTGAGCTGGTAGGTGTGCTGCTGCTTGAGGCAGAGAGGGCACACTGTGCAGGTGCTGGAGGCCAAGCAGGAAGTGGAACAGCTGCGACTAGAGGTGCTGCTGCGACGGGCCTGCGCCCTGCACTGACCAGCAGTGCACGAGACGCTCCAGGCAGCACACTACAGTCACAGCAGCCTGCAAGGTGCAGAGCCTATCTGTGCTGCCGCTCTGCGAACCCTCCGCGCTGCCCTCTAACTGTAAGCAGGTGCACCCCCGCGCTGGATTTCTCCCTCCCATGGTCCTGGCTTTTGCATTTCTCACTCCCTATTTAGAAGTGGCTTTTTTGCCACGTTCTCCTCCATCCACATTCTCATGGCAGCCCTGCAAAGTAGAACAGGCAGAGAGTTGGGAACAGGGCCAAGATTGACCAGGAGGGATGCCAGCTTCCAGGTGGGATTCCCCAGAATTATAGACCACAGAGATCATTTCTCGTGTGTAAAAATGGCAGCTTTGGGTTGTATTGCATTTCACCCAGCTGATACGCTCTGTCCTCCCCAGATTTCACACCCCAAACACCAGGAGTTTTCCAATCTGAAGGTCATGGTGGATTAGGGTGGCTGCCCATAGGGGGGGCCCTCAGATTGTGGCCCAGGCTCCAGTTTCCCTAGATACGCCTCTGCACTTGATAAGGGGACATGGGATAATGGGACATGAGATAATGGGGCAAGTTTTCTTTTGAATTATACATTAATTAAATAATAGAAATCAAAGAATAGGAATAAATGGACAGTTCTCTCAATGGAGGGAAGTAAGCACTAAGGTTTCCAGAAGGATCAGTTCTGTGGCTGGTACTATTTAACTTGTTCACAAATTATTTGAAACTAGAGGTTAATAGTGTAGTGGCCAAGTTTTCAGATGATGCCAAATAATTTGGAATGGTGAAAACAAACCAAGGATGATTATAAAGAGCTCCAGGAGGATCTCCACAAATTGGGTAACAGCAGTGATTTGGCAGATGAAGTTTAATGCTGATAAGTATAAGGGAATTCACACTGGAACACAAAAAAAATCCCAGTTTCAAGTACAGACTAACGAGGTCTGAATTTGCTGAGACTGCAAGGGAAGAAGATCTTGGGACTGAGGTAGAATCTCAACAAAAGTGGGAACCCAGTTAGATGCAGTGGAGAAAATGTGCAAACTCCATGTTAGGATTATTAGGGAAAACTGAAAATAAAATGGCTGATATTATAATGCCCATTTTGGTATCTATGGTGTGGCCCCATTTGGAATATCTCCAAAAGGACACTGAAAAGCTGAATAAAGAATAGAAGAGAACAGGCAAGATGATTAGGGAGTTGGAACGCCTTTTTTTCTGAGGAAAGGCTGAAAAGTCTGGGATAACTGGGGGGAGGGATGATAGTTTTATAAAATTATGCATGGAGTTGCATGAGTTGACAAAGAACTTTTTTCTCTCTCCCAAAATACTCAAACTTGGAACATCCAGTGAAGCAGATGGGCATTTGAAGCAGAATGGACAACTACTTCTTTACACAGTGATGGATTAAAATGTGGAATTCGCTGCCAGAAGATGTGGTGAAGGCCACAGGCATAGACAGCCTTAAAAGGGAATTAGACAGATTCACAGGGGATAGGTCTATCAGTAACTACTAGCCATAGTGACTAAAGGGAACCTCCCTGTTCAGAGGCAGTAAACCTCTGCCTTCCAGTACAAGGAGGCAGAGCAAGATTAAGGCCAACGGATGCCATAAACCGTCCAACAGTGGTGTCCCGACCCTTCCATTTGCGAACCAGTCTGACCCGATTTCACAATTTATATTCATAATATAGCCTGTTTTTAATTTCATTTATTTAACACTTTATAGCAAAAAGCAAATTTATTTGTCTATAAATAGGGCTGGGCAGTGGAAAAATTCAATTTTTCAATAATTTATATTTTAAAATGCCATAATGTATTTTAAATTGCAAATAAAAATGTTAAAACATATCATTTCTGTTCTAATCTCTGGGAGTACTTGGTATAGAGAGAATTACCAAATGGATGGAATTAATGTTTAAAGGATTTTTATATAACAGAATTTTCAACACATGGTAAAAACGTTCTTTTTCCTCACTGCAGGACATATGACCTTGTTCCATGGATCTTTGCACTTTAAAATTTTAAAATACTTTAAAGATAAAACAAATCATTTTCTGGAACAAATAATTCTTCCAGGAATATTTAGGGAAAACAAGTCTATAAAGCCTTTAATAAACAAAGCTGCTGCAGAGCAAGTTACTCTATTTGCTCAGCTCTGGTGGACATTCTGTATACACGAATGTGCAAAACTGATGTTATAGAACATAGGAGAACAATGTTTATGAGATGCTATTATTATTTATTTTAACTAGTACATGTTGTCTACTGGATTTTGAGCTAGAGACACCTGTACATATACAGGTATTTTTGCTAGTGCTCCTATCTTGGATGCTGCTGTCCATGAGGAAGTTTATTTCTGATATCTAATAACAGTTCTAATTAAAATAGTCTTTCGTCAATAATACAGTCATTGTAGAATTGTAAAAATTCATGTTTAACAAGCAGAGTAGAAAGTCTAATAAACAAAACAGAGGAAATGAACAACCAGGACAGCTAGGAACTCAACAAAGAGATCTCAAAAGTCATCCTACACCAAATTCCTTCTGGAACAACCATGTTTTTTTTAATTATATCTTTTAAAATTGAAACTTTACATGTTCCTCTTGGCAGACCATGTCTAAGTCTAGCCATGCTAACAGAAAAAGTCCTATCCTGATGTTTCCCAACCATACCTCTGAGTGTAGAGGGAAATGGAGGACAACCTCAAATCTTGATCTGAAAATTTAATCATATGGGAAGAGGCAGTACTCCCGATATCTTAGACCCACACCGTTTAAGGTCAAGTGTAAGGATCTCAGTCGTTCTTGTTTCCCTTACAGCCTAACCTGGCCTTGACGGAGATTCTTTTGGCCGGGCGTCCGGCCAAAACCTGCACCAACCTTGTGAGAATGCTTATCTCGCTTTTGCATAGTAGAATTCCGTTCTCATGAGAACGGGGCAGGGGGGATGGGTTAGTCAGCATTATAACCTGTTGTTTGAGCGGGGTTGCTCATTCCTGCCATGTCGTGTGTGCTTTCCAGGATGTCTGAATAAACGGACTTATAATCAAAAGCCTTTTTATTTCTGCTCTTTGGAATTCCTTACATTATGGCAGGAATCTAACTCATTTTTCTCTTGACTGTGTTTGGATCTCTGTTCTAACATGCAGAGATTGAGTAATTTGACCATGTGGAAGGCACGATAGCCCCCATAGAGGGTTTCAGCCTTCCTTCCAGGACCTCGGTGGATCCGGGATGATCCGTTTCGCTGGTGACTCTCCACCTCGTCCAGTTCGAGTCTGCCTCTTCTTCCCTTGGGCGCATCGGTTACATGGTTCAGATCGCGGTGGAGATGCATGAGAATTTTGGGGCCATCTATGGATCGGTGCCTGTTGACCGGGTTCATTTCCCCACCTGGCAACGTGTGGATTACAAACCCCAGATGCAGCCAGTCCCTGAGGAGTTTGGATTGTCTACCATTCATGCTGACACACCTAAGAATCCATTGAAAGGTTCCTGGACAAATACTTTGAGGATATTCCCCAAAGATCAGCAGTGGCATAGCACGAGCTCGGCCTCAAAGTTACAGCGTGAAGCAGGGACGATGACGAGGGTTGGATCGATGATCGAAGAGGGTTCCATCACCAGCAGTATCAAACCGGAGCTTAACGTAGCCATCGGGTGAAATCTGGTGGAGCAGTTGGAGGCGGAGGAAAACTATCAGAGGAGGAACTGGATCCTCATCCTAATCGCTACCCATGCCCCCGAAAGAAAATTGGGACGATCGCGGGTGGCCATGCGTTATGGACGCCAACTTCGCCTGGGGAGTACAAAGGAAGGCCAACTGTGGGAAGAGGGATGAAAATCTGCAACGGGACCGTGAAAGTCTGCAACGGGACCGGGTGAAAAGCAACGCAAGAAACTTAAATGGAGTTGGACCGTGAAAGAAGCTGCGACAACAGGTTGCATCAACAGAATCCTAACGATTCATGACAAAGTGCTGGATCAGTCCAAACTGGATTTACAGCGCCCAGCTGAAACTTATCAAAGCCATCCAAACCCAGAATGAACTGACTTTAGCTAAATCAACGGTGACCTAAAGAGCCAAATTGGATCAAGAGAGGGCAGCCTTTGCACGCTATCTCAAGATGCCTTAACACGAAAGGGAATTATTGAACGGGAGCAAACTCTACTGACGGCAACATGAGACGTTGGTTAGAGCCCCAGTTAGTGCCATTACACCTTCACCCCGCGACCGGGCGTGCCTCCTGCCGCAGGCGCTGCTCGCAGCCCGGGTTCCAGCTTTTCAACTCGGGCACCTCCTCAACCCTGCTCCTCCAGCCCTATCCAGTACAACAACCAGGTTACATGCAGCAGCAACTCCCAACATCGCCTAGAAGCCGATGGAAAGAGGGTTCTACAGACCCCCCCATCCTGTGCTCGCTTGATGTGCGTACCGCCCAAACTTCCTTACTTTATTCTGCAACTTCGATGCTCATATGCAAGAATTTGCGATCTATATCGCCTTTAACACGAAAAAATACGGCATTAATGGGTCGGGTGTTGGATGGGTAGCAGCTGAGTGGGTATTTGTTACTCTTTATGAATTGTAGGGACGATACCCGCACGGTGGCTGGCTTCCTCTCAGCATTCGGGTTCCAAGATCCAATGCTGAAAATGATGCTATCCGGTACAGTAAAACCATCCAACAGGGCAACCGCTTTTGCTGATTTTGCCCGTGAATCTGAAAGCAGTGGCCAGTAAACTTCCACCGACTGGCCCGAAAGCATGAAATGCTGGTATTTTTCGCAATGGATATTAAACTTCGCGGAACAGTGATCCTTATTCGATCCTGCAAACGCTTATGGGATTGGATCGGAGTTCGGCTGCAGGTTGCTGCCCGCCTTGCCTATGCCAGCTTCTGGAGGTCACACCAAAACCAGCCACGCTCAAGCGCCGTCAGCCAGAAAACCAAGCCCGCCAGAAGCGTCGAGACCATCACCGGAACGCCGGCCGCTTGGGATTGTGCCTCTACCGCGGAGGGCCTGGGCCACCTGGCTGCCACCGTCCAAGAAGCAGAAGCCTCCTCCGGGGTCCCAGACTGCCTGCCGCTTCCACGCAAATCCAGCCCGCCAACTCTGCGATCGTCCAAAGCTACTTTTGATGAGGGATGCCGGCGAGGAAGAAATCATGCTTTAGTCTTTCAGCAGCACCCGCGGATCTTAATCCCTCCTGATCCGGGTGAGTGAAGGCAGCGCTTCATTACTATTTTCTGACTTCCTTAGCCAACCCCAGTAAACATATCGCCGCGATTTGGCCTCTGCACTTGTGGACTCAGGTTGCTCCCACTGTCTCATGAGACCGTTAGTGGTCGAGGAACTCGGTTTAGACCGAAGTTCCTTGGTGAAGCCCATTCCTTTCACCCAAATGGACGGTAGCCCACTGGGTGGTGAGGGTCCAGCCCGTCTAAAACCCAACCGTACTCGCTGCAACGCATCATTGGGAAAAGATTAGTTTCATTCTTGCTCCAGTTGCAAAGCACTCCATTGTATTAGGTATGCCATGGCTACTTTTACACGAACCAACCTTCGTTTGGAAGGAACGAATCCTTCAATTCTCAGATCCCCCCCGCGGAGATCAAGCATGGATGGGGGAAGATCCATCAATAGGGGAGGGGGAAGCAACCATCGCTACAGCTTTCAATGCACTGTCGGCTCCCCTTGCTGTAGAAATCCCAAAGGCGTATCAAGACCTATCCAGAGTTTTCCAGGAACAGGAGTGCGATCAGCTCCCCATAGAGATACGGATTGCAAGATCCTGCTACAGCCCGGAGCCCAATTACCTAAGGGTAGGATCTATCGCATGAGTCCCACCGAGGAAAAGGAGCTCCGCTCAGCCTTCTTAGATAAAAATTTAGCCCATGGATTCACCGTGGGCGAAATACAAAACACACCCATGCCGCCTCTGTTTTATTTGTTAAGAAAAAAAGACTGCTCGCTAAGACTTTGTACTGATTATCGTGGACTAAATGCTGTTTCCATCTCCAACAAATATCCTTTGCCCTTAATAAAGGACCTCTTGGATGCCCTAGGCAAAGTACCGGATTTTTTACCAAATTGGATTTGCGGGAAGCTTATTATCGTAACTGTGACGCGAGGTACCTGAACATTTAACAGCATTTAATACAAAATTTGGCAATATGAATATTTAATAATGCCCTTCGGATTAACTGGGGCCCAAGGGCTTTGCGGCCCCTCATAAGCGAAGTATTACATGATTTGTTGTACAAGGGAGTAGTCGTATATTTGGATGATGTTTTGATTTACTCACAGACCCTGGAAGAGCATGAGGCTTTAGTCCGGGAAGTTTTACAACGCTTACTTGATAACTCCCTCTTTGCCAAGTTGTCAAAGTGCTGTTTTCCCCAATCCTCCCTCGACTACCTGGGCTATCGAATATCCTCTCTGACGGTCTAGAAATGGACCCGCTAAAGTGGCTGCAGTGGTTGACTGGCCTGCCCCCACCAATAGAAGGGAATTGCAATCTTTCTTAGGCTTTGCTAACTTCTATCGCGTGACTTCATTCCCCATTTTGCCAAACTTGCCTTACCGGGCTCACTGATCTTTTACGCACCAAAGGAAAGGACGCTTCAAGCTGCCAAGCCCGGCCCCCTCCCCTGGTCGCTTGGGAATGCCAATTACGCGTTCCAGCAGCTGAAAACAGCTTTCACAACTGGAGCCAATTCTGACACATCCCGACTCCTGAGCTTCCTTTCATCGCTTCACGGATGCTTCGGATAAGGCGCTGGGCTGCCCTCTTGCAGAAAAAAATAAAGACAATAAATTGGTACCGTGTGCTTATTTATCCAAAAAATTTTCTGGTTCGAACTAAACTGGACTGTTGGAGATGAAACCGGGCCATCAAACTCGCGTTGAGCACTTGGCTCATTGGTTAGAAGGAGCCAAACACCCTTTCAAGTCTGGTCGGATCATAAAAATTTGGCTCTTACACCCCTCAAAATGTCCGCTAAACAATTACGTTGGGCTGATTTTTTCTCTCGCTTTTCTTTCACGGTCCATTTTTCCCTGGTAAAAGCAATAAGCTGGCTGATGCATTGTCCCGCTTCCCCGGGAGGGGAGACGCATCCCTACCGGGATATTCCACGCACCGTTCTCTCTCCCTCCCAGCTAGGATTGGCTGTCACCCGCTCACAATCCTCATCGGCCACCATCCCAGCCATCCTGTTATCGCTTCCTCCAGGAACTCAAGGAGGCGGGATTACGAGCTGCCAACAGAGGGAAAAGATGCACAGCTACGCTTTGAGGGATGGTGTCTGAAAGGGGTGTTGGTACGCTCTCCTCCCCTCCAAAAGCAGGTTCTTCAAGCATGCCATGATGCTCGTCAGGCTGGAGCACTTCGGGTTTGTGAAAACCCTTCATCTAGCTCTGCCGCCAGTTTTGAGTGGCGCTGCCATGTAGAGTCTTACATTAAAGGCGCGGATGTCAATACCGGAAAGCCTCATGGATTACTGGAACCTATCCCCGTTGCCTGACCCTGGCAGGTTATTTCAATGGATTTTATCACTGACTTGCCGGACAGTCATGGGAACACTGTTTTGTGGGTGGTGGTAGATCTCTTTTCCAAACAGGCGCATTTCATTCCTTGCACCACCATACCTTCAGCTCCCAAACTAGCCCTCGGGTTGTTCATTCAACACATCTACCATTCCTCTCCCGAGAAGGTGGTATCGGATCGTGGCCCTCAATTCATTCCTCGATTTTGAAGGCTTTCCTGGGTTGTAGAACCACACCAGCAGTCGCCGCCCCCACCACGTTCAAAGTGGCGGCAAAGTGAGCGGACTAACAGAACACTAGAGCAATATTTACGTTGTTATACAAACTACCATCAGGACAACTGAATTGTGAATTGCTTCCCTTCGCAGAGTATGCTTACAATAATGCAATTCATAGCAGTACGCAGAAAACCCCATTAGAAGTCTCTGGTCGATCCTTCCGCCCGTTGCCCTGGCTGCCGGCGAGGTATTGCAGCCACCAGAATTCAACCAATGGATTTTGTCACTAGCTGAAGGCTGGAAATCCAGTTCAGTCTACCTTAAAACAGGCTCAAGAATCCCAAAGTTTCAGGCAGATAAACACCGCTCAGAATTCCCCACGTGTTGGGGCTTGGGTTTATTGTCCACTAAAACCCTTCCAGACGCAAGGCACAAATACTCAAAACTTGGCAAGAAATTGTGGGTCCCTTTCAGATTACAAAAGTGATCAATGATGTTACTGCTCGCTTAGATCTGCCTAATTCACTAAGTAACATTCATCCCGTCTTTCATTCTAGCTTGCTCAAGGAGGCTCCCGCTTCAGATGCCTGGCACGACCCTCCGGAGACACCCCCGCCAGTTATAATTGATGGACATAAGCATTATGAAATAGATGCTATCCTGGACTCTCGCTTCTTTCGCAAACGTCTACAATATCTGGTGTCATGGGTTGGCTATTCTTCTGGCCATAATCAATGGGTGTATAAGGAGAATATCGATGCCCCTTCTTTAATTGCTGCATTTCACCAAGCTTTTCCGGACAAACCGGGGGAGGGGGAAAAAGAGGAGATTTCTTTTAGGAGAGGCAGAGTGTAAGGATCTCAGTCGTTCTTGTTTCCCTTACAGCCTAACCTGGCCTTGACGGAGATTCTTTTGGCCGGCACTTAACAGTTGGACTTTGGCAACAAGCTGGTATCAATATAAAGGGAACAGTACTGGAATTATAAGTTCTGTACAACAAGCTCCATTTGAAGTTCTGGCAGCTGCATTTTGTACTCATTGAACTGTTGAAGCATTAAGGAAGCAACACACTGCCATTTGACAGGGCCTGTGGTCTGCAAAGGAAAGTCCTGCCTCATCAACCTTTTAGAGTTCTTTGAGCAAATGAATGAACATGTAGACAACAGTGATCTGATAGACATTATATACTTGGACTTTTGAAAAGTTTTTGACAAGGTACTTCACCAAAGACTCCTGAGAAGGGATGTACCGCCCATGGGGACATATGGAGTCATATGTCCCTGGGCGGCTGCCATTTAGTCACGTGGGGGGCAGAAAATAGCCCCCCCCCCAAATTTTTCTAGCCTGGTCTGTCTGGCTTTCCTGCATGTCTTGGAGCAGCAAGGCAGCGGGCTTTCTGTGCATGTGCTGGACGTCAGTGTTTCTGTCTGTGAGATATATATGTATGTGACAGAGACATTTATTGTGGGACCCTAGTTCATCAGTTGAATGAACATTCTTTTATGGTGGTGGTGCCCCTTTTTCACAATCCTTGTTTTTAGCACAGTAAATTGTTTTGTGGTGGTAGTGCCCTTTTGAATGTTCTGTGGTGCTCCCTTTCCCCTTGGTATGCTAAACACGTGCTTATTTTGCTTAGTGGTTAATTCAGGGCTGCCAGAAGGCAGTGTCAGGGGAAGACCTTGTTTGGGCCTCCAAAAAAACTGGTTGGCCACTATGTGAGACAGGATGGAAGTAGGGGTGGGTAGCATGGTGGCCAAGTTTGCAGATGATACCAAATTATGTAGGGTGGTGAGAACCACAAAGGATTGCAAAGAGCTCCAAGCGGACCTTGATAAATTAGGTGAGTGGGCTAAGAAATGGCAAATGCAGTTCAATGTAGCAAAATGCAAAGTGATGCACATAGGGGCAAAAATCCAAACTTCACATACACGCTACAAGGGTCAGCGCTATCAGTCACAGACCAGGAAAGGGATTTGGGCGTCTTAGTTGATAGTTCCATGGAAATGTCAACTCAATGCATGGCAGCTGTGAAAAAGGCAAACTCTATGCTGGGGATAATTAGGAAAGGAATTGAGAATAAAACTGCAAGGATTGTCATGCCCTTATATAAAGGTGCGACCGCACTTGGAGTACTGTGTTCAGTTCTGGTCGCCACATCTCAAAAAGGATATCGAAGAGATAGAAAAAGTGCAGAGAAGGGCAATAAGGATGATTGAGGGACTGGAGCACCTTCCTTATGAGAAGAGGCTGCAGCGTTTGGGGCTCTTTAGTTTGGAGAGGAGACATCTGAGGGGGGATATGATTGAAGTCTATAAAATTATGCATGGGGTAGAAAATGTTGACAGAGAGAAATTTTTCTCTCTTTCTCACAATACTAGAACCAGGAGGCATACATTGGGGGGGAAAGAATTAGGGGGGGAAGAATTAGGACTAATAAAAGGAAACACTTCTTCACGCAACATGCGATTGGTGTTTGGAATATGCTGCCAGAGGAGGTGGTGATGGCCACTAACCTGGATAGCTTTAAAAAGGGCTTGGACAGATTTATGGAGGAGAAGTCGATTTATGACTATAAATTTTGATCCTCCTTGATCTCAGATTGCAAATGCCTTAGCAGACCAGGTGCTCAGGAGCAGCAGCAACAGAAGGCCATTGCTTTCACATCCTGCATGTGAGCTCCCAAAGGTGGGCCACTGCAAGTAGCAGAGTGCTGGACTAGATGGACTCTGGTCTGATCCAGCAAGCTAGTTCTTATGTTCTTATGATGCTGGAGTTTGTGGACCCCTGGTCTGATCTTGCAGGACTTTTATGGTCGTAATGTCAGGTGATAGTTGCCTCTTCCCACCCTATCACTGGAGGCAGTGAGAAAGCCAATGCTGACCAGATCTGAAATTAGTGCTGGCTCATAGCTCCACAGCAGAGCTTCCCCCTGAACCATTTAACCTCTCAATCTACCCCTGAGGATATTCTCATTTGCTGTCTAGCAGGTGACTCCTCCTTTCTCCCCCTGCCAGATAGGAGACAGAGAAATAACAGGAAATGCTCCAATCCCACCATTTCTTCTTCTGCCACTGAGCAGAAGGTGGAGGGCAAATGGCAGTGGCTGCTACTATAGCTAGATATCATTGGTGCTTGCTCTAACAAATGATTAAGCAGCAAGGGCACCTCATCACTCTTCCATTTTTTCCTTTGAATGCTGTTTTTTTTTACCCACCTCGATAATCTAAGATTGAGTTCTCCTTTGATGCACTATTATTTTTGGCTTGCACTGTCTGGCAGGGAGAGGAAGAGGTAAAGCCACTCATTGCCAGGACGGAGATAATAGAGTTCCATCCTGTTCCCTCTTTTGGTATGCCCTCATTCCTCCAAAACAAAAAAGGCAGGAGGAAGTGTCTGCTGCTTATCTTTCACGTCCAGAGGCAGCAGTTTTGGTGACAAGAACGTCTAACACTTGGCCCCTAAGAACAGGAGAAGAACCACCTTATGCAGCAGAATACTTAATAGGAGAGTAGGGAAACCCACCAGTTCACACATTTCCAAGCCCATTTTCCAGGCTTGCAGGCAGGCTCAGTCAGGTCTCCTCTGGAGTTGGAGAATTGGAGCACTGACCAGAGCTGGTGGCCAAGAGCTGGAACACAGGCTTGCACCTAGTGGACGGGTTCATCCAGCAAGGCAGCTTTCCCAAGCCTCAGCCTGAACAGGCTGGAAAGTAATTGGGCCCAGCTGCACTGCTGGTAGGTGTTGAGTTCCTGCAGTTGGGCAGTGATTTAGCCAAGATCCTGCTAAGGAGTATCAGTCTTACTGCCTGGCTCTGGAATGGGGTTGCACACAGCTAGTCTGGTACTTCACCTCCTTTGGGCCACTTCAGCTTGGGTTTTCAGACGTGCACCACTTTTAGAGTGGAGACGGGTCCAGGTTGGGCGCGGGGAGCAGCTATGGACCAGAGTTCAAGACTTGCACAATAGAGGCATGGTATCTATTTTAGGAGCTGGCAGCAAGGTCTCATTTGCAGGTTCTGCCCGGGCAACCTCTGGTTCTGCAGTGTTGGTCCCTCTGCTCCTCCTTTGCTCCTCCCATTGTGATTCCAATCAAAGTCAGACAAACCATAACAAGCAGAATAACTATTTCCTGATTTCACCCACCTAAATAATCCTTTGGGAGCATTATTTCTTCTGTATAAAACTCTGCCCTTGTTTTATTTGCATGTGGGTGTAAAAGGATTTCCATTTTATATCTATAGAACAGCCTTCCTAACCCATTTTCTTGTAAAGGGCTTAATTCCTAGGGTAGCATGGGAGAACCCAGAATGTTGCCTTTTAAGTACTGATTAGCAGGACTAGCAGCACATGGCATCTTTGGTGGAAGACCTACCTAATGCTTCTAAAGTTTAATGCAAACACAGTTTCTAAGCATCAAAACTGTAGTTCTTTTAAAACTTCTAATATTGTACTAAAAATCTCTTCCCAGAATAGCAGGATTGTTTCTAAATTTACTGTATACATTGGCACAGAGATGAACTGACTTCTGTGTTATTTTGTCTTTTTTTTACTCAGATGCCTATATTCCAGTTATGTGTGTAAATTTACTAAGCAAGAATACAACTGAGAAACTGGATCTCTTTACAGTTAAGCTGTAATTAATTTGTGCTAAGATCCTGGTTATGTACTGTTTGTTAAGAACTCAAGAAATGCCTTGGGTTAAGGTTAGTACTACCTAGACAATTATTTTCAACAGGCATTAGTGATCCAACAAAACTGCCAACTGACCACACAATCTATTTTCTGCTTATTCCAGATTTTAAAACATGAAGCCAAATAGTTGTAGTATTCCCTCTCTTTCACACACACACACACACACATACAGAGACCAATGTATGCTAGAAATTTGCTCTTAAAAAGAAAAGGAACAATAAGAGCTCTTTAAATGCTAATGAATTCTGTGCAGAATGACTTCGCCTCTTCCCAAATCCATGATTTCTTAGGCAATGAAGAAAGGTTCAGCTAAAGCAAGCATTGTGGAGAAGCAACTGGGATCAAACATGATGTCTAATTTGTACACTATCTCTAAATCCTCCTGTGGGTCATAGTCTCTTTGACAGTAAAGCAGTGGTTGCCACTGACTTCTGTGGAATAAAATAAAAGTACAGCAATCTGAGATATTGTTGAAATAGAACAAATTGTTCTTCTTGGCCAGACATGCAAATCCTCAAGGTAAAGGGCAGATTCAAGTACAAGTTGGAGACACCACTGCATGATTTGATTGTATATTCCAGCATGGCAGGGGGTTGGACTTGATGGCCCTTGTGGTCTCTTCCAACTCTATAATTCTATGAGCATTGTACACCATATCAGATGCACACTATGCTTTATCTGTCAGAATAATTGATTAGAAATTAACAACAGAATCATTGTTATATTTTCCAAATCCTTTTCAAATATGTCTAATTCTACAAAAAAAAAAGAGAGAGATTTGTTTCTGTGTGATTACTGTCTGGTTGGTTCCCAGCTCAAGAATTAAATGTATTCCCTGCTTAATTCATTGGTATGTACTGAAATCGAAGTCTTTCCTGTTACAATTATTCAAATCTATGTCGGTAGGTGGTGCTGTTGTCCTCCATTTAGTTTAATAGGACTTTTCCTGCTTTCACCATTGTTAACTCCAAGATCAACAGTATCAAAAGTACTAGCTTTATGGTTTCCATTCCCTTCCATTAGACTAGAAATCTCACTGCTGTAAGCTTTAACATTCCTTCACAATAAAAGCACAAGGGCAAAGAAGGTGAATGTTTTCAAACAGGGGACTTGGCTAATAGATGAGAAAAATATCTACAAACAACAGCAGGTATCTGGAAGGTTTACACTAGAGGCAATTAGACATTTAAAGTGAATATCCAAGGCAATTGGCCATTTAAAGTGAATACCATTAACCAGGGCAGTTTAGTGGTGTAATTGCATGAGGCTGCCTTTCATAAATCATTGTACCCACCAAAGGTATAGATATATTTTCTCAGCTATACCTCTTTCCTATGTCTATCCTATTATAGCGTTCCAAATGATTTATATTTACCATTAACTTATTTGCTGATAGCAATACCATTTCAAGAGACATGGATAGCCAATATATCCAAATAGGACAAAACATTTACAAGCACATTTGGAATCTTGCTTTCTGCTTGTAAAATCTGCAGGTGGTAGGTGTATAAACAAGCAGAGATCAGCTTAGGTTGTGCCAGCCATCTTCAAACATCTTACACTTGAGAATCCTTAAGTAAACAAAGATTTATTCTATAAACTTAATAAATCCTGGGATAATCATACAGTTAAACTGCCACTGAAGGATTCAGAACATCACTTGGGAACAGTGGTAGAGATAGTAGAAATGAGTCAGGGTTTCTAATTATCTGGTTTTGTTCATATCACTATAATCAAATTCCACTGCAATGGGTTACAGAATAATGATTTCCTGACAAAATACAGAATGGGAGAGAACAGCATAAGTGGGGAATACCTGTTTTTGGGATATACTGCAGCACATGCATGAAACATACATCAAGTTATCATGAAAAATATTGGAGTGGTAATATCTGCTGTAACTACCACAGGAATTAAAAGTAGAGAAGTAGAAGATACAAATTGTTCACCAACACTTCTAAACTTTGTTACAAAAAAGGATCAAATATGTAACTAATAAGATGGCAAGGAACTATATGCATATAAATAGGCTATAAAATAGTTTCTTCTGATGTTCCATTCATGCCTACTTGGGTGGCTGAAGTTATTCCAAGTCTGCCCGCGGCAACTAGTTATCTAGTAAAAATACCACACCTGGCAGCATTGTTATTTATAGTGTTGGACTATCAGAACAAATTCAAGCTTTTCTCAATGTTCTGCTTTTCATAAGTAAGAAGGTGTTGGGTGTGAATTGTTGACTACTTCTTGTACATAACTAATCTTAATTTATAACACCCAAGAAATTTGAACCAAAAAAAATGGAACACACATACTATGCTAGAAAAACATAAACAAATAAAGTATCTGGCCTTTTAACTGAGAGTCTTGACAGCAGAAATAATTGCAGACTGAAGGGATTGGTATGGGAATAAAGAATGAAAACAGACATTCCTACTTTTCTTAAATCTCTTAGAACAAATCAAGAGGAAGCAGTTAAGAATAATAAACCATCAATGACAGGACTTTGTTGGCAAAATGCGCTGACACAAAGCAGTGGTAAATGTTACCAATAGATGGTGCTCTGGTTACATTAATCTCTTTCATTGTGAGAAATGGGTATTTTTTGTGTATGTGGCTTTAGGAATTTGTCTTACCCACAACAGTCCTTTGGACATCTAGATTCAACCTGAACTGTGGCCCAGGAAATCCTTCAGCATAAATAACCTTGGAAGCTACCCTGACCATTTTTTGGAGTATGTTCTTTCTCTCCATAAATCTCTTAACTTTTGTTGTGCAATGTGAACACTGTACAGTTGTTTTCTCCTGATTAATTGCAGCAAAAAAATGACTTGATGATCAATCCAAGTTCTGACATGTTTCAGCTTCACTTGAAACACTTGTAAGAAGAGGCCTTGGAGTTGCCTGAACAATCTTGGGTTCCTAGTTGGAAGCACTCACTATGGTTTTTTATAGTGTTTACTAGGCTGGATATATTGAAGCTGTTTTAGCTCCCAGTCCTGGCTTGATGAAAAGTGACAAATTATCTGCAATTATAGCAGCTTAGAACCAGCCAGTTATAATGAGCAAAACAGTGAATAATGATGCTTGGCCCCTCCCTTTGTCTAAAAACAGCCAACCAGAACTTTTTATGTAGTTTTTTTTATTTTCACATTCTGCCCCTAGAAAGAACAGTTTGATACATTCTTTATATCTTTCACCATTCCAGAATGCAATAAACAGGACAAACAAGAAAGAGGGAATAAGGTGATGAAACTAATAACATAGAAAAACAAGGGGGGAAAGGTTGACATTCATTATTTTAAAAGAACAAAAGAATACACAGGATGTTTTAAATGCCCTTATGTAAAATATATAATATATAAAAATATCTCTGTTATTTAACAACAAAAGAATACAAGGAAACAATTATTTAAATATGGATATATTTCTGTCATGCATCCACCCAGCCATTCATTCTCCTCAACAGAGAACACAAACCACACAGCACACACTGAGTCCATTGCACTTTGCCTGGCCAGGCCATTCAAGTATAAAGCAGTCCCTGCCCAGAGAGGGACTTGCAAGTAGCCAATTCCCTGCCGTGTGGGAGTGGGGAGAAAGGGAGACAGTCAATGTGGAGTGGAGAAGAGTCAGTCACCATCTAAAACCCCTAGCATAAGAGTGCCAGCAGGGTCCACTTTGCAGTGATCATTTCACAACTACAATGTTCTACAACCACATCACCCAGGATGGGGTTTCCTCTTTCCTCCATGCATAGTCCACGCCGAGTCTCTTTTTTTCCTGTGGGCCCCTGAAGAGATGCCCATTTCAGTGTGGTGTAATGGTTGGCATGCCACCTAGGGCTGGAACAGCCAGGTGCAAATCCTCATTGGATTTACCTCTCAGCCTAACCTACCTCACATGGTCGTTGTGAGGATAAAACAGGGGAAGGGCGAGTCAGGTATACCACCCTGAGTTTCTTGCAGGAAGGGCAGAATAGAAATCAGACAGATGAGTAGATCACATTCCTGTTTCGGTGCTTACTTTGTCAGCTACTGCAATGCAAGGAGTCCTTGGAAAAGGGTAGCTATTCCGCGGCACCTCCCTCCGCGGCACCTCCCTCCGCGACACCTCTCAGGGCTGCTATAGCACTGGAGAGCCCAGACACTATCTGTGAGCCGTTACGCCCGATGGCCATCAGAACGTCCAGAAGCGAGCGCCGCCTGCGACCGTAGCCGTGTGGGCTTATTTTCCGGGCGGGGGCGTTTGCGTCTTTCTCCTTGTTGTTGAGATGGTAGAGCTGGTCCGCCAGCTTCGCCACCGAGCACGTCCCCATCTTGCAGGAGACGCGCAAGTGCGTATGGAGGACGGCTTTGGGGTCTTGGCGCTTCAGGCGGATGTGGCTGAGAGGAGGAAAAGAAGAGGCAGGAGGCGATCAGCGGGGCCCAAGCCACTCCAGCGATGCTCTGCGGAACGAGCAGGCGGCGCCCCCGGAGAAGAGACGGCGCGGGCCACAGGCGGCTACTCAGGCTGCACGCAAGCACCTTGCCCAGCTTTTGGCGCCTGAGATTAGCCTTCCTTGATTTCAAAGGGGCCTGAGAATTTATGCCCCGCGAGGAGGGGACCGGCCCGTCCCCTCAGCCACCCGCCAGCGCTCTCCCGCCAAATCTCCGCCCAGCCGCTTCCAGCGAGTGACCCAGAAGCCCCCCAAAAAGACTCACCTGGGCTCGCCTTTCACCTCCCCAACGTGGACGAGAGCGGGCACGCTCGTCTCAGCCTTGGGGAGCGTCGCCTCCCGCCTGACTCGGCTCATTGCCCATCTGGACCACCTGGAAGAAGACGCAGGCCAAAAGAAAGCCGCCGGTGAAAAGAGAGCTCGCCAAGTCGGGGCCGCCCTGGCCAGAGAAGCAAACGCGGCGCTGCGCCCTTGAAGGCCCGTCCCCTCCTCCCGGCACGTGCCGCCGCTTTGGAGCGCCTGGCGGCCGCGGCGCGCACCTCAGTGAGCGGCAGCTCATCGGCAATCCGCCCGGCGCTTGCATCAGGTGGCCGAACCGGAGGGGACGAGCGTGGCTCTGCCGAGGCATTTGCACCTTTCTGCGCGTGACGGCCTCGGCGGCTTTCCTGCATTTGACTTGCCTGCATCCAGGCTGCACCCCCACCCCCACCCCCCACGAGCACCGGAGAAGCGACTTACTTTCTCTTGAAGTCTGATGCAACTTCCAGCTTGGCAGCCTCCACCCCGAAGAAGGAGACGGAGCTCAGGCAGAAGAGAGCGAGGGAAACCAGTTTCATCCTGGCCAGGAAAAGAAGGGGGACATGTGAGCCTTGCCTTGACCCTCTTCTGGAGCTCAGGCCTACTGGCGAGATCCCCTCCGCCACCTACTACTTCACCCTTGTCTCTTTCACACATTCGCTCTTGAAGTGGGAGAGCCTTGGGTGGGAGCCCACTCATTTGCCTGCTCAGCCATTCATCGCGGCAGGATCAATAAGGGACCCTTCGAAATCCACATTTGTCATACTCTCGCCTTATCTGGACAAGTCAAGGTTAAACTTCCCTCCATCGCCACAGTGCCTTCGCATCCAAACACCTTTAGTCTCATGCTTCTAAATAGAGGCAAACGCCTTCGGTCGTGAAGCTCAACAGCTTCTCCGTGTTTTTCATTCACACAAACCACTTTCCAGCGGGACTCGGCTCCGCAAAGGCTGCTTCAACGGCTGCAAGCTAAAGTATGCTCGGATCTCCCAAGTTGAAAGGCATTCCGCGCCAAGTGTGGCAGCAGAGTTGCAAGCGCTTCCTGCTCAACTGCTGCAGCCTCCTTTCCCAACAAGTTCTCTGCTCTCCTTCCCTCACCCCCAGGCTTCCAGCGAAGAAAAAGTTCCTACCTGAAAGCGAGATTAATCCACTGAGAGGGGAGGAAAGTCCTCCAGTCCCGTAATCTCCAGAACGTCCAAACAGCAGAGACCCTTCCGATGCCGCTCCGCTCCCCGACTGCCTCGTCTGTGCCACTGAAGTATCTACTGACTGTCCGGCGCCCCACCTTGCCCTTTTATAGAGTGGGGGCGGCAGGCAGCGGGAGGGGGCGTGGCTCGGAGTGACTGACTGGGCCATCATTCTGCCCAGGTCCCCTCGGGTACATTTTTACGATTTACTCACACTAGACTAAGAACGCGCAGGGGGGCGAGCATTTAAAAAGTTGGACAACTGTACTCCGTGTACTGTTCCTTGCAAGCAGACCTTTAGGTAGAGATCCTTCCTGAGTCATCCTGCAAGATTCATTTCACTTATGCACAGATTCACAGCCAATTGTTTTGGGTCAAAAATGGGGTGAAATCTGAAATGTGTTTGTCCGAGGATGCAATCTACATTAGCCACAGGTCGATGGTATAATTGCCACTGCTTTTGTTCACTCGAGAAGGCTGCTGGATTTGACCAAGGACCAATTTAGTCCAGAGTTCTGGTTCCACCAGTGGCCAGCCGGATAAAGCAGGTTTTTTAAGGGTAGACGGCTTGAATCCAAACCTCTAATAGCATGGATAGACCTAATTATCTAAGTAAAAAAACCTACTCTTTTAATGTGTACATTAGAAGAAACTGAATACTGCGGCACAGTTTAGTGGATCAGCTGAACGCGATCCACGCTCACTTCCAGTGTTTCATTTCAAGGGATTTCCTTAGTATGCTTCTTCAACGGGAAGTGTCAAATGCAACACATTTAAAATCCAGACGCTCAAAGAAATTCCTGAAGAGTTTGGCCATAAATTCAACTAGAAAGAAAGAAGGGCGGGGTTGGCTGGGAAATACCTTAACTGGTAAGTCTTCAAGATTAAAACGAGAGGGCTGACTATTTTTCACCGTGATTCAGGGCAGAGAGGAGCAAGCACCTGTCAGTGTGCCAACGGGGCATACCTGTGGTACAGGTCTGATTGCTTAGCTGAGTCGGATCTCTTCCCGCTCTGCCCTGTGCCTCGTCGTCGCCCTTTTGGGATCTCTTCTTTTTTCGCCACAAGCGCACGCTCAGTCTCACACGTAGCCGGCTGACTTCCCTCAGTCGCTGGAGGAGGACCAGACTGAACTGGTCGTGCGCTGAGCGCTCGAAGGCCACTGCGAATGTGAGGACGCGCGCGCAAACACACACACACGAGCCCCGTGACTACCTTTACCGCCAAGACTGCGAAGGTCGGACCAGAAAATAGATTTAAGAAATCACCGGGCGTTTTACTGAAATCCCCGTACCAAGAATGCGAGGTAAAAATATATGCCAAAGAGTTGTTTCTCGGTAAGCGTGGAGTGCCGCACGCACGACTGGGAGAGGCGTGTGGACGGCGGCGGTGGTGGCAGAGGCGGCCCTTGGACGGGCTCAGCATTGCGAAGGGGTTCCTCCCGTGCCAGCGGCGCTCATCCGCGTCTCCCTCATCGGCCCTGAGAACGAAGAAGAGTCAACAACCATGTAGCATTCCAAGCTCCAGCAGCACCCATTTTCATCTCTCTCCTTTCGCTTTCTGGTGCCCCAGGAGCAGAGAAGTCATCCGTTGGTCTTCAAGTCAGGAACCAGAATTTCTTGGGCACTCATGCGAGTTCTCTGCCTCTTGGCAGTTGCTCCTGTAACTACAAGATAAATCTACTGGGATCTTCTACACATGTAAAGCATGGACGTAGGTGGTGGGGTTCTCGGGTTCTGAACCCTCCCTCATTCATGTCCCAAGCCCCTCACTCTCTGTTTGTGGGGTTTCAGAACATTTTTGTGCTTTTTTTTTTTGGCTTTTAGGCCCTGCAGGGGCGCGGCATTGTTCTTGGGCTTAGCACAGGGTAGGGGAACTCCTCATGCGGCTCCCAGAGCTCGCGATGCGCTCTTCTGCCCTTTGCACTGGGCGGCTCCATGAGCCTGCCGGGCTGGGTTCATCCTGCCTGCCCGCCTCTGCAGGCAGCAGGGCGGGCAAGATTAACTGCCCGCAGCCAGCTGGGCCATGCCGCGGGCTTCCCCTCTCGCCTGCCCCGTTGGAGCAGGGCGGGCACTTTCCCAGCAGCCGGCGAGGCCGAGCCGCTGACCCCATCCTTGCCCGCCCTGCAGGCAGCAGGGCAGACTCATCCATGCGCTTCTCAAAATGAGCGGAGAAAAAGGTAAAAAAAACCCAATATATATAGTGTTATCTTTATTTTAAATGTAAAAAATTATTTGCGGCTCTAGGTGTTTTCTTTTCCCATGGAAAATGGGTTCAAGTGGCTCTTTGAGCGTTAAAGGTTCCCTACCCCTGAGCTAGCAGCATCAAACTTTCAGAGATTGTTTGGGGGTATCATTAGGAGAGACTCCTAAAGATACCCTGAAAGTTTGGTGCTTCTAGCTTAACAATTGCACCCCTGACAGCAGGCAAACCCCAAATTTCCCCAGATTCTCCTTTTAAATCCACCCCCTTCGGCATGGATTTAAAGGGAGAATCTGAGGTCCTCAGCTGCAAACCCACCCTCAAGCAGCAGCTGAAGACTTCACTTAAGAAATAAATAAAGGAGCTAGGGGTAGTTAGTGCATTTAGTGAACTGTGGGTGGGACCTGGTAAACGATGCTAGGTAAATTACACAAAAAAGCATGATCCAGTCAAAGTTAAGCAGTTAAAATTAAGGTCAGTTTCAACTGTAGGGTTAAGCGGGTGCTTTAAAACTCTCCCATTTAAATCTATGGAAAACATGAAGTGGGTCAGGTTCTTTCTGCCTTTCACCCAGGTACTTGAGGCAGATGACACCTCTTGAGCCAGTACAGTCAACAAAAAGGAACATGCAGTAACCAGTGTATTAGGATTTTAGAAGTCTGGAACCACCAGAAAGAACAGAAGCATAGCGTAAGTATTCACAGGGCAAATGGGCAAAGCAATCCTAAATCCTAAAGTCAGCTGTGGTGTAACTCAGGTGTAACTGAGGGAAATGGCTGTACTGTGGCCAGAGGAAAATTGAAGGGTTTGTTCTTGCTTAAATTCTTTAGATCAGTTTAGCTACTCTGGCTTGGAGCAGCAGTGTGGCAGCAGCCTGCTGTGGCATGGCAGTGGGTGGCAGTGGAGCTCTGAAAGACAGAACAGCTGCCACCAGTTAGGGGGGTGGAGGCATAGGGGTGGAGGCAGTTTCAAGTACCAGTCCATGGGAGGAGAGGGGCAGGATTAGGCAGATGAGATGCCAGTCAGTGTTCTTTCTCCGGCCCGTTAAAGGGTTCCATCACCCATAGGGTCTGGAGTCCCCCTCCTGTGTGTGACTGCAAAACACACTGCCCAAATGGCATGATGGAATGGTGAGAAGCATTCTCTGTAGACAAGATGAGGAGCTCCAGAAGGTTTCCTTTGGGGGCTGATTTTCACCATTAATATGTGGCGTACCTGCCACTGGGCAAAATGGGCACGTGCCAAGGGCATCCCCTTGTGGCAGGCGCCAAAATGCAAGCTCGTCATTTTAAATTTTTTTAGTGTTTTTTCGTTTTTGCCTGCAGGGGATGCAGCACCAAAATTTCAGGGATTTTTGGGGAGACTCTCCTGATGATATCACCCAGGTTTGGTGAGGTTTGGTTCAGGGAGTCCAAAGTTATGGACTCCCAAATGAAGTGCCCCATCCCCCATTGTTTCCAATGAGAGCTAATAGGAGATGGGGGCTACACCTTTGAGGGTCCATAACTTTGGACCCCCTAAACCAGTCTCCTAAAGATACCCTGCAAGTTTGGTGCTGCTAGCTTAACAGTTGCACCCCTGACAGCAGGCACCCATTAAATTTCCCCAGATTCTCCTTTTAAATCCACTCCCTTCCTGCCAATACTTGTTTTCTTTCTCTCTTTTATTCTCTCGATGCCTAATAAAGGTTATTATTATTATTAAATCTATCCCCTTTGGCATGGATTCAAAGGGAGAATCTGAGGTCCCCAGTTTAAACATTGAAAGTGATGCTGTTTCAGGGTGGGGGAGAATCCACCACAAAATGGCATCACTTTCAATGTTGTTTAAACTGGGGACCCTAAAATCCAGCTGCAAAATGCATTGAAAGTGGCTTGAAAATGCATTATTCTGCATGTGAGAAAGTGCCCTTGGTCTCACTTCCAAAACACCTTTAGAAGATGATTTTGCATCAGTTCAGTAGGCATCATTGTGGACCTGCTGCTCTAGGAAAGTGATAAAAAGAAGGAAAGGCTACAGTTTAACATATGCTGATCTTAAAGAGGGATATGAATGTGATGGACACTCTTTGGAAAGACAGCACCCCTTATGCACCTTGTGGTGAAGGTATACATGATTTGCCTGGGGTTGTTTTTTTTTCTCATGGAAGTATTTTATACCCCATATTTTGGTCTCTATAGGTTAAATCCAAATGCCTGCCTAGAAAATCAGTCACATCAAGAAAAGAAATGGACTGTATTAAGTGATATTAAGCATTGGAAATCAAAATTCCTTGTCTGATTCTGAGTGATAGTATCGGAGGTGTCGTTTATCTGCTTCTGATTAAGTACATTTAATATTTACATTACTGATTTGTACTGTTAAAATATTGTACCACCAAGGAGTCCTCCAGAACAGCTTGCAATACAAACACATCCTACAAATTGCATGCAGAATGATGACCCTTGCCCCTTGAACCAGTAGATCCAACAGTCTTCTTGTTTTCAGTCCAACCTACCCTGACCATCTTGGTGCTGCTGCCTTGTGGCTGGTTCTCAGAGAGAGGAGGGTGCTCCAGCCTCCTCCTTGGTGTTTTTTTAAGCTGAGAAAGGATCCCTCTCTTGGCTTTAAAAAAAGCTCTGAGGCTGGAGCATCCCTCTGCCAGCTTCCCCTCATCCCCAGTATGCCTCCCTGCCCATGAATCGCAGGATCCAAGGGTAGATCAAGCTCTGCCAGCCTCCCCGCATCCCCAGCACACCTCCCTGCCCATGGATCACAGTGTTAGGGTTAGTGTCATACGGGAAAATAAATGAAAGCCATTCAGAAGTTCCTTTTGGGGTCCTTTTATTTTATTTTAATATTTTTTTCTCTCAGCAGTAATAAAACATGTTGAAAGCATTTTGAAAATGTCAAAAAAAATTATTTCCACTGTGTGGCATGAACCATCCCTGTGTTCAGATTTGTGAGTTGGGGCATGTTCTATGATGTGATGGTGACTTTGAAATGACCTGGTGGAAAAAATCATTGTTTTGTTGTGGTGGGGGAGGGTGGCCGCCCATTGGGGGGGTGTGCCAAACTCAGGTTTTGCCCAGGGCTCCAGTTTGCCTAGGTACACCACTAAAAAGGAGAGGGGGACTACAGAGTCTTCAGAGCTAGGACCCCCAACATCCTGTTAGTAGAATTTAAAACGGTCTCTTGGGAAGTGAAGTTGCTCTGGTTGCCAAAGGCAATAGCAAGACCAAAATTTTGTTTTAGTATCCTGGAAATGTTGATAGAAGTGAACATTTGTACAAATGGCTGCTCCCTCAACAGTGCAGTCCCCTAGAACCAACACCAAATACTATAGGTAGGCCTTCCTAGCTCAGAAAGCACTGAGCCCCAGTATGAAGAAAAGGTGACTAGAAAGGGAAAGGGCACTTGCCTGAGCTACTACTTCCCATTACTTCCCATTACCATATCCAAATGAAGGCAAGACCCCTGGGAACTGATAGGCCCCTCAGGCCTAAGATTGCTTGAAACTAATCAGGCTTCCTTCCCCATTAAATGATGGCATTTCAATTTCTGGTGGCCACTGTGTGGCTTTCTGGACAGCTAGTTCCTCCCTGCCTCTCTCCATTGCCCAACTGCTCCACTTTGTGCACATGGATGCTTTGGTCAATTGTGCCCCTTTGATGCCAGTGTCCCTTGAAGTTTCCATTCCATGATTCGGTTCTACCCTTCCTTTATTGGTGCCTCCCTTCCTTTCCTTGTTCAAATGCTTGGCTATCCCTAGCACATTACTGCACCCTGCTGGATCTTGGGAAACAGAACTTTGATTTATGTCTCTTAGTACTGGGGCTAAGAGCATGGGATATATGCCCATGCTATGTTGACACCATCAAAGTGGGCGGGAGGGAACATAAGAACAAGCCTGCTGGATCAGACCAGAGTCCATCTAGTCCAGCTCTCTGCTACTTGCATTGGCCCACCAGGTGCCTTTGGGAGCTCACATGCAAGATGTGAAAGCAATGGCCTTCTGCTGCTGCTGCTGCTCCCAAGCACCTGGTCTGCTAAGGCATTTGCAACCTCAGATTAAGGAGGATCAAAATTGGTAGCCATAGATCGACTTCTCCTTCATAAATCTGTCCAAGACCCTTTTAAAGCTATCCAGATTAGTGGCCATCACCACCTCAGATCAAGGAGGATCAAGATTGGTAGCCATTAGAAGCATTGGAAACTCAGCTGAAACCATGCAACATTTGATCTAAGCTTCAGCATTTGTTTCTTCCCTTTCCACACCACCCACCCACATGTTCATCCACCCTGACAGAGACATAGACACACAGTTGTCATAGGCAAAGATTTCATTGAGTCGGGGGAGGACAGAGAGATGGGAGCATCTCTGTAGCCAGCCTCTATAGTCTGGGTCAGTCAGCTGGGGGCTCTCATGTGATAAAGGGTTGGAACAAGAGGGTCACATTTGATTACAGAGCGTTACCTATTTATAGTCAGTACCTTGAACCAAACCAAGTAACAAACAGCTAACTGAGCATCTGCAGAAAGGGATTAATAAACATGCTCTGTCTAGCCAGTGGCGTACCACTAATGGGGTATCCCATGTCCCCAGGCGCACACCATTCCGTCGCGTGCCCGCACCTGGCCTCTTCTGCAGTGCTGCAAGCTCCCCCTGTGCTGGGGTGCCGCTTGCTGGCTGAGCAGTTCACCATGGCTGCAAGCTGACCCCCCCCCCCCGGGAGGCCGGGGAGGGCAGTAGCCATCTCATTGCTGTGGAATGTGCCTGAGCCACCCCTCGGCCTCCCTGCAGGCCTTGGAGAGGGCAGGAGCCAGCCTGCAGGGAAGCTGGGAGGGGTGGGTCTTGGGGGCGGCCCAGGCGGGCACCATGGCACCTGTCCAAGCCTCACCCTCCTCCGCCCTCCCTGCTGGCTCCCTCCCTCCCTTTAACTCACACACACGAAGATGGGATGAGAGTCTAATCATGACAGATAGTTTTCAAGCTCTTTTATGACAGAACTAACACACATACATGCACCTTCTATGTTTTTAAATACATTTATTTATGAACTTTAAACATGTATGTCTGTGTTAAATGTCATCATGTCATTTCGGACATGGCAATCCTATGAATCTGACATGGCAATCCTATGAATCAATTACTTTCAAAATGTCCTATTGTTAATAGCCTTGCTCAGGTCTTGCAAACTGAGGGCCATGGCTTCCTTTATACAGTCAATCCATTTCATGCTTGGTCTTCCTCTTTTCCTTCCTCCAACCTTTTCAACCTTTTCTTTGCCAGTGACTCTGGTCTTCTCATAATGTGTCCAAAGTACAACCTCAGTTTGGTCATTTTTGCTTCTAGGGACGTTTCAGACTGGATCTAATCTGGTACCCGTTTATTTGCTATTCGGTTTTTTGTATGGTCCTCAGTATCTATAACATTCTCTTCCAACACCACATTTCAAAGAAATCTACTTTCTTCCTGTCAGCTTTGTTCATTGTCCAGTTTCTACTCCTATGCATAGTAATAGGGAATTTGTATATTTACGGTACTCATGTAAAAATAAGCTTCTGAAATAAACACAACGTGCATGTTTTATTGAATTATTGTATATATACTTTATATTTGGTGTTTTTAAAGTTTGAAACATGTTAATGTTTTGATGTTCGCTGCCTTATGGATCCTATTTGGATGGAAAGTTGGCACAGAAATGTTTTAAAGAAACTGTCTTACTGAATTACTTCAGTCACAATGCACTCTATTCCAGTTCCACATAGAAATAACTGTACTTCATGTCAATTTCTGAAAAAAGCAGTTAGTGTAATCTGCAAACTCTTAAGGATTGGCACTGTTGAAAATAGTATCTATGAGTAATTTGTTACATATCTTCAGTTCATCTAGAATACTTCCAGAACTGTTTCTTGGAACATCACAGAAACTGTAATTTCCCCTTTAGCCCCAAAATTTATAGGTACTTTCCTGAACTGACAGAAATGTTTCTTCTTACTGGAAGCTGAAACTTTCCACAGTATTAGAGCTTTCGCTGTTATCTAAGCGTGACATTGTTATTCAAAAAATATTCAGCATTGTTTGTCACTTTGTTGACAAATTTTGAATCAGACCTCCAGGAAGCACTCACTTCTGAAATTTCTTTTATTTCTGCTTACAATAATGTGTCATGGCACTATCCTTCATTCATGGGAAGCACCTAATATATAACACTGAAAGTCAACTAAGGTGAGTGGAAGGCAGAGACATAAAAGTATACTTTTACCGTTGTTGGTCCCAAAACGGAGACAGTACATGATAAATCATAATTGGAAATTGAAAATTTTCTAATACAAATATTAGTTACCTTTCCATGATATTTAAAAGAAATGAGATTGTCATATTATATTCAACAAGAACTGTTCACAAAGGCTGGAGAAGGTCCATAGCTCAGTGTAATTTTGCATCATTCCCTAAACTCCACCCCACAATTTCCATTAAAAAAGATATTGGGTAGAATAGTTGTAAAAAATTCCTGTAAGAAATCTTGGAGAGCTACAGCCATCGAGAGTAGACAGTACCAGGCTAGATGGACCAATAGGTTAACAGAGTTATGCAATTTCATATTCGGGTATACTGGAATTTCATGCTATAATGTTATACATTTTTACAAAGTTAAATGTCCTGATGCAGCAGCCACCCCATGCAAAATTATTACAAAATAATTTTGAATAAGGTAATTTTTCAAAGGAAACAATGAATTATTTTCTTTATGCATTTTTAATCTTCCCATCTCTTTAATCTGAATGCAGAACATATCGTAAGGAAAACGGGATTAAATTTAGATGAAGGTGGAGTGCAAATTGGGGGGAGGAATATTAACAATTTGAGATATGCCAGTGATACCACATTAGTGGCAAAAAATTAGCCAAGACTTGAAATGACAACTGCTGAAAGTGCCAAAGCAGGACCACAGCTTGGCATCAAGAAATGCTACTGGAGAATTACTCACTTATATGGTGAACAATGAGGAAACTGAATTTGTTGAAGACTTTCTATTCCTTGGCTACATCATCAGCCCCCCCCCCCCAAAAAAAAAAAAAAAAAAAGACTGCAGCCAAGAAGGAAATTGAGACTGGGAAGGGCAGCCATGAAGGAGCTAGAAAAGATCTTTGGTGTAAGGATTGCCTGTTCTTGTGTTGCAGGGAATCAAGGTCAAGTTAATGTAAACCATAGTATTCTTTATGACAATTGCTTAACTTACAAAATATTATTTTAATACATAACTGGATCATATTACTCTGTATTCCTATCCTGTAGGACTTTAAATAAGAGAATGATGAACCAAATCACAGTACACAGCTGTTATCAGGGGTGAGATACAGAGATCATATCAGCCCAGTGCTGAAAGAACTACATTGGCTGCCCTGTTGTTTCCAGACACAATTCAAAGCACTGATTCTTAACTTTAAAGGCCTAAATCACTTGAAGCCAGGGTAGTTGAAGGACTACCTCTTCCCATATTTTCTAGCCCACCAGGTAAGATCTGTCTCACAAGCCCTGCTCTCTGTGCCCCCACCTTCAGAAGTGAGGTGGGTGGAAATCAAGACAAGTTTTCAGTAGTGATACCTCACTTACAAAAGGCTTTTTCCATTGAGACTCACTTGATGCCTACATTGCTTTCTTTTAAGTGCTGTGCCAAAAAGTTTCTGTTTACCCAGGTTTTTAATTAAGGGGTTAATAATTTAACCCAGGTTTTTAACTAAAGAATTAATCTTTTAAAACTATTTTAGTCTGGAAACTATTATTTTAAGGTGCCAGTGTTTTCATGCTGGCAACATTAAGAACTTACACTTAAATAGGCTTGTGGCACTAGGCTGTCTATCTTGAAATAAATAAGTAGGATGCAATTAACCAGAAAGATTCTCTGGGGTATTTTGCTGCAACTCAAAAAAAACACTGTAGTGCTTCCAACCGTTAAGAATTACTATATACCAGTGGTGGCGAACCTATGGCACTCCAGATGTTCAGTACAGTACAGTACAGTAAACCTTTATTAGGCATAAATAACTCTGCATACAGTATGTTTGTATGATAAACAACAATACAACGAGGAATACAGTACACTAAGTTAGGATGAATTATACACAAACTTTCTGGAGACCTACTGTGATATCCATATGTTAATTAAAACTGATTTGAATGACTTCTCATGTTTATTACAATGACTTGAGCCTCAGACATTAAATCAATGTAATTTAGATGGTTTGATACATCGAGGGACACATTTTAGTACCGTCTTTGAGATATTACTTCTGTTAGATATGTAGCGACCCTAAAGGTTATCTCAGAAGATGCATCACTAAGTAAATATTTCACTACATAAGCCGAAGGCAAATTTGTTTTAGCTTTAATAATCGGGATTATAGAGTGACTATGTAATGCAGAGTGTAGCTGACATTCTAGGAGTATATGCTGTATTGTATCCACGGCATTTACAGAGCATGGGCATAGTCTGTCAGCGAATAAAACACCTTGAAATCTCCCAATTGTAACTTTAGAAGGAAAGGTGTTTACTCTGGCAAGCATAAATGCTCTGCGACGAGATGGACTGTCGAGTATAGAAGTATTTTGCTATCTTCCCATGTAGGATGGGTAGGTTTAGAAAATCTGGGGATCATACTGCAGGTTGTACTGGGCGAAGGGACTGAAATTCCATATCAATCAGTCTTTGGCTGAGCAATCTAAATATATATTCCTCGTTAAGAGGTTCGAGAAATTCCAGAGAGAATCCTAGAGAGTTCTTATTTTTGGATTCAATATGGAATAACTTTCCAGGATATGCTCAGTTGGTCAGATTTAAAAAAAATAAAGAGAGACATCAATGAATTTTCCTTTACCCTAAAGAATATTTTTAGCCAAAATTTAAAAAGCATAATCCAAGCTTTTGTTTCAATAGAGTGTATATCCAGTTCTGCATAGATCACCCTATTTGGGACACATTTTGGAACACCCAGGATTTTCCTGTAAAAGGAGGACTGTATTTTCTCAATATTAGAGTCGAACTCCTATAGCCAAAGTTGCGAACCATACAGAAGGGATGAAATTATTTTTGCTTCAAATATTTTTACAGCAGCTGGAACAATTTGGTTGCCTTTGGTGTAAAAGAATTGTGTAATTAAGGAAGCTGAGCAGCTAGCAGTTCTAATTACTTTTGCTTTTTGTTTGGACCATTGAAGTTTATGCTGGAAAACAATACCAAGATAATTGAATTCCTTAACTTGTGTGAGCGAGTTGTTGCCAATAGCCCAATTTTGCGGTTTCCAAGATTTTGAGAAAACTAGAATTTTTGATTTGGCATAATTGATAACTAAACTGTTTTTTTGACAGTAGTCATGGAAAATTCGCAGATATCTTAAAAGACCAACTCTAGTATATGATAGGATTGTAGTGCCATCAGCATAAAGTAATACGGGAGTATCCCTAGTATTTAATTTTGGGGGTGTCCATTGGTTTTTTGTAGAATTGTAGCTAAATCATTCAAATATAAATTAAAAAGATGAGGAGTCAGAATGCAACCCCTGTCTTACACCTGTTGAGACTGGAAATTTTGGAGTTAGATCGCCCTTATTTGTAAATTTCACCTGGCCATAATTATCTGAATGAATTTTTTTAATGAGAAACAGAAGCCGAGGATCCATTTGTAGTACCCTAAGTTTTTCCCACAGAGTGCTCCTTTGCAGGGAATCGAAGGCACTTTTCAAGTCCATGAAAGCCACATAAAGTTTCTTTGTGCCCTGATTCATATATTTATTGGCCAGGAATGCTAAGAGAAAGCAATGATCTATGGCTGATTTGCCTTCCATAAAACCTATTTGTTCCTGACCTATAATTGAGTTTTTAAGTGTCCAGGTCTTAAGATAACGCTCTAGGTGCTTTGTATATAATTTACCTATTATGTACAATAGATTTATGGGTCTATAGTTTTCAGGAAGGTTGGGATTGCCTTTTTAAAAATGGGAATTATAATGGAATTGATCCATGTCTCTGGGATAATTCCATAATGATCTACATGGGTAAACAAAGTTGCCAGCGGAGGGGCCCACCAGTGGGGATTCTGCTTTAGTAACTCAGCAGGGATGCCGTCAGGCCCAGGCGCTTTGCCTGATTTTAGATCATATATCAGTTCTTCAACTTCATCCACTTTTACAGGAGGCCAGACTGGAAGATGGTGCATAATGACATTGTCAATCTGGTTTAGTGGAGCACTGGACATGTTAAAGATCAAATAATAATAGTTAGACCAAGAAGAACACGGAAAATTTTGAATTTGAATTTGATCTTTAGGATTTAGATGTTTTGTAACTGTCTGCCAAAAGAGTTTCCCACTCCTTGATTTTAGAGGAGTAAATAATGTTTCCAATTATTTTGATGGACATTTTTTTTTCTTTAGGAGGATTGTTCTTTGGTAGGATATTTTTTGGCTAAGATAGTTCTTATAGGACTCAAAATCATTTGATTTTCAAAACTGGTTAAATAGGGCTCTTAAATGCTTCTTGTTCTTACTACACTCTGTATCAAACCATGTTTGAATAGATCGAACATTCAGAGCGGGAAGTATTGCCACGGTTTTTAACTGGTCCATCAAGTTGGAATAATGCATGTTGATATTTTCACTGGACTCAGAAGATATTAGGTTTGATCTAATTCCACTGAGTTCATTTGAGTCATATAATAATGTTAATTTCTTCTCGGTTTCAGTTGACCAAATAATTCTTTTTATGATGTTAGAATAATTGGCTTCCAATAGAGTTCCGGATCATCCACAAAGTATGGGTATTAACCTTTAAGGCTTTGTGTGGCCTGGGGCCCTCGTACCTTCGGGACCGCCTTACCCCATATGTCCCTACACGGCCTCTGCGTTCAGCAGAGGCCAATTTACTGGTGGTCCCCAGCCCCTCAATGATACGGCTGGCCTCCACCCGGGCCAGGGCCTTTACAGCCCTGGCCCCGGCCTGGTGGAACACTCTTCCACAAACTGCCCGGGCCCTGCGGGATCTTGGAGAGTTCCATAGGGCCTGTAAGACTGAGTTATTCCACCGGGCCTTTGGGGAGGCCGGCCGCTGATTGTGTGCGCCCCTCCTGTCCCCTCCCTTTATCATTCTGGGAGTCCGTGACACCTATACCCGGGAGGGGTTTTTTACTGATAGTTTTAATGCTGGACGCCATATGGTTCATACAGAGCGCTGTAATTTTATATATTTTAATGATGTTAATGATTTTAAATGTTATTGTTATTGCTATATTGTTTGTAATACTTGTTGTCCACTGCCCAGAGCCCTTAGGGGATGGGGCGGTTTATAAATGCAATAAACAAACAAACAAACAAATAAATAAAATTATATGGAGGAGTGTGAATGGCTGATTCTCTGCTATTAGTTTTGGTCTGTAAGAGAATTTCAATCGGGCAGTGATCACTTTCTGTTCTGTTACTGATGGCAAATGAATCAATTATTTTAAAGGTATCATTTGTGCAAAGACCATAGTCGATTACACTACATCCCTGCAAGTTTACAAATGTAAACTCATCAGAGGAGGGGAAGTTGATTGAACCATTTAGAATTATTAAATTGTTGGTTATGCAGAATTCAATTAACTTAGCACCCACCTTGTTTATTTTAGGATCATTAGATTTTCTTGGCAGGGCGAGAACTGCCGGAAGGTCGTCATTTTTATTAAAATTCATCTGGGTAATCAGAGCTGAATTATTATTGCCTATCCTGGCATTGAAATCATCTGAAAGAAGAAATTGTGATAAAGTTTCATTTCTCCTTAAGGCCATTAGATAATCCGTTAATTTTTCCATTTGCAATGACATGGAAGAATGAGAGGTAAAAGGCCGATAAACATTTAAAACCGTCAGAATAGAACCTTGGCTTTGGCCAGAAAAAAGTTGGGCTACAGTGGATAAGTGGAGGAATTAAGGGACATTTGTAAGCGTTGTCTATAAAATATGACTAGCCCTCCACTAGGGTGACCTCCTACCACACTTTTTTGGGCAGACAGATTCCAGGAAGCAAAACTGTCAAGTATTATATCTCTTAGCAACCATGTTTCCTGCTAAAGTATACAATCAAATGATTTTATATAGTTTAAAAAGTCTAAATCCAGGCATTTGTTTTCCCACCCTGCAATATTCCAAGAAAGTAATCGTATCTTTGTGGAATGGAGCCTGAGGGTAGGATTAGATAGTCAATCTTCGTGTACTATTTGGTCAAGAGAATTACCAGTATCAAAAAACACAGATCCATTTACATACGACTGCCCAGAGATTTCTGGGACATTATGAGTTAACATTGCAGAATCAGATGTAATACAGTTCTGAGAAACAGTTGTTCCAATGGTATCTTCCTCTCCCACTCATGAGGTTGTTTTCATTTCATGCGTGCAGATGAGCGGAGTAAGGTCTTAATAGTTCTTGGGCTCCATGATTTATATTTTATGGGTCTCAAATCTTTCTGCATTTAGAGTTGTGCTACCATCGAGATCAATGTCACATTCCATTTGGTGTTCCAGCGGGCTGGTTATGGACATTAGAAGAACTTGATCTAGAAGTCAGAAGAGGTTGAGATGGAGTAGGATAGGCATAATTCTTCCGGTCATTGACCTTCTGGGGTGTAGTCAAAGAAGCTTCAGCATTGGTAAACAGTTGGTCTTCTGCCACAGTATGCCACAGTATGCGACGGGCTTGTGTTAGGAGTCACAATTGACTTTACAAGATCCCATTTCACTGGTTGAGTAAACCGTTCCTTATTGTTTGATTCAAAGTTCCTGTTCCTATTTTTGGGCGATAAAACTGTGGTCGTCCCATTGAAAGATGGGACATCAGTGACTTGAGCAGCTGAGGTATTAATAGTTGGCTTCAGAAGGGCAGCCGTCTCAACATCATGACCTTTGTCAGGAGAATAGTTGACAAAATTGTTATTTGGGATATAAATTAGTGGTATTATGTTAAAACGCAAGTTAATTGAATTCCTTTCCGGGCAAGCATCGGTGATTGGTGAAGTAAAAGTCTTGGTATAAGTTCTGAGCCGTGAGGATGACTCTTTGGGGTTCATATTCATATAAGTTATGGAATGCATCCAACACTTCAATTCCCTCCAAATCAATGGGACTGGGCTTCCTTTTGAGTAAAATGCTAAGATGACATTTAGCCAAAATTATAGAGTTCCACTCTGGTCGAAGGCCACGATGATTGTAAACATACAGGTAAATTTTCTTTCTTTCAAGAGATAGACTTTGCATATCTTTAGGGCTTTTGTATTTCCTTTTAAGGGAAGGATGGCCGTCAGGTGTGGGTTTTGAAAGCAACTTTTTAACAGTGGTTAAATGATCATTGATACTGCCAAGTCTTTGTAGATATCTGTAAGTGTTCTAGCAACAAGGAAACAGAGTTAATGTGTATTAAGAGCAGCAGCAGGTGCCGGTGTTTGAGAAAAGTTCTCAGTATTTGCATTAGTTTCTTTTGCAGAGCCATTAGTTTCTTTTGCAGAACCAACTCCTGACTCCCTTCCGCTGGTTAAAGAAATAGCATTGTCTTGAGAGGAGTTATCCTCATCCTCAGGAGTAATTGCCACTTGTTCTGTTTCAAGTAAAGAAAACCTGTTGGCAATTGGAATTTTAGTTGTTGGTAACAATGTCTTTTCAGGGTCATTTGGCATGATATAGTTTCTCATTTTCCGTTGCTTACAGGAGGGGGAATTGGCCATGCTGGCAGGGGCTGATGGGAATTGTAATCCATGAACATCTGGAGTGCCATAGGTTTGCCACCACCGCTATATACAAACAAGAGAAATGATGTATCTAACTACAAACAACACCTAAATGCCCACTAAGCTAACCAGAACCTGGATATAAACTGGTCTCTTATGTACTTCAAGAGGCTAGTGGTACCTATGAAACAGAAACATAATAGAGACAATTAACATAAGTAATATAACAACCATCGTGCAATTTACAAAAAAGTTCCCTTGCAAAGTTCTCGCTTACATATAACAACTTTTTAGAAGCTTGGAGTCCATGAGAACCTTTTGGGTTGTTCCAAAGTTTTACAGAATCGAACCAAAGGAACCTATGCAGAACTTAACATACAATAAACAGAACCTATAATATAATATAAAATAATGCATATGAATTACAGTAAAGACTGTTACCATCCCAGACAGTAGTCCATGCTGAAGTTCTTGCTGCTATAAACGTTCTGGGCAAGCTAAGAGCGTTCAAGTAATTTAAAGGGAGGGAAGGTATACAACAGTGGTGGCTAACCTATGGCACGCGTGCCAGAGGTGGCACTCAGAGCCCTCTCTGTGGGCACACGTGCACAGAGTTCATCATGTGGGGGGGAGGGTAAACCCCCCCTACACACACACATCTAGGCTGGCCTGGGTCACTGGGCACAATGTGTGTGCACCGCGGCAAGCAGGGAGGACTTGGCTGGCGGGCCTGGTGCCTGTGCTCCGGGTGGCTGCTGCCCGAGGGGGGGGGGGCAGAGGAGGTGGAGGTGGAGATGCTAGAGAGCCGCAGAACAGCACAAGCGGGACTTGCTGGAGGCTAGAGCATGCTGGCTCCTGCTCGAGGGGGTGGGGCGGAGGCAGAGGGGTGGGGCAGAGAAGCTGGAGCAGCGCAGGGCAGAGCTGCGGGTGCACGCAGGACCTGCTGGAGGCTGGAGCAGGCTGGCGGCTGCTGCTGCTCGAGGGGTTGAGCAAACAAAACATGTGCCTTTCCAAACAACTAAAACCTCAGTATTCAGGTTAAATTGCCGTGTTAGAACTTTGTGATAAATAAGTGGGTTTTGGGTTGCAGTTTGGGCACTCAGTCTCGAAAAGGTTCGCCATCACTGGTATACAAGATCACAGAATCACAGGTGGGATTCATTATAGGAATGCAGACAAGTCCAAACTCTGGTTCAATACAGCTGGCTCTAGGGTGTCAAGGTGGAAAATGAAGACACTTTCCAATCTTTGAAGCTACTGTTGGACATTCATGTGAGCACTGCTTTCAACCATTGTCATTTGGATTATGACGCGTAGATACTCAGATGGATGTTGTTTCTGAATGAAGTGATCCATCATTCGGGACTTCTCTTTATGGTTTCAAATACATGAGACATGCTGTAATAATCCTATTTTTAATTTTCTAGAAGTCTGTCCAGTGTATAACTTACTATTGCACTTGGCATAATAACATTTTGGTATTACAATTTGAAAAACCAGTGAGTCTTCTAGAACAGGGGTCTGCAACCTGCGGCTCTCCAGATGTTCATGGACTACAATTCCCAACTGGCCATGCTGGCAGGTTGCAGACCCCTGTTCTAGAACATCCCTCATCCAGGAAAGAGACTTCTTTAGTTTCAATAGTAAGTGGACAGTCTATGCAGTTCCTGCATTTAAAGTGCCCCATCACACTAGGTTTCTTTTTGGTACATGTTCTAAAGTCAGCTCTCATGAGTAGATCTCCCAAACTCCTTGTTTTTCCTCAAAACTATTAAAAAGGGGGATTCACAACCCAGTAAATGCTGAACCAATGGCCAATATTTATGAATGATATCCCTAATTCTGTTGCTCATGTGGAAGTATTCTAAAGAGCTGATGATTCTGCTTTCTGATACTTTTAATTTTGGTTGTAATAAAACTCTGTAGTTAGTACTGTCGGCTCTTCTCCTCACCCGTTGAATGATAGACCATGGGTAGTCCCTATTTAATAGTTTCACTTCTATGGATCTGACTGCTTGTTTATACTCTCTGAAATGGGTACTATTCCTTTTTGCCATTAAAAACAAACCATACTGCAGATTGTTCTTTAAATGCCATGAGTGAAAGGAAGGGTAATTAAAACATGCATTTTTGTCAGTGTTTTCTGTATAATGAAACTGACAAAGTTTAGTCCCATGCAATAGAAACTACAAAGTCCAAGTAAGGCTATGAACCTGATAGTGCTATATAGGGAATTAAGCCAGTTCACTAAAGAATCAACTCTCTCAGAATTTCTTAAAACCATGAATAGGTCATCAATGAAATGTTTATTAAAAATAATGTATCCAAAAGAATGAGTTTAAAGCCGAATATTTTATTAAGCTATTCTCATATTGAGACATAAATGCTATGGTCAACCCATAGCATTACCTTTAATTTGAAGATAGTAAGAATGATCAAATCTGAAATAATTATAGTCAATTACCAAATCAAGTAATCCCAAAAGGAAATGTGAGTGGGGGGTACTTGACCACTCAGGCATTGAAAAAGAACTCTGTGGTAGTCCTTGCTTCCTCGTGCACGATATTAGTATATAAGGAAGTCACATCCAATGTCACTAGAAGACCTTCTACCTTATTAATAAAGTCGGTAGTATCTCTAATGTATGTATCTGTGCGCTGCGCATGTGGCTGTAAAAAGGAATCCAAATATTGAGCAATAGGTTCCAATAGAGATCCCACTCCAGGCACAATGGATCTGCCTGGAGGGGATTGTAAAGTGTTCATGCTGACTGGGTTTTTAATGCTGCATTTTAATAAATATCTCTTAATGTTTCATTTTTTATTTGTTTATTTTGTAAACTACCTCAGACAGGTTCCTGGAGAGGTAGCACTCTTTCACCAAAAGGAAAAATCTTTTTCTTCTTTGAGAGCCTCATTTTTCTAGGCATACTAAACTCTCATCATCTGGACAACAGCTGCTTGTTCAGGTACTCCTAAATTAAAAGACGAGTATTACAAAGCCTAGAACATTAATCAAAAGGTTCCAAATGTCTTTTCATTACTTTAGATAGCAGTAGCTTCTCTTTTTTGTTCCTCAGTCCTCTGCATCTAAATTACAATAAACATTAGGTACAGTTGGCTGCAATTCTAAGAATACTATTCTAGGAGTAAGCGCCAATGAATAAAATGGGACATTTCTGACTCTGAGCCAACCTGCTTAGAATTATTCCCTAACAGGGCAATACTAAGCAGAGTTGCACCCTTCTAATTTAATTGAAGTCAAATGGGCCAAGAAGGATGTAACTCTGCTTAGAAGTTCATTGTAATATAGTTAATATGTTTATGAAAGGGTGAACTAAAAAACTCTAGTGTGCATGATTGCTTTTCACTTTTTCTTGTGGCTTTAGAAAGACAGGAAACATTTTCCTTTTCTGCAAAGCATTTGGGTTGTCCTGAGCCAGTCCCTGGGTACTTACCAGGACACAGAGAACTTTGAGGCAGAAGCAGAGAACACAGTGCAGCCAGAGTTGGCTGCTCCTGGGGAAGACCAGGCAGCAGAACCAATGCCCAGTCCTTCCCTGCCTGATGACATACAGGTGGAGGAATCTGCAGATCCTCCTAGGGAACCCACTGATGAGCCAGCTGTGAGGCTGCTACTGCAGAAGCACAGATGGAGTGCTCATTTGGCAGCAAGGTATGGGAGATTAGAAGTCTCTGCATCTGATGAGGACTAACTCCTTGCAGAATTCCAACCCCCTGAACAAGGCTTTCTATATAAGCCTTGCTGTGACCTTGCTTCTGCCTGGGTGCAACAAATGTGTTATTTGTTGCCACTGTGTGCCTGGTTCTTCGTTGATTCCTAGCCTGCTCCTTGGTTCTCCTTGACTCCTATATCGGACTGTGACCTGACTACGCCTTGCCTACCGCCTGCCTTGATTTATTGGACTATGACCTGACTACGCCTTGCCTACCGCCTGCCTTGACCCATTGGACTGTGACCTGACCACACTTGTGCTTGCTGCCCGCTTTGCCCTGTAGGGTCAGACCGGCCCACGCCCCTGCCTGCTGGCAGCACACGGGTTATTTTAGGGCTCAACTGCTGGGCTTAACTTGATTCTTGAAGCTGGTTGATTTTTTTCTGCTTATGTTGGTATATGCTATGCATTGCCTTTGACTGTTGATTTGTTGGTTATTTGTTTACATTTTTACCTTTTATTTTATGGTGTTGTAAGATTCTTTAGGGGCACCTTAATCTCATAAAGTACAATAATAAATAATTTAAATTAATAAATATATTAGCATCTTTGGTTTATGAACATAGGTTATAAAGGCAAGTGGAAGATATTTCATACATTTGCATGAATTGTCATTCTGTATGACAACTCCAGTACATGCATGGAGCTCTCTAATCTATATATATAAAAAGCAAACCATGACTTTGTTAGTTACTCCCTAACGCCGAAACGGCTGGACAGATCGCCCCCAAATTTTCACATGACGTTCCTCCCTGTTGCGGGCAGGTAATCGGACCTTCAAATCACAGAAAGTCCATACCTGAGCCAGGTAAAACGTCTTTTTCCTGGCGCACCAGGCCATGAAGCTGGCTGTGTTTAACTGTCACCCTTAGAATGTTCGTGCAGCATGTCTGTGGCCTGAGGGGTTGGTATGCCCTTACACTGTTCGCGCAGATGGCCAGAGATGAGCAGTGAAAACAGTAAATAGGTAATACTGTTAGGTAATACGAGTGGAAGTGAAACACATACACACTTTGCCGTGGGAGACGTCAGGTGAAGTCCCCCCCCCTCACACGCAGGTAACTTTCACTTTCTGTGCCTCACCCACTGCTACCACACAACACACATACTCTCATACACATCCAGCTCATCCTCACACACCTCACTCTGCCCTTCCTCACATCCAACCAGCACTTACCCACTTCCTCACCCATATTCGCCACAGCTCTCTTTTACTAAAAAAGCTTAGCTGGAGTTCTGCCTTTCTGTCTAAGAAAATCCACGGGAGGGTGTGTGTGTGTGTGTGAACCAATACTACTGGCTCCACTTCTTTTGCACATGGCCCTTTAAGAACCCAGGGAGCTGGCCCCACCGATCTGGTAGCTAGCCTCCCACCACTCCTGCCTCTGCTGCCTGGACTGGGATAGCCTCCCCTTTGCTCCCAGTTCTGCCTTTCCCAAGCCCGGGACTGTGCGTGTCAACCAGCCTCATGGACAGCGGGCATTAGCACTCTGGACAGTTCCGTTGTGGAATGGAAAGGGTTACCTTATACTAAAAAAGACACCACCATATAACAATGTGAATTGAAAAGGGAAAGAGGGATTCCATTTGACCACCCCAAAAGGCTATGCTGCGGTTCATTGGACCTGCATGGACATCTGTGTGGGTTGTGGACTGTGATGAGAAGGACGATTGCCACAGCAACGCGTGGCCGGGCCTCGCTAGTTTGGAATAAATTTCCTTGTCATTTTCAACAGAAATCTCTTATCACCATGTACATTGTTTGGCACATTCAAGTTTACACTGTTCTATGAACTGGATGAGAGACTAAGAGCAACAATATTTATAAAATTAAAGCATTTATTAGTCAACTTTCTTAGAGAGCTCAAGGCAGCTTACAGCATTGAATAAAAAATAACATAAAATACATTTAAAACATTAAAACCTAGACTGCTAATAGACATAGCCAAATGCAGTCCTAAATAATGACTGGTTTTATGTTTGTCCAGCAGCCTCGGACACAGAGCCAGGGGTGGGTGGCGTGGTGATGCTCGTTTGGGACTTGCAAGGTTTCCTGGGAAGTATAGTTCCCACCAGGCTGGGAAGTATAGTTCCCACCATTGTTATATGGTAGTTCCCACCAGGCTGCTTTTAAAGGTTGCTTTTAAACAAAGGCAGTTCCCAAGCAGGTCATTGAGTAACCTGCTTTTAAACTAAGGCAAGTGGGGGGGGGGCACGGGGACGGGTGCCATTCTCCCCTCCCCCCATGCCTCTGGTATTATGTCAAGGACAGTCAACAAAAGGCATACAAGGGACACAACAACAAGGTTTGGTCCGCATTCAAGAATGGCTGCACTTTTAATGATGCAGCTGGCCAGCTGGATCTCATCACCCCAGACTGACTAGAGGGGCCACCTTGTGCCTTTGGATTGCCAGAAATTTTCTCTACTATGCTGGAATATTATAGACTGTCCAATAGGTGGTCTGACTGAAACATATAACTATTTGGTAAGTTTTGATATTATATTAATACAGGAGACCTGGTTGTTAGATATGCCCCCTGTGGACAAATTATATACCATACCTGCTGAGGCTTCTTTGCATGGCAGAGCCAAAGGAGGATTGAGTATCTTTACATCTACAAAAGTAAGGGTCAAAACTGAACAACTTCCCCAATATGGGCAGTTGGCCACAGCGGTGGTCTTAAAATTTCATTGAGTAACCTGCTAGATTATTGATATGTATATTCCTCCAGCTAAAACAAAAACACAAGTCAATCTATTTTGGACAGAGGTTGAAATTAACACTGGGGATTTACTAAATGCTTACTGTAGTAGTGCACCGCTGACCCAGCAGCACCGTGGTCGAAGCGCTGGAACACCTACGCTCCTACGGCCTTCTGGTCGCATCGCACCCCCACTCCTCATCCCCCTATGAGTCACGGGTCATGAACTGTCTGGCTCAGTCACCGGGCGCAGGGACAATGGTCTTGCCCCCAGGTGAGGATTAGGCTCAGACGCTTACGCTCCTCATGCACGTAGCCAGGTGAGATCATGCATCACATGATGATCTCCCGACCTCCCAGCTCTCCAGGAACTCCCTCCGTCCCTCCCACTCCCACCACGCCCCCGATAGAATAACAATAAAAGGTGCCAGGAACCAGCACGCGGGAGACTCGCTAGGAACACGGAGCTCCGCGCTCCCGCTGCTGGCGATCTCCACCAGATGTTATCTCCGCGTCTCGTCTCGTTCTTACGCTGACCACGTGGGTCGACTACAGCTTACTTAACAGATTTTTTCTTACCAGGAGGAAACTTCACTTCTAGATTAGGTCCTGGCAATCTCACCTTATTTACTAGCCAAAACAATGTGTCTACCTGATAATGGGAATCTAGTTTTGCCTTGTAGAAGAGGTTTCAAAGATTCTGAACACAACTATGCCTGTTTCATGTTGACCTAGATGACTAGTAAACTAGATCTATGCATTTTAAATGGATGCATACCAGAAGACCATCCTGCTGAATATACCTTATGGTTTGGTCATAGAATGAGTACAATAGACTACATTATAGTGACCAAAAATGTTGTGCAGAAGATTCCATGTCCCTAGTTGGCTATGAGAAGCTAGTAGAAGAGGTACAGAGGGTCTTGAATAATGTAAACTCTAACCTGAGGAAACAGATTCTTTAAAACATGGTTTGATAATGAATTTAGTTGGTTGAAAAGGGCACTCAGAGGTAAGTGCTCATGTTTTATACTAATTAAATAATGTGGGTAAACACAAATCAGTCTCAGAGATTCTTCAAACTGCCTAAGGCCCAGTTTAAAGGAAAACAATTAATGGTTCAACCTTGATTCATAAGTTAGACCTCAAAGTCAGACCCTCTGCATCAGGGGTCTATCTAGGGAAAATGATGCCTGGAGCAAGCTCTCAAATTGCATTCCCTAGCAGTCCCCCGCCAAAGTCCCCTCCCCACTGACCCTGCCAAACCCCCCCCCCCTTTTAGTAGGGTACCTTTAAAATCCCAGAGTTGCTGGGTCACAGTGGCAATGAATGAAGCAAAGATTGAGCTGGCAAGCAAGCCAGGCAAAAAAGCAGCTGCATGGAAGGGCAGCCTAGAGCCTGATGCCCTGCCAGAGAGGGCCTGGCTGAGTAGCCACTCAGGTGTAAAGGATTCAATGGTGTTGATGAGAGGGGCAGCCGCCTGGCCTTGACTACATTCCACAGCCCGGGCGATGGGCCAGCTTCTCCGGCGGAGACCTTATCTCTCCGAGGGAGATGAGACCTCCGTTCCCATGGGAATCCGGGAGGGGGGATGGGATGGACAGAGTTATAACCTGTGTTTCTGGCGGGAGATCTTATTCCTGCCACTGCGTGTACTTGAGCTTTCTAAGATGTCTGAATAAACGGTCTTTTACACCAAAGAGCCTTTTATTTCTGCTTCTATGGAATTCCCTTACCTTGTGTCAAGAATCCTAATCCATCTATATCCCTAGTGCAGTGGATTTCTGGTGTCTCGGCATTGAGAGGTTGAATGTTTCTGGGGAAGGTCACGGTAGCCCCCAAAGGGAGCTCCGACAGCACCCTTCTGGACCCTGGAGAACCCGGCGGGAGAGCGGGTCTAAGCTGGTGACTCACTTTCCCGATCCTCATTATCCAGCCGCGAGTCTCCCTTTACTCCGTTGGAGCGAGGGACGTGAAGAGGCGACCATGGGGACTTACATGAGTGGTTTGGGGCGCTATCTATGGATTGGCCACCAGTGGATTCGGATATCTACCCGTTTTTAATTATGGATTACAAACCTCAGATGCAACCTGTCACGGAGGAGCCGGGCCTGACCACCTGTCATGCGGCAACCCAGGGAGTCCATTGAACGATTCCTGGACTCGTATTTTGGTGATGCTCCCAAAGAACCACCGTGGCACAGCACTGGGGCCCGTCCGAAGACCACCGGTGACACTGGGACTATACCAGGGATTGGGAGGGGTATCCATACCGTCTTCCGATCGGACCCCCCTGATCCCGGACCAGCGGCTGCACCTGAGATGCCCCGTGGAGCCACCAGGAGCCACCAGCCTTGCATGCGCACCAGGATGCATTGACTCGCAAGGAGAGAGAGCTGGCTGCCTTGGAGAGGGAACTGAAGAAGCAGCAGACCAGGACAGCCCAAGTTGGAGTCTACGCTGTCACGGGTACAGCCGGCGCCAGAGGGGCGACGCTGCTGGGTCCAGCCACCTTCCAAGGACCGGCTCCCACCGGAACACCAGCGGCACCGGCGTTGATACCTCCACCGATTCCGGCCCCCCCTGCGTAACCGCTGCCTCAACCCAGCTCAACCTGCATAACCCGCCGCCCCTGCAGTACGCCAAGGGCGATGGAGAGGGGTTGCCACGAACCTCCAATACCACGCCCGTTTCGATGGGACCCGGCTTCCAAGCTTCCCCACTTCGTCTTGCACGGCTTCGATGCCCACGCGCGGGGACTATGATGGTTATACCCGGTCTGAGCGCGAAAAAATGCGGGACAGCCGGCTCCAGTCCCTGGATGGGGGGCAGCAGCCGACTGGTTACAGCGACTCTTTTGAACCTGCAAGATGAGGATACTCGCCCGCGGTACCCGCGCATTCCTCCAAGCCTTGAGGGGCTCGCTTCCAAGATCAGTGCGGAAAATGAAGCTATCCGCACCATCAAAGGCTATTCAACAAGGCAACCCGGCTCGTTTGCAGAATTTGCCCGTGAATTTAGATGCGGCGGCTGCTTTCGACTCCCCTCCTGAGTGGCCTGAAGCGCATGAAATCGCGAATACTTCTGGGATGCTGTCGACTGACAGAAGCTGCGTGAAGCGGTGTTTTTAATTCGGGTCCCCCGCACTGTACTGGTGGATTGAATTGGGATCCCAAGTGGCGTCTACCGGCTTGGAGTGCGCTTCGTGCCGGAGGCCGCCTACGCCCGAAGCCGGCCACTGCGTCCACCAAACCAAGCCCAGCCGCCCCTTCGAGACCATTTCCGAGCGCATTCGCCGACTGGGATTGTGTCTTTACTGTGGAGGTCCCGGTCATCTAGCCGTAACTGCCCGAAAAAACAGAAGCCAACCACTCCGGCCCAGCGCACCCCATCTGCCGGCTTCACCATAAATCAGGGAGCCGCCCCAAGCGAATTTCGTCTAAAGCAGTCTTCGAAGGCGACCCGGAGGAGGGGGAAGCAACTGTTTGCCTTTCTTCAACCCCAATGGACATGGGTTTGCGACTCCAGGCAGCGGTGAGTGAAGGCGAAGCATCCCGGCCCACAATCAAAGCGTTTCTGGCCAACCCCGCTAAGCATACTCGATATTATAGCCTCAGCCCTTGTGGATTCTGGCTGCTCCATTTGTTTAATCTGACCCCAGGTGGTGGGAGGAGCTAGGTCTAGACCAAATCCCCCTGGCTAAGCCCATACCTTTCACCCAGATGGGCTGACGGTCCTCTCGGGCGGGAAGGACCCGGTGAGTTCAAAACGCATAGCGGTTCTCCTCCATTTCGCCGGCCATTTGGGAGAAAGTGGATTTTATTCTGGCGCCAGTGGTCAAACACTCCATGGTTCTGGGCATGCACCATGGTTGTTTGTTACATGAACCAAAATTCCTTTGGAAAGAAAGGATCTTGGAATTCACTGACCCTCCCTGCGGTGAACACATGAATTAGGGGGAAAACTTCGACTTCTCCTGACACACACACCCCCCCTGGCTTCATCAGCGATTGCTCCCGATTCTACCGGCATCCCACCGGCGTACCAAGATCTAGTAGAGTATTTCAGGAACGAGAATGCGATCAGTTGCCACCCCATAGAGACACTGACTGCAAAATGCAGTAATACAGCAATGGGCGAAACGGCTTGCCCAAAGGTAGAATCTACCGTATGAGTCCCAATGAGGAGAAGGAACTTCGTGCCTTCTTAGAATAAAACCTCGCTCGCGGGTTCATACGGATGAATACCAAACGCACACATGCTGCTCCTGTATTGTTTGTAAAAAGAAAAGATGGATCTTCTGACTCTGCACAGATTACCGAGGTCTCAATGCACAGTCTCCCTGTCCAATAAATACCCTTTGCCTTTGATCAAGGACCTTTTAGGCGCGTGAACCCAAGGGCCAGCATCTTTACTAAGTTGGACTTGAGAGAAGCTTACTACAGGGTCAGAATTGCTGAAGGCTATGAACACTTGACTGCATTTAACACAAAGTTTGGACCCGGTTTGAATGCCAATAATGCCATTCGGGTTAAGTGGGGCCCCCAGAGCTTTTATGGCCCACTTATCAGCGAAGTTCTCCACATGATTTATTGTACAAGGGAGTAGTGGTGTACTTAGATGGCGTTTTAATTTATTCACAAACCATGTGGAGGAGCATGAAGCATTGGTTCGGAAATTATTATTGAAACGCTTGCTCAACAACTCCCTCTTTGCCAAACTTTACCGGTGCTGTTTCCACCAAACCTCTATTGACCTTTGGGTTGCGGATCTCGCCCGAGGGGCCTAAAAATGGATCCTGCTAAGATTGATGCGGTCCTCCAATGGCCGGCCCCTATAACCGAAAAGAACTCCAATCTTTTCTAGGTTTTGCCTAATTTCTATCGTGACTTTATACCCTAATTAGCTCCATTTAGCTCTCCCTCTCACAGACCTCTTGCGCACTAAGGGTAAAGATCCACTATCCGTAAGCCCGGGAATTTACTTTCCTGGTCCGAAGAATGTCAGACAATAACTTCAGCTTTTAAAGTCTGCTTTTACCACCGAACCTATCCTAAAACACCCTGACCCAGATCTCCCGTTTGTGGTTCACGCATTGGATTACCCACCAGGACAAAGCGCTTGGGGCAGCCCTGTTGCAGAGAAATAAAGAGATGATAGGCTGGTTCCGTGTGCTTATTTATCAAAGAAATTCTCCGGTGCTGAACTCAACTGGACTGTGGGGGATAAAGAGACTGCTGACCATTAAAGTAGCTTGCTCTCCACTTGAAACGCCACTGGCTGGAGGGGGCTAAACACCTGCCCTAGCAAGTTTGGTCGGATCACCAAGAGCAGCCGCCCTCTCCACCCCCCCTCAAGATGTCCTTGAAGCAACTTCGTTGGGCCGATTTCTTTTCACCGTTTCTCTTTCACGGTCCATTTTTTCCCCGGAAACACCAATAAACTGGCTGATGCGCTCTCGCGCCTACCCGGGGAGGGGGTGGAGCCAGCTTACGGGACATTCCGCGCACTGTTCTCTCCCCCTCCCCAGTGGGGCTGGCTGTCCCTCGATCTCAGACATCCACTCCTCCTTCTCCGCTTCCATTTCAGCCTGGTCTCTCCTTTCCCTACGGGAACTTGAGGAGCCGGGGCTACATGAGCCTCCGGCGGAGGAAGGTGACTCACAATTGCGTTTGAAGAATGGCGTTTGGCGGCGGGGGGATTGTTAGTGCGTGCCTCCCACCCTCGCCAAGCAGGTTCTCGAGGCCTGCCATGATACCCTTCCGGCTGGACATTTTGGCTTTCTAAAGAAAAAGCTTCTACATTTGGCCCGCGGTCAATTCTGGTGGCGTAGCGATGCGCATGGAACATTGAGACGTATATTAAAGGTTGCTCTGTTTGTGCAGAAGCCATAGAACCGTTCCAGGAAAGCCCCATGGTCTGTTGACTCCTCTCCCGGTGGCCTCCCGCCCCTGGGAAGTCATCTCCATGGATTTTATTACAGATTTGCCAAGAAAGTCATGGCAACCACGGTCTTGTGGGTGGTGGAGGACTTATTTTCTAAACAAGCCCATTTTATTCCATGTGCTTCCATCCCCTCCGCTCCCTAAGTTAGCTTCAGTCTGTTCATTCCCAGCATATTTTACCGTCTGCACTCCGCCCCCGTTAAGGTGGTCTCCGACCGCAGCATTTAATTCATTTCAAAGTTCTGGAAAGCTTTTCTAGGGTTGATGGGGGCCGCCCCGGCGGTTACCGCCCCCTACCGCGTTCAAAGTGGCCGGTGAGAATTAGGAGAGAACGAACAGAACCCTAGAGCAGTATTTACGTGTTACACCAACTACCACCAAGAGAATGGTGGATGCGAGCTAATTCCGTTCGCGGAGTCATGCCTATAACAATGCGGTTCATAGCAGGTACAAAAAAAACCCGCCGAGGAAATTGGCCGTACCAGTGGCTCCTTCCCGCCGTTACGCAACTACCTCGCGGAAGCATTGGATCCTCAAGAGTTTCAACAATGGATTTCATCCCTGGCCGAGGGGTGGAAAGCGGTCCAGACTGCCCACCCAACAGGCTAAAGACTCCCCAAAACTTCTATGGCGGATAAAGCACATTTCGGATTTCCCTCTGCGTGTGGGCATTACCTGGGTGTATTTGTCTACCAAAAATCTGAGAGGCGTGCATAAATTTTCTAAACTAGGCAAAAGATTAAATTGGGACCTTTTCCAGATTACTAAAGGTGATTAATGATGTCACTGCCCGATTGGATTTGCCTAACTCTCTTGGTAACGATTCATCCTGTCTTCCATTCCAGTTTACTCAAGGAGGCTCCCGGTTCCGATGCCTGGCACGACCCACCGGAGAATTACCGACTATTATTGATGGCCACAAGCATTACGAAATTATTAAGCCATCCTGGACTTTCGCTTTAAACTGTCATAAGCTTACAATATTTGTAGTCTCTTGGGTGGGGGGTATTCCTCTAGGTATAATCAATTAAGGTTTATTCCGAAAATATTGACGCCCCCGCCCTTATTTCTGCTTTCCACGGCGCCTTTCCGCACAAACCTGGGGGGGAGGGGTCTTCTTTAAGGGAGGCAGAGTGTAAAGGATTCAATGGTGTTGATAAGGAGGGCAGCCATACAGGCCTGGCCTTGACTACATTCCACAGCCCGGGCGATGGGCCAGCTTCTCCAGCGGAGACCTTATCTCTCCGAGGGAGATGAGACCTCCGTTCCCATGGGAATCCGGGAGGGGGGATGGGATGGACAGAGTTATAACCTGTGTTTCTGGCGGGAGATCTTATTCCTGCCACTGCGTGTACTTGAGCTTTCTAAGATGTCTGAATAAACGGTCTTTTACACCAAAGAGCCTTTTATTTCTGCTTCTATGGAATTCCTTACATCAGGGATTACCCAGGGCCTGAACTCGCCTGCCCCTCACTCTTTGCTTCACTCATCACCACCGCCTCGCCTGAGAGCCAGAGTGGGTGGGGAAGCAGCCTGCCACTTCTGTCATGTCCCAGTGACTCTGGGATTTTAAAGGCACCCCACAAAAAAGGCTTTTTTGACAGGGGCAGTGGGGGGGTCAACTGGTCCAGTGGCACCCCCACATGATCCTTTAATGTGAGGCATGGGTCATCTGAACCCTCTGGCCCCCCTAGATCTGCTACTGCTCTGTGCAAGGAGTCCAAATTATCTGATCCAACACCAGCTCCCTAGCTCTTGTCCATAATGAATAATTCCTGCATGAAAAGACAAAAAGCATATCCAGATGCCACATAATTATGCCAGGGTTCAAAACTTCTGCCCCTTAACACTTACCTATTTATGCCCAAATGCAAGGCTTTTGCCCCTCAAAACTTACCAGTTCACAACCAGGGCTTGGTGCTTAGGTAAGAAGCAGACCTTTAAGAGGTATTTTGGGTAACCTTCATTACAGCAATGTCTGCCCCGGTCTAGCACCTTTCCCTGTCCTGCAGAAACTGACTCTGTCCTAATGCTGTACACCTGCTCTGGATTTCATGTTTCTACCTTGCTCCAGGGCAACCTTTAAAAACCAATCAAACACTTGTATGATCTATACTGAGAACTTATTTAACATAAAGCTTTCAATTTAAATAACCAACCAACTTTATTTACCAGTATTTTATGTCTAAACCTTTCAGAAGAGACTAATGCTAAGATTCCTGTGTTTAAGGGCTGAACAAAATGATTAATACTTGACTAGAGAATGGTGGGTTTACTTCTGAAATTATAAAATGGCTGCCACAAAGTTACTACTGGAGAGCACTCTACAGGCATGTTATGTAGTTTCCTTGAAAGATGTCCAAGAAGTAAATTGGTTTTAAGAAAGCTTTGTAGATTGCTTCTTGAGCTCTGACTATTCTTGAGCTCTGACTATTTGTAGCAGTCAGATTTTACATGTAATATTTACACATCTTCTATTTAAATGTTTCCCATGTTACTCAAACTGAGTAGAGTTACATCCTCTTACTTTTCATAATAAAGGTCAAAATGTTCTTCTGGAAGGGGTTTTTGAATTTCAGAGGAGGAAGAAATGTCTTTTGTTCTTTGCCTTCTTCACAAGGAGAATACATTGTACAAGTCCCAATTATTGTTGCTCAATCTTTTTCCATTTTACTCAAAAGATGACAGAGTTCAAATTACAGTTTTGTAATTATAGGATTTAGAACCCATGCTTTCCCCCACTGAGGACTTCAGTCATTTAACTAACTGAGATTTTTCACATGACCTACGAAATATTATCTCATTAATTTATGGGCTTTGGAGGAGCAACTATTTTAAATCTCACGTGCATGTTTGTTTACATATACACATTACTGCCACAGCTAATATTCAAGAAGGTCTGACTTGAGCTGGTCCTAGCAATGCATTCCAGACTGGTCTCCACAGATGAAAAGTTGAAAAATAATCCTGAGTTACTGAGAATGTTAAATGGCATTATGACAATTGAGGTACCTTGATGCTGTAAAAATAAACAACACCTATAAAAAGATGGAACATATAAATAAATAATATAATTAAACAATGCCCCCGTAAATAGAGTAACATCTAATAATTCTGTTCCCCAGTGTTTTCTGTTTGGGCTCTATAATGCTGTTGCTTGTAAGCAGTAGTCCTGAATATTTTATTATGTTAAGCATTTTCTTCATTAGTTGTTCTTGTTATAGGACATTTATGCATGCACTACTTACCCCACAGTTCAGAAGCAGTAGATTCTCAAACTGTGATTCACAGGCCATTTCCCTACTGGGAAATTAAAGCCGGATACAACCAGGTTTCAAAAGAAACAGCACCTTTTCATTGCGGTTTCACCCTCCCCACTGCAGCAAGTGTATGATGAGAACATTGATGTCAAACAGCGCAGCACTCTGTAAGATTGCGCAATCGAACGTGCTATCTGCTTAGTGTCTTTCTTCCTCGTTCGATTGGCTGTTGCGCTGTGTTGGGGCGGGAATTTTTTTAAAACTTTTTTTTGCGCAGCTATGTCACTATGCACATGTGTACATAGAACAGTAGCTGTTTTTTGCGCTTAGCTATATTTTTGCACAGCTTTGGCACTCTTTACCCACGCAGCTGTGCTGGCACAAAAGTCTAATTTTAGTTTACAGTTGGCACAGAAATCACGTTCCACGCAGCCACGTTTCAACATAGCCTCCACTGGCGCAAAACAAACAAACAAAAGGGCTGCACGTGAATCACACACAGCCCACTGTGCTTTGATTGGCTGGAAGGCTCCACATCACTCCCAGTGGTGGGAAAACAAACCTACATTCAACCCCTGAACCTCCCCACCGATCCAGCTTTGGTGCGTGTTTTTTAAAAAGGTGTACTTTCATGCAGGTTCTTAAAAAACAAGTGATAAGGGGGAGAGGGAGTGCCAGAACCAGGATGAATCCATGTTCTGCAGTTAAGCAGCGGGGAGTTCTTCCTGAAACCTTGATATTTTGTGTGAGTATCACGCGATTAATTGATACTGGGGATTCGACCACACTGGAGCTTTTCTTGTTTACACCATCCTTTACGCCCCCCTGCATTTTTGAGACCACTGTTGTAGTTATCCCCCCCAAAAGTGCCCCTATCAAGGATTTTTGCCACCAGCCATCTTTATTGCCATGCATTTTGGGAGTTGCCAGCTGGATTTTTTGGGGGGGAGGGGGAGTCTGGGCTATTGCCAACCCTAGGAGTAAAAAACTAAACTTTGCATTTTATTGTCGCTCAGCAGTGGCTTGGGGACTGTGCTATCAAACAAGGGAAGCCTCCCAGGATTCTCAGGAATCAGCCAAATCCCAACAACTCAGTCATTAAGGAAACACCAAGGAGGGAAGGTGGACTGAGATTTCAGAGTCTGTGCAGTCACCTGGTGGGGGAGGGGATCAAAGGGAAAGCAATTGACTCCCAAATGAGCCAAGCAACTGGCTGGGAGGACAAAGAGAGCCACAAACCTCATCAGGTCTTAGAAGCTGCTGCTCAGGGAAGGGGAGGCTGGGTTGTTTTGAATGGTTGGCAACAACAGCAACACAGTCACAGGGAGATCGCTTTTTTATTCCACATAGTCAACACTGTAACATTTTTTTAAAAAGAAAAAGGGAATCCACTGGGGGAACATCAAAAAACTTCAGATCATTCCAAAATGGAGGAGGAGGGTGGCGGAGTGTGAGGATCCACTGTGATATGGGTGGAAAGAAAGCAGGGAGGTCGGATGGTGGAGTGAAAAACTCTGAAGCAATGTTTCCCTGAGAAGGGAAAAAAGAAATCCCATTTACAGAGTATTTACAAAATGCAGAGAATTGCAGGGTTGAAAGTGAGGTCAGTGCCAGAGGAAGGAAAACATGTGCATAAACGAAAGTAAACTCTGATTGGCATGTATGCTGAAAGCGAAGGACAACGCACATGCATGGTCATTGTGAAAAACCTGCAAAATCTTTCATTAAATACAGTAAAGCACATAATACTGGAGATTGTAGGGATGAGCCCCGCGAACCCAGCAGAACCTCAGAAAGAGCGCATGGAATGCCTGTGCCATCTGTGTCCTTCTGGGCGCACCCGCTCACCTGCCCCCCAGGCCCCCGTGAGTCACAGGTCATGAGATGCCTGACTCGGTCACCAGATGTCCCAGACAAAGGGACAAAGGGGCGCTTGCCCCCAGGTATGGATTAGACCCAGACGTGAACGTTTCCGCCCGCACATAGGCCACCCCATGATGTCATTGCTATACTGTATTCTCCCGCTCTCCCGCTCTCCCGCCTCCCGGTCCGCCCCTATTGTAAACCCTAATAAAAGGTGCCAGGGACTAGCGCAATGCAGAGTTGCCGGATCCACGGATCACTCTTCCTGCTGCTGGCTCTCTCCACCAGATGATATCACCACGTCTCGCCTCTTCCTTGCGACCCCCGCGGGCCGACTTCAGGAGATAATTCATTAGAAAATTAATTTACTGTGACAATTTGATGACAAAAGCAAAAACTGCTTTTTGGTACCTTCAGATTAGATCTCAAAATTGGTTTAGATCCAGTGAAAGATTTCCATGGATGAAAGGAGGGGGAATAATTTTTACCTATTACCTTCAAATCTGCTTCCATATTATTCCTATTTGGCAGGAGCAGCACGGAGGATGAGGGTAGGCTGCAGAGGAAGGGGAAAAGAAAGTTGCACTGAATTTCCAGTCATCCAGGGTATCCATTGTCTAGAGGTTAACCTGACTGATAATATTTTATTGAAATTTATACTATGCAATAAAATGTTTAAATCACCAATGAGGTCTTAAATCAGGATTTTCAAATGGGTTCCATAGTGTCCTGACCTTTTTAGAAACTGGGCACAGCCATTGTAAAGTGGAACTTGTTAATAACTGCCCCAATAAAAATTAAAAGGTTTTCTACGGCTACCTGTGGTGGATGAGGAGAACTTTTAAGCGCCTGGAATTTCCTTAGTCATCTCCCCCTTCTGACTTTTGTTCTTTTTATTTCCCTATCTTGTTCTCCTTTCCTTTCTCTTAAGCAATCCTTTTGCAAAATGAGAATGGAGGTAGCACATTTGGCTCTTCCTTCTGTGGCAACCATTTTGAGTTTGACTTATTTATTATTTTATTCATTGCATTACATTTGTATTACATAATTACATTTGTATTACATAATTACATTTGTATCACATCACAATTTTTCCCTCAGTGGGAACCCAAAGTTACTTAAATAGTTATCCTCTCCTCCATTTTATCTTCACAACATTCCATTATGGTGAGTTAGACTGTGAGCATGAGACTGGCCCATAGCAGCCATTTTAGTCCTATGTGCTTACCATATTCTCTCAAATATTCTCAGTATGCTGATGATACCCAGCTCATTCTGTCGATGGAGGGGGGAGTAGGCGCCGCCCCTGCAGCTCTACAGCATTGTTTGGGAGGCTGATTTGCTGGGTTAGTTGGCCTTTGAGCAGGTTAAAACGGAACCCAGCAAAGACAGAAACCCTTGGGCTAGGTCGCCGGGTGGCAGAGGGGTTTCCAGCCGGGTGTGGGAGGGGGGGGGTCTCATTGGCACCCGGCCCCCCCCTCGGTTCGCAGCCTGGGGGTCCACCTGGATTCGTCTCTTTCTATGGGAGACCCAGGTGGCCCATGTAACCCGAGTTCGCGTTTTTCCATCTTCGCCAGGCCCGGCGGCTACTGGCCCCTTCCTCTCCCAGGCGGATCTGGGCCACAGTGATCTCATGCAACGGTCACCTTCCAGATTAGACTATTGCAACTCGCTCATTGCTGGCCTACCCTTGAGGTTGATCCGGGAAATTCGAAACTGGTGGTCCAGCATGCGCGGCTGCGTTTGCGTTTCCACGCATGGTGGTGCCTCTAGAGACTGCGCATATCACGCCTGCGTGTTGCACCGTCTGCACTGGCTCCCCAGTTGAATTCGAATGCGTCTTCAAAGGTATTGAATTGTTAACAACGCTTTAAGGCCTTATACAGCGGTCTACGGGACCCTCGATGACCTCAGGGACCGCTCTGGCCCCCATATGTCCCCACGTTCGGTCTCTGCTCTCGGCAGAGGCCAATTTACTGGAGATCCCCGCCCCCTCTATGATGCGGCTGGTCTCCACCAGGGCCAGAGGCTTTTACGGCCCCTGGCCCTGCCTGATGAAATGCTCTTCCTCCAACTGTCCGGGCCCTCGCGGGACCTGCATGAGTTCCGCAGGGCCTGTAAAGACTGAGTTATTCCACCCGGGCCTTTGGGGAGGCCGGCTGCTGATAGGTGCCCATTAACAACTAAGATCCGCTGTTCCCCTCTCAGGGGAGTTGAGGAATTAATGGCTGAACGCCATCTGTTTTAACTTATCATGAATTAGGAGCGCTGCTTTTAACTGATATGAATTTTAGTATTTTATTTTGTTATCCGCTTTTTATTGTGATGTAAACCGCCCTGAGCCCTTTGGGGGAGGGCGGTATAAAAGTGGAATAAATAAATAAATAAATAAATAAATAAATAAATTTCCAAAAGTGCTTGTAGGCTCAGAATGGGAATTCTGCCCTACATGCAGAATTTGTAGAAATTTAAAATAAAGCAAAACACTTTTCAAAAAACACTTGGGGAGATAATGTCAAAAGGCCACAGACATTGCTATGACAGCATTATGCATCAATAAATTAATGTGAAGTGTTGACTATAATTAAGAATGTTATGAGTATTAATTTTGCCCTTTTAGCTGTATTTGTTTTACCGGTAGTTGTATTAAGTTTGCTTTTTATTTTTTTTCCAACTATACATAAGTAAATAGAAAAGGCTGGATTTTTTAAATGGTGGAAAAACTGATGTCTTCGCAGATGAATATAATTCCACTCAGTTTTCATAATATGGAGCTCATAAAATGTTACAGAACCTTTTGTTACTGTAGATGTTATTCTCAAATCTATAAATAAAAATTATTAAAAATTATAATGAAAACAAAATGTTCTATAATAGGACCAAATTCCTAGTGGCTTGCATTGCTGACAATATTTTGTTTTAAAATATTAATAATAAAGGATTGATGTAATGTCATTAGGGAATTACTAATTACTCACATTTCACTGGCAGTTGGATATCTTAGAGAATACATTATTGATCCAAACATGAAATTCTTTTATAAATGATTTTGCAAAATGGGGTGGTTTGTTATATGGCTCTCTAAGAGCTACTTTGAAACACCAAAAACAAAACAGCTTTTCATAGTTTTCCCCCCTCGTAGGCGGTGCTTAATCTGTTCTACTAGGTTCCCTTTCATTTGGATTTTTACAGTGCACTCGTAAGAGTGCTTTCCTGGGAGTAAGCCTAATTGAATAAACCCAGGCAGGATTATGAGTAGACCTGTTTAGGATGGAACTTTAACTGTACTGCAGTGGTCTCTCTATAAGGGAATGTTTTATATGAAGAATGATGTTCCTACTTGTCAGGATATCACTGCACAATACTTTCACACTGTAACATATCACCTACATCTTTGTTTAACATGGTAAATCTGTTTAAGTGTTGTAAGCCATTTTCATTCATGCTATTATCAGTGTGATCTGGTGCAAAGCAAAATAGAGCTTGTGCAGTTTACCATGGAAAAATAAGAAACGTTATTATTTAGAAATTTCCTCTCCTATACAACTGTTAATTGTTCTTATCTTTTGTATATGTGCTTTAGTTTTTGTTTTAATGATATCTTGTTTGGTTTTAAGGGATGCTAAGACACTTCGTTGTTGTTGTTGTTGTTGTTGTTGTTGTTGTTGTTGTTACGTATGTTTTTAATCTAATTGCTGACTTTGTGACCCTCATAAGAACAGAAAGGTGGGGTTTGAATTCTTGTAAAATATAAGAAATAAATACTATACAGAAGCCCTGTTATACTAGGGATCTGGTTGCTCTGACCACTAAAAATGTGTTTGAAGCACTTTTGTGTCACAAGGATATATTTGTTAATTCCTTTAAAACAAGTGTGAGTGTGCAGGAATCAAGTTTTAATTAGAAAGGTTTATTGACAGTCTTTTATTCAGCTTTGGAATTCTTGTATGTGAACAGTTATTCTTTACCAAAAGTGCTTTTGGTTCTGTACTCACAGAACAGTGTAATTTCAGAACAAGTTTCAATCTAGCTGGAGAACAGGTGAGCATCAGGAAATACCTATTCCAGCTGGAGAGTAAAGACCATGCAAATGAGCTGGCATGATGGTGATGCCAGGAGTGATAACTAAAATGGAAATATTCCTAAAGGACAGTTGACCAAGAGGGATCAGTAAAATTTGGCTTTTTAAAACTCACATCTGGGGGTGGGAAAGCATTATGGTGTTTAGTTGTGAAATAACTAGGTGTTTAGCTTTGTTTAACTGATCTGCCTTTTTCTGCAGAACATTTTTCTCAGTTGTTTAGAACTGTTTACACAGGATAAAGCATTTGTTCCGTATGTTTATATAGAAAAGTGGCACCAAGCTTCCAAATCATTTAATAACATTTGTGGTTTTAAAAAATTGAGGTTTTTGTGTCCCAGAATCATTTTGGGAAATTCACATTTATGATAATGAGAAAAGAGCACCCTTTTGTTTTAATGCACCCAGTAAGTGGCACCTTCTATGTTCATTGTTATCATACCACTCAGACACCCTGCTAGTCATTATCCTCTCAGAAACACAGTCTATCAGCACTATGTTTCCAGATCCTGATGGGTCAAATTGGGGAAGACCAGATAGGTTTCCATTTTGCAAATTTTAAATAATAACCTGAAATCTCTGTTTTTAGTACTTTCAGGCTCCAACAGATGATTAATCTATTGAAGAGTGGCAGTTTCCCAAGTTGTTACCTAAATGGAAAGTTGCAGAAAACTAAGCAGCAAAGAGCAAAGATCCATGGATCAATTGTCCTGCAGCAGGACTTAAAATGACATGTGCACGAGAGCTGAAAATGCTGGGGGAAGAATTAGGACGAATAAAAGGAAACATTTCTTCATGCAAAGTGTGATTAGTGTTTGGAATATGCTGCCACAGGAGGTGGTGGTGGCCACTAACCTGGATAGCTTTACAAAGGGCTTGGACAGATTTATGGAGGAGAAGTCGATCTATGGCTAGCAATCTTGATCCTCCTTGATCTGAGGTTGCAAATGCCTTAGTAGACCAGGTGCTTTGGAGAACAGCAGCAGAAGGCCATTGCTTTTACATCCTGCATGTGAGCTCCCAAAGGCACCTGGTGGGCCACTGCGAATAGCAGAGTGCTGGACTGGATGGACTCTGGTCTGATCGAGCAGGCTCATTCTTATGTTCTTAGGTAGAGAGCGAGCGTGGTGTAGTGGTTAAAAGCAGGTAGATTCTAATCTGGAGAACCGAGTTTGATTCCCCACTCCTCCACCTGAGTGGCTGAGACTCCTACATTCCTGCTGGGTAACCTTGGGCTAGTCAAGGTTCTCTCTGAACTCTCTCAGCCCCACCTACCTCACAAAGTGTCTGTTGTGGGGAGAGGAAGGGAAAGGAGCTTGTAAGTCACCTTGAGTCTCCTTATAGGAGAAAAAGGTGGGGTATAAATCCAAACTCTTCTTCTTCTCTCCTTGAACAATTTGATACTGTATTCAACCACATGACCTTGTAGCTATGGGTGACTTCAACTTCCCTGATATGTGCTGGGTGACAAACTCTACTCAGCATCCAAAGTCACGTAACTTCTTGACCTGTCTGGAAACTAAAAGGGGCTCAACTATACTCGACTGAATATGAACCAACAGACAGTGACACGAAGGTAGTGGGGACATTAGAGAAAAATGACCGTGTCTTTCTGTAATTCCTTTAGCTATGTGTGGCCAAGGATGTTCATAGCCAGATGAGTATATTACATTTTAATAGAGCAAATTTTAATGTACTCAGATGTATGATGAAACTCACTTCATGGGCAAGAATTCTGAGGTGGAAAGAAGGACTCTCCTAAAACAAGAACTCTTGCAAGTTCAAGCTATCAATATTCCAGCAAGACATAAACATGGTAGAGCAATCCAAGAAGTCAATGTGGATAAAAGGAGAACTTCACAGTGACCTAAAGAAGATAAAGGAAATGTTCAAGAAATGAAGGGAAGGACATACCTCTAAAGAAGAGTATCTGTGGGTTGCTCTAGATCAGCAGAGAAAATAACACTCAGAGTGTGCTGAGGCTGGTCAGGGAGGTTTGCTACAACAAGAAAAGCTTCAAGATATACGAGCAGGAAACTCAAGTTAAAGAGGTGATAGGTCAACTGTTGGGTGAAAATGAAGAAACTGACAGAGTACACAGAGAAATCAGAAAGGCTCATGCCTATTTTTGCCTCCGTTGTTTTTTTCCGTGAAGCAGAGAACAGGCCCATATAGAAATGGTAGTAGTCAAATCATGGTGTCCAGTCTATTCATTGACATGAACATAGAGATTGTTGAGAGGCACCTGGCTGCACTGGATGTGTACAGATCCCCAAGCTAAATGGTATTCCAAGAGTGCTCAAAGAACACTCTGTCAGGAGTGATTTGATTGTGTATTCCTGGTTGGCAGGGGCTTAGACTCAATGGCCCTTATGGTCTCTTCCAACTCTATGGTTCTGTGATTCTACATTCTGATTTTCAGCTAAGCATATTTGAATTTTGGGTCACCCAACCACAAGACTGTCAATTCAGATGGAAATAAAATGATCTTGAACAAATTTTAAAAAAATCAAAGGCAAGCATAATTGCAGTTTCTTGTCTCCACTTATCTATTCTCTAGTAATACCCTGTCCATTCATGTTTCTCTGTTTACATGCAAGGAGGCACCCCACTGTCTAATGCACTACTTACCTGCTAAAGTACCACATGCCTCAGTTCTAACTGCTAGTTTTCCTGTTTCTCTTAATTCCAACCATCACTCTTAAAAGCACCCATCTCATCACACCAGGAGTCTCAAGATTGCTGGCTTTGTTAAACCCCCTTAAATTGCTTTTATATTGCTGTTCTTCCTGTTATATCAATATTGTAGCCCATTTCCAAAAATAATCCCCCTCAAATGAAAGAGACAAAGCAATTCCCTAGAACACATTCTGCTGAAGAAGGGGACTATGTCCGAGAACTAATATTCCCCCCCCCACACTACACACACACACACACACACACACACATTTCCTGCTGCTGCTGCCACCATGGGAGGAGAAAGAGTCTTGTTATTTCGTTATTCCTTGGTATTTCAATATTCTTGTATTAGATCTATCATTATGGTAATATGGTACAAATGCTTCAAGTTGAAATAAAGTTTTTAAAAGCCTTCCAAGCATTGGGGAGGATGGAAATTGAGCAGGAAAGGCAGAATGGAGCAAAAAAAGCCTGAAGCAAAGAATAGGGCCATTTGTTTTATCTTCCCAGCAAAGGAGGGGAAAAGGTCACTCTTTGCCCACTCTCACAAACAGCAGAGATTATGGGACCTGCCCTGTTGTGAGTGTGTGGAATGGGGTGGGGGAAGGTGTCCATAACAGAAGCTCTGCTCTCAAAAGAATTTCCCTTCAGTGTGGGACAGAATATCTTGGTTTGATTCCCTGTCACATCATCAATTTCAAGCACTTACAGTGCAGTTCTAAGCACATTTACACTGTTCTAAGTTTATTGACTTTAGTGGGCCTAGGAAAAGTGCAACACTGCTTAAGAGTACACTGGGAAACAGAAATGGCCCTGGAGTGAGCCAACTGAGTGATCCCCATAGGTGTATAAGCCATTCCACACAGAGGCACCAACAATGGCCATTAGTTTCTTCCTGCTAATGGGCAAAAGTGCATGAGGAAACATTTGTTGAGCTGACACCAGCTACCATTGCCAGTAAAGGGTCTGAGCAAAGTGGCTTCCGAGTTGCTGGCAAAATTGACCTTCGACACCAATATGCCGCTAAAACACCAACCCATTGAGAAATATCCCTGCAAGGTCCCCCCTGACTCTGTTTAGGATTTAACTTAGGCCCCTTCCACACACGCAAAATAATGCGTTTTCAAACCACTTTCACAACTTTTTGCAAGTGGATTTTGCCATTCCGCACAGCTTCAAAGAGCACTGAAAGCAGTTTGAAAGTGCATTATTCTGCATGTGCGGAATGAGCCTTATATTAACACTCTCCATCTTTCTACTTTTGACTGTTATGTTGTCCTCTGCTATCACCCTATTATCGTCTTCTTATATACTTTCCTATCTCTGAAGAAACTTCCCGTGACCTGTCTGACAAACCTTCTTCTTCCTCTAAATGTATTTAAAATGCAGTACTGCTGTTGAATAGTCCCTAGGAGTTTGATCTTGGAAGAGTCAGTTCAGATCTCACCTCGTCCATCAACTTGAGGCACAATCAGCCTCAGCTTACTTACCTACAGCACAGGACTAATAATACTGACCTATCTTGTACAGTAAAATCCACATTAGCAGGGCTTGTGGCTCACAATAAATCATTTACATGTTGCTTTCAGTATGTGGCATAATCTGAGCTGTACAAGTAACAGTCAGTCATAGGGTAAGTGGTCATTTGATTTGGTCTTACCACTGTAAATCCTTGGGGATCATACCTTTCAGAATCATATGGTGCCTAGTGGTAGCTGTTAAGAAATATGAAACATTACCACCAGCAATTGCATTATGGGAGAGCTACCAATGCAGTCCTGTTGGGATGGCAGATACGAAGGGTGACAACACTGCTTTCTTTGAGCAGACCTGATACTGCATTATTTTATTTCATGTGGTTTGGGGTGGGTTTAGGATAGAAGTGCATGTGATTGCTAAACCTGTTCCTTAATATTTTGTTTATCCACCATTCTTCTGTTCTATTTTCTCTCTCTCTGTTTCTGCATTGAAAGAGCTATCTGGTTACTAGCAGTATGGAATTCAGGTTTCCCCGCATTGTTCCTCCTACATACCAGATCTTCCTGCTAATTTTGTGACAAGAGACATTGCCGTACGTGCATTGCATAAAGTTACTGCAAAGGCTTAGCTTGGGTGATGAATGAGGCCCACTGCTGTTTTACTGGTGCTTTCTTTAAAGCCATACTTAAGTGGTTCTTTCATACACCAGTGCAGTAATATGTTTATATTGCGTGAAAGCTTGGCATGATATACTTAATTGCACCAGTCATTTTGGCCTCTCCCTCCTTTCTTCCCAGTGGGGTATGTTGCTAGCTTCAGTCCAAAGGAAAACGTAAACAGGAAACATCCTGGAAATTCCTGGCCGTGTAAAAATTCCATTCTTGAGAATGAGCTCAGGGGGGTTACATTAAAGAGACCTTTGTTGTCCATACTGTTGAACTGAATAAGCAATGCACGAACAAAATATTAAAAGCACATTGCTGCAAGCTTTGCAATGCAGAATGATCCTGTTCAAACTTTTGTAGTGAGAGACTGCTTTTGAGATAGATATGAATAGGCCTCAGGCCACTAACAAGAGGATCATGGACCACATGGAAGGCAGGGCACTTAAAAAAAATTCCATTGCAGCAATGTATTCCAAAGATAAGCAGTTTTTATCTGAGGTCTTCTGTGGCAAGAGTGTCAGAAATGATGTTGTATTTTTGCATAAACATTTTATTTTTTGAAAAACAACATGCTCTCCTATTACCAGTATGGGGAAATGTGGTATAGTGGTTATTGTGTTAAAGAAGAATCTGGGAGACCCCGTCTCTGCCGTGGAAGCTGGCTAGGCGACCTTGGGCCAGTCACACACTTTCAATCTAATGTACTGTAATCTACTTTACAAGGTTGTTGTAAGGATAAAATGATGGTGAGAATAATGATGTAAGCCATTTTGCATCATTGCTTGGAAGAATGGCTGGGTATAAATTGAGTAAGTAAGTAAGTAAGTAAGTAAATAAATAAATAAATAAATAAATAAATGTGCTTTCGATTGAAATGCAATACTCATAGTGCAATCCCAAGGAAGACTTTTCTGGAAATATGCCTCACTGAATAGACTTGAGCAGGATTACAAATATTTATTTATTCATATGTACTTTTAGCCCGCTCTATACCCAAAGGTCCCAGGGCAGGTTACAACATAGGATAAAAATTATAAAATACCAATAACCTAAAAACAAATGCAATATATAACAATATACTTATAACATTCCTTTAAAATAATAAAACCTATTAAAACCTAACAAAATTTATAAAACACATTAACATTTATGAAATCTGTTAAAAAATAATAAAACCTATTTACAAATTCCTATTACCAGAAGCGGGAAACCATCTCTTCAGCCAAAGGGAAAATAGGTGTGTCTTTAGAGCTTTTTCAGTCAAAGAGAACACCTTGAATTGGGCTCTGTAGTGAAATGGCAGCAAGACCAGCATGATGTGCATCCAGCCAGTAGTATCCATTAGTAGTCTTAGACTTGCTTTCTTAGGTATAGGATCTTATGAGGGCAAGCAAGAGTGCTTGTCTTACAGTCACTTCTTTCCCCTTCCAAGTACTTCAACAGAATTGTCTTTGAAATGGGCTTGTGCCTCAGCTGCAAGTCAGAACTTGAATTTTTCATTTATTTAACTTCATTTATACCCTTCTTTCTCCCAATTCCAAAGCAGCTTATATCATTTTTAACTTCTTTATTCTGTTCTTACAACAACCCTGTGAGATAGGTTAGGGCAGGGTTCCCCAACCTTTTTGAACTTGCAGGCAGATTCGGAATTCTGACATAGAATGGTGAGCTCAGCATCAAAATGGCTGCCACACAATGGCTGCCACATGAGGTAGAAGCAGCCACAAAATGATTACCACAGCTTAACTTCAATAATTCAGTGTAGATCTTTGTGCTGTACTGGAAGATGCTGCCAACGAAATGTTTAATTAAATCTGCACAGCCAATCAAATCTTCAGTAGACAATCTGAAGCCTTGCTGGGCAGAAGCCCTACCTGTCTACTGACTTCCTGGAAAGGGTGAGGTATAAATTGATGTATAAATAGAAAATTAAAAACACTTCATGGTTTCGGCACATTGGGGACCCCTTGCTTAGCCTGATAGAATGGGACTGGCCTATATCCATGCAGCAAACTTCCATGGCGGAGGTGGTCTCCCAGATCTTAGTCTCTAATCACTACACCCACATTGGTGTTTTTAAGTCTGATTAACACATCTAGATCAAATCAAGCCTGAACTGTCTTTAGAACTAAAATAACTGAACTGAGGCTTTGTGCTGAGGTCATATTATGAGAAGACTCCCTGGAAAAGTTGAAGGTAGCAGGAAAAGAGGGAGACCCAAGCTGTCATCACTTCCAACTTACGTTGTCCAAAATGTTCTATTGTTAACAGCCTTGCTCAATGATTATTTGTGCCACCATGGTGATACATTGTCATTTCCATTGCTACTTCTGTGGCATTTATGAAAATGGCATTCCTTCTCCCACCTGCAAATTTCATAGTAGCATAAAAAAAGACGTGCTGTGGTATCCTGGGGACTTTTGGCTTATCAATATTGTAGGATGAACTTTGGAAGTAATATCCGAATTGAAGGTCTGGCTGTATGCTACAGGTTAAAATATTTTTGCACGTGAAAATGCACATTACAATAAAATAGATGATTAATTTCCATATTGCTTTGTTGTCATATTCATAAGACTGCAAGCTAAAAATGACTGAAGCTGGAATACTTTCCACACAGGCAATGGTCTAATCTTCTCAGTCATTCCATTAATCTTCAGTAGAGTGAAGATTGCCATTGAATAATTCTTTTATTTTGGAATGAATTCTGGTCAAACCTTGGTCTTCCATTTCAATGTTATTGCAATGATTTAATATTATTGCATTTTAAATGGAGGATAGACTGCATCATATTTTTAGAATATGATCCAGAGAATGACATGCAGTGGATCAACTCATAGAACACATTCTTCGTCTCTTGTCCTGGTCTCATACTTGTTACTGCTGTGTCTCACATGTTGCAATTTATTCAGCTATCCCGGATTCAAAGTCCTCCAGTGGCCAATTACACACCAGTAGCGGACTGCAGTTCAGGCTCCCCTGCACAGCACTATGTTTCTTCTCACAGGGGAGTTCCCTGCATTGAGAAAAAGCCTAGAGACCAGCTATATGTATACATGCATGGTCACTGGCTACATGCAGGTAATGCATGAGAAGTCATCCATGTATATGAATGACTGAATGAACTGCAGGCTGACGCTGACACAACACCAACTTCAGGCTGACACCGACTTCAGGCTGACAGCAGTTTGGGGTTTGGAAGAGATACAAGCCGAGATCCTGTCTAGAATTTCCATGGGCAAAAGGGGAAATTTTCTTTATTTCCCCCTCCTGTGACTGGGAGGCTCTTGTTCCCTATGAGCAGCATTTCATAAGGCATTTTGGGCTGCTATAGGAGAATTGGCAAAAATAGTACCCCTTCTGAAGCCAGGCAGGATCCAAACAGTCTCATTCTAAAATAACCCATACTATACACTCCCATGCCCAGAAGATGTTGAACAGTACTCCTCATAACTTGTTGTCACAATATACTCTTGTTGCACATTAGGAACAAAAAAACTAAGCACAAAATGAACTTGCACTGATAAGAGTGAAAGTTCTTAGCCCCAGAACCAATATTTTCCTTCTTCTGCCCTGCAAGCATAGGCATTTGAAAGCAGCAATCTCTGTCACAACGCAACTGCAGTCCTAAAATCATGCTTCTAGAGAGCAAGTTCAAAGTAAATATGTTTAGGATTGCACTAAGAATGCACTATAATATTTACTTTCAAGTTAAGGATGTCTAGAATCAAATTGAATCATATGGACAGTGTGTATGACCGAGTTAACTCAGTAGGACTGATCTCTTAGTAATTACAAAGTCTTCGGGACCACTCATCTACAAAAGCCCCTGTGAAACTGAAGGCTTCCTCTTCCCCAGTCTTGTCAATTTCATTATACGGTGGAGTAAGGGAAAAGTAAGATGAATGGAATCGGCATATATGACACTTTGCTGCACAACTTTATACAGAGAGACTATGCTAAAATGTACGAGGGCTATGTAAAATTGCACTTCTTTTTAAAAGGCATGTGGGAAAGAGCGTTTCCAAATTCTTTGAATTGAGCGTGTAAAATATCTTACTTCTACGCATACATCTTTAAGCGCACAGTTTACAGCACGATTCTACATAGTTTACTCGACAGCAAGTTCTTCTGACACAACTCTTGTTGTTTTCCACCTAGTAATCTGAAGCTGTGGGAAAGCAACTTGCGGTTCCAGTGGTCCGCTCCTCCGTTTGAATTTCTAAAAGTGGAAGGAAGCGTCGGACTGAAAAGGCTGAGCTTTACATTTTTGGACAGCCTTGGGTTTTCTTCTTATATACAGACGATGCACAAAGCGTCGCTGCGCTGCGTACACAACGTGTATAAACGTGCGTCCTACCACAAACGTTATTATCACGACATAAAGAGATCGCGGGCCCATTTTCACCCGCGATTAAGCCCTCGCTGAAGACCCTCCAAGCGCCCAAACCGGCCTCTCTCGCCTCTGAGAACTGCTGCGGCGCAGATGGTGTTTGTAAACCCGGCAACCCCCGCCCAGCTCCAGCGAGGTCACACTCCATAGTGGCATTCAGGGTGGGGTGGAAGGACCGGGGCGCAGGCGCAGAACGAGCCTGGTGTGTCCAACATGGCTGAGGTGCTGCTGCTGCTTCTTGTGCAGCAGCAGCAGAACAGGGGAGGATGCTGAGCTCCCCAGGAGCGCCGGTGGTGGCAGGGCGAGCGGGGACCGAAACAGGCTGCTCTCAGCCATGGCCAGGCTGGCTGATTATTTCATTGTGGTGGGCTATGACCATGAGAAGACAGGTAGGTGTGGCTGTGTGTTGTAATGTGGTTGCTGTGTGTGGGGAGGGGGATATGGCTTTCTCCACCACATAAGGGGGGGGGCGTAAGAAAAGGTGGGGGATGAGCTCATGGACGGAAAAGGTAGCTAAACGGTGGGTTGGAGATACAACAAGGGAAGAGCAGTCATTTCCTCTCACGAGACCCAGTAGTTTGGCAGAAGAGCGTATGTGTGATTTTCCTCCTAGCAACTGGTAGGGGAAACGGGTTGAGTGAGCCACTGGCACTCAAGACTGGCGGGGGGCGGCAGAGAGGATGATTCTCCCAGGGGTTGGGGACATGAGAAGATTGTTTCCTGAAGATCTATGGGGTGTGTACGCCGTTTGCTTGTGGTGTCGAAGGACAAACTGACTCCAGAGCTCCTTGCGGTATGGCTGTGTGGCTTTGTATACCGTTTGGCAGAGAACATGAAAACACTAGTAGAGCCTTCCCCTTTCCCATTAAGTTAATACACTCCTGTCGCATCCGGTGGCTGCATTCGATAATGCGAGGGGTGGAGAGAGGTGTTCTTTCCCAAGCGATGGGAAAAATAAACGTGGACGTATTGTGTATACGTAAACAAACACCGACATACACTCTAATTTGTTATGTCATGTATATTGTACTGTTCTCTTCAGATAATGTTGTAATCATTTGCATTAGAAGAACATTTCAGAGTTTGAAGACTTACACAATGGGTGCCATTCTTTATTGAGGACTATAACTAGTTTAAGGCTAATTCCCAACTAATCTAAAAAAATTCTATGACCTTATGACCTAAAAATGCTATGACTGGGAGATATTTTGGACATATTCCTTTTTGAATACCTTTAGTATGAAAATATTATTGTGGTGTCCTGGATGTGCTGTTGTTCAAGTTCAAAATATCGAGCGCAAATGTTGGAGTATGGTGGAATTCTGTGTAAAGTTTCCTGAATTGTGCGTAAGTTTCATTTTCCTGTGTCACCTTTGTAGGTGTAGAAAAATCCTACAATATCAGTTCTCTTCCACCCTTTTTGATAGCACTTTAAAGCATTATAATATATGGTTTTAATGGTGCTATATGCCATATTGTAATGATATTTGTTAAATGTTCAAAATGGTGTATTAACATTTTTTAAAGGGCTTAGGCCATGCCCATAGGTTTATAATTTAGGAAAACAAGAAAGATAAACACAAACAAAATGTACAAAATCTTGTAAGTTCATCATAGAAGGACAACCACCTCTAATTCTCTTGCCTGGAAAATACGATGGAGTTGCCATGGGCCAGCTGTGGTTTTTGAAAAGATTTCAACACATTGAAGTTGTACAATATTGACTGATACTTAGAGATTGTTTTTGAAGAGCTATTTTTGTGAATCCTTCCCTATTGCCTTTAAAGAAAACTTTAAAGGGCTGAATGTTCTTTAATAAATTATTGTGGCTGCTCCAGACAAAACCTTCTTTGTCTTGTTTGTCTTCAGGTTAATAATGCATTGCTTCTTTATTTACATGATTATGTAAATAAAATAAAATCCTCCATTTAAAATAGAAGTATAATCATGTGCATAGAGGAAATTTTGCAATCTTGTCTTTTCAATTAAGTGGAACTTTGATCAATCAGAGTTAGCATCTTTAAGACTGAGTGGTTAGAACACAACGTTTGCATATTTGTTACTATGACCTGAGACATGAAAACACTGAGCACTTGTTCAAGTTCACATTCTTGAATAATATAGAACGGTTTGCCATACATATTGTTAAACCATCACAGAAATGCTGCGATTGGCAGCTTTGGAATTAGTGTTTCCCTGTAGCATTTTAATTATTTTTTAATTAAGTCTATTCATAACAGTGCTTCAATAAGCACTGCAAATTCAAATTTTAAATGCCTGTTTATATGTTGTGGCAGGATGGTTTCTTCTTTACAGGTGCGACTGTTACCAGTTCTGACAACTATATCAACTAGTTGATGTCTGGTAAATTTTCTAAGTTTCAAGCCCAAATTGAAGCAAATGTTTCTTCAGATAGTAATTTCATACTTAATAATAAAATTTTCCATCAACTGGCTTGTTTTTCTTTAGAACCCAGCAATTCAAACTATTTGAGAGAGAATTTTTCATGGAAGAATAGATATGCACTGTCTAATTTGAATTCCTTTATCCCACATAGTCCCATAATGCCTAGAGAACTGACCTTTATTTCTTAACAAGCATGGCAATGCTACAATCCGATTATATATGTGACTACATGTTGTACCACTACAGGATAACATCAATATTTTCCCACCCTCATGCTTGAAAATAAAATCTTGAATAATATTGTTGATACAGATTTTTCCAGATTTTTCGCTGTGTTTGTCACAGCAAAATTAAACAGGAGTCTGTGTGCATTAAATGCCATCAAGTCGCTTCCGACTTATGGTGACCCTATGAATGAATGACCTCCAAAATGTTCTGTCTTTAACGGTCTTGCTCAGGTCTTGCAAACTGAGGGCTGAATACTATTGATGCAGATTTTTCCAGATAGGGTGGTTGTGCTTGTAGCAGCAAAATAAAACAAGAGTCTGGTGGCATGTTCATTACTAACAAGTTGTTTTAAATCAGGGGGTAAAACTGATTTTTGTGTGTGTGTGTTGTGTGTATGTGTAGTTTTCATCACCTTGAGTGAACCGATTACTCCTTTGATTGGATCTGCTTTAAACAGGCTTTCCTTTGTAACATCCCTCCCTCCTCTTTGCAATTTTTTTTGTATAAATGTATCTGCTATGGATGCATATGATGAAGGGAGCTCTAACTCAGAAAAGCTTATGATAGAATATTCTTATTTTTGTTGCTCTGTTATCAGTATTTTAAAGGGGGAAAATGCCATCTTGGCAGCTTGCTGAAGAGTTGCACCTATCTGTTGTGATGCTACTTCACTTACAATTGCCCTGATGTGGCTGCACAGGCTCCTTCTCACAGCTTCAGCCAGTAGTGGTCATGGGATTCAACAGTGCCTGCTGAGTTATCAAATTTGTCTTGCGTGCTGCGGCCTGCACTTGCACTGTGTTAGTAGGTCTCATGTGGTTCCTAGGCTATACGCTGTACACCTCTGTGCTAAAATAATGATATGAATTATAGATTTATGGTGTGAGCTCTATAAATGACACAAGCTGTCCCAGTTCGATTACACCCTAATCCAACGTATTTTTGAAAGTATTTCCTCGTATTTGCATTGGTTTTAGGATATATTAAAAATCACCTAATAAGTGGCCTACCTATCAAGGGAGGAAAATACATATTATAAGAAACTCAAGATATTTCATGACCCTTACTCTAGCTAATATTTATTTAGTCTTCGAAAGAAGATGGATCTGCATCCACGAGCCTGCTAAATTTTGCATTGGTGGCTATTTTCTGTCCTCCCTTTAAATCCAAACAAATAAATATATACAGGATTTTTTCTATTTTCTGGATTCTCTCCTTAAAACATGCAAAAGCTTCTTGTGTTTTTCTTTACCAATTTTCTACTAAATGTATATACTCCGTTCCACAGAAAGATGATAGTAGGAATGTATATTCCTCCACCACAGAACAAGCCATGCTGGATCTTCATTGTTGTGAAATTCTCTGCCTGGATTCTAGTGCATACCCAGTCCTGCTCTCCCCACCCGTTTGAAAGTTCCTCAATGAACTATAAATGGTCTTGTATTAAAGTACCATGTTCAATAATGATTTTGACAAAGGCAGTGTGTAAAAATGAATGATAATTCCCATTTTGTAATGCAGAAGCATACAATTTTATCAACCACTGTACCTCAACTGTCTGTAGTCCGTTGTGATTGCTTGAGCTCATTCTCAGACTTTTTACTTGTATTGTCATTGTCCTTGGGATGGCATAAATCATGTTGGTGAAGAGGCAACTGAAAATGGGAAGTGGCAATGATTTGCATCCAGGCAACTAAAATCACCAAAAAAAAAAATCAGATTCAGTCACTGATTTAAATTAACATGTTTAGATTTAATTAACATTATTTACATACTTTCTAAATAAAAGTGCATAGTTATCATCGCTAGAACCATAACATATAATTATTTAAAACTGTATGGACCTTCATAAAACCATAGAATCATAGAGCTAAAAGGGGCCATCTAGGCCATCTAGTCTAACCTCCTGCTCCATGCAGGTTTAGCCTAAGGCTTCCCTGACAAGTGTTTGTCCCGCTGCTATGTAAGGAGTACTACTGAGGGGGAGCTCACTTCCTTCCTAGCTAGCCAATTCTACTGCTGAACTACTCTTACTGTGAATCCCTCCTTAATAGACTCAGATTCAGAGACCTTTATCAGGCATATACAACATAGGGACAAAGAATAGGAGTAAATCCAGTAAAGAATAGTTTGAGAAATGCCGTAATATTCAGCCAGTATATTTCAGCGTGTAATTGAAACCCATTATCACACGTCCTATCCTTTGCTCTCAAAAGGAACAGTTCCCTGCCTTCCTCTAAGTGATAGCCGTTCAAATACCTAAAGAGAGCAATCATGTCCCCCATTCCAAGTCCCCAAGCCTGTCCTTGTAGGGATTGGTTTCCAGGTCCCTGATAATTTTCATTTCTATACTCTGCACCCGCTCCATTCTGTCCACATCTTTTTTTGAAGTGAAGCTTCCAGAACTGCACACAGTACTGCAGGTGTGGCCTGACCGATACAATGGACACTGGAACTATGACATCTTGTTATTGGATGTTATGCTCCTGTTGATACATCCCAAGGCTGCATTAGCCTTTTTTGTCACTTCATCACACTGAATGCTCATAATTAGCTTACAGTCAAGTCCACCTGTCCCCCAAGATCTTGTTCACACACATACTGCTACCTAGAAGTATATGTCCTGTGTGTGCTTCTGATTTTTGTTACTCAGATGTAAAACTCTGCACTAATCCTTGTTGAATTGAATCCTTGTTTACATCTACCCACTTTGCCAATATGTTCAGATCTCATTGGATTCTATAACTTCTGGGATGTTTGCTGCTCCTGCCAGTTTGCTGTCATCTGCAAATTTAATGAGTAGTCCCTCCACCCTCTCATCCAGATAATTTAAAAAGACATTGAAAAGTCCAGATAATTTAAAAAGACATTGAACCAGAACCAAGCCCTGTGGCATCCCAGAATACATCTCCCTCCAGTCAGATGAAACATCACTGACAACTACTTTTTGGGTGTGGTTCTTCAGTCAGTTCCTTATCCACCTAACTATCCTAGAGTCCAGTCCACACTCTTCAAGTTTACCCATCAAAAAGTGATATGGTACCCTACCAAAAGCTTTATTTAAATCCAGGCAAACAGCATTTCCGGTGTTCCCATGATTCAGTGAGCTTGTTGCACAATCAAAGCAGGAAATGAGGCTGGTCTTGCAGAATCTGTTAGGGACAAATCCTTATTGACTCTTCCAGGTTAGCAGGTTGTCCTCCAGATGCTTTCAGATTGATTCTTTTAAAATCAGAATTTTCCCTGGAACAGAGGTCAGACTGACTAGCATGTAGTTTTCAGGGTCATCCCTTCGCTCTTCTTTGAAGAATGAAAAAATTGCCCTCCAGTCTTCTGGCATTTTGTTCGTTTTCCCAGAGGTCTTGAAGGTGATGGACAAAGACTTTGCAAACTTTCTAGAATGTTATTTGGACATTCTTGGGAGCACCCCATCTGGCCCAGGGGATTTGTACTCATCCAATACTTCATCCAGTTTGTACTCATCCAGGTGCTTCTCAGGAACCTCTTTTTCCATGTCAAACAGCAGTCTGGACACTGTAACTTACCTATTACAACTTTTAGATGAGCCTGTTCTCCTTCAGGGATAAAGCTGAGATGAAGTAGTCATTGGGCCTTTCTGTTTTTCTGTTGCCAGAATGTCTCCATTTTCACCCCACAGGAGACCTATCACCTCTTTGTAGTTGCTCCTCACATTTCTGAAGAAGTCTTTCTTGTTGTAGCAAGCTTCCCTGGTCAGCTTCAACTCACTCTGAGCTTTGGCCTGTATGATGACCGACCCATGTTTATTCATGTTTATTCATCCTGAAATCAGGTTAGGTTTCTTTTATTGGATCACCTCAGTGTTGGTATGAAACTCTTAACTGAGCATAGTTGAGAAAAGAGTTTTCCATGGAATTTGAGAACATTTGGTATAGATCTACTGTTCTGCCATTTTTTGGTTAAAATATTCTCAAGGATGACCTCAGTTGGAATATAATTGCAAATTATTATTAATTTCACCTTCAGCTGGTCATATCTACATCAATGTAGGCGATGAAATTTTACTAAAGGCACAAACCACTTGGGGCTGGAAAGTGGACACAATGAATAAAATAAAATCTAACTAATTAGCTGTGACATTTTTTTCTCCCATTGCTTTTGAAGTGCTTGTCAACTTAAATTCCCATGTGAAGTCATTAGCCTACTGGAATGTGAATGAAACTTGTGGGAAGTGCACAGATGTTTACAGAGATCAAACAAGGACATGAGTAAAGTGCCCCACTCAAACTTGTTTTGTTTTTGTTATGATTGTAATATCTTTGGAACCTTTATGTATGACTTTACTTGGTAATATTACTGACTCTATGACTTAAAGAGCCATATTTACAATTAATATCAACTGAAAGAGCCAGACAATTATATGTCCTGTGCACCATACCACAAACACATATAATAAGACATACCTATCAAAGTATGTAGTAATAACTTCTCAAATTACAATACCTCTGTTCACGTAGGACTGTCTCTCTTCTTCACAGCTGAACATTAGACAGCTCTTCTGTATCTAGACTGAGGGAAAAGGCTTCTCTTTCTGCCTTCCTACTCTCCTCACCACAAGGCACAGCAGACTGGGTATGAGCAAAATTGTAAAGGTATTTGGTGGAGGACCATCTGGCTGTGGAGGAAGAAGAGATAAAAACTCCATCCTCATATGGGCAGCTTTTCCTTTACTTGGGTGGCTGCCATGATGGTTTTACTTTCTTTCCTTTGTAATCAGCTGTTGCCTTTCCATTAATTGCCCTAGCATTGGGATGAGAACACAGACAGTTGTGTGTGTGAAAAGAATCAGCTCTTTACTTCCGCTCCTGGTTTGTGGCCCACAGGGCAGGGAGGCTCACAACTTACCCATCTTTTAGTCTAGTGATGGCGAACCTTTTCAAGACCGAGTGCCCAAATTGCAACCCAAAACCTGCTTAATTATTGCAAAGTGTCAACACGGCAATTTAATCTGAATACTGAGGTTTTAGTTTAGAAACCCATTACTCAGGAGTAAGCTTGATGAAGCAACCGTGCAATGCTTCGAATGGGTGAATCACAACCCTAGGAGGGTTTACTCAGAAGCAAGCCCCATTGCCAGCAACCGAGATTACTCCCAGGTAAACCATCGCGCCCAGGCCAGCTTAGATGTGTATGTGGGGGGAAGGGTGATTTTCGGCCCCTCCACATGACTGACTCTGTGCATGCATGCCCACAGAAGGGGCTCTGAGTGCCACCTCTGGCACCTGTGCCATAAGTTCACCACCGCTGTTTTAGTCTGTTCAGCAGCAGCAGCAGCTGTTTTAAGGTAGCAACCACCTGCCAATCACAAGCCAAACTAGGCAATGACCTTTCCCTCTTTTCTGGAATATTGAAAGAGAACATTGGGAACAGCAACAGTATCCTGTCAAAGAGTCTCATGTGACTGTCACTGTTATTCAATGTGATGGGATGATGCCGAATTACTGTTACATTTTCAAGGGTGTACAGCCTTTCCCTCCACATATGGCTTTCGTACTTCCTCCTTATATACCCTTACATTTGTATTGAAAATGAAGGAAATTGTGATTAGGACAGTTGAGCAAGCAGATATACTGTTAAAAACAGCAGGAACATATCTACTTGTGCGTATTGAGGAACGTGCTACATTTTGCAGTGGCACCGTGTATAGTCATCCACGTATATGTACTTACCGCCATAGTAAACTTTTTGTGTTTGGTTTTCTAATAAGGGAATTTGTAGTGAGGTAAGGAAGCATTTCAAATTTTAATGTATTTAACTGTGTGTACGTAAAGTGCTGTTAAATTACAGGCAACTTAAGGTGACCCCACCCCCCAGGTTTTCGAGGCAAGAGACTAACAGAGGTGGTTTGCCATTGCCTGTCTCTGCAAAGTTACCATGGAATTCTTGGTGATCTCCCATCCAACTATTAACTAGGGCCAACCCTGCTTAGCTTCCAAGATCTGATGAGATTGATCAACATATCTAATTCTCAACATGGCCATACCAATGGAGAATTAAATATGGAGAGCGGGTCCAAACATGAAAAAAGCCCAGGTTTGCAGAAAAATCTGAAATCTTTGTATCCCTAGCCAGCAGTGTTTTGGAACTGTATCTATCCCCTGGCCCCTCCCTTGCTGCCTGCTAGCAGCACTTACCTGAGCCTGTGGAAAGAACAGGGTGTCTTGGGGCAGCAGGAAACAGCAGCAGGAAGTGCAGGGCCGGGAGGAGGAAGAGGCCTGTGGCAGTGGCAGTCTGCCCAGGCTCCCTGGCGGTGGCAGGAAGCACAGGTTTGAGAGAAGGCAGATTGTGGCAGTGGCAGTCTGTCATGACAAGAGGTTGATGCCAGGAAGGGCTGGCCTGCTCTAAGGGTGGGCCTGGAGAGGGAGAAGGGATCTGGCAGCAGCAGGGAGGGGCTGAGTGATGGGAGGGCTTTCCCAGCTTTAAGAACATAAGAACATAAGAACTAGCCTGCTGGATCAGACCAGAGTCCATCTAGTCCAGCATTCTGCTACTCGCAGTGGCCCACCAGGTGCCTTTGGGAGCTCACATGCAGGATGTGAAAGCAATGGCCTGCTGCTGCTGCTGCTGCTGCTGCTGCTGCTCCTGAGCACCTGGTCTGCTAAGGCATTTGCAATCTCAGATCAAGGAGGATCAAGATTGGTAGCCATAGATTGACTTCTCCTCCATAAATCTGTCCAAGCCCTTTTTAAAGCTATCCAGGTTAGTGGCCATCACCACCTCCTGTGGCAGCATATTCCAAACACCAATCACACGTTGCGTGAAGAAGTGTTTCCTTTTATTAGTCCTAATTCTTCCCCCCAGCATTTTCAATGAATGCCCCCTGGTTCTAGTATTGTGAGAAAGAGAGAAAAATTTCTCTCTGTCAACATTTTCTACCCCATGCATAATTTTATAGACTTCAATCATATCCCCCCTCAGACGTCTCCTCTCCAAACTAAAGAGTCCCAAACGCTGCAGCCTCTCCTCATAAGGAAGGTGCTCCAATCCTTCAATCATCCTCGTTGCCCTTCTCTGCACTTTTTCTATCTCTTCGATATCCTTTTTGAGATGTGGCGACCAGAACTGAACACAGCACTCCAAGCTTTGACTGCATGAGCCAGGAGCAAAAGGAGCCTGTAAGCTCCAGTCAATGCCTCGACATCTGAGAGAGATGCTGGAGTGGAGCAAAGAATGGGTGGTTTGGGAGAAAGGGCCAGGCACAGAGAGACAGGGAAGCTGACTGACCAGGGCGCTGATGGAAGGGCTAGGGACTGGCCCAGGCAGCCTAATCAGACCAATCGAAGTCAGGGGGTAGAGCAACCCTTTAAGGCAGGCGAAGGAGGCCAGACCAGGAAGGAAAAGAAGGGCTGAGAATACTCTTGTGCGAGCTGGGGAATTTTCCAACCTGGGATTGAGATGTGTCAGAAATGTCTTCTTCTCCATCCCTTTCTTGGGCTGAGAACCTAACTCAGACCTAGAACCCCCAGAGGCTATAGAAGGAAGCAAGGAGGGAGGGACTGCAAGTGAGGAGTGCCTCACACTTTAAAAAATGGAGATAACTGCCCCACACACAAATATTAAAAGCATCACCCATCCCTTTAATAAATGGCCCTCTGAAGGCCATTGTAGGGTGCTAGGCAACCATGTCAGTATTGCCTGATGTCAAGCTTTGAGTTCTGGAAGGAAAAGTCAAGAGGAAGACTGTTGTGTTTATACCAGGGATTTATACCATTATTCCTTTATATCATTATTCCTTTATTCCTTTATACCATTATTCCTTTAATCTGACTATCCTGTCCCTCCATCACAGTAATCTTTAAACCACCAGAGAACTGAGCTGTTTTCACACATCTGTTTGCTAGCTTGCTCTGACCAGAACTCCTTTTCAAAATTCCTTCACACTGTCTCCAGGACGCCTCTTCAAACAGCCAGCCAATCACAAGCATTCCTTACTTAACTCCTTGTGCATTCCAACTGCAGTAAATTTGGCTAAGTGTTGGAATTTGTCACAGAGGGCAATGGGATATGGGGAATGAAATGGCCTTTATGAGCCTGTACAAGGCTCCAGCTTGTCAATATTAAAATTTTAATGTGGATACTTAACATCAACATGAATACTTAACATCTGTGGATGCTTAAACACTTAAACTGGTGCCATGGACAGACAAGACAGATCTTTCCACAGATCAGCTTGTACCGTGCAGCTGGGCCACTCTTGGCTACCAAGGGAACAAAAGGATGGAGGAAAACTGTGGGGGGAGGGTGGAAGATAAGGATAGGTTGGCTGGTAGGTGGAATGGAGAAAAAGGAACAGGAAATGGGGAGAGGTAGTAGGGCCTTTTTTAGGGTTGCCAGCCTCCAGGTGGGACCTGGAGTTCCCACAGAATTACACCTCATCTCCAGACTACAGAGATCAGTTCCTGTGGAGAAAGTGGATATTTTGAAGGGTGGACTGTATGACATTGTATTCCACAGAGGTCCATGACCTCCCAAGCCTTCATCACCAAATCTCCAGTTTCCAACCTGGATCTGCCAGTCCTATCCCCACCAACCCCTGTCGGTGGCCAGGAAGGGCCTGGCAACCTAGGGCTTTCAGGAGAGGAAAAGAGGGGGAGAAAAAAATGAGATGCCCTTGGAGGTCTTTGCAAGCCCCAGAGTATCTTTGTATGTTTTTATAATCATTAGGCAGTTTTTCTATTGGCAGAAAAGATGCACATCTGTTGGGTATACTATTTTAAATACAGGGGAAAGGTAGTTATGCTTAGTTCTGAAGTATATTCAAAAATGTTGTACTTTGTGGTGGAAGCTTTTGGATTTGTTGGAGAAATAAAGATGGCTTTACAAGCCAGGCTTTGTAATGAGTTTCTTCAGTAGATATGTAGTATAAGCCAGAAGCATTCAGCTATCACTGGAAAAGTTTTGAAGTCACAAGACTAAAGTTGTTTTGGAAAATGAGTTTTTTCTTTGTCTCAATGCCACTTAGCATCAGCAGACTGTAGCAGTGTGCCAGTATTCCATTCCTTGGTGCTGTCTCTGGAAAAATAAGATTAATGGCTTTCTTGTTGAGAAGAAGTCTTTGCACAGTGTGTAGAATAATGGAAGTCTTTGCTCAATTTATGGAATTATCGATGCCTACTCATAAACAATAAGATTGAATATATATTTCTTAACATTTATAATGCTGCTTTTAAAAGTATTTCAATGGCAGTGGTGACAAGTATTATTCCCAACAGGAAATATTTCACATAACCCAGAAGGACTCATAGTTTGTTGATATGTACTCCGGAAACTTATTTAACTTGTTCTCAGATTGGAGAACAGTAAGGCAGTGTAAGACAAAAATGAACTTTTGTATAAATTAGGGCTATTTTGATCTAAAATGATACTGGAGAAAATAATAGTGCTTTCTAATACTAATGGCCCAATTATATTGTGGAGGGGGCCAAATCATGGTGTGGAGGTGGTACAGGGCTTTGCGAATACATTTGCCCTCTTTGCTGGCACAATTTATATTTAATAGCTGCAACTATGTTTAGTAATAGTGACCTATTGCTATCTTGGCCCCAGTCACAAGAACATTTCACTAGGCAATGTTGAGAATTTGTAATGGATGACTCATGCTGGCCAAAATAATATTTTAATAGAAGATACTCATCTCTTCATTCACTGATGTGAATTTAAAGCGCTGCGGGACAATTCTTCGGTTCTCTATTTCAACCTTACTAGTTGGTTCTCAGAACTTCATCATCATCATCATCATCATCATTATCACCACACTAAGTAGCATATCTGGCAACAAGTGCCCTCCAGCATTTCCAGGCTTGGGCGAGTGTTTCAGCCTCTTCCCATGCAATATTTCTTGATAACCTGGATAACCGTAAGAGAGAGTATATCTTGATTGTGAGCTAGCTAATGTTACTGAAGAGCTGTGAACTTGCAAACTCATTGGTGCTTATAAAATGTGGTGTTGCACAGTATAGGCCCCTTCTGTACAGGCCAATAAACACGGGTACAGGATTCTAATAACTTGTTTATTTAGCACAAATCCTGCTCCCAAAACGAGTCTGCCCCGTGTTATTTTCCCCAATGTGGGGTTTTTGAACATTGCTAAACAAGCGAGTATTTTCAAGAATCCGTGGTCGCAGACGCTCACGTGTGAAGGTGCGACAACAACCCGGATTGTTTCCATGGGCTCCAATTGCTGCCTGCACGAATGCATGTGAATGCAAAAACAGGTTCTTTTAACCTGACTGCAACTCGTTATACATTTGTTGTGTGGAAGGGGCCATATAGTTAAGTACCAAACTGGTTTACTCAATGGGGTAATTGCTGAACTAATATATTATGATATAGTTGCTTAACAAATACATTGTGATGACTCAAATTTTGATTTTCCAACTACTTCAAAAGCATCTACTCGACAATGGCTTATTTTGTATTCTACATTCTACTTAGGTTGCATTTATACTAGAGTAGTGCAGTTGCCATAAGTTGACTGCAACTTGATGGCACTTTACACAGACACATTTTAGCTTGATTACTGCTATTCCTGGCTTCTCTTCCCACTCCTTGAGAAAGACACAGGACAGACAAAGGGGCTGTAAAAACTGGGAAGATGAATGTTGCAGTCCCACAGAATAAGCAGTCTAGGTATCTCCAGCACTGTCAGCACATCTGCTGAGTCTGAGAACATCTCCTAACTCAGAGAAGGTTCTTCCTGGGGAAGTAGGTGGCTAGTAAACAAGCAGACTGCCTAATCTGTCTTTAGTTCCTAATGTAAGGAGTATAATGTCAATGCCACCTATAGTTTGTCCAAGGAATTTGTGGAGCTTGAAGTACTCTGGGAAGATAATAACAACCCCTTCCCCATCTACCTACACAGGGTTGGTGGAGGACCTCAAAACAAGGTAGATTAACTTTTTGAAATGGATGAAACAAAAGCTATTTTAGACATAGCTATTCACTAAACAAGAACTACTCTTTTTACATTGTCACAATATGTATCCTCAAATAGGCCACCTTTTGGTCTCTGTTTCCTTCGAAAAATTTACATTGGAGTATGCTGATCATTTATGCTGATCATTCACAACTCCATGCTTATGTGCAGTTTGCTAATATAAGAAAACGATCTACATGTAAACTTGAACTCTTCTTGCTTATAAACTCTGAGATATTGAACTTCATAAAAAAGTAGTTTTCTCTTGCCTCCTTTTCCTTCTTACCACTACCACCTAGGTAAAATTCAACCCCCCTCTTTCATGGGATCGTCTAAGGTCAATGCCATGGGGGAGTATTACTTTAATGTGTTGAGTAGCCAAGGCAGGTGAGTAGAGAAATGTGCAGACTTAAACACTTTATTTCTACAAAGTACAAACTTGGCAAACTACAAGACAAATCTAAGTTCACTAAGCAAATTAAACTAACTAGGGTGTATACTTTTGCCCCAAGTCCCATGGTAGCCGCCCTGCTTGCTTGTGCAGTCAATGGCCTCACCTGCACACCTGACCCCCGGCCAGCACTTCTGATCCTGGGGGAAAGGCAGCCAGACAGCAGTACCAGCACTGCAACAGCAGCAGCAGCAGGAGGCATGGTGGCAGCCTTGGAAAGGGGTGGTCAAGATGACCCCAGGCAAGTGGCGTTTGGGGCATGCACCCTGGCTTGACCCAGGGTAGTTATGTGCCTGACAGCAAAAAGCTATACAACTTTTAAGCCTTAATTCCTTTGAACATATTCCAAGTTAACAGTTGTGGTTTATATGGTGGAAAGGATTTGGGAAGAAAAACAAAGATTACCTTACTGAATTCAAGTTTGATCTGTCAAAGTTGCATTTTTGTGGTTAGACTGGTTGAAGAGGAAACAATTTGTGCACATTAAATTATTATTTCTCCTACTCCCCAAAATGTCTTACTTTGCCTTGTGTTACCAAATTCTCTATCTCTTTTGACATTTATGTATTCCAGAACATTTGGTAGCTTTGAGGAAAAGCTAGGTAGCATGGAAGCTTATCGTTATTTCATTTAACAATCTTTTGCTCTGTTATCATTTGCTCTGCAAATGTTCTACCTTCAGTGGTAGTAAATCCTTCAAGCCAACATCAACAGCTGGTATACTGTGAACAAACAGTGTGTTAATTAATATGTAATTGATTAAAATCATATATTAGATGACTTCTCTAGTAAAGGGGTAGTTGCTTGGTTGCTTAAGTTCATATTGGTGTAGAGAACATCATGAACTTTTGCTAATTGTTAAATCTCTTTTGCCTGTATTAATAAGATATGTTCTGGTAGCTGATAAAGCTCTGTAGGTTGGTCATAGATGTTAGAAGTTCTAAGCAAAATAAAACAAGAATTTATAGCAGGGATGTCAAACATGTGGTCTAGGGGCCGGATCCTGGCGCAGGGATTTGAGAGGTTCTTATCAGGGAACCTTTTCTCAGATAGCCTAGGAACTTCACTTTATCAGTTTCTTTACCAGCATGGCCAATTGGCCATGCTGGTAGGGGCTGATGGGAATTGTAGTTCCTGAACATCTGGAGAGCCGCAGGTTCCCTACCCCTGATCAGGCTGAACCAGCTGAGGAACCCCCTTCCTCTGGCTCCTGGTCTCACCTGGAAAACCCACTGTGGACTTTCTAGTCCAGGTACCTATCCCACTCCACTGTGGACTCATCATTCCAGGCATCCACCCAATCCTGCTCCGGATCTGGCTTGAACTGGCAAGCATGCAATAGTTGGAGTGGGTACTGGTGGGTGGTGGGCTCCATGCACATCAGATAGTTACCCTGATGCTGTGCAGACAAGCCATCTCATTCAGAGCAGAACCTAGCCTTCTCCTACTCAGCCTGAATGACTGCCTCCCATCTCATTTGGCAATGACTGGCTCATTATGCATTACCTCGTGCTTTTTAGCTCTTAGCTGCATTGAGTTTGTAGTGTGGTCTTCTTGCATTTCTCTGTTTACACTCGAGGAGCCATTCTCTGCCTGCCCCACAGCTAGCTTGCTGGTCTTAATGGGCCTCGGCATCCTTTCCTGGTTCTCTTAACTCTCCCCTTCAACTTCTCTTAAGAGGCACAGATCTCATCACAACTGTAGTTGCAAGATAAGGGCTTTATTAAAGCCCTTTAATTTTCATTGATATCAATATGCCTGTGATAGCAGATATATCGATATTATAGCCCCTTTCCCAACATAACCCCCCTCCCACCAAATAAGAGGCAAAGCAATTCCCTGGACTACATGCTGGCAAAGAAGGGGACCATGTGCTTGATCCCCTCCCCCTCCCCTCCCCTCCCCCCTCTCTCTGTCTTCCTGTTGCTACTGCAACTAGGAAAATTGTTTTAAAACACAAGCTTGTTTGAAATAAAGTTGTAAAATGCCCTCCCAATCATTGGGGAGGGTAGACGCAGAGCGGAGGAGGTGAGGTGGGGACAAAAAGAGTCTCTGCTTATACTGTTCTAATATGAGAAGGAGCTGTCAACATGGAATGAGGGTGAGGGGGAAGAAATGAATTAATGGTAGCGCGAGGGAGTGGGAAAGGTGGAGCTGGGTAGTATGGCCATGAGTGGAAGATGTCTGGAACAAACCTGTGCTCACTGGCAAATCTGCCCACTCTGGCAGTGAAGCAATTTAAAGGTCATGCTAGAAGTGCATAATTGGCCTCTGCCTCACATCCCTGTGCTAGACATGCAGATTGAAAACCAGATGACTCCCTCCTAATTTTTTTTTGTCTCTAGTCAGATAATGTGGGGTAGAAACCAGATCTCCCCTATTCTCTGCCACGACAGCTTTGCTCATTGGAGCAGGGTCTTCTGCAGGTGCCAGACTGTGCTAAATTATTTAAAATTACTTGGAAAAATTATTAAGGACTTAACAATTATTAAGGTCTATACTACTGTGTATAGTTTACTGAAACTAGGATCCAGCCATGTAATTTTGCATCATTTAAACTTATGCTTTGCTTTAGTTCTGCTTTTTTAGACTTCTGGTTGGTTCTATGACCCTAATCCTGTTGCATTGTTTATTAAATGTCCCATCTGTCAATTTTGTTTACTCACTCTGGGTAATCTACCTTGAGTTCAAGTGAGAAGGGCAGATTACCGAGTTCAGGTGGAATTCAGAGGTTTTATCACCATCATGGAATTCATAGAAATCAGGTATAGTTTTAAATTTATAGCTTTTACAGTATTTAATATTGGATTTATATTATGTATATGTTTTGTTGGCAACTGCCGTGAGCTCAAAATTGGAGAGGCAATATAGAAATGTAATTAAAATTATAAATAATGTAAGTAAATAAATTAAATTAAAATGTTATCAAAACCATTAAGTGGTCTAGAACAACCCACTTGGGTGACTAAGGTCATTTCATTTGTATAACCAGGCCTGAAGCCTGATTTTTCATGTTTTCTTAAAATTAAGTTCAAATGGAATTTGCTTTCAAATAACTGAATTTATGGAGGGTTAAAACCTTAAAATATCTGTCTCTGTTTGGTTGCAAAGTCATAGGTGTACAATTTGTGGCAGTAGATGCCTTGACTAGCGAGTTACTGATTTAAATTGGTTGCTGTAATCAGTCGCTTGCTGACTTAGTAGCACTTATTGATAATGATGTCATGAGATAACTGGTTACCAACATGGCTTCTCCCAATAGCTGCAGTTGCTAGTGATTGAATACAGGTCAGCTGAAACCTACATAATAACTGCAAATGCTTTGTTCTCTAGATCTGTATAACAGCTCCAGACAAAATATTTGTCCCAGGAAGACATGTGAATAATAGATTTATGTAAATGTTAGTTTTATCTTCATTTTGTGAGAACATTGTCTTTTTTAGGGGGGTAGGGGGTAGAGGAGAAACAGGAAGGCGATGCGTTAAAAGTATCCAAGGTAGTTTATTGTTAAGGTACGTTTGTGCAGCTGTAGTGTTAAGAAATCACCAGGTTTGACCAAAATATTATTGAATCTTTTTATCTTGATGTTGCAGGAAGCACATAGGGTTGGAAATTCCAGGTGGTCAATAGGCTGTGAGTGTTGATGGACTATCGGTGGATTGCTGATAATATTTTTGCCACCTGCTTGGTTTTGGAAAGGCGAGAGAACTTTGTTCTTTATTGTCCTTCGATTTGTTTCTGTAGATTGTCTTATTATGATGATAAATAGTACAGCTTCTAATTTGATAGTAGTGACTCATAGTACATATCAATTTTTTCAGGTTTTTGTACGTTTAGCTATCTTAATACCTATAGTAGTTTAGCATTGGCATTTGAATTTGGATTTTATGCTGTCTATTGGGGAACAGGTATGTGAGTGATGTGAAATTGAAACGAACCAAATCTTTGTGACATTGCTTGAATTTGAATGATTGTAAGTTACCTTGGTAATATTTTATATACAATGTCAGGTATACATATTTTACATAAAATAAAAATAATTACACAGCCAAGCAGAGGGAATTGACTGCTACCCTGAAAACCCCCCAGACTATTATACGACTATCTTTTTTTTAGTGAAGCTTGTGCTGTGTAGTATTTTTGTAGGCAAAGCATGTAAAAGGTTTATAAAATACATTTATTTGTATGTAAAAGTAGACTTATTTTCAGAATATCAGAAATAGTATGCAGAGGTCTGTTTTCTTCTTTTCAGAGTATGTTCTTGACTAAGGCAGTAGTGTTCTAGTCCCCTGCTCACTTGAGAGAGCAGAAACAAGGGTAACTGAAGGCCAATTTGCATGAACTGTACAAGGTGAGTTGGATCTTCTAAAAGAGTTAATAGAAGGAGTTGATGAAAAGGATTTTTCCTGAGCTGCAAGACTTGTGGTGGGGGTACTGCAGAATGGAGTAGAGATCAGATAAAAATGACTTTTTTCTTCCTTCTTCTTGTGGCTTGCATCTGTGAAAGAGAGAGCCCCAAGTACCATGGTATATTTTGACCATTTCCCCATTGAGAAGTTAAAGCTGGATACAACCAGGTTTCAAAAGAAACGGCACCTTTTCATCATGGTTTCACCCTCCCCACTGCAGCGTGTATGTGATGAGGACATTGATGACTATCATGGTTTCAAACAGTGCAGCACTCCCCACGATCACGCGATCAAACGCACCATCTGCTCAGCGTCTTTTTCTTCCTTGTCCTGATTGGCTGTTGTGCTGTATTGGGGCGGGAATTTTTTAAAACTTTTTTTTGTGCAGCTACGTCACCACACACATGTGTAGATATAACGGTAGCTGTTTTTCCCGCTAAGCTACGTTAATGCGTGGCTTTGGCACACTTTACCCATGCAGCTGCACGGAAGTCTAATTTTAGTTTACAGTTGGCACAAAAATCACATTCCACGCAGCCACGTTTCAACGTAGCCACCACTGGCGCAAAACAAAAAAAGTTTTTGCTGAAACCTTGATATTTTGCATGAGTGTCATGCGATTAATTGACTGTGGGGAATCGACCTTTGTTGGTAGGATTCTGCTGATACTTAAAGAGTATTTTCAGGACCAATGTCAGAATTGTTGGGGAAGATTTGCTGTGTCAACTCTTCTGGCATATCCAACCTTCTAAATTCTATGTGTGGAAAAAGGTTATGTTTGTTTCCTGTTCAAGTGCTGAATGTAATTTTTGATTTGCACATTACAGTCGCAGCTTGTGCAGAACCAACACATGACTGTTCTCTTTATTGTGAGCAAGTTAGGTTAGGATTAGCCAGGGTTCTTATTTAAGTGTAGTTAACATTGCAGCCAATATAATACATGCAGTTAGCCTTCAAAAATGTACTGCATAAATAATATGTGAGTAGCTACTGTGAATAGCTATCTCCTAATAGCGGGACACAAATAATGAGGAATTTATCTGTGAAATATGAAACACATCATTTGTCATTTTAAAAAGTAAAAAATGCAAAACCAATGACTTGGGATGGTAGAAATTGACTGAACACCCCATATTTTGATCTGAACCAGGTCTTAGGAAGTTTTTTTTTATCTAGCTGCCAGAATGCCAGCAACCAGGAGGAGTCTTAACAACAGAAGACTTAGGTCTCAAACTCTCTGATTCACAGATGAGAAATTATTATCAGAATAAGAGCATCTTTTGCTTTACTGAAACCAATTGATAAAATTTAAACATCCTTAATACAAGATACTGAGGTAGAATATTAAGCATATCCATCATATGGTCCCTTGAGTAAGCCTTTGGGTGAAATGCCAAACTGGCTTGCACCGGGACTCAGGAGCACTACTGCCCCCAGAGACACTCTCGCTATTTTCTTTATTTAAGCCTCAGTTGCCTTAGAATGGGTTTAGTTGCCTTTTGCCTTTAGTTGCCCCTCCTTCTGTGGGAGGGAACCTTAGTTAGACCTTGTCTTTTTAAGTAGCCCTCTATAGGCAAAAGCACTATATAATTCTTATTGGTTAGCAGTTCCTGCTTTACAGTTTGTTTTAATTCAGGTGTCTGGGAAAGGCTGGAGACAGTAATATCTCAGATGTTTAAGGTGTAAAAGATCCATGATACTTTAAGTAAACCAGTTCCAACAGAATTGCAAGGAAATAGAGTCCAGTTAGAGGACACTGGGAGAACTCAGAAGAAGACGCAAGCAGCAAAAGACTTCCTCAGAAGCAGTTAAGGAAAGAGTTGGTGTCTGCAAATTCTTCAAACCATCTCCAAACATTTCCAGCATTGCAAGTATTCTTTATTTAATTAGACTTCATGGGAGGAGTCAGAGTCCTAAACTTTCAATATTATTAAACCATTTTCGAACTGTTACTTATTTGTCTGTGGGTCTTACACTCTGTTCTGGCCAAGTGCAAGGCACCTGATTTTTAGTTTGCTTGGGGAACAGAACAACTACACCAAGATGAGTCAACAAATGGGAAGCAAACCTTTTCTTAAAATATATCTATGTGTCTGTAGAATGTTGTTTAGAGATTATTAGCATATATTGGAACTTAGTTACATGAAAATGATCAAGAAACAAAATACACATACTTAAAGGTGATTTATAAGACAGTTCTTTGCAGGTGCCTTTGTTGCACAACTTCATTATAATTAGTAGTTTGCAGATTGTGCTACTCAATTTTTTAGAGTTTAACTCAGCAACTAGGGTCTGCCTGAAATAGGACATCTCCTGCCCCCAGTAGCTGCACAGCAACACCTAGTGTGTGCGTTTATGCATATTCCTATGTAGATGAAATGTCAACAAATACCGTTTCCCCGAAAATAAGCCCTACCCCCAAAAATAAGCCCTATCATGATTTTTCAGGATTTTAGGAGGATGCTTGAATTAGAAGCCCTACTCCAAAAATAACCCCTAGTTACAGATTCCCCAGCGCAGCTGATCTGGTCACGTGGGGGGCGAAAAATCATGGGAAAAAATAAGACATCCTCTGAAAATATGCCCTAACACATCTTTTTGAGCAAAAATTAATATAAGACCCTGTCTTATTTTTGGAGTAACACAGGTACGACTCCGCATGTAAGATTTTCCCAGAATTTAGAAACAAAAATTACCCAGTGTTTTACCATAATGGACTCATACCACAGGAAATAACTGATTTCCACATAAGTATACTGACGACCATGGCCCAAATGTTACAAAGCTACTTGACAACTTCTTGCTCTGAGTCATAAAGAAATAAATAAACATGGCACTATGCTGGAGTCCTGCTCTTTGAAAGGCATTATAAGTATGCTCGGTCATTTAATTGCTGCTCCTGCCTAGGACAAGAAGTTGACAGAAGGAAGAGAAGAGAATGGTAGTAAATGAGCATCTATTAACTAGCTGGCCTTCTCTAATTTCATTTTCTACTTGCATCACACCAGTATCATGTACTAAGTAAATATTCCAAGACTGAAAAGCAAAGGATGAAGATGCATATACAATTTCCTGTCAGTCCTTATCAAACATTCTACATAAGTTTTACACATTTACTGACAGAAAGGAGAATGCAGAGCAGTCAGGGCAGAAGCAAATATCATGAGCTGCTGCAGAAATTATTCAAATGTATGACTATGTATGACTACCAAACAGTCTGGACATTTATTTTTATGGGGGAAATGTTATGGGGAAATTTTTCTGTCCAGTAACTGTAAACTCTTGGTTCATTTCTGTGTTCTCAATCTTCAAGTAGGAATTGTTGTCTATTAAGGCACAATGTAAAAGGAAATTCATTATGAGGTTCACAGTTTGAGAATGGTATTGGATCTGTCACTTCAACTGACATGGAACTTATGCGCCATGTGGTGTCTTTAACCAAGTTGGTTGGGGAAACAACTATGTATCTTTTTGGAAACATGAGAGCCAGCTGCAGGCATGCAGCCTCTGAATCTGGATAAAATTTAATCAATATGCATCTGCTTCTGAAGACTGTGAACACCAACTTCAGTTAGTGAGGAAACAGCCACAACTGCTACATGCAAAAGGGAACTGATCTAACTAATTATAAAAGAGCTTAATTGTTAAATGAGACATTTCTGAGCACAATGCAGAATTCTGATACGTACCTGAAAATCTTAACCAGACTGGGATGAGGATATCTTGAACATCACCTCCTGCCATACGAGTATACACGAGTGCTGAGTTCTGCATCAGAGATCTATTAAAAGTACTACCGTTTTCGGAGGTCTTTCCCCTGATAGCATCTGAGTTGTGGATCTCCTTTTGCAATACTAATTGGCACTTTTTCTTTCGGGTTGAAGGCACAAGTTTTAGGGTTAAAGAACTTATTCTATAAATGTTATTTTTTTTAAAAAATGGTCTATCGTTTTGCAGCATTGTTGGTATTTGACTGAGACTTGTGGTCTATATTTTTATTTATCATTATTTATTTATTTATTTATTTATTTATTTATTTATTTATTTATTTATTTATTTATTTATTTATTTATTAAACTTATAGGCCGCCTCTTCCCAGAAGGGCTCGAGGCGGCTCACAAACTATCTCTTTTGTGCACCACCTTAATAGGGGGGGGGGGGTTGCTATGACGGAGTACATCAATACATACATTTTATGAGTATGTCTTCAGCTTTAATAAAAATACTTCTGCAATGTGTGTTTTGCTTGTTTTTAATAAGTTTTACAATATGTATTTTTCTTGTCTTAATGGTTTAGAGTGTTGCTGCTTTAGGACTCTAAATTGGATTGAAATGTGGCATTAAAATGTTGAATAGATAATAAAGAACAGTAATATAAAGAGCATGCACAATATTGTGATGTTTAGACTTAGCAGGATCTATTGTAGAATCTATGTTAATTATTAAAACTGTTTCTAAACATTCAAGTTTGTAAAGAAAATATGAGCATTACAAAATTAGAAATTTAAACTTAAGGGAAAAGATCTGATAAAATGTCAGTAATAGAATAATAGTTTTTAAAATAAAGATTACGAATAATTGTGAACAGTTATTTTATCATTAACACTGGGAGATATTTTAAACTGAAATAAAACTTGTACTGGTAAGTAATCTTTTGAGTCCAGCCTCTTCTTTTAGCTGGCTTTTTAAAATTATAAAGAATGTGAAGAAAAAATGTTAGTCCAGTACGCTAGATCAGTCTGCCTACCCATCTATATAATTTGTTATATTAAATGCATTTTTTAGCTTATTTTCTCTGTCATGGTTGTGAAAACCTGTACACAGGTCAGATAATAAGATACTGATTTGTCCAAGGAAAGTATTATTTTGAAGTTACTTAAATATGACTACCAAGTTGTGCTTTCTGAAGTGAAGCCTACACAGATTTTTTGCATAGCAAGCTGAAATTTGCCACTTCCCACTCATTCGTCTTGCCCGTACTTCTTTGAAATAAACTCTGGCAAGAGTACTGCTCTTTTTCTCAGCTCCAATACTTTCTTTCCAGAAGATCTGCATACTGGTATGTATGCAAATATGTCTACAAGACAAAAAGACCTTTGCTTGTGGTATTTCCCTTATTATTCATTTTAGCACAATCCCTTGTGAGAGATCAAATATATTTTATTTCGCTGCCACAAGGTCACTCAATAAGTTGAATCACATTGGGGATTTGAACCTGGGTCTCCCAAGTCTGAGATTAACTCTCTATCCACTATACTGCACTAGCTCTCTCTAGAAACCACAGTGACAGGACTAAATCAGGATCCTGCAGATTCCCTATCAAGTGGAGGTAGGGAAAATCAAAGGCAGAAGGGGAGAGCTGAACCCTCAGAACCAGTTTTGATAACAGCCATTGTGGTGGAAGAACCGGTGGGAAGTGGGTTCCAAAAGCTGTTTGGCTGCTTGGAGGGGTGAGAGGAGCTGTGCCACAGATTTGGAATTGTGAAGAAGCTACTTAGAACAGGATGCACAGTATGACGGAAATGCAGGATCCAACAGTTGAGGTTTCTGCACAGAAAAACGTTATCAGAGGACCCACTTACCCATGCCATCTGTAACACATGAGCTCTGTCCAATTGCTAAATATTCCAGAGCTTTTAAAAAGGCTATTTTCAGAAACTATCAGCTCCCATCATAGCAGCACTCAGCATTCAGAGATAATTGTGCATAAATGGCTAGCACCTTCTGTCTCTTGATGTAAAGGACAAAAAAACCCAAAGATTAGAGTGTGTACATGTTTTCGTATCTTGAAGTATGGCCAAATGTCTGAATGGTATCATGTTTCTGAGCTTTTGGCATTTAATTTTCATTGGTCTTTCTCTTTGAGACTGAATTCTATTCCTAGGCCTGTAGAGGTCTCATATTGCAAGGACACAATTATTTCCTCCGCTGCTAGATTTTTAAAATGAATTTCATTGTAAAAATGATAGCAATATCTTCCCCATGAAAGGTCTCAGATCATGCCTCGTCTGTTCTTGCAAAAAGATCTCCAGTGACAGAACTGGCACACTCTTCCTGTTTTCCATTTATTTGTTTATTTAATTCGTTTATAAGGTAAAGGTAAAGTTTCCCCTTCAGTCGTATCTGACCCTGGGGTACCACTGCAAGCAGTGATTTTATAGGCAAGCCGCTTTTGTGGGGTAGTTTGTCTTTGCTTTCCCCGGCTATTCCTTACCCCCTAGCTATGAGCTTGGTACTCATTTACTGACCAAGAAATGGATGGCTGAGCTGACCATGAGCCAACTGCCAGGATATCTGGCCCACGGGGGGGTTGAACTCCTGACTGTGTGAGTAGCAGTGCAAGCACTTAACCACTATGCCACGCGGCTCCTAATTCGTTTATACCCTGTCCTTTTCCCCACTGGGGACCCAAGGCAACTTACTACAGTCTTCTCTCTTTTTTATCCTTACAACAACTCTGAGATGAAGGTTATGCAAAGAGAATGCAACTGGCCTAAGGTCAGCCAACAAGCTTCCGTGGCATATGCAGGAATTCAAACCTGTGCCTTCCACATACTAGTCTGGTATTCTTGATCACTTCACTACACTGGCTGTCAGCCTAACAGAACTTTTAAAGCAGTCTTGGCAGTCTTGTGTTTCACCCCCTCTAAGCTAATGATTTTGTTATATTGTGAATATTTTCCAAAGTAAACGTTCCACAAAATACCAGAAAATAGTCAGTGATCTTATTCCAGTAATCATTGAAGATAGCTGAAGATAGCAAGGTAATTGTAAGTGGAAATGGGCCAGGTAAACACAAGCAGCAGTTTAAGGCCCTACCAGGAAAGGAAGCTTAAGGAAGTGTGGCCTCCTTGCTGCATAGAAAGATTTTTATGATCATACAGCAGGACAGAAACAGAAGTAAAAAAATTATGAAGCAGAATTATACAAGTGATCTATTGGAAGACTGTCCTGTTTATGTAATTGAAATGTCACTTTGCATATCTGAGGGACTGCGTCTCCCCGTATTTCCCCGCTAGGCTCTTCCACTCCTCTACACAGAACAAGTTCTCAAACAACCATCTTTGGCTGGTGAACCCTCTGTGGCCCTTCCTAGTTGAGAAAGATCTTGCCACTATACAGCATGCTCTGGTAACATCTAGATTAGATTCCTTCAGGGTGCTCAACATGGAGCTGTCCTTGAAAGCTGTCCAGAAATTACAGTTGGTATGGAACGCTGTGGCCAGAGTATTGATTGGAGAGGGTGGTAGGGATCATATTATTTCTGTCTTGTTCTGTCTACACTGGCTCCCAGTTTGCTTTCAGAACCCAAAATGGTGGTATTGACTTCAAAGTTGTATATGACTTGAGGCCAACATATATCAAGGTTTGCCTTCTCCCATAAGAACCTACCCATCCACTCAACGTCTTTGAAGGTCTTACTTCAGGTGCCCCCACCATCTGAGAGTAGACCGCTGACAACTCAAGCAAGGGTCTTCATAGTCACCAAACTTTCAAATTGTCTGTTTTCTTTGACACAGCCCCAATAACTGCTACTGACCCTCCTCTCTGGTTTTGCTGTTATGTGTATTTATACATTTTACTGAATTATTTTATATACTTTATTTTAACTATTATTAAATGTTTTGATGTTCACTACCTTGGGTATTCTATTTGATAAAAAGGAGAAATGGACATAGAAGTCTTCTAAATAAAGTAAATAGATAAATATTGAAAAGCACAGACACATTCCTGAAAGAAGCTTTTCTTAGAAACCCAGATCAAACATAGCATTAAAAGTGAGCAGAAGCCAGTGTAATTCTTTAGACCCAGAAATGTGCTCTATACAGCCAACTGTAATTAATACTCTGACTACTATATTCAAGAATGGAAGTTTCCACTCTTCAAAAGCAACCCACGTGGTCAGCGCAAGAACGAGACGAGACGCGGAGATAACATCTGGTGGAGATCGCCAGCAGCGGGAGACCGGAGGTCCGTGTTCCTAGCGAATCTCCCGTCTGCCGGTTCCTGGCACCTTTTATTGTTCTTCTATTGGGGGCGTGTAGGAGGGAGGACCGGGGGGAGTTCCGGGAGAGCGGGAGGTCGGGAGATCATCATGTGATGCATGATCTCATCTGGCTACGTGCGGAGAGGAGCGTAAGCGTCTGAGCCTAATCCTCACCTGGGGGCAAGACCATTGTCCCTGCGCCCGGTGATTGAGCCAGGCAGTTCATGACCCGTGACTCATTGGGGGATGAGGAGTGGGGGTGCGGTGCGACCAGCAAGGCCGTAGGTCCGTTGGCGTCCCAACGTTCCACCACGGCACTGCTGGGTCGGCAGTGCACTACTACAAGTACTGTCTAATAAAGAAGTTGCCAAGGCATGCGTCACAGTAGCCCGATTTCTGACTTCCTTTTGGGGGCTGAGTGACAACATGGTGAAGACTTTTTAAATGGAATTCCTACTATTCCATAATGACAAGTCATACAGTGATGATACAGGAACAATGGGGGTCAGGAACCATGAGGGTGTGTGTGTGTGTTTGTGGGCGGGGGCGGGGGCGGATAAGTTTAAAAAAAGCAGTGATCTTTGCAAACACTTTCCCAGGCTTCTTTTGGCTTCCACATCTTCAAAAGGCACACAGGCACTTTTTTTTAGCTCAGACATGAGGGCTAGAGGCATGCTTTTAAAGAATAATACTAAAAATTGAGATTCTCAGAGAACCAAAGGCTGTGTTTGGCTACCAGCTTTTTAAATTGGCTACATGGATGGACCTGTATCACACACGACAAGCAAGATATTACTAGGACAGGATACAAACTGCTGTAAATGAAACATAGGGCTGTGGATAGACATTTCAAATCATGTATCTGTAATAGATTGCCTTACATACCTCTTAAACAGTATGGTGTTTTCTCCAATTTCAACATGACAACTTCCTGATTCACCGATCTACTAGTACTGTCCCAGAGAGTATATGATATTAAGAATATGATATTAAGGATTGTTATCCTTTCAGTGGGGCCTGGAATTATAACTGATCCCCACATCACAGAAATCAGATTCCCTGGAAGAAGCAGCAATTTTGAAGGAGGGACGCTTTGACAACATATCCCTCCTGAGCTCCCCGAATTCCACCCTCCCCAGGCTCCATCCCCAAATCTCCAGGAATTTCCCAACATGGAGTTGGCAACCCTAGATATGATATGCAGCATGGAACATAGCAGGCATTCTGATGATTATGTGTCCTGTTCATCTACTCTCATGCCAAGACCAAACATCACACATGGACTACGTTCTTACCCATATCTTATGAAGGCTAGATTTAAAAGCACTGAATATCCTAGATCAAAGCTGCCAAAACACTCATGACAGAGACCTTGATCTCAGCTGCTCCATCACACTGATTAAATTCCTCTTGAGCAATCAAAACAGACAACTTGTGGTGCAAAATGCCAGCCTTTCCAGCTTTGGAATACTTGTTAAGTATTTAACTACCAACAGCAAATTTCACAGATGCACTCTTAAGAGACTGTCACAATATTTAGAAAGGCAAGAAAATGTGCCTACTTAAAAAGCTGTTTAAGAGATGATAAGCCAGCTAGAACTTTAATAAAAATAAATATACAAATGGCTTAGCAGAGATCATGGTCAGACAATAAAGTGAATAATATCCATAGGAAAAAATTCTAAACAATTCTAAGACTGAAAGTAGGTTAAATCACTAAGTATCCCTATAGCTATCTGAGTTTAAACAACATAAAATATAATATATTTTAATATGTTAATAAATTATCCCCAAGATTGGTTTGTATTTACATGAGTTACACTTATCACAGCAGTCTTCAGTTCATAGGGGAGAAGCATCAGCAGGGATGTGGAGTCCTAGCTATTGAGCTGCAAATCCCTGTAGAGCCACCATTTGTGCTACTTTTTGAAAGGACCTGATGCTAATGAGAATACATAGATAGTAAGGTTATCATGCTGCCCGTCTCTCTTTCTGTGTATACAAAGGCCCCTTCTGCATATGCAGAATAAAGCACTTTCAATCCACTTTCACAATTGTTTGCAAGTGGATTTTGCTATTCCGCACAGTAAAATCAACCTTCAAAGTGTATTGAAAGTGTATTATTCTGTATGTGTGGAGGGGGCCTGAATGAAGCAGCAGGAGAGTGAAATGAGATTACTTGGTGGGAAGCAGCCATTTGTTTCACAAGAGATATGTCCCATTAAACTAACAGTAATCACTCTATAAACCTTTGAGCTATTTTTCCTAGATAACTGATTATGGATCCTTTTCTGATCCAAAAACATAAAATGTGTTCCTTTTCACTCCTGAGAGGAATTCACCACCAGACAGTTTGTAGCTTGCACAACTGTTTTCAAGCTCTGTTTGTTAACTTCTCTCTCAGCAATTCTAAATAGCCAAAAGGCAACAGGAAGTTCTACCCAGAGAATGCTCCTGGAACACCCACGCCAGTTCCGGCATGAACTGCTACAACGGAGGAGCACTGGTGCCATGGCAGCTTTCACATTTGGGTGCTGTGGAGCCACACAGTGTTCTGCCCCTGGCATTAATGACCCTCCCACTGGCATATTTGCCACTTGTGCCACTTCCACTATTCTCCCTTCCCGCTGATTGCATTGTAAGTGGATATTTCTGTGTGGCCACAGTCTTTTGTCAGCATACCAATTTTGCAGGAGTCTTATAGGATTTAAGATTAACAATTGCAGTAGTTGGTGAAATGGAATGCATTCTGCATTGAAAACATTTACATAAAAGCATATGATAATACTTGTCTGCCCTTTCAAAACAAAAACCAAACAAATTTTCTTTAGGTACATACTCAGTAGTGGGATTCAACCTATTTGCAGCTATTCAGTAGAACAGGCTAATTTTTTGTCTAATTCAGAGAACTGGTTGTAATCCCACCACTGAGTCCTTACAGAACCAGTTGTTAATTTGAATCCTACCACTGTATATACTTGCTAATTTTGTTAAGCAATATTTTTGTCTCAGTGGTAGTATTTATTAGAACATATTAAGTATAATTTTAATGTAGGTTTTAAAGCACATGATACTGTTGTTATTCTGAACTGTATGTTTTACAGCCCAACATTTGAACACTGCCCAGCTGATTCCCTGGCAAGATTCCACTAGGTTATTAATTAACCGATTTACTGCTGCTTTGTCTGCTCCCTGAGTTGGTCATATGAGTCACATATTTGACTGTGTAGTTTGTGTCTAATGGGTAATTTTGGAACATAAGTGCTCTGAGGCATATTAGTTTGCTTAGCATTGTTATTACAAATACTCAGCCTTACTGCCTTCATGGAGACAATTTGGAGGTTTTCTCCAAAAATCAAACAAGTCTAGTATTTTCTTTTATTTCTAAATGTTATGATGAAAACACCTTCATTGAATATGTTACAGTAATGATTTCTTTAAGATATTTTAAAACATCACAAAACGTTTGAATTTTAAATCCCAAAATTTATTGCTGATAGTGAATCTACTTTTAGCTTCCTAATCTTTATTTTATATTGCTGGTGAGTTGGTGAAAAGTTACTTGCAAATTTGAAATGAAAATGGTGACTGTAGTGACATTATATACAGTATGATTGTGAAGTTGGTTTTTGTTTTATGTTTTAATGATGGCTTTTCACTGTCTTAATTCAACAGGAATTGTTTTATCTTATTTTTTGAAGATATTAATGATGCATAGTAGTTTTGGCATTCAATAAGATTTTAGGATTCTACTAACATTTTCATTCAGTTCATAAGAGTTTATAGGCTAGGCCAGGTATCCCTAAAATTTTTGAACCTGTGGGCACCTTTGGAATTCTGACACAGGGTAATGGACACAGTCACAAAATGGCTGATGCAGGAGGCAGAGCCACATACACACAAAGATGAAACCCAACTGCAGGGAATAGGAGGGATAGTTTTAAAAACTACAGTGGGAAAGAGGAATGAGAGTGAATGAAACAAACACTGTCATGGCTGCTGCCACTGAAACAATGTTATTTTAATTGGCATAGTTGATCAGATCTTCAGTGGCCAGTCAGAAGCCCACACCAAGTACTACCCACTTTTTAAAAACACTTGGTCGGCACCAAGAAAGGTGTTGGTGGGTACCATGGCACTCAACGCTGGCAAGGCTATACCTCTTCTGCATCTATATGTGCTTTCATGTGATAAAAGCAATAACAGAATTCTCAATTAGTTATTCTAATGCTATCCATTTCAGTGAAACAGGAAGGATTTTCCAACTATTAATTCTGTGCTCCAAGTTGCATCTCTAAAATCTGATTTTTCATAGAACTGTATTCAAATACATTGAAGTCATACTGTCTCTAGCAAGATTAAGAGCAAATACCATTTCTTGAAATCATTAGGATACAGCATTTGTATCTAGATACCTTTAGGTAGCAGAATTAACTTTGACTTCTGTGTTTTTATTATCTACATAATATTTCCCACTAGCTTTAAAAATAGTCTGGTACTGAAATGCAGAAACATTGCTGCATCAGAGTGAACTGTGTTTTAGATGGCCTCTGCTGCCCTCTCCTGCTGATGCGCCTTACCTGGTTTCTGACTTAGGAAAAAGTAAGTGGCTGCTGTCTGTGAGTGAGAGTTTTCTGTCTAGAAAAGGGCAGAAGATTTTTAACAAGCATTTTGAAAAGCAACAAAAATACTTCCCAAACTGTAGAACAATGTTCAGGTTTCATTTTATCTTAGGAATTTTAGAAATACAGATGTGTTGTGGTGAGTTATGTATGGGCAAATGTCTATCTAAATTCATCCATACAAAAGTAAATAAGAGGTATTTGTTAATGTATATAGTATGTAGTAATCAAGATTAGTAGTAGTAGTAGTAGTAGTAGTAGTAGTAGTAGTAGTAGTAGTAGTAGTAGTAGTAAGGAAAAATAAATTGTGTAATGCTATAATATAGAAAATACTTTATAAAGTGAAATAACTTTCCCTGAGGAACCAGAGTTGATGTCACTTCCTTGAAATTAAAAGTAAGTGTATAATAGCCAATAAGATTTGTCATAAATTCTTAGTTCTCCTTGAGGCGGAGGACATCTTGGATGAGATGTTTCTCCGTCCTTCAGTGAGAGGCAGGAAAATGTTTGATGTCACTTCCTACAGGAGCTCGTAGGCCATGTCCAGTATTTTTCCTGCCTCAGCAGAGAGAGCAGTTTGGAACTCAGGCTCCTGTCGTTCGTGACTTTTTCCTACCTTCTGTACTGGTTTTTCCCCTTCTTTGGTCTGTCCTTGCTTGCCTTCAACTTTCCTTTCCCCCTGGGTTGCAGCAGGTAGGCAGGGATTCCTTGTTTTGCTCTTTGGTGGGCGCTTGAAATTTCCCGCCTTTTCAAAATGGTGGCTAGGAGATTTTTCCCCCTCTCGGGAACAGTACACTCAGTCATTAGCAGAGGGAACTCGGGCCGCCTCCGGCAGGAACTCTGGCTCTAGGTCAGTCAGCCCTTCCCCGCCCCCCAGAGGAGCAGTCAGTGCCGCAGCAAGTCCCTTCAAAAGGCAAATGGTCCCTCAAAGCCATGGCAAGCGGCCAAAAGGTAAAAAGATGACTCAAAATGGCACAACGGAGCCAGGTGCCTTCCCGGGGCACGAAAGTCTCCACAACCAGTAGAACGAGCCAAACACCTTTCCAGGTTGTGACCCATTCCAGCGGCTATATTGCTAGCGTGGTTATCTTGGGGAATTCAGCGCCTTCCCAGGGCGTGGGGCAACTGGCTGTTCCTCTTTGTGACAAGAGTCTTGCGTCTTCCCAGGGTGCTGCCATTCATGGTGACTCTCTTCCAGGAACCTCCAGCTTTCCCAAAGCTACACAATGTCCATTGCTGGAGCACAGCACCCACAATCTTCAGCCGGAGGCCAGCTCCTCCTCTGGACCCAGGCAAGACCATTCATTTACAGGGGAAAGTGGTGCAACAGGGGTAATGGGTATGGACTTACAACCCCCCCCCCCCCGGCCGAGGCTTTTATGGCATTTTTTAGGAAAGCTATGAGGGAAGAAATCCATCACTATCATCTGTCAAGGGAGAACCCTGAACGCTCAATTCAGGCTACTGGTCAAAGTTCTAGATCCCCCATTGACTCCCATGACAGGAGGAATAGACAGTAGGCACAGGACCCCTTAAATCTTCCTGGGGATTCATGATTCACTGATCAGGAGGAGGAGGGGGATTTTGAGCAATTCTCTGAAAGTGAGGTTCTCCCAACGAAGACCTGTTCCTTCCAACAGGATGAAGTGCAGTTACTCATCTGTAAGTCCATCTCCGCACTAGATCTCCAAGATGAGGAGGATGCGAAAGATCCCTCTGCCTCATCTCCAAAGCCCATTAAGGGTAGGCCTAGAGGCAACAGGGACTATTTCCCACAGGAGGGGGCGCAAAAAGATTACTTTTCTTTCCCAGAATGCTTTGACACCCATATAAAATGAGAATGGTTTAACCCTACTGTCAACAGGGGTTTACCACCATCTTTTAAGGGGCTTTACGTGGTTCCACTGTATGTGCACAAACTCCTTCAGATCCAAACAGTGGAGGCTCCTATAACCTTTCATTCGGGTGGCTTAGTCACTAAGGAAGGAGATTGCTATATTAGGGATCCTTTAGACAGGAGGTCTAATACCGCCCTCCGTAAAGCCCACAAGTTGTTAGCGGCCACCATCAAGACTCTTGCCCCCTCTTACACGTTGGCTGGAGAGTCAATGATCTGGCTAAAAAGAGTCTTAGAAATGTTACCACCAGAGGAACAAGGTATTAGAGAGGTTGTAGAAAGAATTCTCTCTGCCAGTGTGTTCATAGCGGATGCCACATTTGATGCCATGGCGCTGGTGGCGCGCTCGATGACTTCTACTGATCTTGGTTCTCTGGAGATTATTCTGGAGATCACTTGTAGTAGTAGGAGAATCACCAATAGCTGAATTCTGTGTCTTTTCTCACCCTTAAGCCTGAGGGTTCTACTTACATTTTTTGAAAAGTCCCAGCTATGTACCCAACAATGTCTGGTGACTGAAACTCCCTATATCCTTGTTGAGCAAGCTCCCCCCACTGTAATGTGGTATCATAGTGTGCGTCATAGGTGGGATGTGTAGAGATGTGTAGGGATTTGCTTTCAGCATGGTAATGAGCATTAATTTGACTGGGGTTCTTTTTTCCCTGCATACTATGTTTAACTTTATCTAAAACTTTTGAGATTTGGCTTCAGGATTGTATCATGATGGGTATTCACTAGTCAGAAATTACTGAATACATTTAACTTAATCTGGAAAAAGAAAGCCAGAGCAAGATACTTTTTAACAAAATCTATCAAGAAATATTTGGATGCTATAAAAAGCTATACTAAGCTGACCAAACTACTGACATTGGTAATGAAATCATGAGGGTAAACATAAAGCATACTTCATTGTAGTTATTTTATATTGTGCAGTTAATAACAATTGATGATATCCAAAAAGTACATAGAGAGACCTGCTATGAACAAATTATGTAGGTTTTTTTTCTTTTGTCTTTATTGTGCTATATCAGTATCATTCAGAGCTCCCGTTTGGGAGAAAAAGTAAGCCAAATTTAGAACAGATATTTATTTGGAAATACTTTCAGAGTTTTCAAGGAAAACAGTGAGGAATTAGATGATCTAAGGAACATGAAGTACTCAAAGTTGAGATGTTCATGCACCAAAGCTGTTTACTCATCAACAGAAATAGTTCTCATCCATTATTTTGACAAATCTAAAGCTTTTTTGGCATGCATCAGTATTGTGAAAACCTCACTCTGTATTGAAAGTATTCATATGAAAGTACTTTAGTACTCTTGTGGTAAGTATACCACAAGCCACTGCTATTTCCCAAGGGAGCAGGGCCCTTAATCCTTACAAAAGATCTGGAATTTCTTTGCTCAAGAACCCTGCACAGTTTATATGCTGATGGATAGGTGAACCCTCCCTCTTCTTTATAAGCTAAGGGTTCATGGTAGCTTCCTAGCTCATGCTGTTCAGTCAGGAATTATTTTTTCTTGACTTACCTTTTCTTTCTCCCGGTTCTTTTACAAAGCCTACAAAGAAATAAGTTCTGCAGAGTGGCCTTCCAGAATGCACTCTTGGTACTTCATCTCTCAAGTTTCTGGGGCACAATCTTGTGGGATGAGATTGCCTCATTTGTAGACTTAACCTGTTCATTGCAGTCAGCAATAGGTTTCTAACAGTACAGTCCGGAAGGGGTGTGTGTGAAAAGGCTGTGGATGCCACTGTGCATAGTGTCACTTCTACCCTGGTGATGGAGCCACTTATGCCAGTGTAGGAAAGCCTCATAGCTCTTTAGTGCCATCTCTTCTCTGGCACTGAGCCTGCACTGAGGGGAGTGTTCCTGGGGTTGGAGCCAACTTTAGTTGGTTTCCTGAGGGCTTTCAACCAGGAATGCTCCCTTTTGCTTCTGGCAACTTATGTCAGCTAAAATTATGGCACAGCTCATTGAACAGCATAGCGGCTTGCAGGTCAATTGAAAGTTCCCCTGGTTTTTCCCTATTTTCTTGCAGCACATGAGACTGGGAAACTCTTTCACACAGTGGGGCTCTGCTGTGCCTGGCCGTGATGACACTACACTCCCTTTTGGATGAGACTGCCGATGTCTGGAGAGCTCTGTGTGAAAGAACTTGTGCCCCATGTGTTTTAGGCAGAGTTAACACTAGCAAAACTGTCTCATTATTGTCAGGCAAAACATATGAAGATGCTGTTGTGGGACGTCATGGTGAGATGCCAGCCATAGATGTTGGCAGAATGTTAGGAGCAAAAACTACTAGACCATGTCCACACACCATGGAAAACTCTCAACAACAAGTTGATTCCAGCCATGAAAGCCTTCAGCAATACATTAAACCACATGAACTCTTTGAGGCTTATTAAGGCCGTTTCTGCACGGCCCATTTATGACGGCCTGGGGGCGCCAAAAAAGGCGCCCCCAGGCCGCCATTCGCACTGCGTTGCAGCAGCGGCGACCTGACTCTTCTTCCCTCCCCCCAGGGCGGCGTCAAGCCGCCCTAAACAACAACCCTTTAAAGGGTTGTTGTTGGGGAGGGAGCGTCTTCCCTGCGGCGCGGTGCGAACTGCGCCGCCGGGAAGACGCTGTCTCCCGTCTCCGCCCCACTCATGGTGTCCTCCTCGTCCAGAGTATCCACCCACCCTGGACACTCCAACAGATATATACTCCACTTGCTTTCCCAACATCAGATCCTCTGAAGATGCCAGCCACAGATGCAGGCGAAACGTCAGGAGAGAATGCTGCTAGAACACGGCCATACAGCCCGGAAACCACACAGCACCCACCTGTTGTGATTGCTTAATTATCTCATCATAAATTATCTAAAAATATTTTTTCTGAACTACCTGCATTTTTGTTACTCTGATTCTCACCATCCAGCTAAAATATGGTTTGGCAAGTTGTTTGTTTCTGACTGAATCATGAATGCTATTCATCTGTACTGTTTCTGGGCCAAGCCACAGCTATATTTAATGTAATATGATGTGAATCTAGGTAGATTTAATAATGACTGCTTTGTCACAGCATGATGTCACTGTGCAAGTTGTGGGCAAGGCAGTTCATGAACAAGTTTGAATAGCATAGTGTAGAGCTTTGCTTAGTGTAGTGCAGAATATAAAGAACTTGCTAAACCACAGATAGGGCAGACTGTGCTTGGGGTTCTGATTTGTGACTAATTGAGCTAGTGAATTGCCAGTTTTGAAGACTGAATTCAAATCTGTGTCACCACACCCATTTTTAAGTTCTAGTAATACCCAGGCTAGATTTCTATTAGGTTAACTTTTGAGAAGTCTTTGGAAATGTCAGCTGATGCAAAAATGTGATGGCCAGGTTAACTTGCACTGTTACAGCTTTGGTGTATAAAAAAGTTGAGCTCAATGCTAAGTGTTGCTTTAATCTTTTGACGTTCTAAATTGACTAAGCAGACAACCTCTTTCCACAGGAACTGTCTCTTATGTTATGATCTCTGAAGCCCTTCTCCATCATTTAGTACTGCCCAAAAGAGGTTGTTTTTTCCCTGGGGTGGTATTCTTCCCTAGGCTTATGCCTACATCGTCACTGTTTATATCAGGGATCTACAATTTAAAACAGTACATTACTTCTCCCTTCCCTTCCTTCCTTTATCCTTCCCCCTTTCCTTCCCCCTTCTTCCCCCCTTCCCTTCCCTTCCTTTTTTCTTTAGGTTTTTTTCCTTTTCACCTATATTTATTGGGAAATCCTTTTTTCGATTCCTATTGTCCCTGTAAATGGTTTGGTTGTTGTCTCCCTACTCTCTCTGACTGGCCTCCCCATTCTCATATACTAAGGACACATTGAGTTTTATTGGTGAAGGTTTTAATTGTATTATATGATATTTAAATTGTAATATTTTGTTGTAAGCAACCCTTGACTTAATTAGGAAAAGGTCAGGTATAAATCAAATTTATAAATAAATAAGTGAACTATGCTAGCAAGGCAGTGATAGCAAGTATCTAGCTGAATATTCTGTTTACTATCAGTGAGCATCCAGATGCCCCAAAGCACACAATGCAAAGGGAAAATTGCTTAGATATTGCAGCTTCCTTTGCAACTGCAGTATCCAAGCCAGTTGTGGTGGAAGATAGCTTTTGGGCAAAAATCTTCCAGATGCATAGGCATTGAACTCAGCCATTGAGGTCTCACAGAGGAGGCAGTTTATTTATACTGGGATTGCATATCCTCTTGTGGGTACTGTGTTGTTCATGGATTGTATGTTGTGTATCTCTGGATGATATTTAGGGAGAGAGAAGAAGAAGAGTTTGGATTTATATCCCCCCCTTTCTCTCCTGTAGGAGACTCAAAGGGGCTTATAATCTCCTTGCCCTTTCCCCTCACAACAAACACCCTGTGAGGCAGGTGGGGCTGAGAGAGCTCCGAAAAGCTGTGACTCGCCGAAGGTCACCCAGCTGGCATGTGTGGGAGTACACTGGCTAATCTGTATTCCCCAGATAAGCCTCCACATCTTAAAAATCATCTTGTTTTCATGTGCTTTTAGTTGTACTGAACAGTGACTTAGGTATAATTTTTTATGGAGTTGGTTGGGGGTGGGGCACAGGGGGTGGGGCTACACCCCATCCACCCCTGGGGGTGTGGCCACACCTTCCCAAGGTCCGCTCCCATCAGCCCCCACCTGGAGCTCTGTGCTCTGTCAGCCCCCACCTGGAGATGGAGGCTACGGCTCCACCCGTGCCTGGCCCCAGGAACCCCCCCTTACTACGTCCTTGGTACTGAAGAACCTTTCATTTGGTTTTAGCTGATGTTCTTCTAGTTTTTCTAAGAATCCTATTTTTGCCAGCTGTATATTTGGATTATTTTAGTCTTTGCTGTTTTTGTACATTTAGAATTTTGTTTGCAAGTTGCTTTGATAGCTTTACTCTGAAAGATGGGATAAAAATAAACTAGATGATCCATTGTTTTGTGCCAGGAAGATAGATGTGGCAACTGCTGTCACCACAGTATGGAAATTACCTGCTCTACCACATATATCCTGCTAAAATATGGAAATGGAAAACATAATCATATGGGCTAATTTTTCTGACAAACGTTTCCAGTATATGGGAAAAAGTAGCTGGACATCATTTGTGCCAGAGGACACAGGGGAGGGTCATTTCATTCAGGCTGTTGCAAAAAACCTTGTGTGAATGTGTTGAGGAAGTAGGAAGTGATGAGAAGAACTTGTTTCTCTTCTTTCCCTTGACAAAATCCAGTGTCAATGTGAGGGGAAAGTGCCTACCCATGACCTCTTTGTATAAATGGTATTATTAGGGTCTTGTGTACTGTTGTCATGGGCACGTTCTGCAGGCATCTTGGAGTAAGTACTTGATCTCTCCCAGTTCCCTGCAATCCATGAGGTGGGGGATGATTTTAAGAGGGACAATGACTGTTTTCTTTGATAATTGATACTTGCATATGTGGAGCCTTGAACATAGCGTCACATGCTAGTTACTTGGTAGTACATTGTGTTCATTCAAGATTAATTTCATTTTTGCTCAAGCAATTTTTTGCAAAAACCAAATCCTTAAAATACTGCTTAGTAGGTTTAATTAACAATTCAGTGGATTCCTATGCTGACATTTTAGTTGTGTTGATGGTTCACTGGAATTAGTAATTTTCCATTTGTACTAAACGTGAATATACCTTTGCTGTAACACTATTACATTTGCACAGGTGGTTTTCATTCCCTGAAGTATTTCAGTGTGAAGACATGTAGTTCTGTCCCTTGACTTCATTTGGGACCTTAGGTCATAGTCTATAAATTTTGAAATGTTCAGCAGTTCTAATCCTGAACTCTTTAGGGACCTAAGAGTGGAGAGTTGGCAGGGTTTCTTTTTATTGTATTGTTTAAAACTATTCTTAAAGAATTTGACTACAATCTGTCACTGACAAATGAACAGTTCTACTGGCTGAAATGACTGAAGACTTCCTTGTGCATATTGGAATGTATGCTTGCTATAAAAAAGACATCTTTGCTGGCTTAAGGCTTTATGGCCTCTACCTATGAAAAAGCTAAAATACAAAGTGAGGGAATCCTGTTTCTTGCAAATATACTTGTGAGATTTTAAATTACTCAGAAATTATAGATCTATATTTACAAATAAACTAACCAATGAGAGAGTAAAAACAGTGACACAAATTGTTTTTATTGTTTGAAGTAAAGTGCTTATTTGAGACTTATAAATATGGGGTTGGATTCTGCCTTGACATTCTGAGTTCAGGATGTCATTCTTGAAAGTGACCTACTTTCTTTCAGAAAACTGTAGTTGACAAATGCAGCTAACCATTCATGCCTGAAACTGTAGTTTGAAGTCAGCCAATAAACAATTTGGTGGAGTATCTCTGTTCAGGTGTTACAGCTAACTGTGACTTGGTTTATTTGGTTTCTCAATATAATCAGGCAACCCTGACCCTGGAGAGGGATAGGTAAATACTGTCCCTTTGTAATGGCAGATGGTAGAGTATTGCATCTGGCCCTTGTAATAATCACTAAGGGAATGCCAAAGGAAACAAAAATGTCTTCAGTCACTAGTCGCAGTGGTGGCGAACCTTTGGCACTCCAGATGTTATGGACTACAATTCCCATCAGCCCCTGCCAGCATGGCCAATTGGCCATGCTGGCGGAAACTGATAGTATAGTCCCACTAACTATCTGGAGATGCCATAAGGTTAACATTTATGATGGAAGATAGCAACAAAAGGAAACTGATTAATTTATGTGGGGAGAGAGTTTCAGAGTTTCAGTGCTACTACTGAGAAGGCCCTTTCTTAACTGTCACCTGGGAGAAAGTGGGAATACCCAGAGCAGGGGTTCCAAATATTATCATAATGGTCAGGTAGGGCCATAACTTAGTAGGCATGTTAGTCCTTACAGTTATTATAGGGCTTTAAAGGTCAGCACCAACATCTTGAATTTCACCAAAACCAAAGTAGGAACCAGTTGTGATGAGCCAAGATTGGAGTGATATGGTCCTTACGGTACACCACAGGCAACATCCTGATTGCAGCATTCTGCACCACGTGAAGCTTCCAAACATTTCCCAAGGGTTGGATTATAAGAATTTATTTTGGAAGACGGTATTAAAATGGCGTAACTAGATTAATTAGCAAACCTGGTTGAAGGTGTTGTAATAACAATGATCTGGTCTAGATGGTCCCTGGCTTAGGTAGATGATGTTGGCTACTGTTTTGTTCCATGTTATGTTTTTAAGCCCTTGGCCCAGAGGTGGGATCCAACCAATTCTCACCACTTCTCTAGAAGTGGTTGCTAATTTTTTCTGAGTGCCGAGAAGGGGTTACTAAAGCAACCTCCCTGCCCAATAGGGACTGGAGGTGCGTGTGTGCAGCAGCGCCACTGTTTGAATCCCACCACCATCGGACCCTGTTATTAAAATGTTTGGGTCCCACCACTGCCTTTGCCATTATTGTCTGTATTGTCAATATCAATTTTTTACTGTTTCCAGATTCTATTTAATTCTTCCTTGCCCCATATTGATTCCTTGTCCTCTTCTTAATAGGCACTTTGCTAGTAATGTATTTATATTGGAAAAGTTTTTGTTTATGTTTTAGTGCTGTATGCTGTGTGCTGAACTTATCTATTGGCTCTGAGATTTTTTTGTTTATTCTTGTGCAATGCTGCATTCCCTTCTAATTAGACATAGCTGACTTTCTGGTGCCTGTTGAACATATCAAAGAATAAAAAAAATGGTCTTGAAAGATTTTTTTAAAAATTAGTTGCAGTCTTCCTCAGCATTCCATAACCTTTTGAATTAGTTTATATTTCACAAGCGTTTTTAATACACCGAAATAGCTTCTTTTCATAGGAGTGAAATCACATGATTACCTTTTAGTGAACAAGCGTTAAACTCTCTTCCCCCATAAGAATGAATTGCCTTTGATGAAACTTCAGACATCAAGATCTTCTCCAATATCAGTCAGGATGTCAACTATGTGAAAAATGTGACTGTCTAGATTAACCTGAAATTCTAAAATGCTGTATGCTGAAATCCTCCATGCCTTAATCCAGAAGGAAGAGAAACAAGCAGAATTATAAAGTTGGGGGACAAGGAAGGGAAACATGTCTTCAACTTTTCCCTAGTGTAGCAGATTTTTCTACTGTTTCAGTTAGTAAAATTGACTAGATGGAATTGCAAACATCTTTTGTTCCTGAAAAAGTTAAATGTGGTTAAAAGAAAAAATGGTAAAGCTGTATTCTTAGTGCTGCAGGCCTTGGCTTTATAGGACCAGACAGCCACGTGGAGCTGGTGTGGTGTCGTTGCTTGAAGACTGAGTTACCAATCTGAAACTCCCTAGTTTTAGTCTCACTTCTGCCATGGCCTTAGTAAGTGGCAAGCCAAGTCTCTTCCACATCACCACCTTTTCCCCAATCTGCAATATGTAAATAATTTTTAAAATTAAGATTTAACCACACTCTTATCAAATCCTAGTCAGATTGCTTCAATGCACTCTTTGTGGTGCACTGGTCACACTGTGGTGATTGACTTTAATGTCAAATGGTTCCGAATGTAGCAGCAAGGCCACAGCAGAGGCATTCCTCCCATTGGGCAAAGTGGGAAATTGGCCAGGGTGCAGCCCTGTGGGGGGCGCAAAAACTGCAGGTTCGTTTGTGGGATTTTTTGTATTTTCAGTGTTTTTCCATTTTTGGCCTGCAGAGGGTGCAGTTTTTAGGCTAGCACAGGGGTAGGGAACCTGTGGCTCTTTTGGTCCAGGGGGTCCAAAGCTATGAACTCCCAAAGGGGTGCCCCATCATCCATTGTTTCCAATGGGAGCTAACAGAAGATGGGGGCTACACCTTTGAGGGTCCATAACTTTGGACCCCCTGAACCAAACTTCACCAAACCTGGGTGGTATCATTAGGAGAGTCTCCTAAAGATACACTGAATGTTTGGTGCTGCTAGATTAACACTTGTACCCCTGACAGCAGGCACCCCTCAAATTTCCCCAGATTTTCCTTTTAAATTCCCCCCCCCCCCTTTGACATGGATTTAAAGGGAGAATCTGAGGTCCCCATTGAAAGGGATGCTGTTTCAGGTTGGGGGAGAATCAACCCCAAAATAGCATAACTTTCAATGTTGCTTAAACTGGGAATCCCAGATTCTTCCTTTAAGGTCGATTTAAAAGAAGAATCTGGGCTCCCTAGTTTAAACACCATTGAAAATGATGCTGTTTGGGGGTGGATTCCAGCACCACTTGTTTAAACTAAAGAGCCCAGATTCTTCTTTTAAATCCACCTTGAAGGTTGAATCTGGGGTTCCCAGTTTAAATAACATTGAAAGTGATGCTTTTCCCCCCAATTGGGGGGACTGGATACAACACCATAAAATGTTTTCATAGTAATAATAGAACAATTTGAAAGCATTTTGAAAATGTTTTCAAAAAATATTTTTGCTGTGTGGCATGGCTTATTGCTGTGTTGAGATTTGTGAGTTGGGGCATGTTCTATAGTGTGATGGTGACTTTGAAACAACCTGGTGTAAAAAATCATTGCTTGGTCACAGTGGGGGAGGGTGGCCACCCATGGAGGGGACGCAAAACTCCAGTTTGCCTAGATACACCACTGGGCGTAGCTACAAGGCGGGGTGCGTGTTGCATTGGATACGCGCCTGGGGGGCATCAAACTCAGGTTTTGCCAAGGGCTCCAGTTTGCCTAGTTACGCCACTGGGCCACAGGCATGTTTTAACCATATTGAAAGAACTTCATTGGCTGCCAGTTAATTTCTGGGCACAGTTCAAGCTGTTTATTCTTTCTCTGGTTCTGGCCTGTTTAGGGCTTCAAAATGTATCCAAAGGACCCGTTCAATTGATTATTAACACAGCTGGAAGTCTTGATCTGTGTTTCTCAAGATTTGGAATGTAAGTGGTGACTAAAGAGCATACTCTCCATGATGGTGTTTATCTTTAGAGTCCCTGCTCTTGCATTTTGCCTGGAACTATGTTTTAAAGTTTTAAGAGTGAAATGCTTTTTACTTTACCAGGTTTGTTATGGCTGATTACGTTATCAATGCCCTCATCATTGATTTATGCTGTTGTGGCTTATGCTGCTTTTATTGATTGCATTGACATACTTAATGTTTATTTAATTTTTTCAGTGCTTATTGTCAGAGATCATTTTAGATGCTTCTAGGACTAGGTAAATCTTGTTTGTTAGTGTGCATTTTATTATACACTTAGTATTTTGATTAGAAGAGCAGGATCAAAATATTTTTAAAAATCAAGAAATGTTGACCTGCATTGCAATGTTTTATAAAAATCACAATATAACTAGTAGGAGACCTGCAGGCATTTGAAAGGGAATCTCATTTTCCCCTCCCAGTATTTCCTTGTTCTCTTTCCTAAAAGCCCACATAAACTCTTCACTATTCTTGCTTCCTCCCCTCTTTCCCATCCACTAGGCAATTTATCTTTATCTGCTCTACTGCCTTCAGCTTTCCTTCTTCCTGGTAGACTCTATCTGAGAAAACTATGCATGCTGGAGAACCTGCAAGGACTTGCAGGAGGAACCTTATTTCCCCCTATTTCCCTGTCCCAACACTATTTCCTCTTTCCCTCTTCCTAGCAATTCCCATATCCTCACCTTTTTCTGCTTCTTTATCTCCTTCCCACCTACCTTTTATCTCCATCTTTAGCTATATCTGTTATTTCATTTATACCCCACCTTTTTCCACAAGGGGGACTCAAAGCTGCTTCTCTTCTTTATTTTATCATCACAACAATCTTGTAAAGTAGGATAAGATGGGACGCTAATCTGACTCAGAGAGTGTGGAGGATATCTCTGTGACAGGAAAAGTTTGAGTATGCTTTTGGATTCTGATTTCTATGAGTGAACATTTAATCTTAACTGTATGTCAAAACATATGTACTCTAAAGGAGTATATCAGTCAACGTGAAGAATCTGGCTGGTTATATGGTATCAGTCTGACCTGATAAAGCAAATAATACCCAGACAGGAGAACTGGTTGCTTATTGAGGGGCCAGTCTGAGGTGGAAGAGCAGAGACTTTGCACTAGTAGCGTATACAGAAAAAACGGCATCTGGGGCAAGCACTGAAATTGAACTCCCACTTCTCTGAGCCCATCCCGTACTCTGAGCCTACTGCCCCTCCCCCAGTCTTCTACTTTCCTCCACTCTGGCGGAGTAGCCCCTTGGGCGGGCCAGACCTCTGCTTCAGAAAGCTTGCAGGGTACCCTTTAAGAGCTGAGGCACCTTCTTGGGTTCTTGGTCCAGCACTACCCTGCAGAAGCAGCTGCTGCACAGCAGAGCCACCTAAGGGAGCAGGAATTCTGTGCCATCTCATGCGACAGCAGTTCCAGCCTTGGGACTCCTTCTATTGGCCGCCCAGGGACTGTTGCTGCTGCAGGGAATGCAAACATGAATCACTCCCTGGACTGAAAAACCCAGTGGTGTATATGCCTAGGGATGAGGGGTATCCTCTGTCCCCGAGCACCACTAATCTGGTCATGTGGAAGGTGCAAAATCCCCCCCCATGTGACCAGGAACACGGCAAGGCAACAGGAAGTCCTGCTACCTTGTCCTTTGGGTGCCCTCAACCCCACCCATGTCATCATTGACATGGGTGGGACCAAGGAAGCCCAAGGACACCGCCCGCTGCCTCACCCCCCCTCCCGGCTCCCACCCGGCTGCCAGCAATCCCTTCGGCCCTCCCCTCTGGGGAGAACAGAAGTGACTGCCATCCCCCATCCAAGAATTGCTTTTATAAGCACTGAGGCCAGTGGCATGGACTTGTGGGCATGGCCACACCCCAAGCCCCTCCCCTGGCCTCAGTGCTTATAAAAGCAGTTCTCGGAGGATGGGGGTGGCAGTCACTTCTGCTATCCCCAGAGGGGAGGCAGAAGGGACTGCCAGCTGGGAGCTGGGAGCTGGGAGCCAGGAGGGAGGGCAGCAGCCAGGCTGGGGGGGGTGGAGCCCCACCCCGCCCCCAGGCGCAGTGAGGAGGGCAGCCGGAGACAAATAGCAAGTTCCACCCAAACACTTACTGAATTTCAGATATCCAAACTCTTGAAGTCATAAGATATCCAAACTCTTGAAGTCATAAGATGTAGTCCCATTTCTAGACATAGGCTGACATAAGCAACACAGTTGGGTAGTCCAAGAAGGTTGCAAAAAAACTTGGACTGAATTCCTTCTAGATCTTTGATTGGACCACCTGCCCATATTGGACCCCTGTATAGCATCTTTGGGATCCTCAGGAGATCTATTTACCTTCCTTCTGCCCCAATCCTACTCATCGTAAGGAGATTTTTGGCACTCTTTGGATGTTAGAAGGTGCATCAATGCCTTTATTGTAAGAACTCAACATTTCAGAAGTATAGAATCTTTTTTCTTTGCAATTTCTCAATCCAGGCTGGCGATAGATTTCCAGCAATACAGTTAGCAAGTGTCTAAAAGACTGCATTGTGGAGTCATACAGGATCCAGCAGTTACCTGCACCAGTTCACTTACATCTACGGCCCCCAATGTGGTCTTTTTGAAAAACATATCTGTTAGAGAGATTTAAAGGGCTGCAACCTGGTTTTGTTTCAACTTTCAAAAGACACTATTGGATCAATGCTTATAGCCCAACTGATGCAGCATTTGGTTGTAGAGTGCTACAATTCATTGAGGAATCTCAAAACAATGTTCCATCCAAAGATTAGGACACTGCTCTGGGAGGTCTCAAGATATCCTCTTGCTCAGAGGGAGTACTACCACTGGATATTCACCAGGAAGTATCCTTCTCCTCTAAGTGTATGGAGGACATCTATCCCTCCCTATTCATCATTTTTTTCGGGGCAGAGGTGTGTGTGTTGCAGGCAACTAGGCGTTGTTAGATAAAATAGTTTTAGATATATTTTTAGATTTCTAAAGGTTTCTAATTTCAGTCTTTCCTGTTATTTCCATTATTTTCACCATTTACTGATGCTTACTGGGTTGTTTCCCTCTTGTTAATGATAATATTTGTAAGACTAATTTAGCTAATACTCTATTGCTGTCATGAGTACCAGAACTGGAGGAAAAGGGGCAAGCAGTGTCTCAACAGGAAATGAAAAAATTCTTATCCAGCTCCTAGATTGGTGGAAAACACCCAAGGTGTCCTCCTTATGCTCAGAGGAGAGTATCCAGTGGTCATTTTTATAAATTCACTGCCTTGCCATGGACTTACTTGTAACTCTGTTCTCTATTCTAGTGTAGTTAGTGCAGTTATACTACATGTGTGCATGTTTGTGTGTGTATACTGTTCATGATTGCTATAGCTCATTATTTTAAACAAATCAAACCATTTGTACCCAAACATTAGACACAGAGTTAAAAATAGATGCAGCTGAAGTGTATTGTTATTCAAAGTTCTCAGAGAAAGAGGCATAGTTTATCACACTTCTCATTAATATGGAATGTAAATTGCAGTAACAACTTGCTCCTGGAATTTAAAGGCCAAGCAGGAGATGGCATGTGATCTTTGATAGAGGAGATTTACACAAGAAGGGAGTTGAGGGAACCTGAGGTTTAGGAACTAGAAAACATTGCCAAGATTTTAATATTTTATGTGTGAAAAATATTTTAAATGAAAGAGAAACTTTCTTGGAGAAACTTGGAGAAACTTGTATTAGGGGCTTAAATGAATGAAGAAACAGATACTCCTTCTGGATGTATTCGGTACTATAAAATTTATTATACAGTGTGTGGATATTGCAGCTGAGATATTTATATGTAGTAGATATTAAAGCAATCAATTTTAAATATGTTCATCAGATACTTTTAAAAAGTATGTCATCAAATGCATTTTATGTTAGGGTTTTTCAGGTTGGATGGCTGTGTTCCAGTAGCATTTTCTCCTGACATCTGTGTCCTGATGTTTCAACTGAATCTGTGGCTTTCATCTTCAGAGGATCCTCTGAAGATCCCAGCCACAGATGCAGGCAAAACATCAGGAGAAAATGAAAACCCACAACACCCTAGTGATCCCGTCTTTGAAAGCTTTCAACAATGTTTTTGAAAAACTGTCTTAATCATATCAATAACAGACGTATTCTATTGTTTCTGTTGATGTTGACTGTTGATGTCAGTCAAACTCAGTGCCAAATGTGTTAGAATAAAAACACACTTTAGAATGAACGGGCATAGGTATTATAAAAGAGGGTGAGGGGTGATTATGTTTTGTCCTTCTGAGTAAAAGTCTATATTTGTGGTGGGACAGGAACTTGCAAGGTATTATGTTCTCGCTGTGTTCCTGGGACATGAAAACCTCAAATGTAGACATGCTGAGACCAAGAACAAGTAAAGGATCCTTTTCTGGAGACACTTCACAAGCTATAAATCCTTCCAATAGTACTTTATAAAATGGGCAGTCAAACCTACTGGAAAATATGACTGTGAACTTGAATGAATGTCAATAATCAATAGTCGAAGCAAACCGTTCTTTTCAGGCCTGCCAAGAGTCACCATGGGCCCCCAGACAAAGATTCCTCCTGCCCCTCATCCTACCCATGTGTCTATTTTTGTAATTTACACTTGTACATACATATGTGTACCAATGTCGGCACACTTCTTGCATCAATTGCAGTGGCCTGTAGTTCACACAAACTTACTATCAAAATAAATCTTCAGTAGTTAGATCAGTAAGAAATCTGTATCAATTTACCCGTGTACATTCTACATTTATATAGGACAACAGGAGAGGCAAAATGAGTTATGTAATAGTGTTGGATGAGAAGATCTGGTATCATTGGGATTGATCTTGCTGACATATTTTCTAACAAAATTATGTAATTTATCATATAACATGAAGCAATATCTACAGTAACAACAAAGCATTTACAAAAGGATACAATACATCATTGACAATGACCCCACTGCCTGAACAATGTTCAAAATGTAATTAAATCTAATTAACAGGACTGGAATATTAATTAGAATAAAGCTGAAGAAAAATGCCAAAACAACCTTAGTGTCAAAAATATACTCTAAGCAGCATTCCTGAAAGTTTAAAGAACATATGTGCATTACGGGCAGCCCAATCTACAAGCTGGGGGTAGCACTGCTGCTGCGTCACTCTGCTGCTTTGCTGCCGTGTCACCTCTAGAGCGCTTTCGGGTTGCATGGGGAGGCATCAGAAAAAAACAAAAAAACAGCCGCCTGAAAGCTATCCATAGGACTAAATGGAATTATGCCACCTTTGTGGGTGGCGTAAGTCCAAGACCCTCGTTGCAGCATCCCCAGCTTGAAACTGTGGGTGGAAGCCAAGTATAGTCAGATCCACCCCCAGGAATGCCCCCCTCCCATACCAGCATCTGCTCGGATGCCAGTGTAGCTCTGTGGCAGTGCCTGTTCTGCTCCCCAGGTGGTTATTTAGGTGCCCTGCACCCGGCCAAAGCAGAATGTAAGACTCACTGATTCAGTTAACAGTTCAATACTTAAAGCTTTAATTGTAACAATGTTGACAGACCCTGACTCCTCCCAGGTCTAACTAAATAAAGGTTACTTTGTTGCAGAAACTTTCTGGAGTCTGGAATTTATTGTAAACACTGTGAGACTATAACATCTATACTGTGAATCTATAAAATCTTTGACTGTTTAACTTAAATACTGACAGTCTATAACATCTTGGACTGTCTAACTTGTTGCTGTCACCCAGCTTCCGTTGGCACCTAACTGCCAAAACCAGACGGGTTGCTGGGTAATAACTGCCGTAGAACACCAACCCTAGGGCTTCTTAAAGGGACAGAACTAAATTCGGTTCCCTCCCACCGAATACTGTACAAAACATAGCTAAACCCATACTAACTGTGGGGAAACTAAAGGGGAAATACACAAAGGCTCTGTGGGGGCATGACACTCCCGCCTAAAACTTCCTCTGGAAGTTTTACCTTTATCAACTTCCATTAACTATACTTAACTATTCTTACTGTACTACTCTTAATAACTATCTATCCCTAATACATAATATCAACTATGCTAACTATAACTATAAACTTCTAACAATCTTGATTGCAGAATTCAAACTGCTTGTGGTTCACTGAAGTTCAACGTTCAGGAACTCTGAATAAAGAAGAATCTCCATCTTCATTGTTAAAATCAGGGTTAAAGTCATTAAGTAGCAGAAAATGGACGTTTTCCACAAGACATTTATCCACCGCTACAAAGAGAGAAGTCTCTCCTTTCATGTTTGTCTGTTGCCACACTGTGGGGTCTGAAGCTTTCAGAGTTATTTCTAGAATATGTTTGTTGAGTTGAGCTGCCGCATCATGTAAAGGAAGGCAGCCATCTCCGTCTTGCTCCTGGAAAGCTGAACTGTGGCTTATCAATTTCAGCAAGGTCTCTTCTTCACCTGTTGCGTTAGTTGTCTTTATTTTAACCTTACGCACTCTGTGGTCCTCTCCTGGAACTACTTCTATCACAATGGCCAATGGCCAGAACCTCCGTGAAGATTCTTTTTCCTTCATCAAGACCACGTCTCCTACTTGAAGATCTGGTTGGGGTTCTTCCCATTTGCTTCTTTTTTGTAACAATGGCAAATATTCTCTCTTCCATCTCTTCCAGAATGCATTAGCCAAAGACTGCACCTGTTGCCATTGTTTGTAGTGAATTCCTTTTAAATCTGAGGCTATAGTTATATCAGTCCACTCTGGAGTTTTAAAAGTTAACAAAATTGCTGGAGTTAAAATGCTTGGATTTTCTGGGTCTGATGAAATTGGCGTTAAAGGCTGACTATTGAGTATAGAGACTACTTCTGCCATCAATGTAACTAAGACTTCATGTGTGAGATTGCTAACATTCAAAAGCATAAAATCCAGGAGTCTTTTTATTATCCCTATCATTCTCTCCCATGCTCCTCCCATATGGGATGCATGTGGTGGATTGAAAAGCCATTTGCAGCCTTCCTGCTTTAGAAATTCTTGTGTGTTTCTGAGAGAGGATATTTTCATTTTTACTTCCTGTTTGTGTTGACCTGTTATTTTCTCGAACTTGTCCAGAACAACATTCGATTCTGTGACATGTCTGGAACACCTCTCAGAGTGCCAACTGTTTACTATGAGATCATCTTCTGGATCTGTGATGTTTTCTATCTCCTTTCCTGGTGCACATCTCTTGCTGCACAGAGGATGTAACAATCAACTTAGGCATCAAATCATCTATCTCAGGTTCTGATTCAGTACCATCTCTTCTCACTTGCCTTGATTTTACAGCGAGCTGATTTTTGCTTTTCTGTACAAGACTTCGTTTTTCTGCCCTGCTGATGGTCACAGGAGCATCAGGTACACTGTTATCAGATGAATTACTGATGGATTCATCATGCTCTAAATACTGGGGTTTTTTTTCCATGTTTCTTTGTAGTTCTTTCAAACGTTGCAGTGCCATGACACGATTATTTGGTAACTTGTCTCTGGGTTCTTTGAAGGGTAAAGGTGCGATCCAATTTCCTTGCTCATCCTGCTGACACTCTCTTTCCATTATGGCTAGGAAACGTTTGTCTTCTATGGACAAGGCTGGCTGGTCATCATGGACTGTAATTTTAAACACTGATGACTCCAACTCCTCTATGCTATGATGTTGTATCTGGATGTGATTTGGGCAGTCTAACATCTGCGTGGGTCGTCCATTTGGCATAAAACCCATGCAGAAAGTGTCAGCATGTTCAGGTATTCTTTTGTGGTTCAAACAAACTGGGCCTAGAATGGTCCACCCCAGCCCTAACCTCTGAGCAAATGGCATTCCTGGGGGACCTTTCACTTGCTCTTTGACTACGAACACCTCTGGACAATCTGTGCCGATAAGCAGCAGAATCTTAGCATTTGGGTCAAGCTCTGGTATCTTGTCTGCTATGGACTCCAGGTGCTTGTGATGCGTGGCGATGCTTCTTGTTGGGATTTGTCTTTCGTCTTTAGGAATATGTTGACATTCAAGGAGAGTGGGTAGTTTAAATTGCTCTGTCCCATCAGTTGATTGCAGAACAAATCCTGGTGCTGTTCTTCCTGTCATGATTTGATTTCCACTACATGTGGTCATGACATATTCTATCTCTTCTGAGTGTATGTTAAACATCTCAAAAAACTCTGGAGTGGCTAATGAAGTATCGCTTTGTGCGTCTAATGCCACATACATACGTTGGGCTTGATGCGGTGAAGCTTTTGAGTAAACATCTGCGAGACAAATCGGATGGCAAGTACGTATCTTTTTTGTTCCATCGCACATGGCAGTGCATGTCGCTGTTACCGTTCTGTCCTCCTTTGGTTGTGATGGTTTCTCCAGGATATTTTCTGCCTCTTTGGTCTCTTTCTTTGGTAACTGAAGTGGTTTTGTGCGATGTAATGCTGAACAACGCTGTTCACTGGAGCATTCTTGGCACTTTACCTTTCTTTTGCATTCACTGGCCCAATGGTTCTTGAAAGAGCAACATTTAAAACACAGTTTCTGTTGCCTTATGTAGGACAGGCGCTCTTCATATGGCATTTCTCTGAACTCTTTGCAGTCATTGAGGTTGTGCAATTTTTTATGAACTGGACACATAATTTCCAATGGCTTACTTGAGAATTGTTTGACTGAGTTTGTATTTGTCTCTGTCTTCCTAACCATAACTTGAGGTTTACCTTTAAACTCTTGGAACGTAGCTTTCTTCTCTTCTCTAACACCTTGGGTACAAAAGAAGAGGAATCCTGTTTGAGGATCATTTTCTTCCTTTAGCCAGTCTTGATATAAATCTTACAAGATATAGCAGATATGGTGGATACGCTTTTGCTGGGATGGTTCTCTTCGTAATTAAAAACTTCTTTACCACATTGCTCTTTTCAGGGGAAGGGGCAACTTTGTCGATAACTTCTCTTTGAGTCAAATGCCTGATCCAAACATGCAAGTCCTGGCAGCTCGGGGTTTTGCTTTTGCAGACTCCATCTCTGAAAGCAGATCTGTCAAATCCCACAGTTTCTTGCAATCTTTCATTGCAGAGTTTGGGAAAAGGATTTTAAGCCTTTGTAGAAAGTGAAGCTTCTATTTCTGAAGATGCTCCATATCTTTTCGTCTAATCCTACTCCATGCTTTGCGTTCTAAAGCCATGTAGAGGGGTTTCTTACATGTGCTGCATAGACTCTTCTTATTTCTTGCGCTGACGATGTTGTTCCCAACCAGAAGCTATAAGGGCAAGGTCAGCTCTTCCTCGGCATCTAGTTCTTCAGGTCTTTGAGAGCTCTCTGGAGATGTAATTTTTTCCAAAGTAGAAGTAGTCTTCTGGTTTATCAGAAAACTTCTGAATGCCTCTGTCCGCTAAATCGTCTTTCCTAGGATTTCTGGAAAGGGTAGCTTTCAAAAACATCTGACAAATTTCCGGGATGTCAGGGTTGCATAATGGGATTGGTTGCCTGATGATGCGGAGTGGAGTATAACTGTAGGAAGTTGATACTCCAGGTACAATCCGTGTCTTCAGGAGACTTCTGCTCCTGTCTAAAAGCTAGCTAGAGAGTCGGAATTGGGCATCCCAACTGGATTTGTAAAGGTTTTCCTCCCCTCATTTCTGTTCATTTGCTAACTGACTTTGCTTTGTTGATTACTTGGGGCAGCTCATTTTGTGGTACTGTCTGCTGACTCACCACTACTAGGCGCTAACCATGCTATGCTGTGGTTGGAACTGGACCATGGATTGCTGCACTCTGGACATCTGGGACATTAGTTCTGCTGATTCTGCAGCTGCCAGATGTTCTATCACTCTGAATTCTTCCGAATCAGCAGTCACTTCTCCAAAGTTGGATGTCTGTTGGATTAAAAAAAAAAAAAAAAATGGGCCAGGAAGATCTACCCTTCATCATAGGGTCTTCTTCTCCTCTATTTCCTCAGATGCGGAAGGTAAATAAACTCTCTTTAAGAAGCCTTGCTCCAAAACTTGAGCTCTCGTTATCAGCTTTTCTGCCTTTGCTCTTTGTTTTAGTGTTGACAAGGCCAAGCTTCTACTTTTGCTTGTCGAGCCGCTTCCTGGGCTTTCAAATGAGGCTTAGTGTTCTTCAATGATTTTCTTCTTTTCATTTGAAGAAATTCTACTTGTCTTTGCAGCTGCCGCTGCATCGCTTTTGGCTTCCAGGATCTTCATTTCCATAGCCAATCTTTGGAGAACGACAAGAGTGGCACTGCTTTATAATTTGGAATGGCCCTGAGCTTAGTGCTTCTCATGGTTCTGGGTGGGATGTGTGGGAAGACGAGGTTTTAGTTGCAGATTTACTGCCACACTTGCTTGGCACTTCAGGTGTAACCTTTCTTGGAATGTGAGGTGAGCCATTCACTCTTCCCTATGCCTCCTGAGTAGGGATGCAGTGTCTACAGTTTGTTTTGGTGGATTGTTCTTCTTGCGCGTGCTGGATCTCTGATTGTTGACTTGATTTCAAAACCCCTGCAACTTCTGCTGAATAAACCACACATAATGTTGTTAAAGAAGTTTGCCTTTTCTCTCTGATCCTTTCTCCATCTTTGTCTTGATATTCCAAGGAGCTTCTGATGTATTCATACGGCTCTAGGAGGGAAAATCATTATCTCTTAGCTGGACCTTTCCATGAAAGGTACCGCTTGTTGTAAAGGTCTCTTTACAACTTTAATATTTCTTCTTCTTGTACAAGGCATTTTCCAGATTGATAAATAGCTAGGAGGTCTTGCCACGCCTTAGAGCATTTGAGCTGCAATACGTTCACCTGCTCTTGTAAAGATGCTAACATTTTGGTAGTGGGCTTTTTATTTCTAGTATTGCTTTGTGAAATAGAGCTTGTTGTCTCTGAGTGAGTTTCTTCTCTTTCTTGCATTGCCAGTGCTCCTAGCAAAGAAGACTTCAACTTTCCTATGCCCAGCTACTTTAGGGCTTGTAGGAACCAATCTCTCTCTTCTGCCAGTGCTCCTAGCAAAGAAGACTTCAATTTTCCTATGCCCAGCTTTACTTTAGGGCTTGAGTAGGGAACCAAAGCTCTCTCTTCTGCCGGTGCTCCTAGCAAAGAAGACTTCAATTTTCCTATGCCCAGCTACTTTAGGGCTTATAGGAACCAATCTCTCTCTTCTTCCAGTGCTCCTAGCAAAGAAGACTTCAATTTTCCTATGCCCAGCTACTTTAGGGCTTATAGGAACCAATCTCTTACTGTTGCTAGGCAGACTTTCTTTGTTCCTTTACTTCTGCTTCCTCACCGACTGAGAAACTTTCGAATTCGGGCCTTTTGGAAACTAGGGGAAACATTCAAGTTAGACTGTTCTGCTCCCCAGGTGGTTATTTAGGTGCACTGCACCTGGCCAAAGCAGAATGTAAGCCTCACTGATTCAGTTAACAGTTCAATACTTAAAGCTTTAATTATAACAATGTTGACAGACCCTGACTCCTCCCGGGTCTAACTAAATAAAGGTTACTTTGTTGCAGAAACTTTCTGGAGTCTGGAATTTATTGTAAACACTGTGAGACTATAACATCTATACTGTGAATCTATAAAATCTTTGACTGTTTAACTTAAATACTGACAGTCTATAACATCTTGGACTGTCTAACTGGTTGCTGTCACCCAGCTTCCGTTGGCACCTAACTGCCAAAACCAGATGGGTTGCTGGGTAATAACTGCCGTAGAACACCAACCCTAGGGCTTCTTAAAGGGACAGAACTAAATTCGGTTCCCTCCCACCGAATACTGTACAAAACATAGCTAAACCCATACTAACTGTGGGGAAACTAAAGGGGAAATACACAAAGGCTCTGTGGGGGCATGACAGTGCCCACTTCTGGGTTTCACCACTGAGGAGCTGTGGGGCATTTGGACACCAGCATCCTTGCCCTCTCCACCGGCGGGAGTTCCCCTTACGCTGGCAGAAGGGCAAACATGCTGTTGTGGCCTCATGCTGCATCCAAGTAGCAATCCCTCCCCACATTGTTAGTTGAACAGAGGTATTTTTGTGCTTCAAGCATATTTCCTTTCAAAATTCTTCAAATAAAATCACATGAGCTGTATATACACACAAGTTTTTAAAAATCTTTAAAAGTGTTAGTTAAGTTAAACAAAAGTAGATGAAGCAGAGTGGGAGAGATGAACCCCCATGATTTTCCCATGCCACAAATGTGATATGTTCCACTTTCAAGGCAAGTGTTAAACAACCCATTAAAAATAATACTCATAAAAGTTTGTTCCTTTGCATTTGATGCAGATAACCCATTCCAAATATATATCGATCAAATTAGTAGGCACTATTTAAAATTTCCCCAATCGTGTTTAACTGCAGACACCAGGGAAGGTAGATCAATTTTATCTGTGTCTTGTTGCAGGATATTTCAGAGACTTCTCCACTACTTTCTCAGTTCAGGATTGGTCATGTGTACTATAACTTCACTGTTTCAGTCCATTTTAAACAAAGCTTAAAGCCCAATTACATGTTAGAATCTGAAAGACTGTTTTTGTTTCAAGTTGGTTTTGGATGTTTGAGTATAAAATATGTTCCAAAAATATGCTCTGAGTTTTAAAGGCTGCATGAATACAGTATTATAATCTGGGGGCAAACAAGTCTGAGTGAAAACTGATTTGACAGTGAGTTGCTCTTTGGAATGTGGCCTCCCAATATTTATGGAATTCTGTCATTAGCTGCCATCAGCTTTAGTTGAACTTGAAACCATCTTTGCTTGTTACAAATTTTTTCATATGTTTCTAATAAAACTTTCTGCTAACACCTTCTGTATTGCCATGCTAAAGAATATAAAATCACTTTGGTTTATGTTCACATTTACAATGCTGCAGAATTGCTGTAATCAGAGACTTCCAAAAGCAAGTGATGTGTGGATAACTTGAGAATTGCGAAGAAGTCATTTAAACGCTGTTAAAGTTAATGACTAAATAAATGTATAGGACCTAGAAATTTTATTGCAGTTTAATCTTATCACTTGAATGTACTGAGAAACAAAAACAGAGAAATCATGCCAAAATATTAGAAGAATTTAGTGTGTAGATTATCTTGAAGTTCATTGTTTAAGTATTGGGATGTATTTTGGTGGCAGATGTGATATCCTGACTCTTTCTGAGGGGTTTTTCGTGGCTACATTGAAATAAGACAGCACTGTTCCTTTGTAGCAGTATTAATGAAGTCTTGCAAGCTATTAATAGGGTGTGCAGTCATGTTGACTGGCTGAGTGGCACCTGTTGATTGCTAGCTACTGTTTAGCTACCATTTCTAGTATGTCTGTTGGTTATGCTTTTCACTCGGGGGAACAAGAGTGTATTGGTGCAGTGATACATGTGGAAATGCATATTAGAATGTTAGCAAATTAAAGGTTGATGTAGTGGTGGGAACTTAAATGTAACAATGTGAAAGAAATTTTCTAGAGACCAGCTGCATTCAGACATCGTGTGAAAATATTGTTTTAATAAACCAACTGTAGTGTTTGTTTGAATGAGAGGTACTCAGCTAACTAATTATGGTTCATCAAACCAGGATCTGAAGTTGATTCATTAGCCACAATTACAGTGCAATCCAAGGGGGATCCCAAAAATAAGACCTCCAGCCCCAGTAGTGCAAGTAAGACCTTCAGCCCCAGTGGTGAGAGTACTGCGTGTGGGTTAGACCCTCTAAGGACCAACAAGACTTTCCATCCCAGCTGCGGGAGAACTGGGTGTGGATTAGAGTCTCTTGTTCACAGACAAAGAGACAGAAAACATCTAAACTCTGAGACTTGGATCAAGGCATTGGAAGTAGCTTTATTCACTGAGGACTGATGGAGTACCCTCCAGAGAAGTGGTGCGTGAGGGAGGGTGAGACGGTTGCCCTCACTGAACTTACCCCGGAGGGCTCTGTGGTGGTCCACCAACTGCGGACACAGGGGTGGTGGCGTGGCAATGGTCATCCAGGATTCTATCTCCTTTCAGACATCCCCCACTCCACAGATCGAAGGAATAGAGTGTTTGGGCCTCCATTGGGATTCCATGGAGAGGTTGGCTGTTCTGCTGGTGTACCAGTCGCCTATCATGCCGGCAGAGAGCCTGATGCGGCTGCTGGAGGTGGTTGCCAACTGGGCGTTGCGATTCCCCACCTGATAGTGTTGGGGGACTTCAATTTATATCCCGCCCTTCCCAACAATGGAATGAATATAATAAATATTTCATAAATAAATATCACAATAATTGCACCCTTTACACTTGTTAAACAGGCAAATGGTTCTTTCTCCCACCCTGGACATTCCACAGGTGTATATACTCCGCTTGTTTTTATACTCTACTATCTGATCCTCTGAAGATGCCAGCCACAGATGCAGGTGAAACGTCAGAAGAAAATGCTACTAGAACACGGCCCTATAGCCCGGAAACCACACAACACCCCAATATAACAAGAAATATATCATAAATACAAGAAATAGTGAATATAAAATGCATCCAAGTTATGTCATATAACTGGGTCATATAAAAGTAGCTGGTAAAACTTACTTAACATAGAATCAATCCCCCTTTCCAGCTTAGACACACATTTCAAATGAAAGTGTTACTAACAGAACATCCAAGAATCTATATCAAGGACACAGCTGTGCTAATTCTACTGCTCAAATGTTTTTAAAGGTAAGTGCACTTATATGTTCAGTGTATTTAAAAATGTTGCTATTTACTATTACAGGAACAGCAACCCAAAGGAACAGATACTGGAAAACTGCTGTATAATGTTGCAGTATTATAAAAAGCAAGAAGTCTAATTCCAAATTAAGATCGCATGGAGCAGAGCAATTCCTGAATCTATGCATCCATCTCGACTCTTCTTGTATCAAAGTTTTCTTATATTAGTCCTTACGTTTGGTTTATGATGATATATGAATAAAAACCAAAATTTAAAATCCTTGTCTGTGTGATTCTTTGACATGAAATGTTGTACAGGAGGTTTTCCGTTTACTTAAGCAAATTAAATTAAGCGCTTTCTTTGGGGATAATAATATGGGTGCCTCCAGCAAATGTGGGCCTAAATCTGCCTTTACACCTATGATTAATGACCCCACCAATGCAACTTTCGAAAGGGTAGTTATCAGAGGTTTAGCAGCCCCGGAGAGAACAACCCATCAGTCTAGTGACATCAGCCTTATGACTATCTCCACACCCTGTCTTCTTCTTGTGTATCAAAAGGTGGAAGGGTCTGTAACAGTTATGATGCATAGGTACAATGCAAAATGTGGTCAGCTTGATTAAAGCAAGGAAATATGCATAGAGGTGGGGAATACAGAAAATTACCACCTGTAATGAGCTAAGAATCTTATGTCTCTATTGAGTTCTGGGGGAGAACAGAAGTCCATCATTCTCAATTTGTTAATGAATGATAGAGTTCAGCAATCTCACATTGTAATCTCCTTCTGAAGCTTCTCTGAAGGAAAACTATATCTGTTTCATTATTATAATATTTGTATCTGAAAGGATACATTGTATTTTCTGTTGGTGTTTGTCAGTACAATGTATGAAAGTTAGATAGCAAGGTGGGATCAATGTAGAATTTTTGTTCCAGTGATAGTGTTATCTGAATAAACATCCAAAGTTCTATAAATCTCTGCAGTAACATACCAGATGAATAGAATTTTTAAAATGTGCATATTAGGTCAAATTGAGCACAGTCATAAGCACTGTTAGCTGTACATTATATTTGAGGCCTTTGTCTTTATTTTTTTAATCTTTTGACTGTAAAAGCTAAGGCTAATTCTAGATGCTCATTCTATCCCCCCCCCCTTCTTTCTCTGTAGGGACAGCAGAAGGCTTGGGGAAAATAATCCAGAGATTTCCCTTAGAGGATTTGGATGACACTCCCTTTCCACAGGGAATAGAGTTGGTAAGTTGTGATATCCCCCATGGCTTGCATTTGCAAGGTTTCTGTCTTTATTCTGTACATAGATTTATAATTATTTGTGCAGTCCAACAGGTGGTCATCTTACGTTGAATGGTTCAGAATCATATCTTCTGAGGGTCATTTCAATCACCTAACTACATTCCATAAGGGTAGTTACGTTGAAGAAAAAATAAGCAGCAGTTTTGCAACATTTCAAAGGCTATCATTTTTATTTCAGCAATAATTTTTGTGGGTTAAAACCCAATTTTATGAGCCCCTAAAGAGGGTTTCCCCACCCATCTTCCATTGTTACCAGTGGAGGAAAAATTAGGGGCCATAAAATTGGACCCCCTTATCCAATTTTTACCATACCTTGGGGGTTCTCTGAAAAATAGTCACCAGCAGTTACACTGAAAAAACTGTTCTTCCATCTTGAAAAACATTTCCCCACCTCTGAGCCCTGGAAAGATTCCCCATACTGTAATGTATCTGTGCTATTTCAGCTTTAAAGAGGGACCAACAAATCTTCTACCCAGTGTGAATTGGGGGACCAATAAAAGTGGACCTCCTACCCCAATTGTTACAAATCTTGGGGTTCTTCTCAGGACAGTCACTAAATATCCTGGAAATTTGGTGCCTCTACGTTTAAGAACAGCCCCCACAACAGCTCTGGTAAATAGTGTATTGATATGAATCATTTCAGAAGGAAGACAAGCTAGCATGACCACAGCTTTTGTCAAATTTCATCCGCAAAGCTTGGAATGTGGGGCTAGCCTTATAAGGGAAATATGAATGCCATCAAATCCTTATGAGTTTTGAACTACTTAGAAACTTCATTTCATACATTTCTGTGTTTCTCTTCCTCAGTTCTCCTGGAGGCGTAAGCCATCTTGGATTGGGTGGTTTCGCACCCCAATCCAAGATGGCTTACTATCCCCCAGGAGAAGGACCCTTCCCAGTAAGTATCCAATGGTCCGTTCTCTGACTTGTCTACTTGTGTGTGCTTAGAAAATCCATTTAAAATGGGATCTTGAGATGTCTTCCCCCATTAGCAGCTGCTCAGGTTATCCTGCTCTATCTATAGGAAAGGCTGAAGATGTTCAGGGCTGGGATAAGGCAAGTCCATCAGTTACCTAGTTAACCAACCCCAAATGGTCACAATTTTGCAGGATCCAAAGGTACTGCTGCTGGTTATACTTAAAGCCTCTGAATGCATACATTTCCACAGCAGTTCCTATACAGTCATCACAGCATTCCAACATTTTTTTAAAAAAGCTAATACAAAGAAATGCAAGAATATACCAAAAACTTGGAAGAAGCCATTTCTTATTTTATTAAAAACACTTTAGAAATCAAATTATAATAAAAATAATGTAACAAAGTCACCAATATCCTGAAATGCTATCCCTTGAGGCCCTTTACTGATTTTCTTGGCAACTGCATTGTAATATCGCTGTACCATCATTTCTCAGCATTTATAAAGATATTTTACAGACATATTACATTTGACAAATTCAACATTTAGTCTCTGAACATGATGTTCCAAGTTTTAAAACAGGACTCTATTCAAATAATTTTTTAACAAAAGCTGAAGAACCAGAGGGAACCTATATTCTCTCTACTGCATGTTTAGCAAATAGTTTATTTATGATGTTCTTCTTCTCAAATCATTTCACCAGCCCATAAAGACAATAATTGGGAGAGAATTAAACAGACAAGCAACAAGCTACTAGTGGCATTTTAATACAATTGATACATTTTCTAAAATCCTAGGCCGTTTCCGCACGGCCCATTAATGGCGCCCTGCGGACGGGATAACCGCCGTCCCCAGGGAGCCATTCGCACAGGCGGCGCTGCTGCATTGCAGCAGCGCCGACCTGACTCCGCTCCCTCTCCCCCAGGGCGGCGTCAAGCCGCCCTGAAAAACAACCCTTTAAAGGGTTGTTTTTCCTTCAACAGCGTGTTCCCGGCGGCGCAGTGCGAACAGCACCGCCGGGAACACGCTGTTTCCCTTCCCCGTTCCACTCACCGTGTCCCCGTCATCGGCCTGCTGGCCGTCGAAGCCCCGCCCACGCTGTCCTCCGACCCCTGGAGGTCGGAGGGCAGCGTAAGGGCTGGGACGGCCAGCAGGCCGACGACGGGGACACGGTGAGTGGGAAAAGGCGGCTCCGTGCGGAGCCGCCTGCCGTCTGCCGGCCTCTCTGGAGGCCGCCCGCATGCTTGCATGCGAACGGCCTCCGCCTCCACGCCGGCAGAATTCTTGCCGGCGTGGAGGCGCCAGGGAGGCCGTGCGGAAACGGCCCTAGTTTTAAATACAAAGATAGCAAAAGTTTCCCATAATAGTCCTAATGAATTGATGAATGTTTGCATCTTAGGCACATCTGCCTTCCTCACATGTGGTAAAGACACAAAGCAAATCCATGTTCTTCCCATCCCTTTACAGTGGAAGTGAGATCTAGTTTCCTTTCATTTGGCAGAGAAAGTGAGGGTCAAATTCAGTCCACAGCAACAATAGATGATCAGCATTATCAGAGCTGACAGTGCTGACCAACTATTTCAAACAGCTCCCAGCCCAGCAGATATGAGAATACTGAAGCTTATTTCTGTGCACACATCTTCAAACAGATTATAGCACAACTCCTCTTTTTATTTTTATTTGCTTTTAAATTGCTGTGAAATTGCTTCATATGAGCGAAGGCAGGGTTTAAAATTTCCCTTCAGAGAGGAGAGAGTCAGTCAGATAGAGAGGGATTCCCCCCTTTCCATCAGCATCTCTCCTTCCTGTTCTACTCCATTTTTTAAAACTTCTTTTTCCCACCGCTGCAAAAATGGCAGCCAGGGAGCTCTTACATTTCCTGATTATCTTTTCTTGTCCTGCAGAAACTAATCCACCATAAAGCATCCATCCTGCACATTCCAGCCACTGCTTAGAACACCCTTAATTAATAACTTCAGAGTCTTCAATCTTTGTATTAATTCTCTTAACTCTCACAAATCATGGCACAAAACATTCATATCTTTGAGGTTGCATGGTTAAAGATTTACTGCTTATTTGCTCCTTTTATAGAAATCCAAAGCTTATTCCCCTTTTTATGTCTATGTAACCACTGAATTATAGTTTTTAATATGATGTGTAATGATTGTGAGGTTATCTTCACCAGATCCCAAAAGCAGTCCAAGTACTTTTCCTATTTCTGCTGCTAACCAGAACATTCTGAGTGAATGAAATGGTTTTGCCCTTTTCCCTTCCAGCTTTGCCTATTTTAGGAGTTTTGGAATTATTGAACTCATCTAAAGCTGGTCATCATCTGCTGGAAATGGGCAAATATGTGTTCAGAGTGCTGTTTTCCAGCAAGACTTATGAAGCAACTCAAAAGGAACCAAAACCACCCCTGCCCACTTCTCCTGTCTAGCTATCTTTGCTAGTTCTGTTTACGCATCTGCTGATCATGTTCAAGTCTAAATGCTGCCACATTCTAATAACCCAACCTTGTAAATCTCTGGTGCCCATGAACCCAGTTAATGGTTCCACAGACTTAAAAGTATAAATATGCATTTTGGGCATTTTAAAGGAGAAATAGATAAAAAACAACTAGATTTCAAAATTACAATTTTCTTAAAGAAAGAAAATAAAATACAGTCATGGCCTAACAGAAGTTTTCCCCAGACATTACCTAAGGAACATACTTTCTTGTTATAAAAGCAAGAAAGCACATTCAGCTTTTGGGCTATTTGCATCATTCCAAAAGTGGCGTCAACATGTAGGGATTCAGATCACTCCCTTTATTTCTCCCAGCCTACTTCCGCCCATCGAACAGCTGAGTGTTGGCAGGCAGCCTCAGAAATCCCTGGGAGATTACCTGCCATTAGTGTACACCTGGGAACATTAGGCAGGATATAAATCCAGTAAAATAAATAAAATAATGTTAATTCACATTTAGGTGAAGTGGTGTTACACAGGATGTTGGATGTCATTGCTTAGCAAGAATGGGGATGGCTACCTTGTCTTTCTGGTTTCACTAAATATGACATGTAACAGCAAAATATGAAAGATTGATTTGGAAGAATAACTGTGAACTGTTTACATGGATCTGGGCAATGCTTGTGTTGCAACTTTTAAAATAATGGTTGGTACTACAGTTCCTTTTTTAACATGCTGCCTTATTTGTGGCCTTCTTGTGAGTCTCAAAGTTGTATGTTGCTGTACTTTTAATTGAAATCAAGATGTTTTGTACTAAAGTATTTTCAAGCTGAAGCCTTAATTGCAGTAGTTGTAACCTAATATTCTGTGTCTGAATGCAGAATAAGTGCAAGTCCTTCAGGTATTCTGTTTCTGTGGTGTTCAAATGGATATTTGTAACTCATTGGTTTGAATTTGTTTTAGTTCTAATGTAGCAGCAGCAGCAGCAGTATACACTCTGAGAACATATTTTCTGTATCTTGTAAAAGTCACATTGCCAGGGAAATATTTGTATAGAAGTGATCCAAGAATCTAATTTACTGAATACTTGGCTAAGTTTAACTGAATTCATGACAACAGAATATAGTAAAAACAATCACTTCAGACATTACAGTACATATGTTATAGAAGAGCTTACTCTGTAAATTAGATTTGCATAGTTGTCAACATCTGAAATGTTTCCAAGATGAATTCTACACTTTTCAAGCCTCTTAAAAATATGTAATGACACCAGCAAATTGCTTGGTGGTGCTAATGATGGGGATGGTAGCTCATGTATTAGATCTGTTCTACCACTCTTGACTTTAAGGATTTGGAATAAGGACTTGTATATCTTTTTATATCCACAATTTAATAAATGTTTTTCAAGTGATGGATTGCACTTCTTTCTCATGAAAAGTTCCTGTCCTCAGCTAGTTGAATTTCTCTTAATGTAGGAATCCAATCTCTATTTTCAGGAATAGACAGTTCTGGTTGTTTAGACTGGATGTTTGTTGGTGGTGTGTTCTGTTGCTTTCAGGGACATGACAACAGATGTGTTCTTTCAGTGCAACATGGCCCCTTTTTTGTTTCTTAGCATCCTATTCATGAATATTCAGGGAAATTATATCCAGTGGTGGGATTCAAATAATTTAACAATTGGTTCCAGTGGTGGGATTCAAATAATTTAACAACCGGTTCCAGTGGTGGGATTCAAATAATTTAACAACTGACTGTTTACAAGCACCATTTTAAAAACCGGTTCTGCCGAAGTGGTGCGAACCTGCTGAATCCCACCACTGATTATATCCTCTTTGAACTACAAAGGCTTTGTCCTCTCCCTATCTCCCCCTACTGGGATGAGAAATAATCCATTATTTTCTCATCCTTCTGGATTTTTTTTAAAAAAAATCTTAGACTTTTTTAGTTCTTTATGATTTGTTTCTTGTGCTACCTGTTCTCCTGTAGACTCTAAAGTTATTTTGTTATTTTCTTCAGCATTAAGTGGTTTTGGCATTTTGCACTTTGATAATTTTGAAATCCCCATCTATTTGTCTGGGAAGTGAAAGTAAACAGTCCTGGCATTAATGCAGATCATATTCTTAACTATGTATTAACAAAAAAGGAAATAAGATAGTCAACATCACTATTCTTTAAAGCTGATAGGTCAAATTCTTTATTATTTTATTTTGAAGTTGAGGTAGTCATTTCCTGTGACTTCAGTTTGAAACCACATAAGATTTGAGCTGATCGATTGTGTCAAAGCTTTTATTGAAACATATTACCTGTCTGAGTTCTTATAAAAAGTTCTGCTTTAGTCCAAGAAAATGAGGTTCAATGAGATCTATTATGTAGGATCCAATCTTTCTTAGACCACTTGTACTTTTTTTCTGGAAGCTGGTGGTATATCATAGTTAAGGATCTAGCAAGACTTGTATTTTGCTTGTGTCTCGCTACTGGTCCAAGTTTAGATAGTATATAGAATTCATTTCAACGACATAAGTAATTCTAAAATGGATTCTTCGGTAAATAGGCTGCAAAATAAATGCTCCAAGAACTCCTCCTTCAAAACATATTTAATTTTCTTCTGGCTATTTTACTAATTTTATGACTTTTTGAATTCTGATTCAGCTATGATTTTTTCCCCTCTTTCATTTTTATTGAAATGATTTCGGACTTCTTCCTGTTTAAAAGCTCCATTGAATAGCTTTTCTATAGTGTAACTATAAAAGCTTGCTCAATGTAGCTGAAAAGGCTCAGCTTTTAAATGTCACAGAAGGCAAAATTATGATAAAAGGTCATGTTCAGCCTTATTTCAAAAAGCTTATTTTTTTAAAAATTAACTACTGTTTCTTCTGATTGACACTTAATATCTAAGAAATACAGCCAAGCAGTGTACATAAATTTAACAGTCATTGTAAAAGAGTTTATATCTCTTAGGTCAAATCTGTCCACAGTAATTCTGATAGACTTAAACTCAATTGGTTGTTCATATTTCACAAATCATAACATTCCCAGTGAAAGCAAAATCTTGTAGAACAAAATGTTCTTTTTTGCCCCCTGTTTCAAATAAGCTGTTAAGCCAAGCCTTTAAAGTTTGAACTTCCAAAGTAAACCCAGCTAAAAAGTCATATTAGGGACAATGTTTTACAAGATTTTTTTTTTAAAAAAATAATTGAATACTGTAATTAATATGCTAGCTGAAAAACTCTTTGAACTTACAGCTCCGGTAAACAAAAAATATAGGTTTAAAGGAGAAGAAGGAAATGTAGACATCCCTCCTTTTCCAAACTGGAATTTCCCAGCACCAGCAAAACCCTAACCCTAACCCTAATATTCAACATCTGAGCTGGCTTATGAGTATCCAGGTGTGTCTGATACCAAGTAGACCTTGGATCTATACAAACTAGATTGCTAATTCCAGGTTGGGAAATTTCTTAAGATTTGGGGTAGATCCTGGGAGATGAGGGAGGTCAGTGGGGTACAATGCCATAAGTGCAGCCTCCAAAGCAGACATTTTTCTCCAGGGGAATTGATCTCTGTCATCTAGAGATCAGTTGTAATTCTAGGGAATCTGTAGACTCCACCTGGAGATTGGCAGTCCCCAGTGATCATAGAGGTTTGACAGTCCAAGGAAGATCGCTTGACAAGGGAACCAAACGGAAAATTAAGCCACAATCCAGTGATAATCCAAAAAGTTACAGAAAGAATAATCCAGAGTTCCAGGGGAAAAAATCTAAATCTAGACAGTTCCAGGGAAGCAACAGATGGTGCAGCAAGAATCAAAACACTACAGATCTCTTAGTTACTGGTTATTAAGGCTTCATAGCATATTGATTGAAAATGGTTAACTATAAATTTATTGTTGTAAAATGTCCTAAGCCCATTTATGGGAAATACATAAATAAATCTCATGTTTGGTCTTCTAATTCTTCCTGCTGCCTTCAACTTTTCCTAACGTTATTGTCTTTTCCAGTGACAGTTATTTTATCATAAACATTTGTGAGGATGGTTAGACTGATCAAAGATCTGTCTGTCTGTCTGTCTGTCTGTCATTGCAAGTTATCACCTTCCCCCAACCTAGTCAGGAGTCAGGGTGACTTACATCATAAAATTCAACTATAAATTGGTAAATATATGAGTGTGTTTGTGTAAAATGCTGTCAAGTAGCAACCAACCTATGGCAATCTATCAGGTTTTCAAGACAAGAGAGTTACAAGAGATGGTTTTCCATTGCCTTCCTTTGTATGGTAACTCTGGTTATTCCTTGTGTTGGAAGTAGCAATTTCTAATGTGCAAAGGAACTGAGAAGACCAGCGGGGGTGGGAAAGTAGTCAGCTAGAGAGGGCTGAGAGGTTAGTGACCTCTCCATCCTTTTTGGGTCACCTCTTGTCTATCGTTAGACTGCCAAAACTCTTGCCAAAACTTTTTGCCAAAACTTTTTTTAATATAATGGAACATCTAAGAACAGAAGATGTCTGGAGAGAGAAAGCAGGGAATGCAAAATAATATACATATTACTCAGCCAGACACCCTTCATTATCACGTGTTGATATGATATGGGCTACAAAGAGCCTTTATCTTAAAAGTATATAGACATCAAACCTAGAAGTATATCCGATCATAATGCAATAAGCTGGGAAATTATGCTAAGTGGAGGCTAAAAAGAATGGAAACTAAAAGATTGGATCTTACTGAACCCTAAGGTAAAAGCAGAAATAGGGAAGAGATTAAAAGAATATTGGGAATTAAATGAAGTCTCAGTTTCAAATTATAACACCTTATGGGATGCCCATAATGCAGTAATGAGAGGATACATAACTAGTGAAGAGATTAAATTTACGAAAGGGAAAAGACAGAAACAACAGGAGATAGAAGCAGAAATTAAAAGACTAGAAAAAGAGTTAACTGGAAAGTTATGTAAACAAAAGAAGACAGAAAAGCAAATTAAAACATTAAAACAACAATTAGAAGCTTTGCTTACTGATCAAATAGCAAAAAACTTAATTTACCTGAAGCATAACCAGCTTTATTCTGGGAACAAACCAGGGCAATGGCTTGCAGCTAGAGTAAGAAAACAGAAGGAAAAAAATTACATAACGAAACTGAAATTAGGCTCTCAAACTATGACAAACCCAATGCACATAAAAAGAACACTCCAAGAATTTTGCAGCAAATTATATCAAAAAGATGATATTCCCATACAGACTATTACCAATTATTTTGATTCTCAAAAAATCAGACCAATTCCTCAAGAAGACTGACAAGGCTTAGACAAACCAATATCAAGGGAAAAGATTTAAATGCAATTAACAATACTAAGAACAAAGCTTCGGGTATTTGTGGCCTTACGGCTTCTCACTACAAAAACTATGCAGAAATATTAGCCCCATATTTAGGCACCTTAATGAACAAAATTATTCAAGCTATACCAAATTCCTGGAAACAATCTAATGTTACATTGATACCCAAAAATATGAAAGAAACTTATAATCCCAAAGACTTTAGACCTATTGCCCTTTTGAACGTTGACTATAAATTTTGCAAAAATATTAGCTAACCAATTGAAACAAGTATTAAATCTGTATATATAAAAATCTATCAGTTCGTTTTTCTGCTGACAGATAATCTCCCAAACTACTGGACCGATTGCTTTGAAATTTTCACACAACGTTGCATTCACATGTGGCCAGGTTTTCATACTGTTTCCACACCTCCTGTTGTGTACATGTCACAACTGTGCCAGTTATTGTGTACATGCCACACTTGTGACAGTTGGAACCACAGCTCTGTACCGCAACAGCCCCATCTGCTGGCCATCAAAGCAACACCCTCTGATACAAGGGAACCAACCATGCCTTCCTTGAAAACCACTGCCTTATGGAGTGAAAGGGATGGGGCGGGCCATCTTCACATGGCCCACCCACCCTAGCGGAGAAAAGGGAAGGTGAGGGAGGATCCAGGGGTTTGCTGGACCAAACGCTCTGAAATTTGAACACAATGTAGCTCATGCCTCCCAGCGTGTTTTATGCTAGATAATTCACCTGCAAGGGAAGGGAGTGAAAGGGACAGAACCAGCCCACCTGCACATGGCCCACCCACCCTAGCAGAGGAAGGGGAACATTAGGGAGGAACCTGCAGGGTTGCCATGCAAGGGAACGGGAGAGAGGGAGGGGAGCGAGGGGCCCCTTGCCTCTCCCCTCCCTTGCAATCATTGTGCAATGACACATGTTCGAAACGTTCGCTTCCCCTTTTCTTCCTTTTCCACTTCCACAGCAACGCGTGGCCGGGCATGCTAGTAAATGTATAACAAAAGACCAAACAGGTTTTTTACCCAATAGACAAATCAGGAGCAATGTCAGGAGCAATGGTCTTAAATATAATTGAATATTTAAATCTAAATCCAAGCTTTCCAATGGCATTAATATTCCTAGATGTAGAGAAAACTTTTGATCAGGTTAATTGGTCTTTTTTGCTAATTACCCTTTTAAGAATGGATATAAAAGGAAATTTTTGGAATGCGATAAATAATATCTATACTGACAAAACAGCTAAATTAAAAATTAATGAAGAATACTCTGATATGTTCCCAATGAGAAGAGGGACTAGACAGGGATGTCCATGATTACCGCTGCTATTTATTACAATAATTGAAATTCTTTTAAATAAAATTAATGTATTGGAATTAATGCACTAAATGCCTAAAATTAATGCCTACAAATTAATGCACTGGAGGCCTAAAAATTAAAGGAGATAACTCCTTTAATTTTTTCAATCCATTAAACAAGATTCCTAGATTATTAAGAACAATTAAAGACTTTGGAAGAATGGCAGGTTTTAAAATAAATTCTGATAAAACCTCCCTTTTGACAAAAAACTTAACAAAAAAAGAAAAATGAAGAAATTACAAACAGATATAATTTAAAAGCGGTTAAGAAGGTACAATACATGGGGATTCAGATGGAAAATAACAGTAATGTGCTAATAAGAAATAACTATAACAAGATATGGCATGAAATAAAAAAGGATCTTAACAAGTGGGGAAATTTAAACTTAACCTTGATGGGCAGAATTGAACTGGTGAAAATGGTCATATTACTTAAACTAATCTATATCTTCCAAAATATTCCATTTATTACTTCCATGAAAATATTTAACATATGGAAATCAGAATTGTTGAAATTCATATGAGCTGGAAGGAAACTGAGAATTAAATATAAAAACATGATAGATACAAAATCTAGTGAGGGTCTGTCAGTACCAGATCTGAGATTATATCATGATGCTTCAGCATTCATGTGGATCAAAGGCTGGATAGCAGTTAAAAAAACAATTCTTTACTTAAATTAGAAGGATTTAATCTGAACAAAGGGGGGCACAGCTATTTGTGGACTAATATCCCTGGGAAATTAGAAGGTGATTTGATATTTAAAGAACATACCATTAGACATGCCTTATTAAAAATCTGGGTAAAATATTAAAAAATATTTTACATTAAGATTCCTTCATGGCTATCTAGGATGGAAGTGCTTCAGATACAGGACAATATAAACAAGAAAATTTGGTTAACGTACAGTGAGATACTTTGGTGGCAAGGAAACAACCCTGAAATCAAACCCAAGACATTAATATCAACAGATGATTACCAATGCCAATGGTTTACTTACTTTCAAATAAGGGATAATTTTTAAAAGACCAAAAACATTGGGGGGATATCAAAAAATCTTAACAAACTTGACCGAGGACTGATATATGAAATCTTAACAAACTTGACCTAGGACTGATAGATGATATATATGAAAGAACTGAGTAAACTTTACCAAATATTATTGAAACAATATACAGAAACTGAAATAGTGAAAAAAGAAATGATAAAATGAGCAGAATACTCAAGAAGAAGAATAACCTTAGAACACTGGGGAAAATTTTGGGAAAACATATACAAACACTCCCCAAACACTGACAGCTGGGAAAATAATATAAAGATGTTTTATAGAACCTATCTGACACCAATAAAACTTTCAAAATACCAAAAAGAATATTTACCCGTTTGTTGGAAATGCACTTTTTTTCATATGTGGTGGTCCTGTGAAAAAATAAAAAAATGATGGAGTATAATACATGAACAAATTGAACAACTACTAAAGATTAAATTTAAGAAAACACATTTAACTTACCTATTAAGCCCCCTGTTGGAAGGGGAGACTAACCTAAAGCAACATTTACATATTTTCTTATATATGATCACAGCAGCAAGGATCGAATTAGCAAGACAATGGAAATCTGAAATATTACCATCTTTAGAAGACTGGCAGATGAAGGTCTTTTACTTTGCCACAGTAGACAGACTCTCACACCAACTGAGGCGTTTACCATTGGACATCTACTCCTCAAGGTGGCAACAGTGGTTCACATACACATCAAAGACGGTTGAATATACAATACAACCAGCAGAATATTAATATAAACTCTGTAACTACCAGATTTCAACGAAAGATAGACATTAGCTTGAAACTTACTGTTAATACACCAAGAATGTGGTTACTATTGTTAGTTTTGATGATTTTGACAAGATATTGGATTCTCTATTTTTCTTTCTTCATTTTTAAACACTAATACAAAATAATTACAAGGTCTCTAATGTATATTGAATAAGGGAATTCTGTAGGGGAAGTCAAGGAATGGTTTTAGAAAGGGGGTGTGGGGGGTAAGATTGGGACACTTTTTTAATCCTACAGTGATCGTTATCTCCTATGTTAAGTTTTATTGGTTTATTGGTTTAACGGGATAGTATTCCGAATTATATTAATAAATAAGGTATACTTACTATATTATAATGATAATAGACCACTAAAGTTAATCAAATTAAGTAACAAATAAAATAAGTTTTTATTTTCCTTTCGAAACTATATAGACCAAAGGGTTTGAGATAAGAGAATCACTCCCTACCTTGTCTCTAAGACTGTTATATATTTGTATGATTGGTTTTTATATTAATAAAACTAATTAAAAATAAACATTTATCTTTAACCCCTTTAACCAGTGTGTTAGGTATATCTCTGTGCGGCAAAATGCCAACAATCTAGAAGTACAGCCACCCTAAAATTCCACAGAAACTTCATTTCATTTAAAATTATATTTTGTACAACAATTAATCAAGGAATAAAAAGGACCTTCAGTTGCCTAGTGAAAGTGCTGATGAGGTGACAGTGTTTTCTGTGAATAGGATTCTAGTGCTTCCAAATAAGCATATTGAGAACTTGCTTTAAAGCATCAAAAGTTGTCAATATGCTATGTTATAGTTTGTATTCATTTATGTCTTCGAGCTGAATTCTATCTCTGACTAACATTTGTGACATAAAAGATATTTAAGAGAATGGGAGTCATGAGATTATGTATACTAATTTTAAACTTTACTGCTGTATGTTTGTATTCATAGACTGTGTAATAATGAGTCAGTGAGTCTGTTCTGTAATCATGTTTTGTAGATTTTAATTCAAGTGTGTGCAGGTACAAAAATGTGTATCTGCTGCATGTTGCTAAGTAACTCTCAGGGAAGTGTTTCTACAAAGTATTTTTATCTTCCTTTGTAATAAAATGGAATCATAGAGCCAGAAGAAATCACAAGGGCCATCCTGTCCAACCGTTTGCCATGCAGGAACACACAATCAGAGCCCTCCTGATAGATGGCCATGCAGCCTCTGTTTAAAAATTTCCAAAGAAGGAAACTCCACCACTATCCAAGGAAGCATATTCCACTAACAGCCTTTACCGCCAGGAAGTTCCTCCCAATGTTTAGGTGGAATCTCTTTTCTTATAGTTTGAATCCATTACTCCACATTCAAGTCTCTGGAACAACAGAAAACAAGTAAATGGTGTAGATATTTGTTTCTGATTTTATTTTGGCTATTTCAAGTACGGCTGTTGTAAATGCAACTATGGCTTTATTACAAAATTATTTGAAAGGGGATGTCAGGTGTTTACTCCAAATACTGGTAGATACTTTGGATATTTTGGAAACTGAATGAGCCTGACCTTTGGAGTTTTCTTCAGGTTAAATATAGATTTCCATTGTTGTCTGGTAAAGACATGAAGTTCAGCTTTATTAAACACATCTTGATTGTCCTATCAACTGCCTTGTTCTATCTTTCCTCTTCAGCATTAAACATGGTTTACAGTGCAATCCATTTGGGTGGGGGAGGATTAGTGGGAGTGGTGTGAGGGTGCACTGGTGTGAGTGCCCTGGACTCCAGCGCAAGGGGCAAATATGCCAGTGGTGTGAAGACACATGGCTCCATGGTGCTTGAATATAGAAGCTCCCATCATTTCAGCCCGCACAGGCACTGATGGGGGCATTCCTGGGGGTGAAGCCAACTTTAATTGGCTTTCTGTGGTCTTTTGGCCCAGGAACGTCCCCTCTAGCCCGCGTGGACTTAAGCCAGCTAAAAGCATGGTACAGCCTTTTGGGCTGTACAGGGGTTTGCTGGGCAGCCAATTTCTGTTGTTGTTTTGCTTCCCACGCTGCCTGAAACCCCTTTGGAGGTGGTGCAACTGCAGCACTGTGGCACTGCTGCCATGAAACTGCCTACCCCATGTATTTCACTGCCCATGTTATGTCTGCTTTGATATGGAATCTGACTTTTCTATTAACACTTCTTATAAACCACTTTGATTGTCATGAAGACCAATTAAAATATCAGTGCAAAATAGACATAATAAAATGGTAGCACTTAAAACTATCTCGCATGCCAAAAAATTTAAAACACAGGAAGCAAATATACATTCTTTTTAGTATAAGTAGGCTTGTACTAGTTTCTTGAACATTGTATTGGGTATTTGAAGCTACTCTAAGGAGGTAGACAAAAAACTTTAATTCTGAATTACTGGTGTTTCCCTGTTTTGCAATTCCGTGGTGTCATGAAGCCCAGTCTGCTCCCCATGATTCCCTGTTTTAATTAAACATTTAATTAAACATTAATTAAACTGCAACATCAGGCAAAATTCCACAAATAGGGTTTATCCTCTAAATCAACCGATTGGCTCAGCACCAGTCAGAGTGAGAAAAGAGCATCTATCCTTGCAGGGGGGAGTGATTGTAACCAGATTGATAAAACCCTGAAGTGGGAATTTCCATTGTCTTTTCTAGGAGCAAGCAAGGGAAGGGGAGTCCCTTGTGGGTTAGGCCCAAGTCAAGCCAATATGACTCAACACACTGAAGAAGTGTAAGCCCTTAAGTATGCAACCAGTTTAGTCATGTTAGCTTTCTGCAATATTTTAACTCTGTTCTGGATTCTCCTGTGTGTGCAAAATCCTGCTGTTTTTCTTACTCCTGTGCAAGTAATTGTATATACCTTCTGATCTTACGATTTTCCCAAAGAAATGTTAGAATGTTAAGACATCCTGTGTTGTCCCCACACCAAAAAGAAGAGAACATCTCAAGTGAGCCAGTGTGAATGTTTGGCTGTGTGTGTTGGGGTGGGGCAGGGCGGGGTCAGGGCCTGTCAGACTGTGCCTCAGATCTTAAAGTGACAGATGCTGTCAGCTACCAAGTGAGATTCTGTGGGCTGTTGTTTCAGGGACAAAAGGCTCCATGGAGGCCAGGTCATTAGGATTCTCTGCTTTTGGGGTGCTGTGTGGTTTCTGGGCTGTATGGCTGTGTTCTAGCAGCATTCTCTCCTGACGTTTCGCCTGCAAACATCAGGAGAGAATGCTGCTAGAATACGCCCATACAGCCCGGAAACCACACAGCACCCCAGTGATTCCGGCTGTGAAAGTCTTCGACAATGCATCCTCTGCTTTTGTTTTTCCCGTGCTCTTCTTAAAGGAACCTTGACACATGATATATCCAAATGGTGGTGAAGTGATGTTTGACTAGTGCATGCTACATGACAACTACCAAATACTTGAAAGTTGTATGGGTAGTGCAGTCTGGGTGAGGGAGGGGAGCTTTACTGTGGCTGGGAATGGTGGAACAGTGGCACAGCTAAGCAGCTTGCTGCACCATGACCAGCTCAGTGACAACATTGCAAAAGTATTTCCTGTGACTAATAATGCTGGCACAGCAGCATCAGTGCAGAGGAGACAGAGTATGGGTCCTGAAAGACAGGGTGACTGCGCCAGTGGAATGGGGGAGAAGGGAACTAGTGATACCAGCCAAGAAGCAGGAGTAGGCAGGTGAACAGCCAGCCTTTTTTATTTGAGTTGTACAAATTCTTTTTGTAAAAACAAGAATTTATCTGCTTTAAGGGTCCCACGAACAGCAAAACTGCTTCTTCACAAACCATTTCCAGGTGAGTTATTTCTATCATTAGGTTAGCTTATGCTAGTGTCAAGGTGGATTATTCACTTCAGGTTAGGGCTCATTCCACCAGGGCCCAAGCCTCTTCAGCATCTTTTCTTGCCATAGTAGACCTTTGTGACATATGGGGAACCTTTTGGGACAAGGTGGGTCTGTACAAAAGGGACGAGCTTCATCTTAACCAAAAAGGAACCAGGCTGCTGGCGCTCAACATTAAAAAAGGTGGCAGAACATCTTTTAAACTGATTCCTCGGGGAAAGCCGACAGGAGCTGAGGTGACTTCAGTTTGGAATACAGTATCTATGGAGATGCAGACAGAGAGGGAGTTTTTCTAAATCAACCACATACAAGCGTGGAACATAGCAATGTGCATGTGATAAGTGATAGTGTCTACAAAGGGCTAGAGGGCAAAGCATATAAATCCCAGGTTAAGGACAGAGACATGGTATACAGGTGTCTCTATTCTAATAGTAGAAGCCTTCGACCTAAAATGGGGGAGCTGGAATACAGAATTTTGAAGGAGGACATTGATATAGTGGGCATCACAGAGACATGGTGGATTGAGGAGAACCAGTAGAATGCTGTTATCCCAGGTTACAAGCTCTACAGGATGGATAGGAAATGGCATATCAGGGGTGGTGTTGCCCTCTATGTCAAAGAGAGCATAGTGTCACATAAAATAGATAATGCAAGGGGAGCTGATTCCCATACAGAAGCATTGTGGATATCAATACCAGATGTGAAGGATAGTCTAATATTAGGAATATATTATCATCCCCCTGACCAAAGCACACAACAAAAATCTGAGATGGAAAAAGAGAGGCCAACAAAAGCAAAAATGTAGTGATTTCAACTATCCCCACATAAACTGGAAAAATGCATGTTCAGGTCATAGTAAGGAGAGAGCATTCTTGGATATACTAAATGACTGCGGCTTAGAGCAGATGGTTGTGGAACCAACCAGGGGAGAGGTGATCCTAGATCTAATTCTATGTGGGACCCAGGAACTGGTATGGGAAGTCAGTGTTGTTGAGCCGATAGGGAACAGTGACCACAATGCTGTCGGGTTCAGTATCTCTGCGTGCAAGCAAGTGACAACTACCAATGTAGTTACATTCGCCTTCAGAAGGGGAAATTTCTCAAAGATGAGGGGATAGTTCACAGGAAGTTGAAAAGGAAAATCAAGAGAGTCAAAACTGTCCAAGATGCTTGGAGGTTATTTAAAAAAACAGTACTAAAAGCTCAGCTGGAATGTGTTCCTCAGGTTAGGAAAGGCAGCACCCAGTCCAAAAGAAAGCCACCATGGTTAACAAGGGAGGTTGAGGAAACTATCAGAAAAAATAAGATGTCTTTTAGAAAATGGAAGTCCAGCTCGGCTGATGAAGAATACGAGAAGGATTACAAACGGTGGCAAAAGAGAAGCAAGTTAGCTGTAAGGGAGGCAAAAAAGGATTATGAGGAATGCATGGCTGCGAACATTGAGACCAACAACCGACAGTTCTTCAAGTACATCAAAAGTAGGAAGCCAGCTAGGGAAGTGGTAGGCTTGTTAGATGATGAAGGAACAAAAGGTGTGATAAAGGATGACAGGGAGATTGCAGAGAAGCTGAATGAATTCTTTGCATCTGTCTTTTTTTAATAAATTTTTTATTGTATAGAGTATTTATACATTTGTTACATTTAGTATTTTTCTTTCATCTATACATTTTTTCCATTTTCACCCCCCTCCCCCCTTCTCTTTATTGATTTTTTTCATGCAAGCAGCAGGAGGTTCATTCTTCTTATTCTCTTGTTCCATGGCTTTTCGTTAAATCCGGCATCTTCAATCCATTCTTTATACACTGTCCATATCTTCTTAATCTCTTCTATTTTTTCTTTCCATAAAATATTTTTTGTCAGTCTTTCAAATATCTCTAGCTGTATTTGTTCCCATATATATTCCAACCATCTTGAAACTGTCCATTTTTTATTATCTTTCCAGCCCAACTTCCACACTGGGCGTGTGCTGCTCTGATCATTATTTTATACATTGGTTCCAGACTTCTATTCACTCTAATGTCGTCTATTATCCCCACAATTAATAATTCTTTTTTTATTTACATCAATTTTTACTTTGACCCAGTAGTTCTTACATATTTTGAAATATCTCCTCCCAAAACTTTTTCACTACTTTTACATCTCTATCCCACATTATGTATATAATATGCTTCTTTTTCTCCACAATGCCAACACTTTTGGGCTCAGTCCTTTTAATCATATAGGCTAGCTGCATTGGGGTTCTGTACCATTTGCTAGTATAACCTTTCTTTCTAATTCCACATATTTTTCAATCTTTATCGTCTTCCATACTCATCCATTATTCTTTTCTAGTTTTTCTTCATCTAAGAAATCATCTCTTCAACATATCTCTTTTTTGTGTTCTATCGCTCTTAGTCATAAATTCCTTTTATCCTCCCACATATATATTTGTAAACTACTCCTATAATCTTCCCTTTCTCAATTGTTTCATGGAGTCTTCTAAATCCACTTGATTCATTATGCATTCTAGCACCTTTCTATTCCTAGGGTATTTCCCTTAATTTTTCCCCATAATCACTCTTTATTGCCAGTGCCAATTCTCTCTCCCACCACAATTCTATTAAAGTTTTTGTAATGGGTATAATTTCTCAGCTTCATGAACTAAATCCTGATACTCTTATGTATCCCTTCTTCTTTCCAATTTTTTCTTATAAGTTCTTTTCAGCCTTCTATTCCAGCTCTCAATGCTACCCCACTGGGGTCCCTATCCTAGAGATGCCATTGGTAGGCATCCATTTACTTCTCCATTTTTTCCAAAATATCCATATTCACTCTTTCTTGGACCTATTAAAACTTTTATTTTGTAACATTTTTTATAATCATTTATATAAATACCATGGTTACCTATTCCCTTATTTACTTCATTTTCAAATTTCAGCCATTTTGAAGTATTATCTTCATTAATATCTAATAAGCTTTTTATCTGGAATGCTTCATAATATTCCTGGGTTTTCGGTATTCCCCAGCCTAGGAGATCATTTGGCATATATACTATTTTATTCATCACTCTCGTATTTTTTTTATTAAATACCCATGCTTTTATTTTCCTATCCCATTCTTCAAATTGTTTTTTAGCAATTTCCATTGGTAGTGTTCTAAATAAATAAGAGATTTTAGGCAATATACACATCTTTACTGCTTTTATCTTCCCCGTTATAGATAGGGTTTTTGCTTCCCAACTTTTTATTTGATTTTGAATTCTTTTCCATCTATTTTCATAGTTATACTTATACATCTTATCTTTTCTGGTAGAAATTACGATTCCTAAATATTTGATTTTCTTCTTTAATATTTCTTTATTAAATTGTTTCTTTTCTATATTCACTTCTAATATTTCTGTCTTGTCCATATTCACCGTTAATCCTGAATATTTCTTAAAATCCTCTAAAATTATTTTTAACTCTTTCATTGTGTCCTCAGGGTTAGTTGTTATCAGTAATACATCATCTGCAAACATATTTATTTTAATTTCTTCCTTATTTATTTTATATCCTTTTATTCTTCCGTTATTTCGTATTCTGTCTGCTAAATACTCCATGGCCATTACAAATAGAGCCGGAGACAGCGGACAACCCTGTTTTACACCTCTTCTTATATTAACTATTCCTGATAATCCTTCCTTTGCATCTGTCTTCACCCAAGAGGAGGTGAGGAAAATTTCTGCACCTGAACCAAGCTTCTTAGGAGGCAAATCCAAGGAACTAGCGAAGATAGTGGTAGACAAGGAATAAGTTCTGGCAGCCATTGATAAACTAAATGCTACCAAATCCCCTGGCCAAGATTGCATTCACCCAAGAGTCCTTAAGGAGCTCAAGCATGAAATTGCTGATCTTCTCACTTTAATATTCAACTTATCCCTGAAATCAGGCTCCATCCCTGAAGACTGGAAGAAGACCAATGTCACACCAATCTTTAAGAAAGGGTCCAGAGGGGACCCAGGAAATTACAGGCCAGTCAGTTTGACATCTGTTCCTGGTAAATTAGTAGAATCTACCATTAAAGATAAAATTATAAAACACTACCGGAGAAACAGGAAGCAAAGAGTGGGTGTAAATGGGAAATTCTCACAATGGAGAGATGTAGGGAGTGGTGTCCCCCAAGGATTCATTTTGGGACCGGTGCTCTTTAACCTATTCATAAATGACCTGGAAGTAGGGGTGGGTAGCATGGTGGCCAAGTTTGCAGATGATACCAAATTATGTAGAGTGGTGAAAACCGCAAAGGATTGCGAAGAGCTCCGAGCGGACCTTTATAAATCAGGTGAGTAGGCTAAGAAATGGCAAATGCAGTTCAATGTAGCAAAATGTAAAGTGATGCCCATAGGGGCAAAAAAATCCAAACTTCATATACACGCTACAGGGGTCAGTGCTATCAGTCACAGACCAAGAAAGGGTTTTGGGCGTCTTAGTTGATAGTTCCATGGGAATGTCAACTCAATGCATGGCAGCTGTGAAAAAGGCAAACTCTATGCTGGGGATAATTAGGAAAGGAATTGAGAATAAAACTGCAAAGATTGTGATGTCCTTATATCGCACTTGGAGTACTGTGTTCAGTTTTGGTCGCCACATCTCAAAAAGGATATCGAAGAGATAGAAAAAAACGCAGAGAAGGGCAATGAGGATGATTGAGGGATTGGAGCACCTTCTTTATGAGGAGAGTCTGTAGAGTTTGGGACTCTAGTTTGGAGAGGAGACGTCTGAGGAGGGATATGATTGAAGTCTATAAAATTATGCATGGGGTAGAAAATGTTAACAGAGATAAATTTTTTTCTCTTTCTCACAATACTAGAACCAGGGGGCATACATTGAAAATGCTGGGAGGAAGAACTAGGGCTAATAAAAGGAAACATTTCTTCATGCAACACGTGATTGGTGTTTGGAATATGCTGCCACAGGAGGGTGTGATGGCCACTAACCTGGATAGCTTTAAAAGGGCTTGGACAGATTTATGGAGGAGAAGTTGATGTATGGCTACCAATCTTGATCCTCCTTAATCTGAGATTGCAAATGCCTTAGCAGACCAGATGCTCGGGAGCAACAGCCGCAGAAGGCCATTGCTTTCACATCCTGCGTGTGAGCTCCCAAAGGCACCTGGTGGGCCACTGCGAGTAGCAGAGTGCTGGACTAGATGGACTCTGGTCTGATCCAGCAGGCTCTTTCTTACGTTCTTATGTTCTTAAGGGAGAACTAAGGGAAGAGCACTCTCCCCACCTCCTTTCATGTGACTTTTTGGTTGGGAAACCAGACCACTTTTGGCTCCAGAGAGGAGCGGGGAGAGCCCTCCTTGTGCTCAAAAGCTTCTAAAAACCTTCTAGTCACATCTCTGTGCCTGACCTGTGCCTGTGCAGTTCTCTATACGTGCCTGCAGAGAAGACCCTTGATGAACAAAGTTACAGTAAGTACCACTTCGTTTTATCTGTTATCTTTTCATCTGTCCCATCGGCATCTTTTTAAAGCCATCCTGCATTCCCTAGGTTCACAGTGATCACAAAAAGGCTAAGCAGTTTCGCCCCACAATAAGCAGATGATAGAAGTTACAAAACTGAGAGAGAAATAATAGAATTCTCTTGGTTCAAAGCAGTGACTCAACAGTTGGCTACTGCCACTTATAGGCATATTTGTGGCTTCTTCTCTTAGTAGATGCCAGATTGTTCTAGTTCTCCACCTCTTGAGCATTTCTTGAAACTACATACCAGAAAAGCCTATTTCACAATTAATGTTCTTCATTCTGGCTGCAGAAGTATACTTGCAGAGACTTGTTGACATTTTTACGTTTCAAATGCTAGGCACTTTTGATTCTTGTTTCATGATGTCTGTGTTAAATATGATCCCTTTTCCTCAAATAATAGTAAAATTGGCAGACTGTTTCTGGAAGGGGCAGTAAGTATTGTTCCTCACCATGCTTAGAACTTTGAACTTTGTAGTCAAGATTTGAACCCAAGTCTCCCCAGTTCATGTTTGACATATTATCTACTACTCTATAGCAATATAGTATAGATTTTTCTTCGTTTGGTTCTTTGAGCATATGTTAGTCAGCCTGTCTTTCAAGTGCTTGTTGGATTTTTATGCTATCTTTTCAGTGTTCAGCCTGATAACAGCTCAAAATTCTCCAAATTCTAGACAGATTCCAAGCAAGCTTACATATTCTTGTGTGTTTCCTTAATTCCTGTGCTAGATTGGTGTTTGATCTAAACTTCAGTTGAAAAGTTCAGACTCTCTTTATGCAACAGTACATTAAATATGAATGAATTCCCATACTAGAGCACTGATATTGGTGCCCAGGTTATACGTACTGGAATTTTAAAGAAAAAAGTACAAAAGTTAGAAAAAGAAAAGTTGCATGAAATATTGCTGTTCTGCATATAGCTGTGTGGCTGCAGTCTCCCCAAAAGAAGGAAAACATAAATGTATTATAAAATCATGTGGAGTCAGCAAGGAGAGTTAGTTTTGAAACATTATGCTTTTGAGGTGATCACTTATCAAATAGTCAGATAATTAGAAGATAAAAAGGGAGGGCATTGGGATTATAGATTACTTACAAGTGAAAATTATGTGGGAATCATCTTTTGAGGGGTGGCTACGGAGAAGCATTTAAAATTAAAATATAATGAACAACTATGAATAATTTCTTGTGAGTGTGTTCCTTTTTTACACCAGGCCTGGTTTCTTTTAGCATATTTTGTAATAGTGTGTCAACTTGGGCATGATTAACGGTTGATAATGAAATTCCATGGAAGTTAACAGTTCTAAGAATGTGTCATGGGAATATCCTAGAAATATGTTAATAACTTTCCCTTTACATACCTTATTTCCTAATATAGTATTCTGCGGTATGACAACATCATTTAAAAATTCTCCTTGAAGAGCTAAATGCAAGTGGCATATAGTATTTGTAGACTAAAGCCCCAGCATGATGGAAGTATTTTAATAAGATTAATAATTGAGGCAAATAATAATTAGATACACATTGGCTATCATTAGTAGAAGTATGCTGTTATACAGTGATGAATATAGTGCAAGAATAGGAAAGATTTAGAAATAAGGTGGAGTATACCTCTCAATCATAGAATTAATATATTTGTAAATTATATATTCTGTAATACCTTTACAGAAGTACCTTAAGACATCATATTCAACTTGCATTTCACCAAGTCTGGGTATTTGAATGTGAGTGGATTAACTGGCTTTATACCATTTCTCGTTGCCCATGTAATAGCATCATCTGTGCACATTCATACAAATATCAGAGCAACAAACAAATCCCCCCTGTTTCAACTCATGTGAGCAACTTCAATCTAAGAAATCACCAGCACCAGATAGTATTTCTCCTAGAATTTTTAAAGAATTCAAATGTGAAATAGCTGATCTTCTAATTAAGAGATAGTGCTTTAGGATTTTATTTTCGTTTTAATTGAGGTTTTATGTTGTGGTATTGCCACCCTGAGCCCCTTGGGAATGGGTGGGGCAAAAATTCAATAAATAAGTAAATAAAATGCCCCTAAAATCAACCTCTAAACCAGAGATCTGGAGAGTGGCCAACATAACTTCCTCTGAAAAAAGAAATTCTGGAAATTGCAAGCCTTTTAGTTTAATTTGTTTCAGGTAGATTGGTGGAAAGCACAATTAAAGGTAACATTGTCAAACATATAGAAGGGCAAGCCCTGCTGCATAAAAAGTAACATGGCTTCTGCAAAAGTAAGGCATGTCCAACAACCTTTTAGAGTTCTTTGAAAGTGTCAGTAATAAGCATGTGAACAGGAATGAGCTGGTAGGCATTGTTTTAATTGGATTTCCTGGAGGCTTTTTGCAAAGTTCCTCTTCAAAGACTACTGAGCAAACTTCAGAGTCTTGGCATAAAAGGACAAGTTCTTTTATGCTTTGGAAATTAGCTAAGGAAGCAGAGAGTAGAATAAATGATAATTTCCCACAGTGGAGGGATGTGAGCAGTGGAGTCCCTCAAATATTTGTATTGGTGCTTTTCAACATGATCATAAATGACCTGGAGCTAAGGGTAAGTAGTGAGATGGCCAAGTTTGCAATGACACCCAATTATTTAGGATGGTTAAGACAAAAGTGGATTACAAACTGCTCCAAAAAGATATTTTCAAAGTGAGGGGATTGACATTAAAATGGCAAATGAGATTCAATCTGAGCAAGTGTTAACTGATGCATATTGGGTCAAACAATCTCAACTTCACGTATTCACTGATGGGACCTGAGATGGCTGCAGCAAACCAATAAAGGGACCTTGCTGGGATAGTGAATAGATCAATAAAATGTCAATCCAGTGCGCAGCTGCTGTGAAAAAGGCGAATTCCATGTTGGCGATAATTAGAACTGGAATAGAGAATAAAACTGTTGCTGTCGTATTGCTAAACTCAATATAGTAGACCTACAAATCCTTAACACCTCCTAACTAACCTCAATCTACTCTAGGCTATCTATAAAGTAAGTAACAAGGAAGGAGCAGAATACAAGAACGCTGAGAGCTTCCAGATCTTCAGTTGTGCCCCCAGCAGACTAATGATCCTCCAGGTTAACCCAGTGCTCTCACCAGAGGAGGCTGCCGCCAATGAAGGCAAATGATAATCCTCAAAACCCCAGTCCTTGGGGAAGAGGTCTGTTGGGAAGGTTGGGGAAATAGTACTAGTGGTCTGAAGAGAATATTTATTAAGCACCAACCAGAAGTTTCTGCCACCAACTCCTGAGCTCCCCTAGTGGTTGCAAAAAGAAGCTCAGAGCATTGAATTGTAAAGCACCCCAAAGTCCAGGGGTCAGTGTTCCCATGCTTGATAACAGTGTCTACAAGGAGGAACTGGCAGTCGCTGCCACCAACTCCCACTCAGTCATAAGGTGTTACACTCTCCTGGACACTGAGAATCCCTTCAGATAACCAGGAGCCTGAGACCCCTGCCACTGGTCACAGGCACTTCCCAATATTTTCTCTTCTCTGCCAAGTATGGATGATGACTGGTATAACAAGCAGCCCCTCACTGGGCTTCTTCATCGGGCATCTTCTCACCCCTGTTGAGCGCCCCTCCACAACTCCAATCAGCCATAGCAATCACCAGCCTCGTTCACTGCCGCAACTCCACCTTGGGGCTCCGGATAAACAATGGCACCCGGCAACGCAGCAGACGGGCTGCCAACCAAGCGGAATTGACACCAGAATGGAGAGGAAAGTCCCCTGCCATTGGTCTTCCCCCACTCTGTTTTCCCAGATCACACCGTTCATGCAGTCTGCCATTCACATCACCCAAGGGAATCTCTCCCTCCAAAAGACGAGGTCTCCTCAGGTGTCAGTTGCTCAACCCGGAGCCCACACCATGCAAAGCACCGAGCAGGACATGTGCTGCAAAACCAGGGGCAGAGGCAAGACGAGCGCTGCATTCCATCACCCTGCAAAGCTTAGTCCATTGTTCAGACATAAAAGCAGGTAAAAATAGTCCATTGTTCAGACATAAAAGCAGGTAAAAAGCAGGTAAAACGGTCCAGAAAAGCCTAAAAAATCATAAAGTTGCAGAGCTTTGCTGCTAAGCGCCTGTTGTGGACACCATCTTTGCTTTGTGAGGCGAATTCACTTGCTTCTATATTCATCCACCACATGCTGGACCTTCTTTGTCAGAGAATGCTCTGCTTGGGTCCTAGTGCCTACTTAATTCTGTTCCTTCCCTCCATTTGCCTTTTGCCTTCCATCCGTCCCCTTCAAGAGGCTGTACAGGTGGTTTCACCTTCACTCTGTCGCAAATTTGGCCAGCTGCAGCCACCTGTGCACTCCCTCTTGTTCTCCTGCTCCCTCCACCAGCCAAGCTTTGCTGCTACTGTCTCCTGCGTCATCGGCAAGGCAGCCTGAAGATGCCTTTCCATGGTGGGTTCCTGCTCCCACCCCTCACTGAACCATGTTTAAATCTACACAGAATAATGGTTTTGACAAAGGCAACTCTTGAAAATGAATGATAATTCTCATATTCATTTGGAACTCTTTTCTGATGCAGAAGCATGCTATTTATTCTTCTATTACACCACAACTGACTGCACTTTAATCTTTCAGTAGAAAAGAATACAGACATACTGGAACTTTCTGTGTAATTGTGATTTTTAATTAGTATCAAAAAGAAGCATCGGAAGCTGTTGCAAAAAAAAAACTGTTCGGTTCTTTGCTAAGACAATGGAAAAGTTAGTACCAGTTTATCTCTGTTGCCAGTTTTTGATCAGCCAGCATGATGGATATGTGATTCTCATAAGTATTACATTTTAGTGAAAAAAATTGCTTAAAGAGGTTGTGCCATGGGAAGGAATGAATGATGGTCCTTATTTTTTTTTGTACACATTGGAATAAGACTAAATATCCTAACTTGTTTGTTATAACGTAAATATGATTGGTCTGGCCTATTATTGTTTTGGTATGCCTGTATGTGACTCAGATTCTGTTGACAGGAAGTTAAACACGGACATCAAAGTGAGCAGAAATACTCACTTTATTGTGTGTATGTTTAAATTAAACCTATTGGCGAGACATTTTTTAAATCTTCTCCTGACACTGGTAAAACAATGTTTTGCAATAATCCTTGCATATTTTTAATAACCATTTGCAAAATAATGGCATTGTGAAATATCTAAATGCTGGAATCATCACTAAGATCACTGAAGAAACACTACTATCCAATCTACATTAAAGTTTAATGTATGTTGTTATCCTTTTAGTAGATTGGTTTAAAAAAAACAAAATTAGATTTGAAGATGTAACTTGGAGTTGTTGAGAGTTACTAAAGGATTTTAGCATTCTCCTGGAGAGGCAGAGGACATCTTGTATGGGATCTCCTTTCCTCTGTCTTTAGGAGGCAGGAACTGGAACTTTGTCACTTCCCTTGCTGTCCTCTGTGCCCTTTCTTCCAGTTTCATTCCTGCCTCTATTAGGAGAGCAAGGCTTTTCTAGAGCTGCTTGGCTTCCTGGTGAAAGTGAGCTCTGTCATTCATCTACCACAATTCTTCCTTATGTTTTTTGCTGTGCTGACTGCATTTTCTTCCTTTGTGTGTGTGTTTCCCCCCTGCCCTTCCCTTTCTTTTGAGGGGCAGAGTCCCTGAAGAGATCCAAGACTCTATACAAGGCACTTCAACGGGCGCCATTTTGACTGCTCTTTTTGATGTGAAGAAGAAGAGAAGAAGAAGAAATTCAAAATGGCTGACGGTTCCTTTTCTCCCCATCGGGAGAGCAGATGTCAAGTCTATGCAATTAAGAAAAAGGAGAAAAATTTCCTGTTACATTCTGTCATTTACCTTAACAGGGTTGCTGTATGAATAAAGTAGAGGAATGAAAAACATCAGCCACATTGAGTCCCTGTTGAGGAGAAGGTGGGATCTAAATGAAATAAACTTAAAAAAATAAATTAAGCTATGGCTACTAGATCAATCTTGCACCATGGTATCTTCCCCATCTATTTGTGTGTATCATCTCTATACAGAAATAAAGGTTTTAATTTCTGCATCAAATCTTGATCGAACTACAGAACACTTGCTCAGATTCTGAATACTTATCAGCTGTGGAAAGACTTTTAAATGATATACTTCTTAGGTAAGAACAACGCTGCTTTGAATTTTTTTTCATTTCCTTTACTTACATGTGGCTGTAACTCAGTGTTGGTTCTAATGTATCTCTAGCTTCAACCTACCAAAGTAATAATATTCTAACACTCTTACAATTACAATTACAAAAGAAATCTTGTTTTTTAATAATAACTCCAGTACAAGTTTATGTTGTCTTCCATTGTTGGAGTATGTATTTTGCTTTTTTTTAATTTAGTTATCATTTGCAGTTGCATGTAACTGATGTACTCCATGATAACATATTTGTAGCAACCTGTTTCCAGAGCACACAGCTTGTACTGTATATGTCTGTATATCTTAAATGCTTAATTTAGGACATTCTTCCAAAAATGGTATTTGATTTAGATTCAGATAATGATCTGTGCCATTGTTTCAGAAGTCCCAAAGTCCTAAAGCATGCACTGATAGTATTTCACAAGCTTGTATGCCAAACCCTATATAGCTGCACAAGCCTACAAAACAGTTTATTTAAACATTAGATAGCGATGAAAGGAAGCCAAAAGCCTCTTACAATAGATAAAACCAATAAACCCAAAGAACCAGTGCAGAACCAGGAAATCTTGGCAGAATCATGGAGCAATGTGGCAAGCCTAACGCAACAAATATACAACCCAAGAATACAACTCAATGTCAAGTCAGAGAATTGTCTGCCAAATGTAATAGAAACCCTGTGCAAGCCCAACAAATTTAGTATAAGAGACTCTGAGACAATGTACAATCCAAAAATCACAGGTGATGTCAAACCTGAGAATCCACAAGAGAAAGCAAACCCAACAGCAAGCAGCTAGCGCAAAGAACGTGTTACAAGATCAACCAAATCAATTCAAAAGGACAGAATTAAAGTGAAAACAAATGTGCAAGCTGAAGAAGGAAAGAGCCAAACTGGAAGAAAAAAGCAGATAGACCAGAAGAATTTTTTTTTAAGTCCTGAAGCCTTGAAAAACTGGTTCTAATATTTCTGGTTAATCTTGAATATTTCCAGGATTTTCCAGCACCAATTTCCCAGTATTCCAAAAATCCTGGGCAACAATAAATTATTCTTCTGATATATAGATCTACCCAGGAGCTATAAAGCTATAGCCTCTACACTGTTCCCTTCAATTAGAGCAACTCAGTGGTAGTATGAGGATTCTGTAATCTCTGATGGACCATAGTACTTGACCATGTGCCTATGCTTAGGTTAGTGTTTCTGCTAAGTCTTGGACTGAACTACAGATTGTGCCCTCTTATGCACTTGTGATCTCTGTTGGATTGAGTGTGCATTCCCTCCAGGTTTCAATCTCGCGAACATACTCTCTCCCACATCATGGGCACTCTCCCTGGTTCATATCCCAGAATCCCTTCTGTTTCTGATACCTCCTTAACTGTGACTTTTTTCTTCTGTGAAGGAGATCTCTGTCTGTTTGCTCTCTTCGGGTCTTTCTGCTCCCTCCTGCCTTCCCCCATCCACCCAGCAACAGTTCCTTCCTCTATTCTGGCCAGCATTTTGGAGGGAGCTAGACTTTCTTTTCTTTTTTTTTATGCTGAGGGTCTAAGATGGCTCCCAAAAAAGGGGGTGGCAGAAAACCTTCCTAGAGGGAAGTTGCACAGAAAGAATGAGGATTAAGGATGGAGTGGATGGCCATTTTGGCATATCAGTTTGCCTGGGGACACTTTGCAGCAGGAGGATTCCTTTCAACAAAAAAACGCAGGGGAAATCCACAGTGAAGCAAACAGGCATGGGGTAAGTACTCCATGCATAAATGGCCTCTGATTCCTTGCCTGAGCCTAACTATCTGTCCCTTCCTTGGTCTGGGTTTGTTGTTGCTTTTGCTGTGCCTTTACTAACTTGTTGCTTTCTCTGGCTCTTAAGCTACTTGACCTCTTGCTGGACTGTGTACTATAATAACCTACTTTGATTAGCCTCTTGTCTTTGCATCCGACATTGGCACAGCTCAATCCTGTTTGGAAAGATCTCAAAGCTTTTTTGTTAGCAGTAGATTGAATGAGTGTTTTAGGAACCATATTCTGAATAGATCTCTCCCAGTAGTTAAAAATTGTGGATTTGCTCAATGTTCCATTCATCCTATGACAGCAGCAGAGCACAGCTATACTACATTTAGAGTAATTAGCACTCTTTATTGTATACCATGAATCTACATGCAGAACATGTGGGTACAATAGATGTATCATTAAAAAAAGTTACTGATTCAACCCAGTGGAGCTTCAGGTAGTAATATACCTGTAGACAAATATGGGGAAGGGCTAGTGTTTATGAGATCTACCCCTTATTTGTAGTATCTGGATACCTGGAGTTGGAAACCATTGCTGCTGTTTGAAACTTTCAGAGCAATGTAAAGTAGAGGTTCTTGCATGTATTCATACGTGCAAGTTGTTTGTAGGTCCCCCACTCTCCTCCTGTGCTTGACTTCTTAAACTCTTCCCTCTGTTATATTGCAATCCCAGATGTAATATGGAATGCAGTGTGACCTTCCAGGAAGGACTCAGATTGTTACTTTTAAAAAAAGCCTGCTTAAATAGGAATAGAGTCACCATTCAGTGACTAAGGGTAACTAAATTTAGCTTGGTATTCTATTGTACTTCTGTCTTGAGAAAAGGCACATTCTTGGCAGTGATGAAGGAATAGTGGAAAGGAAAACTGAATGTTAAGAAGTGAATTAAAGCAGGAACTACAGGAGACATTGTTTGTTTGTCTTAGCTGTTTTGTAATGAATTCTGTTGTTTGGATGAATAAGCCAGCATGTGAAATTGCACGTTGCTAGCAAGATAACTAAGCTTTCAAGATTCCTTTCATTTTCTCTTATGGTAATAAAAAGTATGAGGTAAGCCTTATCTGGTGGTGGTAGTGAACATTTAAATGGCAGTTTGAAGCTTTTCGTGCAGTAGTTCTGGCATTTGCAGAAAAAACAATTTTACAATGATACGCCCTGCTACATTTCTCAACTGAATTTACCAAAAAGTGAAATTGTATTGTTACTCAAAATAAAAATTTAGCAATGAGAATTTTGCACAGAAGAACTGGTCATGCATCTATATTCAGTAGAACTGACTCATTTGTAATGAATATTCTCATTTTATATTTCTGATGTTTTAAAGGAAAACTATCTTTCGTAATCAACTTCTTCCCAAAACTGGGAGCATTATATGGATAACCAACATATTCTTGTAACAGCATAAGTAGTGGGAACCATGTCCTCTTCTTTTTCCATAATTCCTCAGTAATTGCTTTCAAATTCCTGTACATTCTAAACCTCTGTAGGCTGTGTCGTCTCTTAGACCCCTTCCGCACAGACCAATAAACCTGGACTGGGGACAGGAAAAACTTGTTTTAGGGGGGGAGGGAGGGGGGTGACTTTGCAGGGCTTCCACCCCTAAAGCAAGGCTGCCCTGCATTCCCCCCCCCCAAAATGAATTATTCGAGAATCATGCTATCCGCAATTCTTTTGTTGTAAGGCGGACTGCAGCCACTCACGAGCGAATGGCTGCCCCAGGAAGCGCTTGCTTCCTGGTTTTTAAAAGTCCTCCCTGCATAGCTGCATAGCCACGTGGGAACACTGGGATGTCTCACAGCATCACGAGATGTCAGCATGGCTGTGGGGGCCATGCCTGCCCTCCCCTTGTAGCTCTGCAGCATGGGAGGTGAATTTTTACTAAAAAAGACACACCTCTGTACAATGGCATGATGGCTGCCCACATTGCTTCCATGGGTTCTGTTTGCTGCCTGCATGGAGGCATGCGAATGGGACAGCAGGAGAGCCGGTTGCTTTATCCCGACTGTACCCCGTTCTCCCTGTTCTGTGCATAAGGGGCCTCAGTCTCTCATATATGGCCTGGGCATGTGACTGAAACCTCCCAAGAAACTGTGGGTTTGTTGCCATCACCACTTACATGGAAGCAATTCTAATTCCTAAATTTATCCTTAAATCTAACTAGCCTTCAAGAAAAAAGCCAAGCATTTATTCGTCAATTCTGCTTTTAGAAATTCAGCACAGGGACATATAGTTTTAAAAATATCACATATTAACACAGGCTTCCTGTATGCAGGGAGTAGGGTTCTAATCTCACAATACTGAATTACTCTGTCTTTTTTACTGCAACATGCAGTGACTCATTCTGTTTAATTCATGTGTATATAATGCAGGTTGGTAGGTTCCTTATGTATAAGATGTAGATCTATGCCTAGGTTCACCCACCTTCATACTTGTTCAATATGGACAATTTCATAGCTTCCACTCATGTATGTGTATCCTGTATGTGTATCCTAACACTAAATTCAGCTGTTATACCAGAAGACAGAAGAGTAGCAAATGCTATACTGATTTTTCTAAAGAGGTTCAGAGGTGAGCCAGGAAATTACAGACCTGTTCACCTAATGTCTGCGCCAGTAGAAACTGTAACCAAAAGGCAGAATTGTTAAACGCATAGAGGAACAAAGCCTGCTGCGGGGAAAATCAGCATGGCTTCTGTAAAGGGAAGTCCTGCCTTACCAATCTTTGGAAAATCCTTGAGAAAGTGAACAAGTGTGTAGATAATGGTGATCCAATAGACATTTTAGACTTAGACTTTCAAACAGCTTTTGGCAAGGCACCAGAGATTCCTGAGTAAACTTGGCAATCATTAGATAAGAACATGGGTTCCCATGTGATTTAAAAACTGGTTAAATGAGAGGAAGCAAAGAACAGGAACAAATGGACAGTTCTCACAATGGAGGGAAGTAAGCAGTGGGGTCCCAGAAGGATCAGTATAGAGGCCAGAACTATTACTTTTTTTCATAAATTATCTGGAACTAGAATTTACTGTAGTGGGCATGTTTGCAGATGACACAATATTATTCAGGGCAGTGAAAATAGAGGATGACACACAGAGGGCAGAATCATGGTTATAACAGAAGGGGTGTTGCTCAATGGTGAACCATCTCTGTTGAATGCAAAAGGTCCCCATTTAATCCCTGACATTTCCAGTTAAAAGGATCAGGTGGCATGAAAGACTGAAGACACTGAAGAGTAGTTACCAGTAGATAATAGACAAGTGATCTACATCTAACATAACTTCATGTTTCCATGACTGTTGTTGATCAGATATTTTAGAATAGAATAGAATCATAAAGTTGGAAGAGACCACAAGGGCCATCAAGTCCAACCACCTGCTATGCAGAAACACACAATCAAAGCACTCCCAACATATCTTCATCCAGCCTCTGTTTAAAAACCTCCAAAGACGGAGACTCCACCACTCTCCGAGGCAGTATATTTCATTGTCAAACAGCCCTGACATTCATGAAGGTCTTCCTAATGCTTAGGAGGAATCTCTTTTCCTGCACCTTGAATCCATTGCTCCATGTCCTAGTCTCTCAGGCAGCAGAAAACAAGTTTGCTGCCACTTTGACATGACATCCTTTCAAATATTTAAACATAGCTATCATGTCCCACCTTAACCTTTGCTTATGTATGTCTGGTGCACAACTAATGTATAAGATATTTGTGTGTTTTGTAAATATGGTTGGACGAAAAGGCATAAATAAAGGTATTTTTAAAAAGCCTTTGCTTCTCTAGACTAAACATTCCCAGCTCCCTAAGTTTTTTCGTCAGGCATGGATTCCAGACCTTTCACCGTTTTGGTTGCCCTCCTATGGATACGTTCCAACTTGTCAATATCCTTCTTGAATTGCAGTGCCCAGAACTGAACACAGTACTCTAGGTGAGGTCTGACCAATGCAGAGTAGAGTGGTGCAATTACTTTCCCTTGATCTAGACACTATACTCCTATTGATACAGCTCAGAATTGACTTGCATTGACTTTCTTGACCGCCTCATCACACTGCTGACTCATGTTTAGTTTGTGGTCTACTAAGATTACCAGATTTCTTCACATGTACTGTTGTCAAGCCAGGTGTCATACAAGCTATATCTGTGCATTTCATTTTTTCTACCCAAGTGAAGAACCTTACATTATCTCTGTTGAAATTCATTTTGTTAGTTTTGGCCCAGCTCTCTAATCTGTTTAGATCATTTTGAATCTTGCCCCTGTCCTGCAGGGTATTAGCTACCCCTCCTAACTTGGCATCATCTGCAAATTTGATTAACATGCCTTTTATTTCATTATCCAAGTCACTGATAAAAATATTGAATTGCACTGGGCCAAGGGCAGAACCCTGTGGCATCCCACTAGTCACTTCTCTCCAGGGTGAAGATTATCATTTTGAGTTCAGTCAGTCAACCAATTTGAGTTCGGTCAGTCTTTGAGTTCGGTCAGTCAACCAATTACAAATCCATCTAATAGTAGCATTGTCTAGTCCATGTTTCACTAGCTTACTTGCAAGAATATTATGGGGCACCTTGTCAAAAGTTTCACTAAAATCAAGGTATGCTAAGTCCACAGCATTCCCTTTCTCTACCAAGCTTTTCACTATATCAAAAAAAGAGATATGATTAGTCTGGCATGACTTGTTTTTCAGAAACCCATGCTGACTTTTTGTGATCACAGTATTTCATTCTAAGTGCTGGCAGACTGTCTAATGATCTGCTCCAGAATCTTCCCTGATATTGATGTCAGGCTGACTGGACAGTAATTATTAGGGTCCTTCTTTCCCCCCTTTTTAAAGATGGGGATAATATTAGCCCTCCACCTGTCCACTCGGACTTCTCTTGTTCTCCAGGAGTTCTCAAAGATTATAGCAAGTGGTTGTGAGATTACTTCTGTCAGTTCTTTTGATACCCTGAGATGTAGGTAATTAGGGCCTGGAGATTTGAATTCATTTAAAGTAGCCAGGTATACCTGCACTAACTATTTATTCTGTGCTGAATTTCTCCTATTGTATCTTCTGTTTCATTTTCCCCTGGGAAAAGACTGAGCAATTCTGCCTTTTTTTCCATCCCCTGTTAGCATTTTGCCATCTTTTCCATGTATCCTATCATTTTTCTTCCTTTTGCTACAGACATAACCAAAAAACTTTTTTGTTGCTTTTAACCTCTCACCCCATTGTGAGCTTTAGCTTTTCTGACTTTCTCCCTACGCATCCTGGTTATATGATTGAATTCCTCTTTGGTGATTTCCCCCCTTTTCCAGTTCTTCTACATGTCCTTCTTAAATCTTAGCTCAGCTGAAAGTTCTTTAGACAGCCATCCTGGTCTCCGTCCCAAGCCCAGCATGGAAGCCAGACTGGAAGGGATCGAAAGCCTTTGCATTTTCCAGAAAGCCCTGAAGCTGCTCCAATACCACTCTCTCAATTACCTTCCCCAGAAATGAAAGGTTCAAAATGGTGTGGTAATTGGCCAGATCTCTGGAATATAAAGTTGGTCTTTTTAACAGTGGACAGACCACCTCCTCCTTCAGCTCATCCGGAAATACTCCTTGCTCAAGGGAGTGATTTATGATATTCAACAGCGTCCGCAACTCTCTCTGGCAAGCTCGAATCAACCAGGAAAGGCACGGATCCAGAGGACAGGTCATAGTCTAACAGCAGCCAGGACTCTGTCAACATCGGCTTCGGCAAGCAGGGAAAACATGTCCGAAACAGGACCCAATGACTGCAATGGAGTCTCCAGTTCATTTATTGTTTCAAATGTGGCAGGAAGGTCGTGGCGGAGCGACGTGACTTTCTCTTGGAGGACATCTTGATGCCTGAATATTTCATACAAAAGATTAGGAAAGAATGGGAAGCTCCAGCTGCCAACAAACACATCCTGTTGGTAGCTAAAAGACATGTAATACCAGAGTATGTGGACAAAATTTTACAGGTACCCTTGGTAGATGCCCCAGTCACTGCCATCCAATCAGAGGGATTGGTCACCGAAGACAGAGAGGGCAGTCTCAAAGATTCTCTTGACAAGAGATCAGAGATGATGCTTAGGCGCTCACATTAATCCCTCGCCTTGGCCATGAAGGCTATAGCACCAGCGTCCACAGTTGTCTGAGCCCTCCTAGTTTGGTGATCCTTGGAACAGGGAGTTCCCTGAAGGTAATGAACTCATGGATGAACATTGCCGTGATTGGTGGACACATGCAAAACCTGGAGGCGTGGTCTCACACAGGGCGACTGTCTCGTCCTCACTCACCCAGGTCTTGGTGACACATGCCAGGTCCATCTCTTGAGCTCCGAGATAATCTTGGAGCGTTGTGGTCTTATTATTGATGGATAATTGATCAATATTGATCAATTGGCATTGATCAACACCAAGGACGAAGCAGAGTATATCCTGAGTCTACAGCCCTCATCTTTATGGATAGGACGGAGTTCAGAGAAGGTCTGAGCATAACCATTTCTCCATCCTCCTCACATGGCCTCTGCCTACCATCATAAAATTCCTGCATCAACAGAACACGGATCCCTTGCCTCTGTGGTGCCATCCCCAGGACCACTTTCTGAAAGTTTGGTCATCTATTCCAAGAATGTACCATTCATCTCTTCAGACTGTCATTGGGGCGGGGGGGGGTCTATAATAGACTTCCACAATGAGATCAGTGCTATTTCTCTCCCCTTTAATTTTAACTCAGATCCTCTCAACTTGGCTTGCAGGGTTTACGTTTTTTGGGGGGGAAGCCAAGGCAAAGAATGTGTTGAGTAGTTCTGGATTTTCTCTGTCCCCTGTTAGAATTTCACCATCTTCTCCATGCACCCTTTCCTTCCTTTTGTTGTGGACGTAACCAAAAAGGTCCTTTTTATTGTTTTTAACATCTCTCGCAAGTCTGAGCTCATTGTGAACTTTACCTTTTCTGTCTTCCTACATGTCTTGGCTATTTGAATTTCTCTTTAGTAATTTCCTCCCTTTTCCATTTCTTATACATGTCCCTTTTATATCTTAGGTCACTTGATAGTTCTTTAGACATCCATCTTGGTTTCTTTAGACACCTCCCATTTTTTCTCCTCACTGGAACTGTTTGAAATTATGCCTCCAAGATATCACTTTTAAGAAACTCCCATCCATCTGGTACTCCTTTCTTAACCATGGGATCACACCCAGTAGTTTCTTAAATTTACTGAAATCGGCTTTCTTAAAGTCTAGAACACGTGTCTGACTTGGCATCCCCTTTCCATTGTATAACGAGTTCCAGGAGAACATGGTCACTCACATGTAAGGATCCTACCACTTTTACCCCATTAATCAAGTTATCATTGTTGGTTAGGAGAACATCTAAAATAACCGATCCCCTTGTTGCCTCATCCACCTTCTGGACCATGAAATTGTCTGCAAGGTAAGTGAGGAAATTGTTGGACCTGGTAGTCTTGGCAGAGTTTGACTCCCAGCAAATATCTGGATAATTACAATCTCACATTACTACTATTTCTCTTCTTTGTGAAAGTTTGGTCATCTGCTCCAGGAAGGCATCATCCAATTCTTCAGTCTGGCTTGGGGGTCTGTAATAGACCCCCACAATGAGATCACCGTTGTTTTTCTCCCCCTTAATTTTTACCCAGATGGTTTCAACCTGGTTCCCAGGATTTAAGTAATGGAACTGCTCAGAGGTGTAATCATCCCCGACATATAGTGCTACTCCACCACCTTTCCTAGTTGATCTATTTCTTTGGAATAGGTTGTACCCCTCAATTATTACATTCCAGTCATGAGATCCATCCCACCAGGTTTCAGTGATGACAATTATATAATATTTATTATGCCGTGTTAAGAGTTCCAGTTTATCCTATTTATTTCCCATGCTTTGTGCATTCGTGTAGAGACATCTAAGGCTTTGGTTCATGCCCTGTGGGTGCTTATTTAAGGTTTTATCCCCTACTCTGCTGGATTTTTGAACTATTTTCTCAGTTCTCTCTATAACATTCAGCCTATAACCTTCTCTCTATAACCTTCAGTTCTCTCTAGTGCTAGGTGAACCCCTTCCCACTTGAATATTGCCTCCCTTCTGCACTTCACTCAGTTTAAAGCCCTCCTGATAAGGTTTGTCAATCTGCTAGCAAAAATGCTCTTCCCTATAGCCACGAGGTGTAACCCATCCCTTGCCAGTAGTCCCTCTTCATGAAACCGCAGACCATGGTCCAAGAAGCCAAAACGTTCCTGCCAGCACCACCTGTGAAGACAGTTAGTCACCTCCACTATTCTTCTTTCCTGCCTGGGCCCATGTCCTTCAACTGGAGGTAGAGATGAAATGACTACCTGTGCATCCAGTTCCTTCAGCTTCCTTCCGAGAGCCTCAAAAATCCTTTCTGATGTCCCAAAAGTTATGTCTAGTAGTGTCATTTTTTCCGACATGGATTAAAAGAAGGGATAACAGTCAGTGGGCTTGACAAGTCTTCTCAGCCTCTCTGTGACAACATGGATTTTTGCCCCAGAGAGATAGCACACCTCTCGAAACATCTTGTCAGTCCTGAAAATTGCTGCTTCTGTTCCCCTTAGCAGGGAGCCCCCTACCACCACCACCACTCATCTCCTCTGGGATTTTGCAAGTGACATTTCATGGGTTGAACCTTCTGTTACTTGTGCATTCTCTGAGAACTGAGTCCTTTCCTCCTGTGCCTGTTCCTTATTCTCATCGAGAAGGGAGAGAACCTCAAAATGATTCTGTAGTTTCAAATTCATAGAATGCTCCCTGGTCCTTTTGCTTCTATGGGTTACATTTCTCCAATTGCCCACCTCCTCTGTTTGAGAGCTGCCATCCTCCTCAGAGATGTCCCTGATGTGTTCTCCACCCAATACCGTCTGCTCTATTCTGTCCAAGAAAGTTTCATTCTTCTTAATGTGCTGAAGTGTAGATACTTGTATTTCAAGCTGCTGTACCTTCTCTTCTAACAAAGTAACCAACTTGCTGCACTCATATTCTCTGGCAGAAAAACAGATGTTTCACAGCTGTTACAAGTGACAGCAGCAACTCCGTGATGATCCATATTTAGGTATCTTAAATTCTGCAAACAGATTTCTGGGCCTCTCTTTCAAAAGTCCCCTTCTACACTTGAACACCCAAAATCCAAGTTAGCCTTGCTTCTTTATAGCCCAGCCCTGTTCACTGATCTCCAGACTGTGTCCTAAGGATTGAAGACTTTTGCCCTTAGTCACTATCTTATGTTTTGCTATCTCCCTGAAGATGAGTCCTTATTGGTAAAAACTGTGCATGCCTATGGCGCGCCACTGCTTCTGAGCAAGTCAAAGAGCGAGTGGCAGCGAGTGACAGTTGATTCAAATTGGTTGGGTGTTTAAACAGAATCCCCACTCCTCAACAGCCTGAAGCAAACACACAGCCAACAACAAAGGAACCTCCCATACAGACAAAAGCTTCCCCAAGCCCTCAAAAAACAAACAAGCCCTCAAAAATACACATATTTTAAAGAACTATAATTACCAACATAGTCCATTCTATTATTATTTATTTTTAATTTGCATTATATGTCTGGAGGAGGGAAAGTGCTATGCGACTAATGTATTGTAGTTGTTGTCAGGACATTCTTCTAGCACAGAGGAACTCCTGGTTATCTGAACTGTCTCCCAGCCTGAAAGCTGCAAACCAGAGCCTCTCTCCACCTCTGGAAGAGTAACTGGGACTTAATTGGCAGCAGGTTGACACTAGCTCACGAAGGCACTGATATGGAAGCAAAGTACACACTGGAAAAGGTTGAATTGTTTATTTCAAACAAGTGGAGAGTAATCCAAATACAACAGCAAGCTGGGAGACAAAAGAACAAAACTCCTACTCCCTAAGATGGGAGAATAATCACAAACTTTCAGGAACAGGTTGAGGCACTAGACATAAACTCAAAATGTTACCTTCCTGCCACAACTCGCTTCAGAGGAACTCGGGCAATCCTGCCCTCCTTTGTTCAAGGGTCAAAACGGACCTGCAAAAAGATTAGGACCAAAAAAATTGGTCCTAATGCCTTCCCATTTTATCCCTCATATCCCACATAAGCATTAATCTTAACCCAATCAGAATGTAAGAAGGTTTCCTCAGACCACTGCCCCCCTCCTTGCTGGAGTGACACAGCAATTAATTCTACCAGGGACAACAGGAAATTATCTGCAACTGGCCATTAGCACCTGTGCCTCAGGAAAGGGAGTCATCATTTTGGAATGTGAACCAATTAGCGTGCGGTAACATGTCTGTGCAAGCCTAAAACTGGCAAAAGATCAAAAGAAGTCTCAATGAGAGACTTCTTTACAGTTGTTACCAAGGGTTTCTTCTCCTATTGTAAAGCAATGTCACCTCGTTTCAGATGAACTTGCACTTCCTGTTTTTGTTCTAGAACAAAATAATGTTCAATATTTATTATAATAATTTATCAGTTCACTGACAGAATGTTCTGAATAGGTAAGAAATATTAGATATTGCCTTCAGCAATTCTTAATACAAGGGAAAAAAACATGTGTTGAAAAAAACAAAATGAATATACTAGAATGAATTCACATCTGGTGGTGCATTTGCTTCATGGAGAGATTCCAAATGCAATGTCAAAATTATTATAAGCATTTATGGGTTTCCAGCATTTTGATTGGAATTTGAAATATTATGTTTTTAAGCACTGAACAAATCAGTGTCTCAAAGGTATTTGTTCATGTTCTAAATTTGGAGGAGATTTTGACTCTGTTCTAATCTTTAGCTATGTTTTACTTTTTGGACTATGTTCTGGAATTTCAAATTACATTCTCAAAATGCTGAAGCACACAAACACAGTTATTTGGAGCACCACTTTGCAGGAAGTTCTTGTTGGAAAAATCTGCAAAATTAGATGAGATTTTCTTTGTCTTAATAAATGGCAAGCAATTGTACTTGTAAAATTATTCAGAATTAGATCATTATTGAATAGGAAAGTGTAATATCTTCAGATGAAGGGAATTGAAAGAGTATTCCTAGAATGTGTTTCTTCTCATCCCACTACCAAATTAATAATTTTATATATGAAACAGATCCTCTGGGGCAGGAGAGAAAGAAAATGCTCTTCAAGCTAATGGAAGCTCAAATGCATTTGAAGCCTAAAAATAGTTTCCTATGGAATATTTATGGAACTTTCTCTTTGAGAAGAGCGATTCTGTTTTAATTTTGTTTTCTGCATGCCTGGAGAATACTTCCAATACACAGAATCTGCTACCTGTCTTTGGGTGGTCCTGTTTTGATGCCCTCATAATAGACATTCCACCATGAAATGTGGCATTAAAGGGAATGTGAGAACTAGTACAAAAAGTGTGAACTTATTCTTCATCTGTCCTCCAGCTGTAGGATCTGAAAAAGCTGGAAACAGCAACTGACTCATTTAAATCCTGAAACTTTTAACTGGAGCTCCACAGCAAATTAGCACGGCTAGATGAGATTATAAATCTGGTACATTGTGTTTGATGATTCTGTTCCTGTCAGGCTAATCAGTGAAGACCTAGTCATAAAATTTTTCACACTGGTCACAATAATGAGAATTGCCTTATTCATTTGGACATAATTTTGTTCTGCTGAAGTTAATTGTTCTGAAGTATAATGTGATAAGATTCTCACAAGAATACTCAAGTTGGTGAATGAGGATAGTCCCAGTACTATATGATCTGATGATGCTTTATATAGATCCTGTCCATATATCATACAATATGGACATTCTGAGAGGGTGAGTTCTACAGTTAAGAGCTATTAGCTCAGGAACCCCAAAGCAACAGGCTTCTCTTTTCAGATAGTGCATTGGATCCAGCTAGCTTTTTCACTCAGTCTCATTCAATTTTTCTTCACTACAGCCTCCATTCCACGTGACTGTTGTCCACACAGATTGCATGTTACCCAGCACAACCTTTCTGGGATTTTTAAAGGCAGTCTTCACTTCATTTTTCAGCAGTAGAAAATTTGGTTTGATCCCACCCAATCTACTGTCTTTTCTCCTAAAAGTCATGAATGGCTTGGAACTGAAGATTCTTAAACTGAAGTGTCTTAAAAAAGAGGTAGAATCCAGGATAGGCTCCCAGGTTCATGCTTTCAAGTAGGGATTAGGGAGGTGTGGGAAAGCCAGACCTCTACTGTATTCTGCACTGGCAAGTGCTCTTTCCCAGAGAAGGCCAGTAATTTTGTGCATGCCCTTTTAACAGATACATCTTTAATTTCTGGGGTAGCTGTTCCTAGTGATGTAGCACCAATATACTACATAAACAACACTGTGTATAATATTGCTCATGCATAGGATACTTTTACGATAAGACATTTTTAGAATTCGGAAGAACATTAGATACTTTTTGCAACAGACATGCATCCACTTTTTGCAACAGATATGCTCTCTAATAAAATGATACCTTGTCATATAAGGATATAATTGAGATGATAGAAATTTAATAAACAGAGTTCTATGACAGCTTTCTCACTGTGAGCTCATTAGCTATAGCGTTAAATGAAATTTTTGAAGATGAACCAGTTGTTGGAGAGGAACCAGTCAATTGAGAAGAATTTCTTTGGGGTTTTTTTCAAAAAGACATTAAACCTTAAAATGTTCTTATTATTTATCTGGATTGCTTGACCCAGATAAGTAACTGGCATGTTTTCATGGAATGTCAACATCTTTTTTTTTGTAATTCCTATGAGTTGTTGACATTGTTTGTGGTAAAACATCTGTGTACCAGGAATCTGAAAGCTAAGTTCAAGCAAGATGTGTGCTGCTGACATTAATGACCAAAAAGACTTAATTATTTCAGCATTAATAGCTTTTCTCCAGAATATGGCATCCCAAGCCTACATAGAAGAGAAAAGAAATGAGTTGGACTTCTGATCATCAATCCACCACCCACCCCACAACACACACTTGCAACATCTCAGCAAGTCTAGGAGGAAGCAGAGTCCAAGGTGTGACATCAAAATAACCTGATTTCTAGAGCTGGAATTCATCTCCTACTTCATCCCCCCCCCCAAAAAAAACACCCCAAAAGTTTTTTTGGATTCAGAGTAAAATTTCCCTAGCTGTAGATCGGAACTGACATCTAGCTGATCTCTGGGAGTCAACTTACAAGGCCTGCAAGTATCCTGTTCCTGCACACAAATGGGTTGTGAACTCCCTGTTGATTAATTGGTCATCTGATCACCATTGGCAAATAGAATGATTCTATGAAATAAAGTATAGAAGTATGTCATTGTGAAGTCGGCATTGAATCTAGAGTACCAGCTAGCTTATTCTTGTATATTCTTGTATTCTGATTTCTGACATACTTGTATACTTGTATAGTTACACATACTTGTGTACTTGTATAGTTTATGCTTTGTCATTTGAAATGTAATAGAAATGTAAAAGAATTATATAGTAAAATAAGTTCTTTTTTGGCACTCTAGTTGGAGGCTTATTATTGTCAGCAATAAGCTGTAGTCTTGTGGTACAACTTTTGTTTTCTACCTAGAGGAATAGTTGCAGCTGGCCAAACAGCCTAATTTGGTAAAAGACACTCCTTTCTAATTGTGCCATCTTGACATCCAAGATGATGCAAAACAATACAACAGGCTCTAGACAGTTGGTGGTGGGCGCAACAGCGAAGCAGGATCTTTTTAAATCAGTAGTGAACATTGTACGTTTTGGGGTGCTGTGTGGTTTCCGGGCTGTATGGTAGTGTCTAGCAGCATTCTCTCCTGACGTTTCGCCTGCTTCTGTGGCTGGCATCTTCAGAGGACCAGACAGCACCCCCAGTGATTCCAGCCGTGAAAGCCTTCGACAAAACATTGTACGTTTTCTTTAAGTGCAGTGTTTTTTGTGAAGATTTTTTTCAGAATGGGGAAATAATTTCCCTTGTTCATGGACAATTTGTACTTTTACATCAGCAAAGCGTCGGTTTCTTGACAGTACAACGCAAAGTTGTCCATGGCTGAAAATTGGTCCTGGTAGGTAGATAACAACTTTTTGCAGTGTTTTATCTTTAAATGTATTAATGGTCATAGCAAAGACACATTTTACAGAGAACTGTCCTCTTAATGTAAATGGAGGGTCAGTATTGGTAGGTGCGAGTTGAATGGAGGGTCTGTAATCTCACCCAGAACAAACTGGAAAATTACTTCCTCCACTGTCATGTTTCCAACCCACAGCTCTTCTAGTCTGCATAAATTTCAGTTTATTCAGCCATATCCTTCATTTGTACCCAGATTTTTACAGCCTCTAAATAACATTGTTTAGTATTTCTGCTGCCTCTCTGGATCTAGATAGAAAAGGGAAGGAGGAGAGAGTGATCTATAGTCATAATCAAATTTGTGATTCTGTGCTCCAAAAACTCTGGATGAACTGTGTTCAATCATCCTTGCTGTATATTTTCCCACATTGTCATTTTACTTTTTTTCTTTGATGTCCCAAATTTTTTCTACATGCTGCAGAACAAAATAAGAAGTGCCCCTTGGGAAAGGACATTTAGGAATAACTATACAGACATCTCACGAGAGACTTTCTGGTATCAGATGCTATATTGGAAGATTATATGCTGCTTCTCCAGAGACATGATCATAAGAACAGTGTAGAATCATTAAGCAAATTAATCAAAATCCAGCTGAAGCATAAAAACAGCATAAAACATTCAGCAACTTAAAATGATCTTTGTAAAACAGTTCTCAGGTCAGAACAGGCTATAAAACATTTTAAAAAGATCACACACACCTGGTAAGTAGTTAATTATGTAGCGGGAAGTTGTTTAATATTATCAGTAGGAAAAATCCAGAGGACTCTGGAATATATTTGCCTCCAGTATTGTATTTTAATTGTATAGTTTATTGACATTTACCACTCTGAGCCAGTATGATGGGAGAGAATGGTTGTAAATTAAACAAACGAGCATTTTAACAGATTCCTTGTGAGCTTCCATAAGGCTGAACTCAATGATCCATCCCTGCCAAATGAGTTATTTTAATCTCTTCCACCCACCCCCAGTTCCTGCTTCCATTGATGACCAAATCTAGGGTCCCTCCCTCTTCCCCTGAGACTAGATATTAACTGAAACAACCCCATTGTTTTCATGGTGGCCACATGAAGTGCTAGTAGCAAGAGAGACTTATCCATTGCAAAGTCTAATCGCGGATGTTGAAGTCTAACAAGAATAAAAGCCTAGTAGTTTCCAGAACTCACCCCAAGACCAACCTACTTGGCTCAAGCAAGTAGGCGGGCTTTGTGAAGTGTGATACACCAGCAGAATCCAAAATCAATTTTGTACTCTCAGTTACAATTGTAACTGTCATAATTAATTGACTGTAAAACAGGATACAGATATAAGGGACATTACTATGGTAGACTGGTGACAATATCATCCTGTTCTCCCAGCCTAGCCTGCAGTTCAACACAAAAACCTGGTGGGCATAGTTGTGAAAGCCCAATCTTTCCCCAAACTCCACCATGTTCCTGCAGTACATGGTAGGTCGGCATTCTTATCCACAATTATGTCATTTGTTATTAACAGTGATAGAAAATACTGTAGAGTAGTGATCCACAACATGGTGTTCCCTGGCGTCAGTACTTTCATGTGGGTAGTAGTAATTATCTTTGCAGTTTTGCTACTTGAAGAGTACATTTGGCAGTACCTTCAATTTAATCTGGCATGGTATATGTTTCTGTGAACAAAAAAGTTGGCACATGCTCTGTATGTATTGCTTACCAAGTCAGTAATAATTCTGTCAATTACTTATGCAAGATGTCTGAATAAAACCTCCCTTTTCACTACATCTGTTCTGTTTTAATTAATGCTGTATTGACTTTGCTAGTATGGAATTGAGGACTGCCATGTTTGTTTTGCAAAACTGTGATTGCAGATAAGAGCTTTTGTACTCAAAATACAGTTCCAAGTTTTCTTTGTTCCCAATTCTTATGGGTAGGTAGTTGGTTGTGGTGATATACATAGCAATTATTTATGAAATTTAATAGAAATGGTAGGTAATTCTGGTTTGTTTGTTTTTCGCAGTGGACAACTGATTCCCTACTCTTATATCTTTAATTAGATATAGTGGAAACATTTGTGGTTGCAAACATTAAATTAAGGGTCCCTCCCTGCCCAATTTAATATTTGGATGCAACGCATCAAAAAGGTGGTTGTGATGAGAAGATGGTATTATGAAATGTAAATGACAAAGACAACATTTGTTGATTGGGAGCAGCAATGGCGTAGTGGCTAAGAGCAGTGGCTAAGAGCAGGTGCACTCTGATCTGGAGGAACCGGGTTTGATTCCCAGCTCTGCCGCTTGAGTTGTGGAGGCTTATCTGGGGAATTCAGATTAGCCTGTACACTCACACACACGCCAGCTGGGTGACCTTGGGCTAGTCACAGCTCTACACTCTCAGCCCCACCCACCTCACAGGGTGTTTGTTGTGAGGGGGGAAGGGCAAGGAGATTGTAAGCCCCTTTGAGTCTCCTACAGGAGAGAAAGGGGGGATATAAATCCAAACTCTTCTTCTTCTTGATTGAAAACAGAGAGCAGTTGATTCAGTCAGTAAAACAGGATATATTCTGAAGCCTGTTGCTACGGTCGATTCCCCACTCACGATTAGATGCGTGCTTGTCACTCCAAATATCAAGGTTTACAGCAGAACCCCCCCTATGCAGCAGCGCCGAAAACGCTTTCATCCCGTTTCCGGCGCTCCCCCCTCCCCCCACCACACTTTTTTTAGAACCTGGAAGAAAGTGGACTTTTTTTAAAAAAAGTGTGGTCAATCTGGAGCGGAGGGGAAGTTGGGGGGGGTGTTAATCCAGATTCGAACTATCCACCCTTGTGAGTGACGTGGAGCCTTCCATCCAATCAGGACACAGTGGCTCCCAGCTGCCTCTAGGTAGATTTTGTGGTTTTTTGCGGGAGTGGTGGTGGGCTGGTGGAGGAAGTTTGATGGGGTAGTTTGGCCAGGATAGGGGATAGTCATGTTTTGCGATGGTACACCACTGTTAGTCATATTGCCAAGAAGTTTGTTTTTGAGATCCAATGTACTTGTTGTTGACCACCTAGAATGGAAAATGGAAGAATGAGTCCTCGTTGAAGGAAGAGGAGGACAACTCATCCCCTAGTCCTGCCTTGTCAGACCCTTGTCAGAACTCTTCTTCCTATGAAACCGAAGTCTCAGAGCCTTCCTGAAGGGACCCTCCTGGACTATACTTCCCCCTGAGCCTGGAGCTGCAGGCCCTAGCATGGACCCAAATCACCCCAGAACCAGAGGAGGCAAAGGGCTAGGGCTGAACCAGGTGCAGGAGTGCGCTTCTGGCAGCCTTCTGCCTGACTTCTGCTCAGGAAACGTTAGAAGAGCCGTTGGAATGTGTAACCTGATCTTACCTTTTGTGTTTACCTTTAATTATGGTATTGGACCTTGAACTGTGACCTGACAGTCTCTGCTATCAGATCCTGTAGTTATTGGGACTTAACTTCCACCTGGTGGCCAGGATAGTACTCTCCTTACATTGTGTATGACTATGTCACTAGTCACTATGAACTAATGACCTTCTATATACAATGCATCAGCTCAGTGGTAGAGCTGATGCATTGCATATTGTTGATCATTAATTCAGTTCCTGGGATCTTGGGTAGCATGGATTGGGAAATGCCTTTCTCTGCTTGAATCTATGGAGAATTGCTCCAAGAGTGCTCAGTTTAGCCAATAGTGTGAGTCACTATAGGGCCATTCCATGTTTGTCCAGCAGTTGTAAATTTAATAATAAAGTTTTGCACATAGTCTTGAGTATGAAATAATTTATTTTAGGACTTTAAAAACATTGCCTCCTTAATCTTTTGTTTTTAAATGAAAATCCCATCTTTGTCACAATTTGCTGCCATTTACACCCACCCTTATGTAACTGGCCTGGGGTGTGTGTGTGTGTCCTTTTGTTTATGCAGTTGAGAAGGGCAGAAACAGAGTGAGGAAGCTGATGCCTAGAGAGGCAAAATGTAATTTTGGAAATGCCTAGAGCTTTAAGCTTACATCCACTTACATTAAAACTGCATGTTTTATAAACTGTGTAAGTGAAAGATGCGCATGAAATAGAAATACAGAAAGAGCTCATAACTGGGTTCAGTACTGAACAGATCTCCTGCCTCTGCTTCAGTGTGTTTGCTTTTATGTTAAGGAGATATTGAGATTCTCAGTAAAAAAGGGGAGGGGCTGTGCTCTCAGAGAGTTATTTTAATATTGTTATGTTTAAAAAATATTATGTCATCATATGTTTCCTGGTATGAGGGAGTGGAATATGATTTAACGAACTCTCACAGAATCAGCCAAATCCACTTGTACAGTTTCTTTGTTTTCCCAACATTGTTTTCAACTTCTAAATCTAATTGTTAAGTTTATATTGCTTTGGTTTTTCATGGATTATTTTTTAAAATAATCCCTGTCTTTGGTAAGCTTCGAGTCACTCTAGTAAAGATGTAATGGCCCAGAAAAAAAATAAACAAAATTGTCAGGGGGAAAAAATCCTTGAAGAGATTTATCTCCAGTGGAAAAGTTCTGATTCAGATATATGTGCAAAGTATAGTTTAGCTCAAACTGGGAGAAAATTGTAGTAGTCTGAGGATAGAGAGAGTGCTGTCATTTAAGGCTTGAAGCTTGCTTCCATAATGCCAAACCGTGGGTTGATGTTGCATGTAAATCAGGCTGAGGAGTCTGCCAATCATATTACTGCAGCAATTAGGATTGTCAGGCAGGACATACTAATATGAGACTGGAACTCATCAGTGACATAATGACATTGCTGGAGATGCACTGACATCACTTCCATATACCTGCAAGTTATGTCAGTTGGTCTTTCAATACCAGGGACACTTTGGCATTTGGGCAAAACTCTATGATCTAACCATGTCAGAGTATACCCAGTGTTGCCTGACAATGCACTGACATCATTTTGGGGTGCAAGAGGAGTGATGTCAGCAGTTCAGGAGGCTTTTGATGTTTCCTCCTATTTGCCACCATCCCCCTCCCCATCAGCCTACTGAGCATCGGTCGGGAAATGCCTACTGGGGGCAGAAGTACGGCAAGCCTTGCAGCAATTTACAACATATAATCTAACTTCCTGCGTGCAGAGAAATGTTCGTAAATGTTCTGTGATCCTCTACCTTCAGTGATACAGTCCATTCTACCACCTTCATATTCTGCAAGCTTATTCTCACCTCATTCTTCCATGTCCATAAATCAGACATACATTTGTGGTATTAATGAGCAGTTTACCTACAGGTGTGTTGTTGGGGAAGTAATGTTACCTGAATTGGTGGGGAAGTCTGTCCCTTTTGGTGTTGGGAAGTTAGCAGGAGCAGACTTAGCTTAGCAAGGGGCCAGGTAAGCTCAGAATCTTTGTTGCCAAATTTTATAGAGAGTTGCTTAAACAAGAAATCTGCATGAGAACAAATAAAGTTTAACAGTTTTTTAAAGGAAAAATAATAAATGTGCAGTCACACTATAATCAAAGCAGTCAAGCACACACACAGTCCTAGAATATAGAACATGTTGAGTGGATAGGTCTGGAATAGATAGAGGGAACTGGGGGAATTTTCAGGGTAATGCTGTTCCAGATCTTGGAGTGGAATGGTCCAATGCACAGAGCTGAGCAACTTGCACTAGCTTTGGTAGAAGAAATAAAACGTTGGGCACAATATCAACAGACAAAGAGATGTCCAGAGATATTGAACACTGGCTACTAGAAGAAGGGGCTTCTTATAGAGGAAAGAGGACTCTCAGGATTATGCAGAGCAACCCTTAATCTTCCAAGGCAAAGGGGAGTCCTGCCTTTCTGGAGAAAGGCAAAAAAAGAGTGATCAATTTGAGTGGTGATACTCAAGTTGATGGGTGAAATACTTGAAATTAATATTTGATGTTTACCGTGAATAGGCTAAGCTCAGGAGTGATTCAATGGCTGCAAGACAATGGCAATGTAAATAAAGGTGGTCTTTATGTGTTCCTGCTTTGCAAGGGATTGGACTTGATAGCCCTTGGGGTCTCTTCCAACTCTATGATTCTATGATTTAGAGTGAAAATAGTCAGAGAGTTTGAGATTACTGGCAGGGCACTTGGGCCAAACACATCAGCAAGTTCTTCGCTTTTAGTGGGGTACAGTTTAGGCTGGAGGTGGGAAGCAAGGCTTCCAAGGCAGCTATTATCTTGGTTTTAAACCCTTACATTAAGGGTCCCCCCCTTCCCAATTTAATATTTGGATGCAACACATCAAAAAGGTAGTTGTGATGAGAAGATGGTATTATGAAATGTAAATGACAAAGACAACATTTGTTTATTAAAAACAGAGAGCTCTAAAATTCCCAATCCTAATCTTTGAAGTATTGTTGAAACACAACAAGCTGCTTAGTTTTCCTTCCAAGAAATTTGCCATGTGAAAATTTGTCTCAGGATCGGGTCTTAAAGTTTTCAGGACCCCTAGAAGGTTTTTTTTTAAAGGGTGGGAATAGCTAGGAGCCTGTTGCTTCCTTTTTCACAGCAAAATCTACCACAAAACACGTTTTCCCAAGGGCGGGAGGGAAGCCAAAGCTTTGATTATTAGATACAACTAATTACCTTTTTGGAAACCAATCCCTAGCAGTTTAGCTGCTGAAGCTGTATCAGAAACATATGAGCTTTGGCTAGCCACTTTTCTGGAAGGCAGATTGTTTCTAGCCAACCAAAGGGTGTACTTTCTCAAACATGCACATATTGGCTAAATTTGTTAACCTGATCAAAGTTTGCGCATAAGTGTTTATATCACGGAAACAAATATTTGGGTATATTTGGGAAAGGGACACAAAAAGTTATTTATTATCAATAGTTAGGATTTTAGGAAAATAATTGTCACAGTGATGGTTTCCTTTTTTAAAATAGTAAACACATTTATTCATATATTACAGTTAATTTCCAGTACTCTACATTACTCAAGTAAACAACAAAGGCTGTGGCAATGGGCTGTAGTAATTTAATTTTTAAAAAATCTAATAGCAATCTTGTGACTCAGGGCTGCAGTATTTCAGGCACCAGTTTTGACTTGTCTTGGAAACTGGTATTGAACGCTTGCAGAATGCATATTTGCCAATCTATTATAAAATGTAATGCCATGTGATGGAATTGCATAAAAGATATGTATGCTCCAGTTTTACATTACATAAATTACAGGACTACCTAAGAACCTGAACACAAAAAGGGGCAGGGAGTAAATTTGAACGTTGGCTGTTTGCTAACAACATAGAAGAGGAGTGCCAAGAAATTAAGCAGATATGCTACTTGTGGCTGAAATATATAAATGTTCAGAGAAAAGAGTTAAAACATGTATTTTCTCTGTTCCTGTAAGTCAGGTTATTCAGAGAACCTTCTCCTACAAATATGCATATAGTGTGTCAAAGAGAAACTATGCTTGGGCTTTCTTTTGTATTAAAGCATCAAGAATGCACCATAGGCTCAAATTGCTTAAGAACTTATTATTTTACACACACACACACACACACACACACACACACACACACACACACACACACAGAGAGAGAGAGAGAGAGAGAGAGAGAGAGAGAGAGAGATGTAGTAGAAGTTTACCATATATGGCGCAGAAAATACTGGACAAGATAATCTTCACTACTCTTATTTCAGTATTTCTTTATAGGTGTTTTATGAATGAGATTTGTATGACTAATGACACAATAAATTAACTGGAAATAGAGGGTGGATTTGAGGGTGGATGTTTTATGTATTTTCCACATTGGTAGACATGGTAGACATGTTGTGAACCTCCCATAGACGACTAGGATATTCTTATGTTCTACTCCTTAGTGGATGGGTCTTCTGTGCTTTTCAGTTGCTTAGTGCTGGTGTCTGACAACACATCTGAGAAGAAAAGATTTCACTCCATCTCTTTAGTTTCACTTCACTGTTGGTAAGTGGTGGGCAATATTCCATTGGAAGAGTGGAGAAATAATGCAATTGGGGTTGATGGTGTCAGGTTTTGATAGCTTTTGAAAAAGTGCCTGATTATACAGGGCATTTAACCTTCAAGACTCATGTAGTTAGGAGGAGAACACACATTAGGGCTGGGACTAGTGGGCACCTGGTTGAAGCCTTCATTTGTATGTATCTTTCTTCAAGAATGTTTCTCCTTTGACAGGTGCAGACATGGTCCTGTTTGAAGCAGTCTCTGACCCCTTGAAGGGGCAACTAAAGCACAACTGGTGGAAAACTAATTCTGAATTACAGAGAACCTGCTTCTTCAAATCACATATGAGGTTGTGCTGATAGCCACAAAGACTTTAAGATGTAGGCAATTACTTACCTGAGTCCAGTCTCCTTTTCTTGGGCAAAGTGATTGAGCAGTTTGTGCTGGAGTAAAATATCTGCCTGAAGTCTATTTCATTCTGGCTTCAGGCAGGGTTTGGGGGACTGAAACTGCACTATTGGTCTTGGTTGATGACAGCTGGCTACAGTGGCACCAAGGCAATTTATTGCAGTTGCTATTCTTCGATTGATAATCAGAATCTGGTGGAAGTGATGATGGGATTTTGTAGGATTGCTCACGACAATGTGATCAAATGACAGCCTTCAAATTAGCTTTGTTCTTTTCAAATGGGCATTACAGGAAGAATTTGTATAGAATAGGTAGCCAGGCAGGGAAGACAAGGCAGGGAGGCAGCGGGAGGTTGAGCCGACAGAGGTTGAACTGGAGCCGGAGGGGGGGTCAGCACAGCCGGCGAATCTTGGTGAGAATGCTGTTGGCCCAATGGCTGCTGTTGCCCCCCCAGCCCCGCCTCAACCTCCACCTCCACCTCCATTGGCAGTGGTCCGCTGTCTCTCTGCTGCCTCCCTGCCTCATCTTCCCTGCTGGGCCTCTTCCTCTTGAGGGGCTGGGCTGAGGTGCGCCCTGCTGGCCCACGGCTGGTTTCATTGGGGGGGGGGGGATTTTGCACAATTTTAGCACAATTTGAAGTGCTAATCATCTCCTCAAAGTCTTATACAATCTACAACTAGAGTACTTAAAGGAAAAGCTACTCCCATATTTTCTAGCCATAACTTATATCACTACAATGGCACTTTTATATGCATCTCTGCCTGCACAAATACACTGGATCACCACAGAGAAAGCATTTTCTGTATTGGCTACTCACTTATTGTATATCATCTACATTGAATCCGATCTTCTTGACTTCAGGTACCAGGTTAAAGTGTTGCTATCCCATGCATTTCATTAATTGAGCAACTGATCTCATGATCCCAAGCAGAGCAGCTTTGCTGGACTCCTTCCTACCTTTTTTAACCTGAGGAAAAGCTGTTTTGATGCAATTTTCTGTAGCTCTACTGACAACTGCTGAGAGATGCTGCAGTAAAATCATTGCTGAAAATACTAGCAGCCCAATCCTGATGGGGGGGGGGGACTCCACAGTAGATGGAAATGGTGCATCAAAGGTGGCACCGCACTGCCTCCAAAGGGGTTTTGGGCAGCTCAGGAAGGAGGGAAATTCAAAAACCCTCCTGCCAGCTGAATATCTTGATAGACTTATGCCATGCTTTCTAGTGCCGTTCGTCCACAGCTGGGGAGTAGGGGGGGTGTTCGCAGGCTAGAAGCCCAGTGGAAGATAACTAAAGTTGTCTCCACCTCGAGGGATGCCCCTCCCCACTTTGCCAGCTTGCTTTCCTATGCCAGAATAGCTTTGGAGCAGCAGGCTCTTCTAAGTTTGAGTGTCATGGATCAGTATGGTGTCCACCCACTGGTGCTTTGCTCTCTTCACTGGTGTAGGTGCCCCTTACACCAATGGGGTGGGTAAACATGCCAGTGTGGGCCTGTACCATCCCTGGGACTCTTTTTGCCCCCACCCCCACCCCGGAATGGGCTGTCCATGTCTCATGAAATGTCTGGGTACTGTGGTGACCTGGCATAAACACATCATTTGCCAAAAGGAAATAATTAATACAAGCATACTGAAATTGTGACTTTTTTTGTTTGTTCAAGCTGTATGGACTAGAAAAAATTTAACTTTTATTCTTAAATTGGGAAAAAGTTTGCATACTGCTCAATAGTGGATTAAAAGGGCTTAAATAGCAATGGTGGATGTTCTCCCTTTGTTTCTAAAACTGCTAGTAAACAGACGAGCCTATAATTTTCTTCAGTTTATAGTCTGAAGTTTACATTATATTACCAGGAATAATTTTAAAAAATATTTCCCAAAGTATATCTGGAGTACGTATAGTGGTTTGAACTTGCAACTTCCAGATTCAGATCTTTGCTGTGCCACAAAGCTAAACTGGTAATCTCATGTCAGACATTCTCTATCAGGCTGACATCATACCTCCTTGAACGGGTCAGATTTAGAGTTATGAGGTGTTTCTAGATGAAGTTTGCTTCTGATTTTATGAGATTGCTTATATTTCTCCCATCATTGCTTATGTTAATAGGAATGATTTAAATATTTTTGTATAGTGTTTGTTAATCTATTGAGTGTTTTACATATAATATAAAAGCAACACAGAAATCTACCAACATTTTGAAACCTTGGTTTAATTTTTTTATGAGCTGTGTATGTTGATTTTTATGCTGTTGTAGTGCTGTATTATAGTTTATTTTTAATATGAAATACTAATCATGGCTATTGGAAATTTTCAGATACTGAAAGGTGCAATCCTAATGACTTACACAGCCTGCCTGTTAACTTGAGATCAAGCTCATGCAACAGTTCATGCTCCATTTCTAACTCATGCAAGTAATTTCTTGTCATCCCAGGAAACATGGTCACATGAAAAAACAGTTGGGAACTGGGTGGCTATGAGTATCGCAGACACTGGGGAAATACCTTCCTGATTATAATTTAAAAACATTAGTGGTATAATGGTAAACCAAAATATCATTAAACAAACATTGGTTTATAAAAATTTTAAACTGCAGCTAACTGTATCTTGTCCAGTGATGCATTTCAAAAAAGCAAGTTCCTGAGACTGGACACTAATGGTAGACCAGGAAATAAATACATTGTGTGAGTTAATCCTATATATTGAAGGATGGTATTCTTGATAATTCCTTTTAGAGTTTGTGTATACCACACAAAGTCTTGGTCCACACTTTGTTTCTTTCCTTAAAGCAAAAAAACAAATAGACATTCATGTCACTTTGAACATTTACTGAGAAGTGCGTATTTTTTTTTACTAGTCAGCAATGAATATTTATGCCTAGATGTTTATCAGAACAGCTTGTCTAAAAAAATTTTTTTTTTACATCCGAATAGCAGTTTAGGAAATAATCCACAGAGATAGTTCGTGTATGCTGAACAATGGCATTTTCTATTGGTTTATAGGGAAATAAGCTTTGCTATTTTTAAAAAGATAAATCTCTTTAAAGCTCATTAAAATACCTACTTGGCTTAACAAATTCAATGTTGCAAATGTACTGTACCACCACTTCATGGGACCTGTTTCAAGGAACTAAATTAGATCTCGTTATGCAAGTGTCATGTTATCTAGATTAGTCGGCACAGATCTTTTTGGTGAACAGTTTAGGCTGTCAAATGTATAAGAAAAAGTAACAAGCAACTATCTGGATGTATTAATATGCTCAATCTGGATATATTAAGATGCTCACATACAAAATAAATTACATGTTTGGTTGGTAACATTTGTAAAGATATTGATTAGAATCAAATTAATAAAATCCAGTTTCCATTAATATCAAGTAGTTTTTCTGTTGTTTTCTGTTTCTTTCTGCTGTTTTGCAGCCTAGTATATTATATTGTTAAAAGTTTTATTTAGACTTTCTAAGGAATATGCTCTAGCTTGTGTTCACTGTGATGCAGTATTTGTTTCAGGGGTCTGGCAGCAGAGTTGGATTTAGACCTGTGGTTGGCTTGGCAGCAAAGATAATGCTGTACTCATGTAGTCCAGCAGGGCTGTTCCCTGTTACTTAAAAACAGATTTTAAGAAAAGCTCTAGCCAAGTATCATTTTAACACAGCAGTACTCTGAGGCTCAGACAGAGCTACATTCATAATTATCATCAGCCAAAAGAACCCAGGCATGAGGCCTGCATCTCGGGGAGACTTACGGCTTACTCATTTCCCCAGAAAGCAGCCAGCTGTAAACCACAAGCCCTACTGGCCCTGCCCACCTCCCCAAAACATAGGGCAGGTGCGACATTGGGGAACAGTGCTGAGAAGAGCTGTATGTGGTGTATCAAGGAGCCACTTAGCATCACTTTTTTAGCACACATGGGGGGGGGTTGGGCAGGGGGAATCACTAGCCGAATAATCTTCTTCATTGCTATATTGATTTCTGGGGAGCAGCACCAAAATTCTGGATGCTGCACAAAATGCCACAGTTTAGGGCAGGGGTAGGGAACCTGCAGCTCTCCAGATGTTCAGGAACTACAATTCCCATCAGCCCCTAGCAGCATGGCCAATTGGCCATGCTGACAGAGGCTGATGGGAATTGTAGTTCCTGAACATCTGGAGAGCCGCAGGTTCCCTACCCCTGGTTTAGGGTGTCTCTTAAATTATGTATGACACATCTATATATGTCAGTATTTTTGTGCCAACAAATGTAATAGACCATTTCCTAAATGTTTCAGAGCACATTATTGAGTTCATGAACTGCTATGTAGATTTTCTTATTCTGCTCAGCAAATCAAGCATTCTCAGTTATAGACTTGTGTATTCATAACTATTTGCAGAAAATTGGCTATTTTTTCTTCTTTTGTCTAGCTAATATTTTTATTAAATTATGCTTCTGCTTGCTTTCTTTATAGTTTTGTCAGCCTGGAGGATGGCATCTATCCAGAGAGAGGAAGCAGCCTACATTCTTTGTTGTGGTTTTGACGGATATAAACTCTGAACGGCACTACTGCTCTTGCCTAACTTTTTATGAGGCTGAGATCAACCTTCAGGTAAATATTTTAACAGCAGCAGTGAGTAGGGAAGAATTCACACAGCACTACTCAAACAATGAACCCTGCAGGGATAGGGTGGGATTTCAATTTAATAAATAAAATAAACAATATGTGCTACATTTATGCTACATTTTCCTTCCTTGTGAATACAGAACTTAATAATATAATTGGTTATATATGAGACTTGTTCATATAATTTCTTTTCCTACCTGATTGGTTCTTTATTACCCTGCTACTCAGTACAGGTGTCGTCCCACTCCATCCAAGCCACATCTCATAATCTGCCTGACAGATCTAACATGCTGTAATCGGGGGTTTGTGACACCACTTCTGTTTTCAAATAGTCCAATCAGGTCAAGCCACAACTGCATTACAATGTGGCCTAAGTGAGACATTATTATTTGTGAACCTCATGCTGGTGTCCTGCATGGAAAAAAATTGCATTAAAATTATTTTACATAAACATTAAAGGATTTTAGTAAATTTAACAAGTTCTGTGTTCCTAATGTATAATGTCTTCTGTTTCCCAATGGTGAGGAATGAAAGGGATGTTTATTCAAAATACATTTTATTGCTTTTACAGCATAGCTACTGATGTCTTTCTTTTAGTATCTTATATTTTTATACAAAGCAGTTCAATATATGTCATTTTCTTTCTTATTTGTGATTTAATACAGTTTTGGTTCCGTTCTTGGGTTAGGATTTTTCTTAAAGAAGGTACTCCCTCTGCTGGATACTGTTATATTAGAGTAAACAAAACATCACAAATAATCTCTCTCAGATATAGAAAAATATAAAGTGGATGTAAATATATTCCGTATGTTCTCATGCATGCAAATATATTCCGTATGTTCTCATGCATGCAAAGTATATTCTGTAAATACTTTCTTACCATGCTTTTTTGCTTTATTTTTGTTATTTTAAATGTTAGTGATGTAGTAGCTGGAATATTGGATTTAGTCTGGAGAGACTTGTATCATTTTAAAACTCCGTTTTACAGTATGATCTTGGACTAGTTATTTTCTTTCAGTATAGCCTCTATAGGCTGTTGTGATGGTAAAAGGGTGGACCATTTATTCCACCTTGAGTTACTTGAAGGAAGGGTGGTATAAAAAGTAAGGAACCATTTTGAATAAGCTCATAGATTTTTTAACATGATTTTAAAACTGGAGAGAGTACATTAAAATTTAGGTGTAATCTTGGCAATTCCTCTTTAAAGTATGTGTCTTATTAACGTTTTGGACCACATTAATTATTTTAAGTATAGATGCTTAAGTAATCTACTCAAATTAGAAAGTTCAAATACCTTCTTTATGACACTATTTGGAAACTTTCTTAGGAAGAATCAAGGGACAAAGATAGATTATGCAGCATAAAATTGCGAAATGTTAGAATAATGTTCAGATCAGCTTCATTCCAACATTGCTTCTTGGCTAATATCAAGTGTAGTTTCCTTCCAACATTATGCATGACAATAAGTATTCACAAGTAAAACAATGGCATGAGTTTTGTTAGCAACAGGTTTCTAAAATTATGTTTCAGTTGGCTTTCAATATATAATTGTAGAAACTCATTTGAAAGCTTCAATGAAAAACTCATGACAAACATTTCCATAAGGCTAACAATTCTAAGACTACTTGAGCTGGTGATGCTTAATATTTTCAGAGATGGTTGGACGAAGAGAAAAGAACACAAATAAATCAGACAGAATAATTTAAGGTTACTTCAAAATCTTTAGGAAGAATTGTCCATTTTATTGTCTGGTACATAAGAAATTGATTTTTGTCATGAAGTGTCAGATTCATGAATAAATCTTTGGGAAATTGTAAATATTTATGTAAGCCCTGGCTGTGCTATATATTTGCATTGTGTTACCCAAACTGATCTACACATATCAGGGCCATAATATGCAAAAGCATCCCTGTGCAAGCACAGAGCAAGCCCCTGTATTATAAGTAATATACTTGGAATATTAAGCCTGTTCATACCAAGATCTAGATTCAGCTAAACCCTCAGAAAAATGAGGGAGAAAAGACTCTTAAACAGAAGGAATTTAATTTTATAAACAGCAAAAGAGACCAAATGAATCTGTGCAAGTAGAAAAATGACAATGTTTTCCTGTTTTTGAAGGAAATAAAGGGAAAATCCTTAGCAGAGTCTACTGATAATGAAATGCCCCATCTGCCCCAAATCTGATTAAACAGGATTTTGGTGGTGGTAGCTTATGTGTTAGTTTGGCAAGGAACCACAATTGTGAGGCAGTATTTATTTCCTCTGGGAGTAACTGGAAAGGGTCCTATAAAATCTATTTGTCTGTGTGCTCAGGGGCTCTCTGTTAACTGATGTTGAATAGGGGCTTTGAGGTCAATGGGGTCATCATTAACCATAACACAAGCCAGGCAATTATAGCACCAGTTTCTCCCTCTTGAGCTGGAGGGCACCTTGGACGTTTCCCACTGTCCAATGAGGGCAGCAGGGTCAAACTTTGTCTTCCAGTTGCTGTGGTGCACATCCCTTTCTCCCCAGTTCTTTCCTGCCTCTGGGGACAGCAGATCACCCACTTACCTATGCTTTACCTTACTTCTAATTTTATCTGAATTTACTAAAGATTCTTTATCTTATTCTTCTCTGCTATACCTAATTATCTTACAGTTCTTACTGCCTTCCTACTTTCTTCTGTTAGTTTGCCCTTCTGACGCAAATGGGAGACAGCTCTTGTAGTATTTAGCTACTGCTGAGGTGATTGCTTACATTTTGCTAGCAGCAGTACTCTGTTAGATTGAGAGAGGGACCCGCTAGAGGAGATTACAAAGGACAATGGTTTCTCATCTGAGGAGGATATGGAAGCTCTTCTCACAGCAGGAGTCACTCAGCGGAAGTGTTGGGCAGGCACATTCCCTAATAGGACTGCCTTGACCCTGGCCTCAACCAAGGAGAATCAGCCACCATCTTCCAAAGGAAAAAAATGCACCAAAAAGGCTGCAATAACAACTTTTATAATAAGAGTTAAGAGAAGCAACATATCACCCTGGAAAGGATAAGCAGGAAAATGTAAGATACTACATTTAGGCAGAAAAAAATGAAATGCACAAATATAGGATGGGTGACACCTGGCTTGACAACACTATATGCAAAAGGGATCTGGGAGTCATAGTAGACCACAAACTGAACATGAGTCAGCAGTGTGATTTGGCGGCCAAGAAAGCCAATGCGATTCTGGACTGTATCAGTGGAAGTATAGTGTCTAGATCGAGGAACAATGTACAATTGTACCTCTCTACAGAGGCGTAGCTAGGGAAAATGGAGCCCAGTACAAAATCTGAGTTTTTTGTACTTTTTAATGTTTTTTCAGTTTTTGGCCTGCAGGTAGTGCAGTTTTTAGGCTAGAAGCACTAAAATTTCAGGGTATCTTTAGGAGGCTCTCCTGATGATACCACCCAGGTTTGGTAAAGCTTGGTTCAGGGGTCCAAAGTTATGGACCCTCAAAGCTGTAGCCTTCATCTCCTATTAGCTCCCATTGGAAACAATGGGGGATGGGGCACCCCCTTTGGGAGGCCATAACTTTGGACCCCCTGAACCAAACCTCACTAAACCTGGGTGGTAGCATCAGGAGAGTTTCCTAAAGATACCCTGAAATTTTGTTGCTGCTAGCCTAAAAACTGCACCCCCTGCAGGTCAAAAACTGAAAAAACACTTTGAAAAATAAAAAAAACACAAACCTGAATTTTTGCGCGTGCCCCTCAGGCACGCGCCCAGTGCAACATGCACCCCCTGGCCCCCTTGTAGCTTCGCCTCTGCCTCCCTATTCTGCATTAGTTAGACCTCACCTGGAATACTGTGTGCAGTTTTGGGCACCACAGTTCAAGAAGGATATTGACAAGCTGGAGCAGATCCAGAGGAGGGCAACCAAAATGGTATAAGGTCTGGAATCCATGCCCTATGAAGAGAGGCTTAGGGAGCTCTGCTGGGTATGTTTAGTTTGGTGAAGAGAAGGTTAAGAGGTGACATGATAGCCATGTTTAGATATCTAAACATGTCATGTTGGTAAGGGAGCAAGCTTGTTTTCTGCTGCTCCTGAGTCTAGGACCAGGAGTATTGGGTTCAAGGCGAAGGAAAAGATATTCCACCTAAACATCAGGCAAAACTTCCTGACAGTAAGGGCTGTTCAACAGTGGAATACATTGCCTTGGAGTGTGGTGGAGTCTCCTTCTTTAGAGGTTTTTGAAGAGAGGCTGGATGGCCATCTGTCAGGAGTGCTTTGATTGTGTGTTCCTGCATTGCAGGGGTTTGGACTTGATGGCCCTTGTGGTCTCTTCCAACTCTATGATTCTGTGATCCCCTCATCAGCTTTTGCAGTTTGTGTTAGCTCACCAACTGTTGCAATTTGCATATAGGAAACTTTTCTACAAAGGCGATCAGCCACTGACATATGTTTCATGTTACCATAGCTTTCTAACGAAATGATTCTCATAAGTTCCACTTTCAAGTTTTAGGAAGTCCTTGAGGAAAACTCCCTCAGTGAGCCCCTTTCATCATCATTTCTTCTATCAAGGACAAGTGGACAAATGAATCGCAATGGGAGAGACTGCTGCTCCTTCTCACTAGCAACACTTGATCACTCAAACACTGTTGAGAGCTATATTGTAGGATGAGCAGTTGCCACCTGCTCGCTCACTTTCGTCACCAAAAGAGACGTGGTTGAGTGGGTGAAGATGGGGATCAGCAACAGGATCAGGTGTTTTGACAATGGAGCCTCTGCTTGTACACCATCCATTCCTGATACCAACTGTGATTCCCATGTTTACCTTCAGGTCATGAGACACTGAGTGATAGTGTGATACAGTGTGTATTGGAACTGACCCCTGAGCACATTTTAATTTTTTTAAAGAGCTTATCTGGAGATTGGAAATGAAGTTTCAGTGAGATAAGTACTTGATGGCAAAGCAGGAATAGGAGTGTTTAATTTTCATTAGTTTTCTTTACAGTATTCTGATCAAAAGGCCTAAGAGCTGTGACTCTTCCTTTCGGCAGTAGCTTGGTCACTAATGGTGACCAAATATCTATTTTTAAAGTATCACCTTTCATAGGTTAAGTTCACTGTGCCCTTGTCTTGTAGGCAGGATGTAATGAATTCAGTCCTGCAGACTTCATCTCTCAAGAGTATTTCACATTCTGGAGGTTCAGATGTCATTTTCAGCTGTTGGCTGTGTGACGAGCGATCATGGAAGAGATGGAGCTATGACTCTACCAGGATATTAATTTTTCATATTTACTATGGCAGCATCAGTTGTATACTTTGGCTCAATACATTCTATTTTGAAATAAATGCATTTCTTTATGTTCTTGTTTTATGAAGGGAGTAAAAACTGCAGGCATGTAGTAGAAGACCAATCATATTAGTATGTTTGAATATTTATGTGTATCCAGAAATAATACAACATCCCTGAAAGTATTTTTAGATACACTGCAGAAAATCAGGTCTCTGGCATCCTTATTGAAAACTCGCTACTCATAGCCATGTCTTTAGGTAAAAGATCTTGGTTTTTCACAAACTGCAAAACACACAAGCTAATTCTCCCTATTAATGTGAACATATGTTCACATATTTGGGAGAGTGGTGACACAAGTACTTGGCATCCCCTTTCCATTATAGAATGAATTTCAGGAGAACATGGTCACTCCCACCTAAGGACCCTACCGCTTTTGCCCCATTAATCAAGTTATCATTGTTGGTTAGGAGAAGATCTAAAATAACTGATCCCCTTGTTGCCTCGTCCACCTTCTGGACCATGAAATTGTCTGAAAGGCAAGTGAGGAAATTGTTGGACCTGGTAGTCTTGGCAGAGTTTGACTCCCAGCAAATATCTAGATAATTGAAATCTCCCATTACTATTATTTTTCTTCTTTGTGAAAGTTTGGTCATCTGCTCCAGGAAGGCATCATCTAACTCTTCAGTCTGGCTTGGGGGTCTGTAATAGACCTAGAACAAATCAGCGCGTTGCACGTCCGACCGCATTACACAATTTAATAAATATCATATAAATATATTAATACCTCTCAGTTTGCATAACTTACAATCATATACATATCAATGGTTATCAACTCAAAGTCTCTCAGTGCTGGCGGGTCGTCACCCTGCCCTGGCACTCATGGAAAATACAGTCCCAAACCTCATAAGAGTCATGTAAGTAACACAATAGTTGTTTCTGCCTTGCAGACTCCAGCAGACTCCAGCCATCAAGGATCAAAAATACAGCAACAGAACGGGCTCGCATAACCTCCATTTTCTCAACTTCATCAGTGTGATGTCCTCTGTGCCAACGTAATTTCCTTTTTGCTGTGCAATGGGCTCTATAATTGATATGCAAAATACAAACATCCTAATTCCTGTTATCATGAACTTGTAAAATTAGACAATTTGACATCTCATATTAATATACACCATGTGGTTATATTGTTCTGGGTCTGTAATAGACCCCCACAATGAGATCACTGTTGTTTTTCTCCCCCTTAATTTTTACCCAGATGGTCTCAACCTGGTTCCCAGGATTCAAGTCATGGACCTGCTCAGAGGTGTAATCATCCCTGACATATAGTGCTACTCCACCACCTTTCCTAGTTGATCTATTTCTCTGGAATAGGTTGTACCCCTCAATTATTACATTCCAGTCATGAGATCCATCCCACCATATTTCAGTGATGCCTATTATATCATATTTATTATGCCATGTTAAGAGTTCCAGTTCATCCTGTTAATTACCCATGTTTTGTGCATTAGTGTAGAGACATTTGTCAATTTCCTAGCAAAAATGCTCTTCCCTACAGCCATGAGGTGTAACCCATCCCTTGCCAGTAGTCCCTCTTCATGAAACCGCAGACCATGGTCCAAGAAGCCAAAACGTTCCTGGTGGAACTATCTGCAAAGCCAGGTATTCACCTCCACTATTCTTCTTTCCTGCCTGGGCCCTTGTCCTTCAACTGGAAATAGAGATGAAATGACAACCTGTGCAACCAGTTCCTTCAGCTTATTTCCGAGAGCATCAAAATCCTTTCTGATGTTGCAAAATCTATGTCTAGCAACATCAAGAAGAGTTGGTTTTTATACCTTGCTTTTCTTCATTTTTAAGAAGTCACAAAATGGATAAGAATTATCTTCCTTTCTCCTGACTATAACAGACATCTTGTGAGGTAGGTGGGTGTGAGAGAGTTCTGAGGGAATGGTGACTAGCCCAAGGTCACCCAGCAGGCTTCATGTGGAGGAGTGAAGAATCAAATAGTTCTCCAGATTAGACTTTACTGTTTTTAATCACTATATCACACTGATGTAAGTGCAAGAACAAGGGTTTTTTTTAAGATTCAATGTCAATCACTAAACAGGAAAATAGTATAGTTACATTTTAGCTGTGATTTTGTGCCTTCAGTATACATCAAGAGACACGTGAAAGCATCGGTAGGGCTGAAATAATTAAGTTTACCCATATCACTGAGAAATATTTGCTTATAGAACTGAAGTGTTTCCTACCTTAGATGGTAAGGTATTCTTATAAGATTATGAATTCATATTCAGTAGTCCAGTAGATGGCAGTATCTTTTATCCTCTGCTGAAAATTTTTCATTTAATGCTAAGAATAATAATTTAGAATAAAAAATGAAATTTCTTATTTTTAAAATTAAAATCAATATATCTAATGTTCAACATGACCAGATCTGTAGAAACTTAAATCTAGAGACTGGAGCCACACACACACAGGCCCAGATTTACAGAAAAATCTGTAATCTAAAAAAATATAAAAATAGAGGGCATTAATATCCCCCCAATAATAGAAGCAGCACCTGTAGCTTTAAGAAATGAATGCCTTTAGTGGGTAACCACACAATAGTACCAGTTAAAGCCTTGATTTCTGTTAGGAGGCCCTGTCCTGGACTGTTTTGGCCTTTGAGGGAGAACTCATAATTGCTACAACCACCAGCAACCACAGTGCAACTTGCATTATTCACTCACGCCCTATTTCTTGCTGCTGTTCTACATAAAAGCCAGAATAGTGTTGAGGTTAGAGTTTCAGTTTAGGATTTGGGAGACTCTATCATGGAAGTCTGCTGGGTGATCAGGGCCAGTCATATATGCTCAAGAAGACCTATTTTACAGGGATGTTGTGGAGATAAAATGAAAAAGCTGCTTTGGATTCCTCTGGGAGAAAGGCAAAGTATAAATGAAATAATTTTAACTGAAGATGGAGTCCAGATAAAAGATAGGTTGGTTCATCTGTGGGAAACAGAGAACGAAGCAGGGAAAATTTAGAATATTGGGGAAGTTGAGTTACCAAGAAAGGGAAAGAGGACAGTGAGAGGTGGGGGAGGGGATACTGGGGAAAATGCAATGCCCTCTCCTTTCGGGTTCCCCAGCATGCAACTGGGCCTGACCCAGCAGTCAGCACTGCACAACTGGACCATAGTTTTCCTGGATAGAGATTTGATTATATTTTCTCATGAAATTATTCTATGAAATTCCAGGTAATCTCCAAATTTTCTCTTGAATCCAAATCTGTAGAATATTACTTGGAAGCAGAAGTGAAAGGAGTTGCCATTTTTCTGTGTCCAGTACTCTGGGTTCTGTGAAGCAGAAAGTAAGAGATCTGCCTAACCTGCCCTTTTTCTTAGTTCAGAAGTATTTGCAACTTTGTTGATGGTAGTTGTATAAAGTTGTTAGTACAGTGGCTCAGCATTAAAAATGTTGCTGTGAAGAAATCATTGACATGAGTGATGGTGTTGTGAAGTGACATGAGGAAATCAGTTGGCCAAGTCAATGGAGTTCGTAATGAACCGGAAATTCAGAACGCGGTCTCCAGTTTATTGTGTCACTTAATGAACTTGTTCAGGAATGTTAAGAATGTAGATGAAAGAACATGTATCATCCTTTGGCTTTGATTGTGGCTATTATCTTTGTGAACGAATAATGCTTGCTTCAACTACCATATATGGACTTCTGTAATTGATTCTGCAGTGTGCTGAGTAATAGTATCATGAAATTAATCCATATGACCTGTTTCTTTACTGCAGTTTAGCATTTTATGAGGCAACACCGTTTTTAAGGGTTTTTTCAGTGTAGATTTCGTATTTTGAGCAGGAGAGTTCTAAGACAAGCATATAAACACTGTAATGTTTCATCAGTTAACGTGATTGAACATACTGGAATGTGAAAAAAGACTATGAACATCTATATATATATAAATCTAAATGTGTGTTTGTCCCTGATGCTCTAACTCAGGGAACTACTGGGCGCACTCCCCTGAAACTTCCCAGGCACATTTCTCAGCCAAGCGAGCGTGTTTTAAGCCACTTCGGAGACTCAGGCACCCCTCCTGTGTCAGGAAAACATCTTCTTCAGTGCCAGGAAAACCTCTTCTGCAGCCTCTCCGAACGCACCGTTCAGCTGCCGCTGCCGGATTCTACTGGCTGCCGCGTCCACCTCCCCCTACTGTGCAGGTCCCCAACACCCTCACTGCCGCATACTCGCCTGTCACTGGAATCAGCCAAGCCGTCCACACCCCTTCTCCAGCTGTGCATGGCCCCTAGCGCAAATGACCAATCACCCCCTCACATGCCAATCCAATCCTACTGAGTGCCTGCAACCCCCTCCCCCCAACTCTTACTTTCCCGTGCCCTCAAACACCACGCAGACTCAAATGCTCACCGGGACTCCACCCCGCCCACTGTGACTAACTTTCGCTCCCTCAGCAACCTTCCCGCCTCATTTGCTCGCCGCCAGCACCCACATCGGAGTGCCTCTGCGCGCTGTGCTCACCATTCGCATTCCACGAGCCAACTCCAGGTTTCCCTCACGCCACCAAAGCGACTCCAGCTGCCCACCTGCCACCCCCTCTCTTTCATCAAAGCACACCCGTTTGTGTGTGAGACGTGAAGGGGGGTGTCCCCCCTTCTCACGCAGGTACCCTTCACTCTCTGTCTCACACAACACAAATCCTCTCACAAACATCCACCTCATCCTCACACACTTCACTCGGCCCTCCCTCACATTCACCCATCACATAACCACTTCCTCACCCACACTCTCCACAGCTCTCTGCCTTCACTAACTCACTTCTTGCAGTTAACCTTCACTCTCTGCCTCACTCATGACTACCACACAGAACTAATACTCTCACACACAACCACCTCATCCACACATACTTCACTCTGCCCTCCCTCACATTCACCCATCACATAACCACTTCCTCACCCATTTTCACCACAGCTCTCTGCCTTCACTTACTCACTTCTCACACCCAACAGCAAATGAGCTGGCCCTGACACACACACACCTCTCCACCAGCAACACCACTTCACATACAAACCACCCACTCTGTCAAGACACATTCACCTCCTCCTCAGATCCTTCACTACGACCTACTTCACATTCCAACACCACCAGAGAAGAACAAGAAGAACAGTTTGGAGTTATTTCCCCCCTTTCTCTCCTGTAGGAGACTCAAAGGGGCTTACAATCTCCCCCCCCCCCTCACCACAAACACCCTGTGAGGTGGGTGGGGCTGAAAGAGCTCTGAAAAGCTGTGACTAGCCCAAGGTCATCCAACTGGCGTGTGTGGGAGTACCCTGTGAGGTGGATGGGGCTAAAATTCCTGCCTGGATCTCAAGGATGGAGGCACAGCACTTTAAAAATAGAAATAGCAGGGACTCATGGCCACACTATCAAGACATTCTATTGCGGAATCAAGGAAAACTAACTCAGTCACATGAACACCTCTGAAGTGTATAGCAAGCACCTCTCATACTATCTGGGCCAGGTACCTTCAAAATTCTCCACTGCAATGAGACTTTTAGATACCCGTGTAAGGGAAAGAGGGATTCCATTTCACCACCCCAAAAGGCTGTGTTGCAGATCAATGGACCTGCATGGACATCTGTGTGGGTTGCAGACTGTGATGAGAAGGACAATTGCCACAGCAATGCGTGGCCGGGCCACGCTAGTTTCCTATATGAATTGTAATGCTTTAGGTTTCCTGCAGTTAGATTTCTTACTTATGGCTTCATAAGTCTCATGATAAAAGAGGAGGAGGAGGAGAAGTTTGGATTTATATCCTCCCTTTCTCTCCTGTAGGAGACGCAAAGGGGCTTACAATCTCCTTGCCCTTCCCCCCTCACAACAAACACACTGTGAAGTGGGTGGGGCTGAAAGAGCTCTGAAAAGCTGTGACTAGCCCAAGGTCATCCAACTGGCGTGTGTGGGAGTACACAGGCTAATCTGAATTCTCCAGATAAGCCTCCACAGCTCAAGCAGCAGAGCGGGGAATCAAACCCGGTTCCTCCAGATTAGAATGCACCTGCTCTTAACCACTACACCACTGCTGCTGAGAAAGTAACTTGCTTAGCAGTTTGTGCTTGTGGGAATTTTTAAATTATTGTTGTCTTTATATTCCAAAATATGTTTTAATAACATTTTAAAAAAATCTGTACTATCAAATGTTCAGTAACTGTGCCTTAAAGAATTAATAATATTTAACACATTGCAACTGTTGTGCTTCTTAAATGTGTTGTTCTGTTATTCAGGCTTCAAAAAAAAGTTGTCTTCCTGATCTCTAGGTACGCATGTAGTTTTAAAATAACAATAGGAATAGAACAACAGACAAGTTGTCCAGAGCAAATATATTCAGATAACAGGCATCTGCCCATCAGGAGTAGATATACTTTCAACATAAACAAGAGAGTCTATAAATCCAGTAGTATAATGTTTGCACAATCTATTAAAGTGAACAACAAAAGTTAGCTGTGGAGAAGTGACCTCTATAAAGTGCATTTTTGATTTATGCAGGGATCTAGAATGGTCTTGTTAGGAAATCACATAAGACAATTATAGTGAACACACTGTGTTTTCGATTTTACTGAAGAATTGCTCTAACTGTCAGGAAGTCTCAACCTTCCCACAAGGAGCTGCTGATGCTTGCTCCTTCTCCTTCTCAGGCAGCTGCAGACAGTACAGTGAATGTAATTATTCAGCACTGGGGGAGAAGGGTGAGTGCATGAGAGAGTTAGTAACTACTGCATTCCATTGTTTTGTTTGTGTTGTTTTTTTTACTTGTTCTGTGTAAGCCCCACCCCCAAACTCTGTGTGTGTGTGTGTGGGGGGGGAATTGTCTGGAAGTGAGTTGTTGCCACCATGGCTAGCCTTTTATAAAACAGTATTTGCTAACACATGATAAAGCTGCATATTTCAACCTGGATGAAACTTTTTCTTTGCTGAAGAGTGTCAAATCTGATGTCGCCCATGAATCTAGAAAACAAGATGATGGGTTATTGTGGAAGTATACAGCAATGTTTATTATACTTACATGACTTTCAGGGCAGTCCTAAGGAGAGTTACTCCAGTCTAGCCTATTCACTTCAGTTGGCTTAGACTGGCATTACTCTACAAAGGATTTCACTGTATGTCGGTGCAGAAGAATTCTCAGACAGTTTAGTTCCTGCTGGCTATCAATTGAAACTTTCTGTTCTTGTGTCACGCAGGTTTCTTGTGATCCTGAAATTCATATCTGTAGTTGGCCTTGGAAACACACTGTGAAACTGTCTCCTCTAGCCCATGGAAGATTAGTGTACATAAGATTGATTTATGTTTATATGATAATGGTTTGTGTATCTGCAAGGTCTATTGTCAGCCTCTCAATTCCATTTTCTAAGGCACGATCTTCCATGGTCTGGGTTCTGGCTTTTTCTGTGGGAGCCCTGTACCTCTGAAATAAATGGCCAGAGACCTCCTATCCTTCCAGCCTTACAGCAAAACAGAGCTGTTGTGAAGAGTTTTTGGTGATTAGCTGGTTGTTGGTGGTGGAAAGTGCCATCAAGTCATAACCAATTTATCACTAGGGGTTTTAAGGCAAGAGAGGTGGGTTGCCATTGCTTGCAACCCTGGTCTTCCTTGGTTCTCTCCCATCTAAGTACCAACTGGGACCCACCCTGCTTAGCATCTGAGATCTGAAAAGTTTGGACCAACTTGTAGCACCAAGGTAACCTGGCATAAGTTATTTTGTTTTTAATGTGTTGTTTTTACTGCTGGTTTTCCTGAATTGTTTTTTGTATGTTTTCTCTTGCCTTGAGTCCCAAGATATATGGGAGAAAAACAAGTATATAATTATATTAAATAAATAAGTAAATGGAGCAGAACTCAAGTTGATGAACAGTTCAAGGGGAAGGAACCATGATTCAGTTGTGGAAGCTGGCTCAATAGAATTCCAAAGTCATTTTTGGTTTTTCCGGTTGAGGAAAATGGATCTTTTAAAAAAAGAAAATAATTCCAGGTAGTCCTAGGTATCTTACAGTGTCTATGGCCCCTTCCGCACATGAAGAATAATGCACTTTCAACCCACTTCCAATGCACTTTGCAGCTGGATTTTACTGCGCGGAATAGCAAAATCCACTTGCAAACAATTGTGAAAGTGGATTGAAAGTGGATTATTCTGCATGTGCAGAAGGGGCCTATGTGTAGAAAAAAAAACTAAGAGAAATGGGGAAAAGAGCAGTGTCATCTGCTGGAATTTTCATTGAAGGACGCAAGGAGGACCTGGTTTCTCTCTAGCACTGCAAAGGTGTTCACATTCCTTTGTGTAGAGTCAAACCACTGGCAAAGAAATACGGGTTTTCCTTTCCTCCCTACATTTCATTAAGAAATAGAAAATAATGCCTTCAATATTTTAAAAACTGTTTCCCCATAAGATAGCTTTAGATATTAAGATGTGTTCTATTTGATAAATTGATGTGGCAATTGGTAGGCATGGTAAATTACTCACTGAAGTGAAGTTAGAGTTATATGTTGTTTAGGTTGTGTCTGATCTTTCTAGCTTTCCTCTTTCTCTTCTGTAAAACCAGCAGCTCACTAACAAGCCGTAAAGTTGAAAGCCACCAGAGAAACAGTGTTTACTGTTCGCACAAAGAATGTCAATTGAATGGCTTCCACTCATTGAATTGTCCACCCAATCAACAGGCAGCCTTGTCTTTCTTCTCCACTTTACCAGAAAACGCTGTAGAGAACAGTTGTCCTCCAATGCAGTAGTGGTTGAAAAGGTTGTTCCAAATTTGCTAGTTTAAGACTCTTTCTGATGGATAATCTCCTTTCAGAATAAGATAGCTGCAGGAGATATACCTGGAAAATACTGTCACTTCTAAGCTTCTAAGAACTTGTAGTTAATGTTTTATGTTTCCTTGTGCTAGAAACGATAATTTTGAATGGAAAAGAGCAATAGGCCAAAGAGGAAATTGTTTAACCCAGGTGATAGGTGAAACTAACACTTCTGTTGGACCATACATCCACAGTTATTGGATCCTGCTCAGCGCCCCAGGGAGGCAATAGCTAGATTGGGGGAGGATAGAGGGTTCAGCCAACTAGAGGACATGGAGCAGCTTTTCTCTGAATAGTGTGTTCTATTGTATGCATGAAAGATATGATTCCTGATGGAATTCTGCATGGGGCTTTGGATCGGGTGTTTGAAATCCACCATAACACAACACAACACCCACACACAGAGACAGACACACGATGCAACATCCATTCATGGGTTTTATTCATAACTGACAATGCGGTGTATTGAAACTTTGAACAAAATTGTTCAAAACAGCCATGCTGTCTGTTCCAGTGCAAAGTTCTAATTGCATTAACTAAATGATTAGTAATCTAACTAGTGTTATCTGTTGTGTTATCTGTAGATGTTCTGTACTTCTATGCAGGTGCCATGTTTATTTATTTGCTTATTGTAATACTCTTGTGGACAATGAGCAATAAATTCTATTTTTTGTTCCAAAATGTAAAGTTTCCATTAAACATTATTGTAGGTTTTTTCTGATCGTAGCGTATCTTGGGATATTAAACACTGAAATTAATTAAAAAATCATGAAAACGTTATTTACTTTTAAGAAACTTTGGCTAAAGCCTGCAGTGTGTGTTCTCTCCTGCTTGTCAGCTTAGCTTCAATAACCCCACAGCAATATGCATGTTATCTATCGATACTAACTGTTCAAAGATATCACCATGCAAGATATCAAAGATATCACCATGCACTAAGCTAGATTTAATATGCCAACATCTGGACTCTTGATATCAAGATTCAATAGCACTCCATTTAATCATAGGCCGTTTCCATGCGACGAATCGTGGAAGGCCCGGGTCGGGCATTAATCGACACCGACCCGACGCTTAGACCGTCCGCGCGGATGGTCCTAGAAAGAGTCGGGCAGCGGCGCTGAGCCGCCTCGGCGACCCGGCGTGTCAGACCTCCGGCGTGTCGCCGAGGCCTGGGGACACGCTAACCCTGGTTCTGGGCCGCCTGCTCCAGCGGCGCAGGGCAGAGAGGCGTGTCCCCAGGCTCCTCGGGCGACGCCGCCGAGGATTCAAAGTAAGTACAGGGAGCGAGGGGGGGAAGCGCTGGGAAGCCGCTGCCGTTCGCATGGCAGCGGCTTCCAGCCGGCGTTTCCTCAACAAGTGCGCTTCCGAGCGCACTCGGGAAACGCCAGCGTGGGGACGGGCGGCCGGCGCAAGGGCAGCGCGGCTGCGACGCAGCTGCGCCCCCTGTGTGAATGGCGGCCTGGGGACAGCGTTTTTGCCGTCCCCAAGCCACCGTTTATGGCCCGTGCGGAAAGGGCCATAGTTTCTGTCCTTGTTCTGGTAACCAGACTGAAACACTGGCTCATGTGTTTTTCCATTGTAGATTTATGTACAGGTATGCTTTGATTTATTGAAACCTGTGTTGGTTGATAAGAAAATGTTCTCTGGGCAGAAGAGTCTCAAAATCGTACAGGTGGGGTTGGCCAAAGAATGGCTGTATCGGTTCGCTGTAATAAAAATATTGGCCAAGTCTCATGTATAATAGATTCTAATCATTAACAATTATTTGTTTTAAAATGAATTATGTTTTCTGAGGTTTTTATGTTGATAATTAATTTTATTTTTAAAAATTCTGCTTCTGAATTGCCTGTGGATTGTAATAAAATCTAAACTGAAAATACTATACTTTCCCAAAAGTAATGTTTTTTTCTTTATTGAATGAAGTGTGTCTGTTTTCAAGGGGACAAGAGAAACTGAAGGAGAGGAAGATTCTGGTTTGATTCAGCCAGCAGAAGTATTTGCTCCCAAAAGCCTGGTGTTGGTATCCAGATTAGATTATCCAGAAATCTTCAGGGTAAAAAGCACCTCATTGTTCATAATGCATGGCAATGTACAAATTGTTCATTTTCACTGGGGAATACTGATAGGCATTATTTAAAACTTTTGTACACTGTTACAAGGATTTAGATTACCACAAATAGAATTAGCCTATATAATTTGCACACCAACATTTCCCCTACTGGTCACATATTCTCAAAAGCACATCAGCCACAGAAGAAGTCATCACTGTCCTCAGCTAAATGCACAAGTAAAAGTTTCAGAGCAGTTCCTAGCATTTTAGTCAAGGTAAATTAATTTTATTTGCTTATAAAATACAATGAATTTCACAAATGTAATATTGAGTTTCTCCTCTAGATTCTGAAGTGTGTGAGTGAACATCAGTGCTGAGAGGACCTGTTGCATAAAGGGTAGAGAGAGGAAGAATTGCAGATTTGATCTAGCAATAATATCGCTGATCTGGAGTAATAGAATATAATATTAAGAAAAGTAATATTAGGAAAAGCAGGAAGAACTTGCTTCATTCTTTCCCAGGCAGCTACTCTTCCGATGACTCATTCCCAATAAAACATAGGACTGAAAAGACACAGGAAGGCTTTTTGTAAGAACTCTCAGCAGCCATGAAAACCATTTCTCCTTGTGATAAGCATTCGAGGTACTCTGCAAAAGAGGATGAAACTGTTCACATTCCTAACCTGGGCCAGAAATATTGCCTTAGTCTAAATTGGCTTCATAGAATTGTCACGTATGTAGCTAAGAAGAGGAGGAGGAGGAGGAGCTTGGATTTATACCCCACCTTTCTCTCAGTAAGGGAGACTCAAAGCCACTTATAAATTCCTTTCCCTTCTTTTCCCCACAACAGACACCTTGTAAGGTAGGTGGGGCTGAGAGAGTTCTGAACAAACTGTGAGTACCCACGGTTACCCAGCAGGAATGTAGGAGTTGGCAAATCAATCCGGCTCACCAGATTAAAGTCCACTTCTCATGTGGAGAGTGGGGAATCAAGCCCAGTTTCCCAGATGAGAGTCCACTTGCTCTTAACCCCTGCACCACACTGGCTAAAGCAGACTGCTGCCATTGTACCACAACCAGACATTTACTATGTTAAGCAAGTTTCAATTGTAAGAATGCAATGATGCAATGGTACCAAAGCATCAGCTGGCTTGGGAATGAAGATGAGTAAGGAGCTAGGAATTAGATAAGCTCCCCACCACCACCACTGCCAGCCCTTTATTTCGAAAAACAAAATGTGTGTGTATGTGTACCATCAAGTCACAGCCAACTTGTGGCAACAAGTAGTTTGCCACTGCCTGCCTCTTTGTGGGCTAAATGTACAGAGAGAACTGTGACTACCCCAAGGTCACCCAACAGGCTTTGTGTGGCAAGTGGGGAATTGAACCTGGTTTTCCTGCTGGTCTTTTCCACTGCAACTGTAAAATAGGGGAACAAAAAGTTTTCAGTGCAGTGGTCTATTTCCAATGATGGCTAGGATCCTGCTATTATTACCAAATTAAAAGGCTTCTATCCTGATTTTGCAAGGCACTAAAGAGGCAAGCTATGCAGAGTGGGATGGGCTTGGTTCACAGTGACTACAGTGAGGAAAAGGCAGCAGGATTTCATTTGGGAGGCACTTAGCAAGAGGGGGAAACCTCAGGCATTCAGCAAGGAGGGACATATGCATATATGTGTGCACACATAAAATGCTATTAAAACTATAGAATTTGAACTCAGTGGTGGAGCTGCCATGGGGACATCTGGGGACAAACATCCTGGGCGGCCCCCATGGAGTCATGTGGGGGTGGAAAAATCGCCCCCACACTTCCAGGAAGGAGGAGTGGCGAGGCTGACTTTCATCGCGACCTGTGTACGCCGCCCGGGACCAAGCCCACTGACCTCCAGCCGAGTGTGAAGGATGGATGCTGCAGTTCCCTTCTCCCTCTGAGAGGGAGGGGCATTGAACCTCCAGCTTTGCTGCTTTTTTTAAGCTGAGAAAGGGTCCCTTTCTTAGCTTAAAAAACCTCCCAAAACTCCGAGGCTGGAGGCTACAGCACCCCTCCCTCTCAGAGGGAGAGGGATGCTGAAGCCTCCAGCCTTGGTGCTCAGTTGTTTTTTTAGCTGAGAAAGGCTCCATTTATCGTCTTAAAAAAACCCCCAAACTCCGAGGCTGGAGGCTGCAGTGCCCCTCTCCCTCTCAGAAGGCGAGGGGCGCTGAAGTCTTCAGCCTTCGCACTTTTTTTTTTTTAGCTGAGAAAGGTTCCCTTTCTTGGCTTAAAAAAACCCCCAAATGCCCGGGCTGGAGGCTGCAGTGCCCCACGCCCTCTCAGAGGTCTCTCTCAGAGGGAGAGGGACGCTGAAGCCTCTAGCCTCAGCACTTTTTTAAAAAAGCTGAAAAAGGGTCCCTTTCTTGGCTTAAAAAAACCCCCCAAATGCCCAGGCTGGAGGCTGCAGTGCCCCTCTCCCTCTCAGAAGGAGAGGGGCACTGAAGCCTTTGGCGCTCAACACTTTTTTTTTTAAGCTGAGAAAGGATCCCTTTCTCAGCCTAAAAAAACCCCAAAACTCTGAGTCTGGAGACTTCATCACCCCTCTCCCTCTAAGAGGGACCATCTCAGAGGGAGAGTAGTGCTCTAGCCTCCTCTGCCCATGGATTACAGGATCCATGGGCAGAGCAAGTGCTCCCAGCCTCCCCCCCCCCCCATCCACAGCATACCTCCCTACCTGTGGATCACAGGATCATTGCTGAGTTCAGATTTGTGATTTGGGGCATGTTCCATAATGTGATATCGACTTTGAAATGACCTGGTGCAAAAAATAGTTATTTGGTCATGGTTGGGGAGAGCGGTTTTCTACATGGGGGTGGGGTGGGGGTGGCAAAACTCAGATTTTGCCCTGGGCTCCATTTTTTCTAGCTATGCCTCTGTTTGAACTCAAGGAAAGCTTGAGATTTGACCATTATTTTTCATCAAAAAGAATTATCTTTCTATGACATTCGTAAATACCTTTAAATTGTGATTCTTATACTACAAATGTGTGTTTAGTTTCCTCAGTTGTGATTATATGTTTTTTATTTAATGTTATAGGCTTGTCTTGGCCTGGTCTACACTGTCTACGTGGACAACCTGAATGTCTCACTGGAAAGCCCCATTGCAAATATTTGTTCATGCTTTGTCCCTGCTGCTGGAGGGTCACAGGTAAATCGGAGTGGGAGGATATTTATCCAGTTAATTTAATTTATGAAGAAAGCAAAACATAAATTCTTCAAATATTTTGATTTAATAAAAGACCATAGTTCAGTTGAGTATGTCCCAGTGGCCCTTCTTCTAGAGGCAGCAAACATTCCTTTCTACAATAAGGTCAAAGTGTTAATTTGTCACTGCAGTTGCCTTTATGAGGCACAGTATCAACTCAGGAACTTTTCGGAGTTCAGACTTCTTATTACTAGTGCTTTTAATTTTTAATTTTTGGTTTGCATATGGTATGGTTGCTTTTATTGCATCCTTGAATTCCGGTAGATGTAGTTCAATTTTTTGTATTTCTGGTTTTCCTGTAGTATTTTTACATTCTTATTTGTAGTGCAAAAAGAATGAAGCTAGGGATTTATGAAAATTGCGATGTTAATGCTGTGTTGCATATTGGTTATTTGGAACATATGATTAAATACCTGTGCCTAAATCACATTACTAAATCTGGATTATTCTATTTTGACTGTGACAGAAGATGCCATCAATCTGGCAGTCAGATAACATAGTAAATTTACTTATCTCCCCCTCATTGCTTTGAACATGTTCTGTTGACAGGAGCTGGAGCTTATTGCCAAGATGGAAACGTGTCAGGCACTCAGTCTACTTCAACTCCTACCTAACCCCTTCCTTTATTGCCTTCTAATTTGTCAGTCCTACTATTTTAACTGGACAGTCATCTAAATACTTAAGGTGCAAGCTAAAATTCCTTTTTGTCCCTCTACTTGTTCTCATTCCCGTTCTCTTGGGACTGCCAGATTTTCCTTCTGGGATGAGCAATTTCATTGTCATTATTTTTCATTTTGTGTTCCAAGCCTCTTAAACAGAGCCTTCTTAAAATACTGGTGTATACACTAAGTTTTTGCTGCATATTGAGAGGTTAGCCTTCTTCAGATGTAAGTGTCTTGGAGATACTAATAGCCTCACTGCTATCCAGCTAAAATTACTACTCTTTTTTCCCCTCCCCATCCTGATGATGGTTTTTTGTTAGTCTTTACATCAGTTTTGCATAGGAGTCCCAAAGTTTAATGATGGTAATCATCATCCCATAATGTTCCTTCCTTCCCTTCTAAAAAGGAGACATGCATAGCAGGAAGTGAGAAATTAATGACTGAAATGTATATGACCTTAAATGGGTTTTTACTGGAAGCCAATTAATAAAGAATGGATGTTTGAGAACAGTCCTTAAAAGTTACTCTGGAATTTATGAGTACTTGGGAGATGGATGGCAAAGTTGGAGAAAATTGATATCAACATTGCTATTAACTTTGCTGGAATCCAAGTGAAAATTGCAAGACTCTGATTCTCTTTAGGTTCCCCCCCTCCCCCGCCCCATGCATCGAGAACTTGGGAGGGGGTCTTTTACACAATTCTGGGCATCTGAGACAAGGGCAAGCATTTGTTCAGGAGGTGAATCTAGCTGCAAGTATTTAATTTATGTTTGTCATAAATTATTTTGTGAATGGAACATAAAGTGTACTATTCAAACAGGTAAATAGTCCAATGTAATCTGTATCTGACAATATTCAAAACTCTATATTGCATAAACAATAAATGATGTATTAAAATGTTTCTCTACAGAAGCTATTTTCTCTGGGAGCAGGAGACAGACAGTTGATACAAACACCTTTACATGATAGTCTTCCTGTTACAGGGACTAGCGTGGCTCTGCTGTTTCAACAATTGGGTATGTCAGTTTTTGGACTGTTATATTGTTGTGTAAATTTATGAAATGCCTGCACAAATATATAGACTCATAGTTTTATAAATATCAAAGTGTCCTCTTCTGTTTCTCCTAAACAAATATACATGTTTAGGAGACACTAGGGTAATGTAGTGATTAGTGTCAACCTAGGATCGGGGACACTGAGTTTCAATTTCCTACTTTGCCATGATGCTCACTGGATGACCTTGTGCCTTGCACTTTGGTTGCATTCAAATATCATTAGTTCATAAACTATGGTTTGGTTTAATCTTGATTTAGTATGCAGTCTGAATACTGGCTGCTCAGCAAACTGGAGTTTTGATGGGTGCTGTATTAACTGTGGTTTGTCATGACATCTGAAAGCAGAAATCCTTATTTGTTCAGAAATAGTACCGCTCAGCTTCCTGCACACAGTGAAGACAGCTTAGAGCAGTCAAAAATATTGCTCTTTTGGCTGCATCCAGCTGTAGATAGTGCATTCTCTCTCATTCCATCCACATAATCTCTTATTGAGAGTGATGAGACAGGGTTGCAGCTCCAGTGTGGAGAATTTTTAAAAGGCAGCAGGACAAAAGATCCCTCCTAATCCACATACCGTATATAGTCGTGTATAAGCCGACCTGTGTATAAGCTGAGGCACCTAATTTTACTGCCCAAACCTGGGAAAACTCATTGACTCGGGTATAAGCCAAGGGTGGGAAGCCGGGAGGCAGAGGGAGCTCCTTATTTGGGCAGTGACATCAGGGGAAGTCACTGCTCAAATAAGGAGCTCCCTCTGCCTGCCAGCTGGGTTTTACAAAGCCAGCTGGCAGGCAGAGGGAGCTCCTTATTTGAGCAGTGACATCAGGGGGAGTGAAGCCCAGCCAGCTAGGGTGCCTCGGGGTTCCCCCTTCACCCTAGATGAAAGCAGCAACAAGGCTTCCAGGGGGCAGGGAGGTGGTCCTGGCCCCGGCCCCAGCCTCCTTGTGAGTAATAGAAAATGGGTGACTCGCGTATAAGCTGAGGGGGCTTTTCTCAGCCTTTAAACAGGGCTGAAAAACTTGGCTTATACGCGAGTATCTACGGTATTTTTATCAGTTTACCAAGATCCATGATAGAAACTCTGTCATACAAAACAGCATTACAGTCAAAAGCAGTGTACAATTTACCTATTTATATATCTTCCATACAATAAAAAGAGTTCCCCCTTCTTATCCCAAGAGAGAACAAATGAATGAGTATTCTGGCTGTGATCCCATATTACTTTACCAACTTTTATTTTCTTTTAGATAAAAAATACAATCACAGATCATGGTGAAAGAGCAAGAATTAAAAGGGAGGTGTTGAGGGATGTGAAAGATCTCTTGTTTCATAGTATCTTCTAGGTAATGTTTTGCAGTGGCTGAACAGAAGGACTTAGGACACTGTCAACTGGCAAGTGGGGAGTGAAGGCTGTAAAATACCTGTTCTGTTTGTGTTGAAAAGTTCAAAAGTTCAATGAAAAAGCTAAACAGAAAGGGAAATGTGAAAGATACTATCTTAAGACAAGAGTAAGTAGGAGGTGGCTTGGCTTGCCCTGGGCTCCCCTGCCCTATTCCACTTTCATGTTGCAGCTGACAAATAGCAAGGAAGCTATATAGGCAGTGGTGGGACAGGTTCGCACCACTTCGGCAGAACCAGTTGTTAAAATGTTACTTTCAAACAACCAGTTGTGAAATTATTTGAATCCCACCACCGGAACCGGTTGTGAAATTATTTGAATCCCACCGCTGTATATAGGTAGTGTGAATTTGCCAGCAACCTGGAAAAACATGGCAGCTTGGAATACATTTGGGAATTCACAGAATGTCTCAGGTGACTGGAGGGGTTCTTTTTGTCACTGCCTCCCTGCGCTGTCTGGAAGCCCTCTGGAAGCAGCATGGCAGCGACGCCATCACAGGCCACCGGAGCCCTTTTGATTGGTCTGTAAGTCCAACAGTGACCAGAACATAATCTTTCTTTTTTACAGTTGCCTCCAATATGTTTACTATTCGATTGTTAGACTCTTTTTTTGCCAGAATTCGGTGGAGGGGGATTAGCTGCTAATATTATTCACCATGAATTGAGGCACTGCACCACAGATAATATTAACTTTTGCACCTGCTCAATATTAGAAGAGGAAGAGTTTGGATTAATATTCCCTCCCCTTCTCTCCTGTAGGAGACTCAAAGGGGCTTACAATCTCCTTGCCCTTCCTCCCTCACAACAAACACCCTGTGAAGCAGGTGGGACTGAAAGAGCTCCGAAAAGCTATGACTAGCCCAAGGTCACCCAGCTGGAGTGTGTTGGAGAGCCCAGACTAATCTGAATTCCCCAGATAAGCCTTCACAGCTCAAGCGACAGAGCAGGGAATCAAACTTGGTTCCTCCAGATTAGAATGCACCTGCTCTTAACCACTACGCCACTGCTGTAAAAGATTACAGTAATCTTTTGTATCTTTAATACTAATGAAGACTGATCTAGTATGTGATCTTTTTTAGAAAAGGAAGGCAGTCTTACCCTTCCTGCAGTCATCTGTAATCCCTAGAAAACTTATTTGATGCATGTGTGCTTGAAAGTTGCCTCTGCTCAGTGTAACCATTTAGCACGAACCCAAACATGGGAACTATACAAGGGGGAGGGAAAGAAATGTAACAATTTTACAGTGATTATTTATGCCAATACTATTATTTTCTGGTTGTCAGTTCAGTGATGTTAGCTAGCTAATCAATTAATATATGATTGGTTAGTGAAGGGTAACTAAAAGTAAACAGATGAGCTATTTCACAAGAAGTGAAAACATAAAATACAGTATGCGCTACCTAATTTTAAGCAGACCATTTGCAAAGGAAGCTAAATTTAGGAGATATGCTTAGCGTACTTTATCATAGCCAACGCATGGTTCTGCTTCTGTTACAGATTGCTTTCAAATGTTAAAATAAACCTTATGCAGGAATGAAAGACTAGAACATTTTGAAACAAGTTTCTCAGACAGCATGAATACACCCCAAGCCACAGAAAATGGAGTTGGAAACTAGCTGCCCCCAGGTCGCAGTACTGACAAAGCAAATTGTAGACTATTGTTATATGGAGCCATGCTCTGGAATGTTTGGGAAAAAAATCTTGGCAGTCATTCCCTTCTGCATTATTCATCTTCACTGATCATTAGTGAACAAGTTTATTCCTGCATAACATTGGCATTTACCTTGGAGTCAATCAAAGCACATATAATTTAGAACGGGAGAATACAAGTGATTCAGCATTGCTAGTGAAACTGTTAGAATCTCACGAGTTTTAGGAGGATGGATGACAGCAAGAGTAATAAGCAACATGACCAGAAATGAAAGCCAAATATTGTCATTCAAATGTAGTTTCACATAAAACTCCACTGTGTTTTATTTTAAACTTAGAATGGCTTGTATAAGGAGATTGTTGTAGAGATGGGTCGGATCAGAATTCAATAATGTTCTGTTTTATAGTGCCTCTGTCTAATGTAGCTGGTCTACTGGACATAGGGTTGGTTTCAATAGTGTGTAGGTGCTCTCCAGCACATGTTTCTGACTTTAGGAAAGCTGATTCTCAGGGTCACAGGATCAAGTGTACTAGTAGCCACATGGGTGGGGGTGCTTCACTGAGGAGGGGGGAAGAGGATAAAATCTTCATCTTCCTATTTCTCTGATGCAGGAGTGGCAATTTTGCCCTTTTTGTCTTCTCAGTACAGCACCCATGATCCATACAGTTCATTATTTGTTCTGTAAATAAAATAAAAATACATAATTGTCTGTCTAACATCAGATTTAGCAGGCATTTGGCTAGTGTGGAATAATTTATATCTTGGTTCCATGAATGTAAAGAAAATCCAAATTTCCATGGCCCCACAATTTGTCATTATAAACTGTAGCTCTAGAGAAAAATAAGACTCTTTTTTTTTTTTGCAGAAGTGATGTTCATTTCTTTGGACAAAGTGACTTCTCTTTCTTTTTATCCCACATGTCTGAAGCTCAAATAATAGCAGCACTTATCAATCACATAAGATCTTTGAGAATTAAACTTGATTGGTACAGAAGTAATTGTACTCTTTGGAGAAGTTTTCAGCCGACTATAATAAAGAACAATGGAATACATTTCTGTAGCACGTAGGCTTCAGACCATGTGGATCTTTACAGTCTATGAGTGTTAGTAGTGTCACGTCATACATCTGCATTTTGCCAGTCAGATGTTCAGGATGTTATGACCAAGACTACTAGAAAGTCACCTTTTATGTTTTAAGGCAACACTAGAATATATATGCGTCTTGCAGGATGTCAGCCTATGAGTCATCTATTTTGAGTATTCGTTGTCAAGAGAAGATTTTATTCTCCTGGAAGTTGAATGCCGAACTATTCTGGAAACCAATTTTAAAACATGCAGAGAAACTTCATCCGGAATAAGCAAATCAAAGAAAATAAACTTTTATCTACGTACGTGTTTGCCGGGGTTCTTCCTTTCATTTGAAACACCGACTTTATATATGGTGACAGGAACATTATAGTTGTATATTTTTATTTATGAAATGTTAAGGTTTTCTCAAACAAAATTAGCTGAAATTCTTCATCTGTGTTGAAAGATAACATCTGGAGTGTTTTTTATTGCCAAATAGTACTTTGGTTTATAAATTTTGCCAGTCTTTTTAACACATGAATCCAGGGTTAGTTTTGGTTTCCATGAGAGAAACTTTTTCTTTTTTAAGTCTTTTCTTAAAATCTGCTTAGTTATACTACTTTAAGTGTGCTTAGGCAAATTTTGTTCACAGACTACCTCACCATGTAAGTAAAGGTATTAATTATTTGTTACTCAACAGTGCTGGTTTGCAGAGACAGGCTTTCTTATGATAAACTGAAATCCAGCATACAGCTCCATCCAGGATCAGGGGACAAATCCACTGGTGGGAGCGGTGTACCACGGTGCCGGTAGATTTGCTCTCCCCAGGAAACTTGTCCCAGTGTAGCGGTGAATCCATGGGTGTACAGCCACCACTGCCCTCCCCAGTGGTGGGACACAGCACAGGAGGGAGGAACTGACTGTACTCTGTACTCTGCTCCCTCCCAGCCATTTACCTTGTTGCACTGGTAGCCAAGACTGCAGACTTATGCCACCAAAATCAGCCCAACAGGGCATTCCTGGCAGCAGGGAGGCTTTTTGGCATTTTAAGCCTCTCCATGCTGCTGGGAAGCCTCTTTGGGGGCGGTGACGCAGCCACACCCAGGCTCTGGCCCCTTAGATGGGGCTGTTAGTTGTAACTACAGCACTTGATCTGTACCAAAAATATGTGTTTTGACAGTACAGATATTTCTTCTTTACAGCCATTTTTGTTTCTGATATGATGAGGATGATACACTACAAATAGTGTTACTTCTTACTCTCAGTTTTACTTTGCATCCTCATCCTTTCTTCTTCCTTGTTGCAATATTACATCATGATGCCACTGTTTCTGTTATTGTACTATTTCTGCTTCTAGCCTTCCAACTCTGTAAATATTATCAAGACTCTCCAATCTCCAGTTACTTTCAGAACCTTAATGGCGATGTGACATTCAGTCCTTCAAACCACGGTGATGGGTTGGATCCAGATTAAATTCTCCAGAAACAATGTAACTGTCCTGCCTTCTCTGACTGCCACACACTGATCCCCACAAAATGGTGTTTTGAGGGGCTATGGGAACCTGAATGATAAAAGAAGTGTCTGCAGCAGGAAGGAGGAATTGGTAGCATCGCTAATTTAATCTGGATCCAGTGTGATATCACAAAAAAAATGTACCATACATTCTCGAGTATAAGTCGACCCGAATATAAGTTGAGGCACCTAATTTTGCTCAAAAAAACTGGGAAAACTTATTGACTCGAGTATAAGTCTAGGGTGGGAAATACAGCAGCCAGCTTCCCCTACCCATTCCATCTGAGGCCCCGCGGGGTCTCCAATGGAGGTGAGCAGGGGATCTCTGCACACTGCGCCGGGCTTGGATCCAGGCTGGATCTGAGCCCAGCACAGGGTGCGGCCTGGCCCACTTCCCCTCCCCACCTCCATCTAAGGCCCCGCAGGGTCTCAGATGGAGGTGGGAAGGGGATCTCTCCACCCTGTTCCTCACTTCCCCTGCTATGGCAGCTAGAGCAAGGCTTCTGCAAGGCTTTGACAGCCCCCTCGCTTCCGGCCATGGCAGGGGGAAGCGAGGCAGAGGCGTAGGAAGGGAAACCAGAGACCGGGGCAAAATGGTGCCCAGGCCTGTCTGCAGTCCCCCCCCCCCACATGAGGCCACACACCCCTGCCAGGCTGAGCATGAGTGCAAGTGCTCTAGAAACCCTGGCTACACAGAGCTATACTGGCTCTATATGTTAATAAAGGTGCGTTTTTCACAGACAGGTCCTACCTTTGGGCTATCTTTAAAGTTATAGTAAGTATTTTAAAAATTATAATTTTTACCTGTAATGTAGGTTTAACATGTTGTTGTTGCCCTGAGCCCTTTTGGGATGGGCAAGGTATAAAACTAAAATTAAAAATGGCCACAGGGCATGGCATCCCACTGGTTATATAAGGGGGATCTAGAAGTAGGCCAGGTAGGTTGTAACTGGTGCTGCCCAGAATCCTGGGAAGTAGAGCTCAGTGGAGAAGAGGAGGATCCTGGTGTTGCAGCCACCCTTCCCGTCTTCTCAGTTAGGCTTAGTGAGACCTCTGCAGAAGAGGCAGTAGGGGTGGAGGGGCACATAGCGGGCCAGGAGGAGCTCCACACAGTCTAAAATTGTGGAAGACATTCTGTTGCCTTGTAAATCTAAGGCCAATATCATTCTGTACTAAGATTGTGCACAGTATTCTCTAATAGTTTGTGTAGGGAATATGTGGGGAAATGCAGACACTTGTATTAAAACATCCCTGGAAGCCAACACTTTTAGCATAGAAAGCCTCTGAGCATATTAAATTGTTGTTACTGTATCAGAATCTGATGATCCTGTTTCATTTTTTTCCTTTCTTTGGAAGGGTGGGTATGGTCTTAGATCAGTGAAACATACTATGAAACAGTGAAACATACAAGGAAATTATCTTTGTTTCTGTGATAGATAGGACATTCCTAAATAGAATTATTTTATTTATTTATTTATTTATTAACCTTTAATAGGCATAGCCTAAATAGAATTATGCTCTTCTAAGCCTATTAACTTCAATAGATTTGGAAGAGTGTAACTCTGGTTACTCTAATAACTCTAATAACTCTAATATTCCAATGTGATTATTACGCTCACTTATAATTGATTGAGCTAATGTATATGTTACCTGCATGTTAATGTACTTCTAACCATATACATGCAGTAATCTTTAGCCATGATAAGCTAATAATAAGCCATAACAAATGGAAGTAGATGTCTAAACTTCCCTGTATTGGCCTGCTGGTGTACTTATTTTGTGTTGTGGAAAAGTTCTGTATGAACCTCTGCTGTTTGTTTGTTTTCTTTCTCTGCTGAGAGCTCAAGTAAAGGCTTTTTAATATATTGCCTCCACAGCAATAAGCTGGTATTTCCTAGCAGTCAATGGTATTTGTTGTCTACTCCACACACATCTACAATATTAATGAATTTATGCATGTATGTGATTTTAAAAATCATTTTGGAGGGTTGACTCCAATATCTGTCTTTGACTTGCTATCACTAGTCATTTGTTTCCTTCATATAGAATAAAGTTTTTAGATTGAGTGTATTGTTGAAGGATTTCATGGCTAGCTTCAATTAGCTTTTGTGGGTTTTCCAGACTGTGCGGCCATGGTCTGGCAGTTTTGCTCCTAATATTTAAACATTATTATATTTATTTTATTGGATTTCTATCCCACCCACCCCCACACCCCAAGGCCAGGCTCAGGGTGGTGTATAAATATATTTAAAAACATTCTATACATAATCCATAAAACTAACTTATACATTCCTAGTATTAAAATGCAAGATGGCAAAACAGTCCCAAAAACCTATGCAAAACCCACTCATCTCACCTCAGGTGTAACCCCTGTACTTCAGATACTGTCTGAATGTGGGAGAGACTAAGAGGAAGTAAAACAGACTGACAATACATTGGTGGTAAAATGTTGCTGTAGGGAAGCGAGCAGGTGTAATCAAAATGCACGTGACCTCAGCCAAAGACCCAGTGGAACATCTCTGATATGCGGAACTGTTTATGGACCCACAGGGCCCTGGTGGCAGCCGACAGAGAGTTCCACAAGGCTGGAGCCAGGGCAGAAAAAGCCTTGGTTCTGGTCAAGGCCAATTGCACATCCTTAGGGCCAGGGACCACCAGGAGATTTTTCTCAGAGGATTGAAGCGTCCTTTGTGGGCAATATGGGATGATGCGGTTTCACAGATATGACCTCTTTGGGCCTTAAAGGTTAGTACCCAAACCTTGAACCTGATTCGGAATTCCACTGGCAACCAATGCAGCTGCCATAGCACAGGTTATGTGCTCTCTCACTGACACTCCAGTGGGAAACTTGGCCTTTCCCACTCCAGTGGGAAATGTTTGGACCAGCGTCGGTTTCCAAGTCAGTTTCAGGGTAGGCCCATGTAAAGTGGGTTGCAGTAATCTAACCTGAAGGTGACCGTTGCATAGATCACTGTGGCCAGGTCAGAGTGGGACAGGGAAGGGGCCAACTGTCTGACCTAACGAAGATGATAGAAGGGCACCCTTGCCATGTTTGTTACCTGGGCCTCCATTGTCCATAGATAGGGAGTATTCCAAGATCACCCCCAGGCTTTTTACAGATGCTACCATAACATGTCTTGGAAGTTGGAAGCCTTCAGCCAGCCCTTCCCCTGACCAAGGCACAAGACCTTCATCTTTGATGGATTCAACTTTAATCTGCTCTTTTCCAACCATCCAGCCCCAGCTTCCAGTCACTGTGCCAGAACATCTGGGGTAGCGGCTGGATAGCCCTTCATCAGCAGAACAAGCTGGATGTCATCTGCATATTGATGGCAACCCAGCCCAAAGCTACAGACAAGCTGCACTAGGGTTTGCATGTAAATGGCACTCCATACACAAGATCAGAAGGAGGTAAGGTAAAAACTGCACCAAAGACTCAGGCCCTTTCCGCATGGGCACTGAGGGGGGGTGCGTCAGCATAGTTTATGCCGGTGCACCCCCGCGGGACCGTTCGCATGGACAGTCCCGCTGGAAGCAGTGGCAGCAGCGCAGCCTTCGCACAGACTGTGCCGCTCCCAAGCACTCCTTACCTCCGGTTGCCTTCTGTCGCGTTGTGGAGGCCAGGGGACACGCCCCCCCTTGCCAGAGTGACGACGCTGGAGAGTGAGGCCAGGGGGCGTGTCTCCTGGCCTTCACAATGCGACAGAAGGCGACCAGAGGTAAGGAGTGTTTGGGAGGGCTGGGAGAGAAACGCCAGCTTCCACCCGGTGCCATTCGCATGGCACCGAATGGAAGCCAGCGTTTCCAAAATACCTCGCTCCCTGAGCGAGATTCAAAAACACCGTTTTGGTGGGAGCCGGGAACCGCTGCAGCGATTTGGCAGCGGTGCCTGTGCAAGCAGTCCCTGCCAAAACGCTGTTTTACCGGCCCGCCGCTGTCGCTTTTGGCCCGTGCTGAAAGGGCCTCAGAGTAAAACTAAGTTTCTCTGAAAACTTAGCTCTCTTTAACAAGATAACAAAAATTAAAGTACATGTACTAAAATAGCATAGCTTGCAATCTTCTTTCAAGTATTGGGCACTTTTGCAATTTTGGTTGTACAAAATGAAGGTATTAACTTTAAATTCTATAAATATGTCAAATATTGCAATCCTGTATGATAAGTAAGTTATAAATGATGTTAAACAGTAATATTAGTTTAAGTTTAAAATAACACTAAATATTGCATACGTTTTTTTTTCTTGAAAATTTCTAGGGAGTGGGTTACAAAAAAAAAACCCCTGGGGAGAAACATTTTCTCCCATAGCTTCAAAATTTCCTGAAATTTTACAACTCTATATCCTTTAATGCAGGGGATGCCCCTCAGGGGTTGAAAGAACAGGGATTTAAGGTGTTTGGCTAAATGGTGACTTATCTATCAAATCTTCAGGTTGCGAGGATTATGCGCAATGAGATAGGATTATACATAGGCCGTTTCCGCACGGAGGCGGAAGGGGTTGGGTCGGCGTAATCCACAAAATGGATTGTCCACGCCGTAATCCACGCCGACCTGACCCCTCTGGGAGCGTTCGCATGGACGGTCCCAGAATCGGCCGAGACGACGACGCAGCGCCGTCGAGACAACGGCGCAGAGCAGAGCTGCGCCGTCATCAGAGTGACTTACCAGTCCTGCGGCCCTCCGGCACGTCGCCGAGGCCAGGGGACATGCCCCCTGCCCTGCTCGACCGCTCCAGGATTGCAGGGCAAAGGGAGCGTGTCCCCAGGCCTCGGCGACGCGCCGGAGGGCCGCAGGACAGGTAAGTCGCCCGGTCGGGGGGTGAAGGCGCCTGGAAGCCGCTGCCGTTCGCACGGCAGCGGCTCCAAGCCACCATTTCCCAAAAACCTGCTTGTCAAGCGAGGTTGGGAAATGGTGGCTTCGCACCGGTCGGGCGGCACGAGGGCGGCATGGCTGCGAAACAGCTGCGCCCCCTGTGCGAATGGCTCCTGGGGACGGCGTTTTTGCCGTCCCCAGGGCGCCATAAACCGCCCGTGCGGAAAGGGCCATAGTGTGTGAAAAAAGCCGGTTATCATGGCTCTTTGTAATAACAACAATATTGAGAAGAGTGGGGGGGGGAGCATGTGTCATTGTCGATGTCATGACAACACTTCTGAGTAAAACCATAGAATTTCTAGTAATTGCCCTCCCTTCCTGTGCCTCTTAGGTATACATGATATACTTTTCCTTTTTTTTCTCACTCTACTATGCAGCATATAAAAAAAATCAGATGATATAAATAATTTCCCAGTCCAGCTACTTCAGGCCTGTGCTTTCTAAGGAAATATGTTAAAAATCCAAAAAAATCCTTCTCCATTGCCAATAATTGTTTTGGCTATGACATGGCTACATTAGACAGCAACAAGTTAAATTTATGAATTGCATGCTCATGTTACGTTTATACATTGCAACTGGTTTTTCTTAATATTTTAAATACATTACTTTTTCTTTCTTAATTGAACTTGTTACTCCTTCCCGCTAAGATGTTGCATTGCTCAGCATCTGTACTAGCCTGTGCCAATCTCCAAAATCACTCAGAAAAGCTTTCTGGTAGTGTGGGTTAGTCTCATTAATTTATAGATTACTTCTTCTGTTAAACCTTTAATTATTTCACTGGTTCTAAGAGCCAGAAACCTTTTGTATCCCGTTGGAAGCTAGTTCATTGATACTAGTAAATTCCCTGATCTTATGTCTAAAACTGATTATAAAATGCCTAAACAAAATGAGCAATTTTTATTCTCTGAGAACATTTCACAATGGAATGATACTGTAACAGTTTGAATAATTAGGTCTATCCATTTGTCTTTTAGTGTAAATCATTTTAAAAGGAACAACAGGAAGCAGTCTGATTGATTACATTTTTTTAAAGTAGGAAGTAAGATATTTTACTGCAAATAGCATATCTTTTCAAATCCTTGAGACCAGTGAAGGTCAGTCAGGAAACTTCTGTTCAAAAATTTTCCAGCATATGGGATAATGTTGAACAGGATGTATGTGTGCTATGGAAGCATAATCTGTAATAATCAACATTATGTTGTCTGGTCGGTTTGTGTTCTGGCCAGTCAGCATCAGACGTACCTTAAGGTTCAGCAAAACAGTTCAAGGTTACCAACAAATATAGTTAAACATTCCAGCAGGAGGAAGTGACACTAATCTGTCTTCAGAGATTGTTGTTGTTGTTACTCTAAATCATAATTCAGAAGTTGAAAGGGATATCTTGCTTGTTTGTTTAGTAAAAATTTTTAAAGAAAAAAGAAAGCAAAACAGTTATATTTAGATTTGAGTCCAGTATCACCATAGAAGCCAACAAGATTTTTATGATATAGTTTTGACTCTCAAAAGCTCATACCTCAAAAATTGTTTTGGTCTTTAAGGTACTACTGCACTCAAATCCAATCAATCAATCAATCAATCAATCAATCAATCAATCAATCAATCAATCAATCTAGCTGTTTTGCTGTGTAGACCAACATGGCTGCTCTCTGAATCATATTTAGCTCTTGGGACTTGAGATATTAGATGTGGATTACTTTAAAAATATAAACTGTTAAAATATATTATGTGACTCAGTTTATGATGCTGCATGCTATGGTGTGCAAATATCAAATTAACAGGTAAAGTAAAACACCTCTACCTGAGAACCTGCAGAGTAGCTGCCAACCAGTAAAGACATTACTAACCTTGGTATTTCAGTGGATTCTCTCAGTAGAAAGCATATTTCTGTGTGGGGTTGGGGGGTTTTGGGGGGTGGAGGTGACGTGTGAATACAGTCACTCTCTCTTAAGAATGGTTTGTTTTCTGGCAACATGTTCCCAGGCAACAGAGAGAAGGAAATTAAACCAGTAAGTAATGAGGCAAACCAAGATTTACAGACTAACCATAGCTAAAATAAATCAAGATTTTATGTTATATCTGATCTGAGAAGTATTTATCAAGCCATTATTCCCAGGCTATTAGTTTTGATGTACACAATATATTTGCACATTCAAGACCCCCAGTTATGCAGAAAACCTTACCTTTTCTACAAGTCTGATTAATAGTGCTGCCAGTGAGTGGCTGACAACAAGCAGGAGTTTCAGGGGGTGGAAACATGGAGAGGCACTGTCAGCAGGACAATGTTATGGCACTTCCAGGGAAAACCCAGAAATGATGTTTTAAAAAAAATTTATTAAATGTATACCCCACCATCCCTGGCCACAGCCAGGCTGGAGGCAGCTTACATTCAATTAAAACCATACATAAAAGCAGCATTAAAATAAATCAGCCTAAACCAGTTCCTTTCTTACCCTTGATGGCGATAAGTACCTTTCAGCCTATTAAACAAAAGTAATCAAGAATCAAGGGAGAAGGTGTGCTGTAAATAGATGGTACAATACGTGTGCACTGATGTTTATAACAATGGTCTAATTGACCATCAGTAGCAAGTGTTTGGGAGGCTGGCAAACTGATGTTCTGACAAGGATGGATGACTTCAATCAAAAGCCCAGCGTAAGATCTCTGTCTTACAGGCCCCGCGTAATTGAACAAGGTCCTTCAGGGCCCTGGTGTTAGTTGACAGAGAGCTCCACCAGGCTGGAGCCAGGGCCAAAAAAGGCCTAGCTCTGGTCAAGGCCAACCTTGTGTCCTTAGGGCTGGGATCACAAGTAAGTTCCCATTTGAGAAATAAAGTTACATCCGCAGACAATATGGGGATATGCGATCCCGAAGATATGAGACCTCTCTAGGATTTGCTAGAAACTCTATGATAACCAATTTCTAGAGAGGTGTGACATCACTTCCAGGTTCCCCCTAGAAGTGATGTAATATCATCAGGTCAATGATGATTTTTTTAAAAAATTCTCCTGCCTGCTGTCAGAGTGGTGGCAGGTAACAGGGGTTGCTAGTGGGAGGCCATAGTGGCAACCCTATCCATTAATGATGAACGTTGTGTTTTCTGGCATAAACCCTCCACACTAGTACACTGGATTTTCTATTTTGAAAAAAAAAATTCTTGTTCTTGTTTAAACAGTGTTTATCACTATGTTTATCACTATACGGTGTGATATACAGTGATAAATATTCAGTGTTTATCACTATTTTAATTTCACATGCTATATGGATTTGAACTGTACAAAGTGTTAACTTCTAAATACTAATTTGTTCTCCTGCAATATCACCTAATGATGAAGGCAGAACTGATGAATTCCAGATCTTGTACAACTGAAATCATACACTCAAGTGTTTTATTTGTTTAAATGAAAACCTTATGGAATACGTTTACTTGTTTCCAAGAACAAATTCTTACAGGTGGAAAAGTGCTTACTCATATAAACAGCAACACTGAATTATGATAGAGGCTACTTTTAGTATGCTATATATTATGAGACTGTCTTCAGAGCTATAAAACCTCTAGAAGGAAATTAAAGGACTGTTTGGATGGGTAATATCTCGCTGTAGTTATGCACTGTATAATTATTGCATTTCCATATCAGTTCCAAAGGAGTGTCATTATGGATGCTGTTGCAAAAAAGGGAGCATTCTGGAAATAAAAGTTATTCTCAGCCAGGGGGAAAAAGAAGTAGGAGAGGGGAAAGGAAATGCTCTTTGCGAGTCCCCCACTTATTTTTTATACTTGCTTTGACTAGATTAGATTCTGGCAGGGGCGAATCTAGGCAAACTGGAGCCCGGGGGCAAAATCTAAGTTTGGCGCCCCCCACCCCACCCCAGGTATGGACGACCACCCTCCCCCACAACGACCAAACGATGTTTTTTGCACCAGCTCACAAAACACCTCCCACCACCAGCAAAACATACATGACTCTCTCCACCAACTCTCTTTCCTAATTTTGTCCTCAAACCAACCCTATGAGGTAGGTTGTTAGCCTGAGAAACAGCTCCAGGCCAGTGCAAGTGAGAATTAACTTTTAAGCATGTAAATCTCTCACAAATCACCGCCCCCATCAGAAGTTGGAATAAGAGAACCCTTCCCCCCAAAAGCAGTTTGAGCAAAGAAAGAAAATCAGAGAGACAACTGTGAGTTGGCTGAAGTGCCTTGGATAGCAGGCTTTCCCCATTTATCTTTGTGGATCTGATGTGGGGTAAATCTGCCACCTTGCAGTAGTGCCTCTACCTGTACTCTACTCATTTTAAAACAAGTATCAAGGTTCCAGTATTCTTGTTACCAGACAAACCTGTAGTAGAAGGGGTGGGTGGGTATTTTTTAGAAACAGTGTTTATCATTCCTGCAAACTCCCCACAACATGCCCAGGTGGAGACGGCCTGGCAAAGATTCAGGACCTTCCGAGTTAAGCATGGGGACTGGGCAGCTTGCCCCCCCCCACAAAGCCCCCAGAGTCTGGAGTGGGGAGCCATGGCTTCTGAGGCACATGGATGGCCCCCATAGCTGACATAGCTTCTATTTTGCTTTATTGACCAACCTGTCCCCTCCAAATTAAGAAACCAACCACTGCTCTGGAGAGGACCTGCTCCCAACACCCTGTGGCAACAATCTGTCTAAAACAAACATTCAAAAGAATCATAAGAGACCCCCATAATTGGACTTCTCCTGTGCTCACCGGCGCCCCTCTGCTGGGGAGAAGGCTTGAGAGCAATGACAAGGACTTAATGGAGAATAAGGCACTGCACTCTGGGTGAGAGGGAGGGGAGGCGGAGCTTCCCAGTCCTCCTCCTGCGGGCACAGTGGTATTTCTCCCCCGCCCTCTGGACACTCAGGGCCACCGTAGAGAGTGGGCGGGGCTATGTCAGGCTTCCTTAATTCTTGCAGCAGCTGGCTTTCTCAATGCCGGGCTTGCTGGGGCTTGCAAAATCAGCCTGTGTGGGGAGATGTTTTGGCGCCCCCAACTCATTTCAGATAGCTTGCACGGGAAGACAGACATTTAAGAGCATAACATTAAGCCCCAGGGTAAGGTCTACTGTTGCCCAGAGTCACAGTTATGGTATACATGCTGATTTGTATTCTTGTATGTGCATAGAAACACTCAGTTTTTAGAAAACCATACCTTTGCAGATTCATCACCCCCTCATAAAATTTTGGTAAACATGCATAAAATTATTTTAATATGGTGGTACTTGTATGGTGTTCTAAAATAGGAGCATAATGTATTCCTTCAGAATTAAATATGTGGCAATAGTGGAATTTTAAAATTATTATTATTTATTAAATTTGGTATACCGCCCACCTCCAGAGGATTCTGGGCAGTGTACAAGATAAAACCAAAACAACCACCAATACAAGATAATCCAATACACAACACATAATCCATAATGTAAAATACATTAAAATACAGAATCCACATCATTTTTCATATTTATTCCTATTGTAGAACCTCTACGTTTTGCAATTTATATAAAAAAATTGCTAGAATTCAGGAATATCATACATGGCTTGAGTAGTAAGTAGATATAAGCACATTAATGCAGTAACAGTATATGACAGTACATACTCAAACATTGCAAAATAAATGTTTTTGATGCATATCTTTTAAAGTTCACTTATTGTAACTGTTCATAAGAATAATTTCAAAAGAAAGCATTGATCTGGGTTAATAGGCTCTTGAGTATTTCAGGCATTAGAATTAAGATTTTTAAAAGATTTATTCATCTTAATCCATTGCAATACATTCTTGTCATGCAATGGTAAAAATACAGCATTTTTCAAGTGCCTTTTTAAAAAACACTCATGATTTCTGTCATGCTAAGAAAGATCTGAGGAATTTGGGGAAAGGATATGCAAGCAAAGTTTTCATGTGTTTGGGGGGAAGGAAAGTTAGATTCCCTGAGCTATGCAAGAGAATTGTGCGTTATGCATACATCCTAGAGCTGTCTAAGGAAGCACATCTGCCACATCTCTCCCTCTGGCTAGATCTGCTAATGAGGCTCTGTAGTGTCAAAATGGAAGTCTGCAGCAGTTTGGGCAAATCGGCAAAAATGAAAGGATCAGCAGAAGTCACCCTCTGCAAATTGAAATGCTGGGCCTTCCTAGTTGGAAGTAACAAATAATATAGTTGATCACACACCTTAGCCATATGTTTAATAGCTTTTGCTGTATTTACTTGCATCTGGTTCATTACATGGTTCTTGCAGGATCTGGTTAAATTTTTCAGTCAGCTAATCTGTAGTTTCTGCCGTGTCTCACGTTGGCTTTGGTTCAGATACCTGACTTCCAGTTGACATTTTGTATAGTTTGGGTAAAGAAAACATTTAGTTATTTTCTCAGTGATACCAGCCTGATGAATTAGGACACACTGTGTAACATTTGGTAAGTTAGACCAGGTTGGTAACTTGCTGGCCTCTTGACTCACATGTAGTTGTACTAAATTCCATTGAGGTCACCGTTGGGCACTGTTAAGAAATAGGATTAAATATCTTGAAGGTCTAAAAGATAATTTTCCAACCATGGTGAAATAATCATCGCATAGATTGTCAACTTTAAAAAGTACCGGTAAACACAGAAAAGTGAAAAGCTCCTGTTGTATTCCTACCACAGGTTGTTTCTAAAGCGAGTCTGTTAATTATTTCATCTAATTTTCTTCTTTTTAGCAGTCCATTTATGTCTCAAATTTCTTATTTTTAACAAAGGAATTCAAAATGTGCTGAGCCTCTTCTGTGCAGTCCTTACAGAGAACAAAATCCTTTTTCATTCTGCAAGTTACCAAAGACTGAGTGATGCCTGTAGAGCTCTAGAATCTCTAATTTATCCCCTAAAATACAGGTAAGCTTTATTGTGAAACTCTAAAAATGAAATCAATATTTTTATTGTTTGTCATTCTTCTTCATTCTTGTCATCTCAAGGTTTACACAAAGGTTTGCGTAGTAAAAATTCACTGGATATTGTTCAGCTTTGCCTTTTTACAGATGGGCTGCCAGGGGTACCCTGGGTGCCCATAGAACTGGACAAGTCTTGTTATTTATTCTCATATGAAGCCTGGCTGATATGAGGGAAAGCTCAAGGGAAACCTAGTTTAAGTAGCCTGTTGTGACTCTCAGCAGCTCAATTTCCAGAGTCACATCAAAGAACACTTGCACAGAACTATTTCCATTTGAGATTTATCATTGTGATTAAAATCCAGAAATCCTGAATTTCCACCCTGACTAGTAACATCCCTTCCAATACATTACTCCAAAAAAGTCAGTGAATGTATCAGAATGCTTGATAATAAGAAAAAGGAAGAAGAATAATAATTTGGATTTATACCCTTCTTTTCTAAACGGTAAGGAGTCTCAAAGCAGCTTATAAACGCCTTCCCTTCCTCTCCCCACAACAGACACCTTGTGAGGTAGGTGGAGCTGAGAGAGTCCTCAGAGAACTGTGACTATCCCAAGGTCACCCAGTAGGCTTCATGAGGAGGAATGGGGAAACAAACCTGGTTCACCAGATTAGACCCTGCTGATCAGGTGAAGGAGTGGGGAATCAAACCTGGTTAGAGTCCATCATTCTTAACCACTATACAAACAGTGTTAAATTCTTGGCTAAACATCAGACTTGACTATACCAAAGAACATGGTCTTAAATCCAGCACATCATTTTTGTGGATGAAATTATTGCTACCTGCAGGATCCAATCCTGCAGGTAGAACATTCAAAGCATTGAACTCTAAGTAGGATTATTAAGTAGGATAAAGCCATTTCGGTCTCGTTGTCATCCCAATATCTCAGCTGTTTTTAATGAAAACGTCTTTCTCCCATTTTCAGCTCTTCCTTGCAC